>NC_079499.1:58817257-60017257 GCF_030052815.1 Hevea brasiliensis | reverse complement strand
GTCATTTAGACTAGCCTAGCTGAAGTTATGGCCAAATGAACAAACACTGTTCATTTGGTCATTTTTGTACAGGTCAGACTAAGAAAATCCAGATTTGGTCAACTTGTTCACTAGGTTTTGGTCACTTTTTGGGCATGATTCCTGAATAAAAATTGTGTCATTTTGTGTCTATTTTCATTCCCAATTGGTCTCATACCAATTGGACTTGTAAATTTTTAGTTTTTGTCCCTCAAAGGGACCTTGGTCCTGTTACTAGCAACATGACCACATTTAATCCAAATTTAATCTAAATTCCAACACTTCCAACACACTTCATTTGGTCACAAATGACCATTTCTCACCTCAAACTAGGTCAAACACACCATTTGACCATTTTTCCAATTTTTGGCTTCTAAAACCCTAGGTGTCAAACCATAGTCCACATTTTTATTACATTTACTTGATTCAAAGTATACCAACATCATTCCTCAACGCAAGTAAGCTTCCTAACATATTTAATTCAATCAAAACACATGCATTTCCATTACAAACCCTAGCTGCTAGAATTTCTATCTAGTCCTCCAAATAAGTTTTCTTTTCATTTTATGTTAATTTCTATGTTCTTTATGCTATATATACATTAACTAAACTAAAAATTTGAAGTTTGAATTATTAACCTTATGCAGAATTTTCTTCCCTTCAAAACTCTTCCTTTCTTCTTTGTTTTGTTGTCAAGTTCTCTACCAAAGCTTCAAATCAAGATTTAATGTTGGAGGTTTAACTTTCTATGGTGGGATTTAGGGTTTGCTTAAGCTCAAAATGAGCTTTAATGGAGGTTTTGGTGAGGGAGAGGGAGAGAGAGAGTGAGGCAACAAGGTTAGGGAAAGAAGAAGACTTTTATTTTTTTTTTCTTTTTTATGTCTTAGGAAGACCATAAATCCAATTAAATAAATTTTTAATTATAATATTTATGGCATCATGCATGATGTCATCTCTCTTCACTTTTTTATTTTCTTTTTTTTTCTATTTATTTTTCTATTAGTTCTTTAATTTAATTTCCGATTCTAAAATTTTCTTTTCTCCAATTTTATTTGACAGTTAGGTCAGGAGTCAGCTCTCAGGGTCAATTAACCAAATTGCCCCTTGTCGGTTCAACCCGGTTTGCAAATAATTCAATATTTCTTTTGGATCCCTAATCTAATTATTTGATTGGCTTAACAATTGTTTTTCGTGATTTTCTCTTTTCCACTGTGTTTGTAATAGTCCTAAGGATCGCGGCATCACATTTTATGGTTCAAAATTTGATTTTAAATTGACTTCGCAATCCTTCCCGAGAAGGTCACCCATTGTTGTGACTCTTGGCTCATTTAACTTCTTATGTTTTTTTTTTCTTATTTATACTTAACTAATTGAAAATTACTAATTATTTGTGTTCAGGGCTTATCTAGTTGTCTTAAGTGTGTTTCTAATCCCCTTAATTGTCCGGACCGACATCGATCACCGGAATAGTGAAATATACTAGGCTATACAAATAGGAGTGTTACAATAGAATCCCCATTTTCTCTAGTTTTGCAATCCTATCTTTTGCAACATGACCTAACCTTAAGTGCCAAATATATTTTGAACTTGAGTTGATTTTTATCATGGCATTGCATTCTTTTAGATTGCTTGCATTATATTTGTATTTAACATTATTATGTAAATAATAAAGTCCATCATGCATATAACCCGAACGAACATATTTATTTCCAAAATAAATATTGTAAACATCATTTATGAACTTAAATTCATAACCATCTCTAGTCAAACTAGATATAAAAATGATCTTAAAAATATCTGTTACATGCAAAACCTTATTTAAATACAAAACATGTCCACACATGTATAGAGATTTAGATCCTATGGCTAAAGCTTCAACAGTTGAGCCATTGCCAACCCGGAGTCTAATATCTCATTACTACAAGCTACTACTACTTATTATACTCTGGGCAATTACTATTCTAGTGCCCATCCTTCTGGCAGTGGAAATACTTTCTCTTGCCTTTGTCAGCTTTGGTCTTTGTTTTCTGTTTGGCTATCTTCTTGAAAGATCCTGGAACTTGAGGTTTCTTTTTCTTATTGCCCTTCTTCTTGTAGGACTTTCCAGTAGAGGAAAATGAAATCAAAGCTATCGCTTTTCCTTTATTGCTTGGCATATTCTTTTGGGCAATAACTAGCATGTTAAGCAAACCAGCCAAGGTGTATTCATGCTGAGTCATATGGAAATTTGTCAGAAAATTCCCAAATGATTCAGAAAGGGACTAAAGGATCAAATCCATCTGCAGTTAGAAATCCATGTTAAAGTCAAGATGTTCCAGCTGCTTAATAAGCCGAATCATCTTATGGACATGATCCCCAACATTTTGTCCCTCAGACATCCTCATGTGAAATAGATGTCTAGATATCTTATACCTGGCATTCCTGCTATGTTCACCATATAACTCTTGTAGGTGAAGGAGGATCTCACTTGCACTCTACATGTTCTCATGCTGCTTCTATAACTCATTACTCATAGAAGCAAGTATGTAACACTTAGCTTTCATATCATGCTCCTTCCACTTTTCCAAAGTTTCATGTTCCTCTTGAGTGGCCTCTGAAGGTAAGTGACCAGGAACATTAGAGTCTAGAACATATCCAATACGTTCTAAGTTCAGGACAAGTTTTAAATTTCTTAACCAATAAGAAAGATTAGCTCTTGTCAACCTATTGTGATTAAGTATGCTCACAAGGATATTGGATAGAGGTGATTGTGGTTTGCTCTTTATTATCAGAAAATTAACTGTAGAAAATAATCAGATTAATTAGTAAATGTATCATGTATTTAACTAAAATGATTATGGTCTTTTAATCAAATTGGTCCTCCCACTAACTTAGCGAATCCTACACTTCTAAAGTAAAAAATGAAAATCCTAGTTAGATGGATTTCTAGTGGGTGATTGAATTCTTATAATCTTATTAATCATCCTCAAGCACATCCATTATTGGAATTACAATAAACTATAAGTGAGCAACTCCTTGCCCATCACATCTCATGTGAGGTTGAATCCTTTTACCTAGCCCCTAATGCTCAAAATCTTAGGCATTAGTTAAGTTGATCCTATTGAGCCAGTAAATATGCAAATAATTTTAATGTCATCAGGCACATCCATTATTGGCCACCAAACCATTTACATATTTACAACATCTCATGCTTAATAATTATTTTTAAGAAAATCGCTTAAATTAATTGCATCATATGTAAGTATTTATAATTTTTTAAAATAATTGCCTTAATAGAGGGCCCATGATATAAATACCTTTAATTATACCATTTTCAACTTAATCATTTGTTTGGAAGATTTTGTTATCAGCCTAATTACAATTATGGTCTCACATTGCACATTATCCAATTAGCATGCGTATATCATATACTTGCATACATTCCCATACATCTCATGCATTCATGGATAAATGTATAAATATGGTATGATCATGGACTTTCTAAGGGATTCAATTCTGAGCCACCAAGAATTGAATCAGGGCATTCCTAGGTGCATTTCATTCATTAATATTACAAGAGTTGCTGAAGAAGTACATAATCAACACTTGATCTTGAATTCCTCCCACTGGTCCCACAAATGCTCTTGACCTCCTTGATCTTCTTGCAATCCAATTATATAGTAATCCTTGGCATACTAAGGCGAATTTACAAGAACTAAATAAATGAAATTATAACCCAAAAATTATTACAACCTTTATAATACATGCCACTAAAATTAAATTAATTAATTTACAACCCAAAGAAACATAAAAGAAATAAATCTAATCATATTGGTCTTTTATTGTCCATGATCATCCATCATGCATATCACCATTTAACAATTAAATAAAACATATACACTAAAATTAAATTGAATATCCCATATTCAACTTAAAAATCTAGATTTGATTCTCATTCAAACAAATTTAAAATTCATATTTGAATCACATTCAAACAAATTTAATTGTGTGATTATAATTCTAATTAAACAATTTAATTAGACATAGGCATAATTATGGACATCAAGCATACAATAATTACACAATTGATGACCAATATCATGCGCACCATGGTGGTGCTCAAACCATGGGCACCATGGTCCACAACCAAGCATGCAGCCACCTATTCTTTGCAACCAATAATGAATCAATCAACTTTTGATCA
This sequence comes from Hevea brasiliensis, assembly GCF_030052815.1. Classification (NCBI taxonomy): domain Eukaryota; kingdom Viridiplantae; phylum Streptophyta; class Magnoliopsida; order Malpighiales; family Euphorbiaceae; genus Hevea; species Hevea brasiliensis. Next base: position 60,013,056 of record NC_079499.1, on the reverse strand, counting down.
AATCACACAATTAAATCAGATATTAAACAATCTAAATGGTAAATATAGTGGCTCTGATACCAATTAAAGGAGCAGAAGCATGAAAATTATTAGATTAGAACATTGAATTTAAAAATTTTTCTCATGCATCATTCAAGATTCAATTTTTACCTATTGATATCAATGTCCAATTGCATTTTAAAACTCTTTTAATATCTATTTGGATCTATATTTTCCATTTAAGATTTTAGAATTAACAGATTAATTCATTAGAACCCTAGATTAAATCAAGAACATGTGCACTAAACTTTGATGTCACACCCTACCCCTCTGTAAGGCATAATATGATCCCGTAGTATACCTTATGAATTACCAACTTCGTCTACTGATAACCCATTAAATACACTACAAGGGATTTTAAACATTTTCTTACTTCTTTTTACAGTGGTGAGCACCATTTACAGGTGTTAAATTTTTTTTTTTTAACTGAAGTGAAACTAAATAACACATTTGAAGTATTAATAATTTCAGTGAAAATTTTGGCAGAGTGCCATCTGTATTTTGAATAAAACAGTTCTTCAAAAACCTGCAAAAAGCACTTCCAATATTTTGTTCAATCCTCAAACTCTAATATTCAATCAACACAATAAGTTTCTCAACATTTGCTAACTCAAATCCACAATAATTTTTCCAGTGTTTTCAAAAGCTAAGATAAAAGAAATATATCACAAATTTTACAAACTAAAATAATTTACAATTTATTTTACAACTTCAATGTACAATTTTAATTTACAACTGCTCAAAACCAAGAACACTATATACATATAGTGAACATACATTACAATACAAAATGCAAAATATGGTATACTCAATATACCTGATAAACTCTTAATGTAACACTAGCAATGCATACATTACCACTCGATCTTTTTCTACTGTGATAAAGAATGAAAAGCTATCGCTGAGCTAATGTCTTAGTGGTACACAATATTAACAAAATACAACTTTAAATCATAATTCATAAGTCATATAAATAGTGGATACTTAAAACCATAGTTAAATTCAAAGACAGTAAATGTCATAAAGAATTTAAACTCAATTTCACAATATCACAATAAATATCAATAAATCACACACACACAGCTTAATCATGTTCCAAAGTCCAATTTATCCCAAAAGCCAATGGCTAGTGAGGAATAACATAGCTAGCTAGCAATAATATGAGTACTCATTCTATTCGTCCTCAACAGGCACACAGCTCAATACTTTAGGTAGAGAGGGAATTCAAAGTCAATTCATCCCACTAGACAAGCTAGTGAGGAATTCAATCAATATACATGATAGCTGTGGTTTCAAACCATTTACAATGTTTTTCAGTCAATAAGTATCCATCAAATATCATTCAAACAATTTTTCACAATTTAAAACAATAACATACAAATAGTCATAATTTATTTCAATTGAAAAATTTAAAAGAAATAACTATTGTGCACAAACCACTAAATAATGTCTCTTGGCCCTAACTCAGTGTTTCCTTCCCCTTCCCTGAGTCTTTGCCAACTGAAACACACAATTTGAAGTGTTTTAGTACTCATTTAAACTGTCTCTAATTATAAGGCTTAATAATTAATTTATTGAATTCTATTATTTTTCTTAGTCAGCCTAAAATGTTGACCCTCAATGCACTCTAAGTGGATTAGGTTTAATGTTACTAATATATCATATTTTATAGCCCTTTAGTGTTGGTATATATTACAAATTTCATTTCCATGTATATTGCATTTTATTGCAATTTGTCAGATTTCGATATGCTAATTTGACCTAACCGGATGACCTAGTTTCCTCGGTTTTCGAGTTTCGGTCCAAACTACAAACTTGTAGATCCATGTCTTATTGCACGCGGGGCAAATTTCAGGCCATTATGAGTTGTGTAGACCAAGTTATGGTCAATTTACCAATGCTGGACAAGATGTACCAAAATGGTAACTTTAGGTCACTTTTGTTTCGGCCAGTTTTTATACCCGAAATTGTGCAAGCTATTTGACTTGCTTATGGTCATTTCTGGGTGTTGGTGTCTTCATATAAATTGTAGATATATGTCTAAAATATTCATGGTAAAAATTTCTGGTCAATTGGACTTGTTTTGATTGAGTTAAGGCCAAAAAACTAACTATTGCCCAAATGGTCAATTTTCAGGCTTTCAATTCACTAATCCGGATTTGGTCATTTTTCAAGTTACCTTTTAGGCAGAATTTTGATAAGCTTCCTTCATGAAAGTTGGCACATTTTGTGCCTAGTTTCACCTCCAATTGGTCTCATACCAATTGGAGCCACACACTTAAGGTTCTAAGCCAAAACATACACTGCCCTATTACACATTGTTCATCCTTACCAATTACACATCCAACACTTACCAAATTAACTCTTCCAAGCCAATTCTGGTTTGTACCATAACACTAACACACTTTACTTCACATTTTTTGTCATTTTGGTAGCTTGTAACCACTCTCAACAAACACACTGTAATACAGAATTTTCCAAAGTTTCATTTACAACAATTAATCCACATGAACACACCTCATTTTCATGTTTAAACCCTAACAATTAAACACACACACATGCTGCCACCATAAGTAACATAATTCAACAAACCATTCCATGAAACTTAAACACTTCAATCATCTTCATGGGGCTGCCACAAGTTTACACATACCCATCAACCTCCATTTGCAATTTTCAAGCTTACAAATCAAACCTTACACATGGAATTTAACTTCAATACAATTAAACATTTAAATCAACCTTCAAACCACTATTTACATGCAAGAACAAACTGTTCATAGTGAAGTTCCATGGCTGCCAAAATGTACATTTCCACTAATTCATCAAACTTCAAAAATTCTTCCATAAATCAACACCCACAACATCCATTCAAAGTTTAATGAAACAAGAATAAAAAATACATACTTACCACTTTTGAAATTCTTCAAAACCTCACCAAAACTTAACTTTCTTGCTGCTTATATGTTTCCCAAGATGTGTAGGAAAAGTTTAGTGAAGGAAAATGCAAGGATCATGACTTGAAGTTGGAAGAGTAGAGCTTGCATGGTTAGCCATCCATGGAGGATTTGAGAGCCTTTCAATTCGGCAAGGTGAGTGAGGTTGAAGAAGATGAGTGAAGTGGCTGTCCTTTTGTCCTCACATGCCTTATATAGCTCCACTAACCCTCCACTAACCTTAGTTTAAACATTATAATAATTAAAGTTTAATTAATTCTAATTACACCCTCATTTTTCTCTATTTATATTATGTGCCACTATTTTAATTTTTTATGACATTTCCTAAGTGTAATATCATTTATTTTTAATGGAGATTTAGGTCAAAAGGCAACTCAGGGTGTCAAATGACTACAATGCCCTTATTCGTGTTGCATTCTCGATTTTTCGATAACACCGAGTTTTGTCATTTTCTCGATTTCTGGTTTTCTTACTAATTAATTAATTTTTCTTCGATATTTCTAATGACATTTATACTTCAATAGACGTTTATTGAAGTCCTAAAATTATTTTCTAGGGTTCCCTGTGGTCCAGGGCTAGTCAACGGTTCACGCCACAACTTTTCGGTGCGGTCACCCATCGCTAGGGTTCTCGGCTCGTTTAACTTGGTTACATTTCATTGCTATTATTTTTCCTTTGTTTTTCTTGTATTTTCTTTTCTTGTATTTTATTATTTTATGTCTCCTCACCCATATCTAAGTGTAGTTCTAGGCATCCTAGCTGTTCGGACAGACATTGTCACCGGAACAGTAGAGTGCACTACCGAACATAGGGGTGTTACAATTCTCCCCCCCCTTAAAATAAATTTCATCTCGAAATTTTACCTGGCATCAATTTCTGAACAGTTGTGGGTGCTGTCTCCTCATATCCTCGTCACATTCCCAAGTAGCTTTCTGGCCTGAATGATGGCTCCACAGCACTTTAACCAGGTGTATCTGTTTATTCCTTAGCTGCTTCACCTCATATGCCAGAATTTCAATGGGTTCTTCCTCATATGAGAGGTCTGGATTTACCTCAATCTCTTCAACTGATAGTACATGAGATGGGTTAGATCTGTACCTCCTTAACATGGACACATGGAAGACACTGTGTATCCTTTCTAGCTCTGGAGTTAATGCTAACTGATATGCCAAAGGACCCACTCTCTCCAGAACCTCATATGGTCCGATAAAGAGAGGACTCAGTTTTTCCTTTCTGCCAAATCTCATAATCCTCTTCCAAGAAGAAACTTTAAGGAATACCTTATCACCCACTGCATATTCAATATCTCTTCTCTTCAGATCAACATAGGACTTCTGACGGTCTGATGCAGCCTTGAGTCGATCTCTGATCAATCAGATCTTTTCCTCTGTCTGTTGAATAATTTCAGGCCCAATCATCTTTCTTTCACCTACTTCAACCTAACATAGGGGAGTTCTGCACTTCTTGCCCTACAAAGCTTCATATGGAGGCATCCCAATGCTTGATTGGTAGCTGTTGTTATAAGCAAACTCAATCAAAGGCAACTGTGTATCCCAACTACCTTCAAACTCAATCAACAAGCCCGTAGGACATCCTCCAATATCTGAATTACCCTCTCAAACTGGCTATCTGTCTATGGGTGGAATGTTGTGTTGAAGTGCAATCTAGTTCCTAGGGCTCTCTGAAATCTACCCCAGAATCTAGAAGTGAACCTAGGATCTCTGTCAGATACAATCGATACTGGCACTCCATGCAGTCTTACAATCTCATTTATGTATAATCTGGCCAATCTTTCCAGGCTATAGTCCATCCGAACTGGCAAAAAGTGAGCAAACTTGGTTAGTCTGTCAACTATAACCCATACTGCATCATGACTATTCTGTGTCCTTGGAAGTCCTGTAACAAAATCCATAGTTATCCATTCCCACTTCCACTCTTGTACAGGCAATGGATGTAACAAACCTGCTGGTACTTGATGTTCTACCTTTACTTGCTAACAATTAGGCATTTGGAAACAAATTCAGCTATATCCCTCTTCATACCCATCCACCAGTAATGCTCTCTCAGCCCTCTGTACATTTTAGTTCCACCAGGGTGCATAGCAAAAGGAGACTTATGTGCTTCCTTCATAATGATCTGTCTCAATTCAACATCATTAGGAATGCACATTCTGCCCTGATGTAGTAGTAAACCATCATCTCTCATAGAAAATTCAGGTTTCTTGCCCTGTTGGACTTCTTTCAGTAGCTTCTGATATTTTTCATCACTCTGAACAGCCATTCTGATTTGATCAATCAACACTGGCTGTACATGCCATGCAACTACTGTCTATCCCTCATCATCAATCTCTAAACTGGCATGCTGTGCTTTCAACTCATGTACCATGGACAAAGGAGAAACTCTGAGACTTGCCATAGTCTTGCGACTTAAGGCGTCAGCCACCACATTTGCTTTCCCTGGCTGATAGTTTATTAAGCAATCATAGTCTTTAATCAATTCTAACCATCTCCTCTGCCTCAAGTTCAATTCCTTCTGGGTGCCCAAGTACTTCAAGCTCTTGTGATCTGTGTAAATGTAGCATTTCTCCCCATACAAATAGTGTCTCCATATCTTCAGAGCAAAAACAATAGCTGCTAGCTCCAAATCATGTGTTGGGTAGTTCCTCTCATGCGATTTCAGTTGGCATGATGCATAAGCAATGACATTCCGATCTTGCATCAATACACAACCTAACCCATTGTGAGAAGCATCACTATAAACTGTGTATTCTTTATCCAGTGTAGGTATAGTAAGGACTGGAGCTTCAGTCAAACACCTTTTCAACTCATCAAAACTCTGCTGGCATTTATCTGTCCACTGAAATTTTACATCTTTTCGAAGTAGCTTGGTCAGTGGAGAAGCTAACATAGAAAATCCTTTCATAACCCGGCGGTAATATCCAGCTAAACCTAGAAAACTGTGAATTTCTGTGATATTCCTAGGTGGCTTCCAGTTAAGGATAGCTTATACCTTGCTGGAATCTACCTTGATGCCTTCAGCCGACACAACATGTCCCATGAAGGAGATTTCTTTCAACCAAAATTCACATTTTGGCAATTTGGTGTATAGCTGTTTCTCCCTTAAAGTCTACAGTACAATCCGTAGATGTTTGTCATGCTCCTCTGTATTCCTCGAATATATCAAAATATCATCAATAAACACCACCACAAACTGGTCGAGATATGGTCTAAAGATAGTGTTCATCAGATCTATAAAAGCAGCTGGAGCATTAGTTAACCCGAATGGCATTACTAAAAACTCATAGTGGCCATATCGAGTTCTGAAAGTAGTTTTTGGAATACTCTGCTCTTGCACTTTCAATTGATAATAACCAGATCGCAAATCAATTTTGGAGAATACAGCTGCACCCTTCAATTGATCAAACAGATCATCAATCCAAGGCAATGGATATCTGTTCTTTATTGTCACCTTATTCAACTGCCGGTAGTCGATACATAAGCGAAGAGTGCCATCCTTCTTCTTAACAAACAATACTGGTGCTACCCAAGGTGGCACACTAGGGCGGATGAAGCCCTTTTCAAGTAGTTCTTGCAACTGTACTTTCAACTCCTTCAACTCTGCTGGTGCCATTCTGTATGGTGTTATAGAGATTGGATCCACACCAGGCATAACATTAATTTCAAACTGTACCTCTCTTTCTGGTGGTAATCCTGGCAATTCATCAGGAAACACATCTGGAAAGTCATATACTGTAGGGATGTCCCTTAATGCTAGACTCCCCACTTGGGTGTCTACCATATGTGCCAAGTATACTTCACACCCCTTTCTGATCATTTTTCTGGCTAGTGCAGCCGAAATAATGTTTGATGGCAATAGCTGCCTCTCCCCATGTATTACCACATCACTGTACTGAGGAAGACCAAAAGTGACTGTCTTCAGTCTACAGTCAATCATGGTGTGATGCCTAGCTAACCAATCCATGCCCAAGATGATATCATAATCTCTGAAGGGCATTTTAATGAGATCAGACAGAAAAGTATGTCCTTGGATCACCAAAGGACAATCCCTTTACATTCTATTAACCCTGACCTCTTGTCTTAGCGGATTTGTTTCTAGCACCTCAAAGTCCATTTTCACACACGGAACAGCAATACAATCAATGATGCTAGTACTCACATAAGAATGGGTAGAACCTAGATCAAATAACACAAACACATCTTGATTAAAAGTTGAGAAGGTACCAGCCACAATATCAGATGTCTCAGCCTCTTCTCTCTGTCTCATTGCATAGACTCTGACTGGAGCACTACCTTGCTCTGATTGATTCACTGTGCCTTGGCTACCTGCTGGACTGCCTCTACCCTTGCCTCTACCTCTGCTAGGTGGTTGTGAACCTCTAGTAACAGGATTTTGAACTGAACCTTCAGTGGTAGTAGGAGGTGGTCCAACTCTACGAGTACTGGTGTAGTCTTTGGCAAAGTGCCCTATGCCTCCACTGTTATAACAGGCTTCTATGGCCTTGTAGCACACCCCACCATGATTTCTTCCACAAGTTTCACATTGGCGGGGAGGGTAGAAACTTCTGGTACTCTAATGACCAAATGGAGGAGGTTTCTGTCCTGAATATCTTCCCCTACCAGACTTCTTACCACCTCTGTTGTGTCCCCCAAAGTTCTTCCTCTTTCCAGTAGGACCACTGGAACTCTATTCTACTGACTTTTCCTCTTTCCCTGTCTTCTCTGATTTCTTTTTCTCAGGGGCCACTTCAGATTTAATTCTTTCTAATTCTAGTGCTTGAGAAATAAGTTTAGAGAAGTTGTTATATTTGAATCCGACCACTTGCAATCTGATACTAGGCTTCAAGCCAGTTTCAAACCTTTTACATCTCTCCCTACTGGTAGAAAGTAGACTTACTACATAATGGCTTAGGCAGGAAAATTTCCTTTCATATTCAGCCACCGATCTACTCCCCTGTTTCAGACTTAGGAACTCTTGCAGCTTCTGGTCCACATAACCATCAGGGACAAATTTTTGTCTAAACTCTCGTAGAAAATCATTCCATGTTTGCACTGAAGGTTCTACTAGACTATGGGAAACGGTTTTCTTCCAGTCATATGCATCCCCCTGTAGTAGAGACACTGAATATTCAAATCTGAGCTGCTCTGTACAACGTAGCTTCTTGAACACCCTATCCATTCTCTCTAACCACTATTCTGCTTCTAGAGGATCTACTATCCCCTTAAACTCAGAAGCCCCATATTTCATCAATTTGTCATACTGCCTAGCAGAAGACTGTGGTTGTACCACTGGTGTCTGTAGTGGGACTTGAGTAGGCATGTTACCAGCCATCTGTTGGAACATTGCAGCCATCTGCTGAGTGAATTGAGCAGGAAACTGCAGATCTTGAGGGTGGTCTTCTTGATCCATCGATATTATGTAGGGCTGGGGCATCCCCTTGTACCTCAGCCTCTATATATTGATCGACTGAACGATCACCCTCTTCCATAGTCAATTCGAGGATCCTAAACCTCTCGAATTAAAAGAGAACATAATATTCATAGCAAATGGAGTTTGACATAAACCATGACTCCAGCTTTTGTAACAGAGAGATTCTAGTGCATGGTAACATATGATTATAGGTTCATTTAAGGTAAACCTTATTACTAATTGGGTGACCATGGCATGCTATGCTAGGTGTTAACCATGGTCTATAAGGTGAATAAAATGATTTAGAGAAATCATTTATGGTAAGAAAGAGTTCTGATGATATTAAGAGTTAATATCATGTCTCATTGCCAATTAGTGATGAGCCTAGTAAGTCACACACATACACAAGTTATCACCTATTTAAATATGATTTAATTAATTAATTAAAGAGTTTAATTGATTAATTAAATATGCTAGGGACTTTGCAATTAAATTGCAAAGTCCCTAGCATGACTTGAAACCAAATCTAGATTATTGGATGTATAGTATAGATTAAATTTATATTTAAAGTGTTTAAATATGAATTTAATTAATGAGAAATTAATTAATAGAGATTAATTAATTAATTTATATTTGATATAAATTGATTAGAAGAAGAAAAATAATTATTTTGGGTTAAGAACTCAAAATTAAGACACAGGGGCATTTTGGTCATTTCACAGTGTGACACGTGGCACCATGAGATGGTGACACATGGGATTGCACATAAGCTTAACAAATGTTTTCAATCATGTAAGATGATTAAAATCAAGATTAAATATAGGTTTGACACTTGGCACAATGTGATTGGGTCACTTAAACCTAGAGCTAATCAAAGGGTGACATGTGGCAAGGGTTTAATGTGTTAACCTAGCTATTTAAGTGTGGTTATAAAAAGAAAAATAACCAGCAGCCACTCCTCTTCTTTTTCAAGCCACCTTGAGGCTTTTCATCTATTCTTCTTCATCTCTCATCAATTCAAAGAAATTAGCCATCAATCTCTTGAATTAAGAACGCTAGAAATTGTTTCTAGTATCCTGTTTACATCTCTAATCTCTTAAAAGGCAGAACTTGAATTTCTAATTAATAGAAAAAGCTTTAGAAGCTGTTCAAGGGCTGCCATAGGTATTCTTGGTGTGGACAAGCTAGAGGGACAACATCTGGTGTCCTAAAGACGAATCTCAAAGGCGCAGACACGCTGCAGTACATCAAGAGGTTAGTGTAATCGTTCTTGATTTAATCTAGGGTTTTAAAATTAATCTGATTAATTTTAAAATCTTAAATGGCAAATACAGATCCAAAAACATATTAAAATAGTTTTAATATGTTGTTTATCATTGAAATCAAATAGATAAAAATAAATCTTGCATGATGCATGTGACCCTAGGTGAAAATTTTTGAATTCAATGGTATAAACTTGTGTTCTTCACGCTTCCGTTCCTTCAGTAATATCATTTATTTTTAATGGACATTTAGGTCAAAGGGAAACTCGGGGTGTCAAATGACCACAATGCCCTTATTCAGGTTGCATTCCCGATTTTTCGGTAACACCAAGTTTTATCATTTTCTCGATTTCTCATTTTTCTTTGTACTAATTAACTAATTTTTCTTTGATATTTATAATGATATTTATACTTCAATAGACGTTTATTTAAGTCTTCAAAATATTTTCCAGGGTTTCCCATGGTCCAGGGCTAGTCAACGGTCCACGCCGCAACTTCCCGGTGCGGTCACCCATCGCTAGGGTTCTCAGCTCGTTTAACTTGGTTACATTTCATTGTTATTATTTTTCCTTTGTTTTCTTGCATTTTCTTTTCTTGTATTTTATTATTTTATGTCTCCTCACCCATATTTAAGTGTAGTTCTAGGCATCCTACCTGTCCGGATAAACACTGTCATCGGAATAGTATAACGCACTACCGAACATAGGGGTGTTACATTTGATGCACTGTAGTTGTGTTTGGTACCTTTGTAATGCACCTAGGACCCCATATGTTGTCCCTCTAGATTTTCCACACCAAGATCACCAGTGGCAGCCCCTTGAACAGCTTCTAAAGCCTTACCAACCAATTAGAAAATAGCATTTTGACTTTAGAGAGATTGTAGATGTATACAGGACACTAGAAACGACTCTAGCAATTTTAATTCAAGAGAATATTGGCAATTCTCTTTGAATTGATGATAGATGAAGAAGAAGAGAGGAAGAAAGGCTCAAAGGTGGCGGCACATATGAGAGAATAGCAGATTGTTCTTTTACTCTTTCATAACATCACATTATATAATTAGGTCATCACTTAAAATCTTTGCCACATGTCATCCTCTGATTGCCTCTTAGTTTAATTGACCCAATCATATTGTGCCAAGTGTCGAACCTAGATTTAATTTTGACTTTGATCATCTTACATGATTAAAAGACAAATGGCAAGCTTATATAGTGCCATGTGTCACCATCTCATGGTGCCACATGTCACCCTATAAAATGACCAAATTACCCTTGTCTTTTAATTTTGAGTTCTTAATCCAAAATAATTATTTTTCTTCTTCTAATCAATTTATATCAAATATAAACTAATGAATTAAACTCTATTAATTAATTTCTCATAATTAAATTCATATTTAAACAATTTAAATATAAATTTAACTTATACTATACATCCAATAACCTAGATTTGGTTTCAAGCCATGCTAGGGACTTTGCAATCTAATTGCAAATCAAACCTATTTAATTAATCAATTAAACTCTTTAACTAATTAATTAAATCACATTTAACTTGGTAATTACTTGTGTATGTGTGTGACTCACTAGGCTCATTACTAATTGGCAATGAGATATGATATCAACTCTTAATATCATCAGAACTCTTTCTTACCATAAATGATTTCTCTAAATCATTTTATGCACTTCATAGACCATGGTTAACACCTAGCATAGCATGCCATGGCCATCCAATTAGTAATAAGGAATACCATAAATGAACCTATTATCATATGTTACCATGGACTAAAATCTCTCTGTTACAAAATCCCAATTCAAGCTGGAGTCATAGTTTATGTCAAACTCCATTTGCTATGAATATTATGTTCTCTTTTAATTCCAATTATTGATTAAAAAGATTTTCTCATTAGAAACTCTTTTTCTGATTAAATCTATATGTCCTGGCCAAGAACTTGAAATATCAAGAATAATTAAATGAACATAGGATTTTATCCCTATTTACTTAGGGTAACAGATTCTATCTTGATCAACACCTACCTCCATATATAACTAGTAAGAGCCAACACATGCCCATATACCCATACACAGTACAAGTATGAAAGCAGTATCAAACTCAAACCACCTATATACAAGATAACTATGCTATCTCAGGTCTAAAGATTATATGCACTGATATGATTTATGACAATGCATTGACAAGAGTAAACTCCATGTGCTTGTCATAAGTGTTACTGGTTCGGCCTACTTATCATGTATAAATGCCTATCATATTTGTTATATGGCATGAGACTCACCATTCCGTCTTATTTACATCTCATATAAATAACTTGGGAACAAACATGATTACAATCTTTCTGGATAAGTCATGTCCTTATTGTGAAGTATCCTCGATCATGAACCAATTTATGATACTTTCTGTTAGAAATACTGTCACTCATATTCTTAATAACTTAAGAATAGAATTTCTAACAAAATATCAATGGACCTTTTCTATTACACATAAATATGTTATGTAAATGGAAAAGTGAAAATGCTTTTTTATTAATAAAACATGTATAAGATACATACTAAATGATATGCTCTAGGGCATACTACTAACATATTGCATATAGTAATTGCATATATAGTATTACAGTATTTAATTCATTAAGGTGTTGCATATTATGTATTTTTGTTGTGCTAGTGGCTATGGACGACCCAATGGTTCCTAATGGGAAAGATAAAGGAAGGAAAAGGAAAGAGCATACATATATTATGAGCTCAAATATTGAAAGAAAGGAAAGGGATGTCTAGATAATGTAATTCTGTGTTTCTGGCATCCAAAGTAGCTAAGTAAGGCAATTTTATGTCTTCGATCCCATTGTTTGATATGATATGTTAAAAGCAAGTCCTAAGGAGCTCCTCTATTGGATCAAGCATACTAGACATAAGATATGATATGAAAGTAAAGGGAAGGGGAAATCTTTTGTGATATAGCTACTTTGTTATGACTTATTTGTGCTATGGAGCCATTCATAAGAATGAAGCATTCGTGTGCTTGAAATGCATTTTGTTAATATATTTTCCTTCCCTATGTAATTCTCTACTCATTAGGTTTATATACTCACTCCCCTTCTTTTGTCTATACTTTTCAAGGACATGAGTAAAGGTAACATTTAATAGATTTTGGATAATTGAGCCCCTAGGTTTGATGTATTCAAGCTTATATATTTTGAACCATTTTGTGGAGTTATTTTGAGATGTGTATAATTTTGGTTATTTTGGCTATGCTTGCTACTAAATTTTGTAATAGGATTTTATTAAAGATATTTATAAATTTATGAAAAGGCATATCATTTTCCAATTAGCCAATGAAGGCAAAGAGAATAGAAAGACCCATTTACTTATATTCCAACTTTAAAAGAAATAATGTAAATGAAAGTGATGATAAGCCTTGCCTAGACCCTATAAGATGAGCTCAATGAAATGAAAGTAGAATCTATTAGTAAATTGGGAAATAATAAATGAAATAATGTTTTATGAATAGAATGTTAATTGGCTCACCCATGTATTTATAAAGATTTATCATAAAAGAGTTACAAGAAAGGTCAAGGTTAGGCTTGCTATGGTTCTTGTGGCCTTATGCCTTTAAGTGCTCTAACATTAGTAAGGGTCCATATTAGAGTCATTACAGGTGCTACTTAAGGTAATAAATAGGGTTTAATAAAACTCTTATCTAATATTTCTTGCAACTAAGCCTTTAGCCCTTTAAGCTATGCATGCGCACTTGGTAGGGAATAATGGAGAGATAAGAGCTATTCTTAGTGCTACCTCAATAGCAAACTCCAACTCTCTCTTAGGTTATAACCTAATAAATTATTTGGGAACACATTCAGAAAATCACAAACAATAGTGATGTTTTTAAGATTTGGACTATCCACACAGTTATTTATTATGTGGGCCAGATAGGCCTAAAAATCTTTCCTGATCACTTTTCTTTCAACTGTTTCAAAAATGAGGCACGAGGGATCAAATTACCTTTCCCTTTGGACTAGGACAAATGAGAGTTCTAGTTTATCAAAGGTGACTCTTCTTATAATAGTTTATTAATGGTTGATGCTTACTCAACCAATCCATACACATAATAACATCATACTCACCAAAGGCAACTTAATAAGATTAGCTAATAACTCTTGATCCTTTACCATAATAAAGCAATCTTGTTCATTTGCTTTACTTCAACTATTTCACTCATGGGTTTACTCTTGTGCACATCAAAATTTAATTTTTCACATTTCACATGCATAGGTGATTTCAACTAAGTAAATACATAAGAATGGGTAGAACTCGGGTCAATCAAAACATAAACATCTCAATTAAAAAGGAGAAAATACTAGTGTTAACATCTGAGGCATCTTATTCCTTTCTTTATTGTAGGGCATAAACTATAATTGGATTTCGAAACCCAGGATTTCTAAGCTTGCTACTAACTCTCTGCCCACATGGTTTCCTCTTTGTGTGGACCTTTAAACTAATGCCTAAGTCTTAGCAATTGGTATACTCACTATTCTCGGATTGTCCTTCAATTGATGATCCTTGCTGGCACACTTAAAACGAGCTCCTGTCTGTCTTTAATATTCCCCTTGGTGGATTCTTCCATATGTGGCACATAAAATAAGTGGTGGTTGATTTCTTGCATTTGACTTGCTAGAATATACTCCTCTTAATCAATTAGAGCAAACACCTCTTCCTAATTAACTAAGACTTAATCCTTCTGATCTTGCTAAGGGTTCACACTCTCAGTAATTTCTTTTATAGATGACCTATATTCAAAAGCCATTTCCAATCCCTAGAAAGAGAAGAACCAACACCAAAAGTTTGGGCCATGCGATAATATGCATATGTGTGAGAGATTATAGATATAACACTTGAACTTTGCACAGTTTAATTAGATAATTTAGACATCCAGAATCTATAAATGGCATTGATACTAAAAAATTGTCACACCAAAATCTGAAACCACCATTTATCTTACTAATCATGTATAATATTTGCTGTATATTCTAAAATGTCATTCTCATTTATTTATCTTGCCAAACCCTTGTTTACATAGAAAGCATATATTTCAATGAGTGCGATTTATAGATGTTTGTAATCTCATTTTATTAGTGAAAGATCCTATTGAAAATCCAATAGAGTTTCCCCAACAAACAAAACTTTAAACTACTAAATGATAGTAACAATCTCAATTCAACATCACAATGTTTCACGATTCTCAACCTAACCAATTAATCAACACGTCACATTCTCTTTCTCATAAGCATATCACTTAATAAATAGCATAAATCCCAATTTAAATTAACAATATTTCATAAATAAGGGATCCAAAATATAGTTTACATGCTCATGCTATCACAAGGACTTGAGGTGTACATGATCCAAATTTAATATATCATCATCATTCTAGAAATAGTTTATAAGGAATACATATAGCATCAAATAAGTATGCCTACATCACCCAAGTCCAAAATCAAAATATGAACCTAGATTTAAAGTGTATGGTTCACATTTTTATGGTAGCTTCCAAAATAATAAAATGAATAATATTTACCCTCCTTAGGAGGGATTCTAATGCACTTATGAGTAGTTAGAACAACTTACTCTAAATAATTGAATGACTATAAAGCTATGGAATGGCTTTTAATCTTTTTCCCTATTAGTAACCTTCCAAGATCCAAGAAAAATAATTATAATACAGAAATATTAAAGTAAAGATAAATTAAATAAAATTAAACAAGATGCAATAAAATGACCATAATAATAATTTCATCTTTATAGCTTGTGTCATTAAATTTTATACTTATTATTCACATGAGGAATTTAACAATAGTAGGAGAATCACTCCTATCATACAAGATTATGCAAACGTAAAATAAGGAAACAACTGAACTCAAACTGATTTATAACATTCACAAATTTTGTACTCTTTTGTTCATATTACAACTTTATTATCATAATTCATATTCAATATGTTTTGTAGCCCATATTTATAAGTTTAGAGTGAAGGAAGTTTATTTATAGCATAACTACTTATCATATTTTAAAAGGTAGTAGAGATACCATTTCATGTAATGAAGCTACTTGAACAAATAAATGATGTGTAGCAAAGTTACTAGATTAGGTAACAAATATGTAGGAAAGCTACCAAATCAAATAACAGATGCAATGTGCAGCAATACTACCAAATTAGATAACAGATGTATAACAAAACTACTAAATCAAATAATTCAATCAACTATAGAGTTTTTGCCCTCACTCCAACCGTGCATAAAATAGGTATGACATATTTTCTTTGTTATTTCCTTTTTACTTAATTTTACATCATTTAAAACTTTCTATTTCTAGAGAAACTTCACATATTCACATAACCTCTTCAGACCCCATTTATAGAAACATCACAAATTTACTTTTCTTCAATTTCTAACTTTCATCTTTATCATATAATGCATTTCACTGCAATAGTTTAAGAATCCATGGATATCTTATTTTCTTGTACATTAGGTATAACTCAAAGCATCATGAACCATTCAAATTCATGCTTTTAGAAATCTTAAGTTTCAAACAATTAAGGTTTACTAAATTGGCTTTTCCATAAAAATTTCTACATTAATAATAATATACAATTCATTTATCATCACTATAGTTCATTCTCGCATTATTTCCATAATACATATGCATAAAGTTTTTGCAATACATTGATTCCATACATTTTTAAATACGAACAACCCCTTATACTTAATAAATATATTTAATTAACAAAAATAATTTAATGCTCTTATACTCACCTAGGCTCTCAAATTCTCCTTTAGTAAAGGCAAACAAGCTTTTCCTCTCTTCCTTCCTTTAAGCCAAACCCAAACCATGAGAAATTGGAATTGTTCACTTTATTTATTTTCTAATTAAGCTCTCAAAATATCAATTTTATTTTAGAGGGAGTTTAGGGACTATACCTTACTAGAACTACTTCTCTATCCCCTATTCCTTTCTATGGCCAAAAGTTAGGGCCTTATCCTTCATAGCTTCAATAGCCACATTTTCAAGTTTAGATCATTTTGAAGGAATATAGGAAGGATATAAAAATGAAAAATTGAATGGCTAAAAGTGAATGGAGCTTACTTCCTTGTATGGCTAAAACCCTAACTTAGATTTTCCTATTTTTCGTTTGCTTTTTAAGACACAGCCCCTTCGAAACACCATTGGTAATTAAGAAAAAGGGGGTTGGAAGCAAGAAATTAAAAAGCTAAAATGAAACCTTCATCACTCACTTCTTATTTAGCCAAACTAAAAGGCTTATCCCCTTCTCTCTTTTAAAGTAATGCCACCTTATTACATGTTTTTGAACCCATAAAACTGATGAATAACCAAGTTTTAAAAGAAGTCAACAAAGGCTCTTTTGTCTTGCTTTTGAGTTCAAATAGCGTTCCCCCATCAAGGTCCATTTTTATGCTATCTTTCAAAAATATTGTCCTAAACAGTGGTGGATCTAGAATTTTTTTTTTTGAGGGACCAGTACATAAAAAATAAATAATAATGTTATTAAAAAAATTAAAAGTATGATGTTAATAATTTATATAATTAGACTCAACATAATCCAATACCTTGAACACTATATAAAAAAAATTGCATTATTGTTAATGCTATCAAATATATATTTCTTTATATAAGCAATAAGAATTATTTATCAATTTATCACACATACAATTGTACAATTTGTTTTATTATTGAAAAATTATAGTAGAATTCTAAAAGTAAATAATATTTTGAATGCACAACATGATTTTTATCTCAATTAATTTTAAATTTTCTCAATAAAGGGTGTTTAATAATTAAATTTATGAGGACTTTATATACACACTAGTTTTTTCAACAATAAGCATTGCACATTATTATTCTTGTTACACATTTATAATTTAATCTTTTATGTATAATTTTTTGCTAATTTTTAATGTATAATATAATATTGTCAGAATATTATAAATATTTTATTAATTATTTAAATTAAAATATTAATTTTAATGTTATTTTCATTAATTATGTAGATAAAAATATTATTAATTTAAAATTATTATATTTTTTTATTGGATCATATTTTTATAAAGTTATAATTATAAATTTAAATATAAAATAATAAAAAATAATGAAATAATAAGTTTTAAAAATATAAATGGGTGAAGATATTTAAAAACAAAAATAAATTTATAAAAAAAATATGAGTGAGGTCATTGAATTAAATTTCCTCTTATTTTACTTTTCTTTAAAACATAAGTTTAATTTGCCTATATTACATATTTTTATAATTTAAAATAATACGAATTTGGAGAATGTGGTTGCAAAACTAGATCAATATAAAAACAAAACCTTTATAAAATTATAAAAATGGTATAATTTTTAAAATGTATTTTATAGTTTAATACAAATAATTTTAAAATCTATTTAATATATTTAATAAATATTTTTATTTTTTTAATTTTATATTATATTATATATGGTATACATAAATTGTACAATAAAATATCAATATAAATATAAATTTAATCATGCATCTTTAATTAAATCATATTAATTATATAATTAAATCATATTAATTATATAATTAACACTCTCAAGTAGTCAAATTATTTTTTTTCCTCTTTTCTTTCTCATATCTTCCTTTCTTTTTTATCCTTTTAAAAATCTAAAAGAATAATAACTTAAAGTTAATATTGAGAGGAAAATAACTTTTTACCTAAATATATGTAAAAATATAATTAAAAAAATAATATGGTGATAAATAGAATCATATATCATTTTATTTATTAATATATGCTCTTATTATTTATATTTTTCATATATTATAATAAAGTAATAAATATAATTAAGCAAATGCCTAAAGGTATTGTATTCACTTATAAATGAGAAAATAGATATATAATATTAAATGAAATATGCTCAACTACAACTAAAAAATCCTAATAAAAACATTCACTACCACAAAAGCAACTTGTATTGTATGCAATATTGGGATTCATTTGTAACACTCACTAATTTCCAACATCAGAATTCCTATCGTGGATTGGAAATTCTCGTGAAATTTAGGGTTTCACAGACAAGGAAAATAGTGAAAAGTTCTATATGTATGATATGATGTGCTAAAAATATATTTAAAAATGAAAATGTTTTAATTGTTTTGACCAAGAAACAAGTTTTAAGCGTGCTTTTTTTAGGTAAAAGGAATTTCGGCAGCTGAATGTTGGACCATCGACAGCCAAATGTTGGACTTTTGGCAGCCGAAGTCCCTTTTTACTGTTCAAATGTCATTTTGGACAAAATGGACTCTAACAACTTGAACCTAGGCTTTCTGCAACCAAAAGTCCCTTCAATAGCAGGGGTATAAATAGCGCATTTTAGTTCAAATTTCAAAAAAAAGTGATTTTTCTCTCTCTCTCTCAACCTCTGTTGCATGCAAGGGATGGAATTCTTTTGATTTGAGTTTTGAAAGCTAGAAGTTTTGGTTTTTGTTGGGAAGCTCAAAGATTTCAAGATTTTTGAAGTTTCATCCAATCTCTCTATAACTTGGTTCCAAGGAAGAAAGGTATTCTTCTTTTCAATTGAATTTTCTATGTATTTTTTAGTAACTACACATGAGTAAGAGGCAGCATATGGCTTTACATTTAAGATTTATAAGGTTTTTAAGATTTTTATTTTAGAAGAAGAGTTACATGTAGGAGGATCTTAATGTGGACTACATTGTTATGTTTTAAACTTGTTCTTGATAGGTCTAAGAAGTCTATAAGCATGTTTTAGTTAGTCTTTGAAGAAGATTAGGTTAATTGAGTTCATTTGAATGACTTATTCTTTGATGTTTGAGAAAACCTCAATCTTCACTCTTTGATATGGATGCATGTGAGTTTCTTTAAGGTTCTTAAGTTGATAGATGCCTTAAGTTTGTGTTTTGCAGGTTGGATCATGTTTTGGAGGTTGAATATATGTCTTTTGTTGTGTTAAGGTTGAGTGGCTATAGAATTCAAACTTGGAAATTCTAAAAATTCTCAAGTTTAGCTATCGAAGACCATTACTTTGGCAGGTAGAGTGGCTGTAGTCTTTCTGGGGGTTTCCAGGTTTGGTTACCAAAACCTAGGACTTTGGCAGCCGTAGTTAGTAGTGGCCAAATAAGGCATTTCAAGTTTAAGACTTCGATAGTTAAAGTCCCATACTTCGGTGGCCAAAGTTGGTTCTATCAACATTATTTCCCTCTTTGTTCTAGGATTCCAAAACTTGTTTTTATAATCCAAAAGGACCTAGAATAAGATGTTAGTACATGGATAGAGTTTTTGAGCTTCAAATAACTCTTTATGGTCTAATGTTTATAGGATCAGACTTGAGGGACTTATGAAGCTAAGAATCCAAGGATAGCAATCATTCATGTAAGGTATTTGATAGACTACAAGAGGTAAGCAACTCTAACCCTAATGAATGAAACCTTTATTAATTGAAATCATAATCATCCACATGCATCATTTTATTATTTATTAGGATGTATATATATAAAACACGAAGATGTTGCATTTATGCATAAATATTGTTAATACCGATGCACATTGGATGAACCACTAGTGTGACACCTCTTACTCGTCTATAGCATAGCCGAGCAAGGCATGTAACACTCAGTGCTGAGCGCCTTAACTTATCTTATTACATTTCTTAGTAATCATATTTAAATTTTGTTAATTTAGATTCAATTAATTATTCAGAGAAACTGACGGAGTTTCCCCTAATTTATTAATACTTTGACGATTCCCCACTTGTTTGAAACAATTATTTCTATATATATTCTCAAACTTATTTTCTCATTCAGAACATCAATAAATTTCACTCACAAGAATCCATATGGAATTTACATCACATTGCCATTCATACACAATTCAAATATAAAATTGTAAACTTTATTAATTTATATCATGTGCATATTTAATGTACAAAAATTTATAATTTACATTACATATCCAAAATTTAATTACAAAGTTTCAAAAATAAAATAAAGACTAATGAAGTCTACCAAAATGTGGACTGTTGGATGAGGTGACACTGTGACCCAATGCAGACCAAGACTCTAATTCCTAGTCTAAGGCCTACTGGGCTCTCGCTCCTAGTCTCCAGTACCTACGCGTGGCAAACAACGACGCGCTAAGCATAAAAGCTTAGTGGTGCCAATATAAAATAAAAATAAACTAAATAAATAAATACAAGAAATTATACTGTTAATTTATCCAGACTAAAATTTTTTATAATTGTTTGTTATATCTTTAATTTTATAACTTTTATGTTCAGTTCATGCTTACAAATCTTTAAGACTTGTTTTCATTGCCTAAGTAACCTATACCAGTTGACTGGACTGGATAAATGGGTAAACTGGCACTGGGTACCAAGTACCTCGGGCCATCACACTATCGGTCACAAAGTGTCTCCAGGTGTACAACAGAACAGCTAACATGTCATAATAATCATCGGGCTAAAGCCAAATATGTCAAGAGTATCAAAATGGCCAAAAGCCATAACATCACTAAATGGCATTAAAGCCATAAATCATGAAATGGCATAAAACCATATGCAGTACTGCTATTGAAACCCTATTGGCATGCCAACCTGTCCAAACCAATCATTATAGGCATACTAGGGCATATTAACAAAGTTGATTGTTTAGTTCTTTGTACTTGGTGTTTAGTGGTTACTATTCACCTTACTATTCATACATAAATGTTGAATTTTTCGTAAATAATAGATATGCAAGTTCTAATTACACTATAATACCACATTTTGGATGTTACATTTGTTGGCATTAGTTGCCAAACTCAATTCAAGGCTCATTAGAAGTTATTTCAAATTTTCAGATTTCATTACTTATGTTTACTATTCTATTGGAGCAATCTACAGTGAGAATTTGGCTAAACTTTCTTAATCAAAGTTGTTCCTTAATGTGTCTTATTTAATTTTGAATCACTTCATTTGGAGTTTTTTAGCTCAAGTTATGGCATTTTTACCATAATTGGCCGGATTTGTCCATTCCCAGATTTTCTAGGCAGATTTGGTTCTGGCAGTTTTGGTATCCTAATTTTGGCAAGCAATTTGAATTGGTTTTGTTCAGAATTTGGGTTTCTATTCTTCATGAAAGTTGTTCTACATTGTCTAAGCTTTCCATGGGTTTAAAAATCATGTCATTTGGACCTCTCTACACAAAGTTATGGCCATATGAACAAATACTGTTCATTTGATCATTTTACAGGTCCAAATTTTTGGTTACCCGGATTTAAGCAAATTTTGGGTCACCTTAAGCTGGTTTTCTGGGCAGGGTCTCTTCAACAAAACTATGGCTTTAGATCTTAAATGTTATCTCCAATTGGCCTTACACCAATTGGAGCAACATAGCTCAAGTTATGACCACATAAACACACTAGACTCAAAGGTCCAAAATTCCAGTAATAAGGCAACTCATGCAATCCTCACTTCAATTCAACAATCCACTTCAAATTACCACCAATTCTCATCAAATGGTTAGTAGGTGACCTTAAACACTTCAATTATTTGTTATACCACAAAACCTCCAATTGTCTCTAAACCCTAATTCACCTTCTCACCTAATTCATGCGATTCATTCAATCTTCCCTTCTAATGCATATATAAGCATCCTTTATCATTCATAAACATATCTAAACTCATCAAACAAATCAAACCAACCACACACCAAGGCTGACCGAAATTTTATGTTGTTCATTCATGAACATTTTCTTTGTTTTTTTCAAGTAATTTCTTTATAATTCTACTAAATGTCAAAGTTAGAAGAAGGAGAAAGGTAAAATTGGCACTAACCTCAATTGAGCTAATTCCAAGAGTTCCAACTCTTCTATTTTTCCCTTTCTTTTTGCTCTCAAGCACCTAGGTTAGATAGGAACTTTTTATGAAGAAGGTTATGGATTTTATGGTGAGAAATGGGTGGAATTCAAGCTTTGTGAAACAAAAATGGTGGAAGGGACTCTCCAAGTGGTTCAACTAAGCTTGAGGAAGAAGAAGAAACTGAATTTTCTTTTAGTTTTATCTCTTTTTAATGATTTTTATGTGTGCTTGTTGAATGGTCATTGGCTAACAAATTTTTATTGCATCATGCTTGCATATGGCCTATGTCATAATTAGAATTTTATTTCATTTTGTTTTCTTCTTTTCTCTACTCATTTTTAATTAAATTTTCATCAATATTTATTCACATTTTATGACATAAACCTCACTTACTCAATTGGACAAGTTGGTCAAAAATCATCTTTATAGGTGAAATAACCAAAATGCCCTTCGTTTTGCTTATTGAACTAAAATTGTCTGTACCGATTTATAAAATTTTCTTAGTATTTTCTTGGTATTCTATTGTTATCTAAGACTCAATAACTCTTCACTGGAGTCCTAAAAATTATTTCACAGGGATTTCCCATGGGTCTAAGGTCAGCAATTGTCTTCATTGTCGCTTCTCGTTAGGGTTACACATCGCCGTAACTCCGGCTCATTTAACCTTATTGCATTTCATTTCTAAAATTTTTTCTTGATTTTTTTTTTACCATTATTTGGGTTATTTATGACACCTCACTCTAGTTTAAATATAGTTCTAGATATTTTATCTATCCAGACAGACATTAGTCATCGGAACAGTAGAATGTATGGACTATCTAAAGTGATAGCATTATAATTCTTTCCCTCTAAATAAAATATCATCCTCGAAATTTACCTAATGTAAATGGTCAAGGAATCTACTACCTCCTTGCTTCTCTACTTCCTTGTGTTGCCTCATCAATGTCTAGGTCTAGTTCCTCCCGAGCTTCGATGGCATATACTAGCGGTGCCACCCTAGCTTCTAGCCTCTCGACTGTTTCAGAAATAGCCCTTTGTGAAATATCAGCCGTCTCTGCTCTACCAAGTCTTCTACCCCTTTGAACTATAGGGCTAGGTCTATCATCTTGTGCTGGAGCTATTGAATCACTCCTCTAGGGGCAATCTCTTATGAAATGATCAGTAGTCCCACACTTGAAACACCCTCCAGTTAAAAATTGACACTCCCCTCTATGTCTCTTACCACAGTGCGTACATTCTGGCACTAGGGTTGATCCCCTTGTTACTGTGCCTGGGGAGCTAGCTACAGATATCCCAAACTGGCCTCTCTGGCCATGTGTCTAGTCCTATGAACCCTTAAGCTTCTTACTATCAGTCAATATACTTGATCGCCCCGATCCTAATTCCCTCTTATGTTGCCTATCTTTTTGGTTCTGTTCACTTACTCTAACCCTCTCAACTTTCAATGCAGCTTTGACTAACTGAGCAAAATTAGTAATCCCTAAGGCAGTGATATTTAGCTTAATACTGTCATTCAATTCCTCTTTAAACCTTCTAAATCTCTCAGTGGGTGGAGCATGACTCTCCACCTCTTCCTCAACTGCTCTTTATGAGGACGGATCCATACACTAGCTAAAATAATCAAAACAAATAGATCTGCATTAGTGTCACCTCAACTCTTACAAATGCAATGCATACTATACTCTAACTAAACTTAGAAATGCCTAAATCATGCTTTGATACCACTAAATGTGATACCCTTACCCGTCTACAGCATAGCAGAGCAAGGCATGTCACACTCGTTGCCGGAGCTCCTTAACTTATCTTATTACATTTCTTAGTAATCAAATTTAAATTTTGTTAATTTAGATTCAATTAATTATTCAGAGAAACTGACGGAGTTTCCCCTAATTTATTCATACTTTGACAATTCCCCACCTGTTTGA
Organism: Hevea brasiliensis; assembly: GCF_030052815.1. Taxonomy (NCBI): domain Eukaryota; kingdom Viridiplantae; phylum Streptophyta; class Magnoliopsida; order Malpighiales; family Euphorbiaceae; genus Hevea; species Hevea brasiliensis. Next base: position 59,988,547 of record NC_079499.1, on the reverse strand, counting down.
AACAATTATTTCTATATATATTCTCAAACTCATTTTCTCATTCAGAACATCAATAAATTTCACTCACAAGAATCCATATGGAATTTACATCACATTTCCATTCATACACAATTCAAATATGAAATTGCAAACTTTACTAATTTACATCATGTGCATATTTAATGTACAAAAATATATAATTTACATTACATGTCCAAAATTTAATTATAAAGTTTCAAAAAATAAAATACAAGACTAATGAAGTCTACCAAAATGTGCACTGCTGGATGAGGTGGCACCATGACCCAATGTAAATCAAGACTTTAATTCCCAGTCTAAAGCATGCTGGGCTCTCACTCCTGGTCTCTAATACCTACGCATGGCAAACAGAGACGCGCTAAACATAAAGCTTAGTGGTGCCAATATAAAATAAAAATAAACTAAATAAATAAATACAAGAAATTATACTATTAATTTATCCATACTAAAATTTTTTATAATTATTTGTAATATCCTTAATTTTATGACTTTTATGTTCATTTCATGGTTACAAATCTTTAAGACTAATTTTCATTGCCCAAGTAACCTACCAGTTGACTGGACTGGATAAACTAGTAAGCTGGCTGTTTACTGGTTTTTCAACCACCGCAAGTGCACGGATCGCTAACAAGTAATAAAGTGATGAGTGAAGTATCATTCCCAAGAGGAGTTTAATTAGCAAGTACCAGGCTACACGACAATTTTGACTATTTAGGCTACCAAATATAGATGGAGAATGAGTTAAACCTATTTTAAATGCTAAAAGTAATTTTTGAAATAAACTATTTATAAAAGCAATTCCAGAATTAAGATTTCACACTGCAACGTTACTATGGATTTTAATCTTGTTTATTCATCGGATTGAGAGTAACTGCTTTGATGGAAATTAATCCTAAGATATCCTAAGTCCTCTCTCAAGGCACTCAAGGTATATTTTAATTAACCTAAACCCTACTTTCGTGGTGATTAAATTAATTAAAACCCTTTAAGATCTATGATTACTTTTGGAACTCTACAAAGGTATCTGCCTATCTCTAGGTTAAATTTCCTAGGTTTAAGATCTTGATTTTCTAATATTAATCTTCACCTTTCAGTCCTTCAATTAATATTTGCAATCAATACTAAGTGGGTACCAACATATAGCATGCATTAAGACCACAAGAAATTGAATCAAAGAACCAAACTCAAATCTAATAAATAAAACTCAATATTTATCCATAATAACTGTAACACCCCTATGTTTGGTAATGCGTTCTACTGTTCCGGTGACCAGTGCTGTCCGGACAGCTAGGATGCCTAGAACTACACTTAAATATTGATGAGGAGACATAAAATAATGAAATACAAGAAAAGAAAATACAAGAAATACAAGAGAAAAATAATAGCAATGAAATGTAACCAAGTTAAACGAGCCAAAAACCATTGCGATGGGTGACCGCACCGGAAAGTTGCGGTGTGGACTGTTGACTAGCCCTGGACCGCGGGGAACCCTGAAAAATATTTTTAAGACTTAAATAAACATCTATTGAAGTATAAATGTCATTAGAAATATCAAAGAAAAATTAATTAATTAGTACAAAGAAAAATGAGAAATCGAGAAAACGACAAAACTCAGTGTTACCGAAAAATCGGGAATGCAACCCGAATAGGGACATTGTGGTCAATTAACATCCCGAGTTGCCTTTTAACCTAAATATCCATTAAAAATAAATGATATTAAACTTTGAAAATACCATGAAAAATTAATATGAGATACATTATGTAAATAGTGAAAGTGTGATGGCCAAATTGCAAAAATTGGAAAGTTTAACATTAAAATAGATTTTTAATCAATTAGTGCTCCACTAACATCACTTAAGTGGGCCTTTAATCAACCTTTGGACAGAAAATTCTATCATCTTCAACCTTTGGAAGAGTGGCCGAAATGAACTCCATGGGAGACTCCATGGCCAAACTCACATCCACACCCATGCATCCATGATTCAAGCTTCCTTTCACCATAAAATCCTTCATTAAACCTTGCATACTCAGCTTGGAGAAAACATTGGCAGCAAAAATAAGAAGTTTGGGTGAGGTTTTGAAGAACTTCAAAAGTGGTAAGTGAGTGTTTTCAATTCTTGTTTCATTAAAAGTGTAACCAAGGTTGTGGGTAGTTGATTTATGGAAGAATTTTTGAAGTTTGATGTTTTAATAGAGATGTAAATTTTGGCAGCCATGGAAATTCAGTATATGTAGCTTGTTTTTACTTGTTTATGGTTGTTTAAGATGTTGTTATTGATGGCAGCATGGATATGTGTTTAATGGTTTGGAATTGGGTATGTTCATGTGGTTAAACGGTGTAAATGAACTTTGAAAAATTCTGTTTTATAGTGTGCATATTGAGAATAGTTACAAGCTGTCAAAAATGACCAAAATGTGTTGTTAAAGGTGTTAATGGTAAGGCACAAACCAGAATTGGCATGAAGGAAGTAGTTTGGTAAGTGTTGAATATGTAATTGGTAAGTGATGAGAAGTGTGTAGTAGGGCAGTGTATGTTTTAGCTTAGAACCTTAAGTGTGTGACTCCAATTGGTATGAGACCAATTGAAGGTGAAACTAGGCATAAAATTTGCCAACTTTCATGAAGGAAGCTTATCAAAATTATGCCTAGAAGGTGACTTGAAAACTGACCAAATCCGAATTAGTGACTTAAAAGCCTGAAAATTGACCATTTGCGCAGTAGTTAGTATTTTGGCCATAACTCAATCAAAACGGGTCCAAATGACCTGAAATTTATACCATGAATAGTCTATACATATAGCTACAATTCTTATGAAGGCACCAAAGCCCAGAAATGGCCAAAACAAAGCCAAATAGCTTGCACAAGTTCAGGTACCAAAACTGGCCGAACCAAAAGTGACCTAAAAATGACCTAAAGTTACCATTTTGATGCATTCTGTCCAGCATTGGTAAATTAACCATAACTTGGTCTACACAACTCAGAATGACCTTAAATTTTGCCTCGCGTGCAATAAGACATAGACCTACAAGTTTGTAGTTTGGACTATAATCCGAAAACCGAGGGAACTAGGTTTTCCGGCTAGGTCAAAATAGTACACTAAAATCCGATAAATTGTAATAAAATGCAATACACTTTAAAATGAATTTGGTAACATATACCAACACTAAAGGGCTATAAAATGTGACATGTTGGCAGCATTGGAATTGACTCACTTAGAGTGCATCAAGGGTCAACATTATAAGTTGACTAATGAAATGAATTGAAGGGAATAGTACCAAGAAAATTTAGATATTGGATTTTTTTGGTTGGAAACAAATTCATTGAGTACTGAAATACTTTAAATTGTGTGTTTTAGTAGATAAGGATATTGAGAAGCATAAAGAACATTGAGTCAAGGCCTAGGAGCGACTCAAATCAGGCTTGTGCACAACTGGTTTTTAACTGATTTTGTTCTGAATATTTCATATGATTAAATGACATATTTTTCTTATGTATTATGTTTAACAAGCATTGGATTTAATTGAAAGATTTTTAAAATTGTTATAGTATGTATGAATTTAGCTTTGTGAAATGGTATTTCCACAAGTATTAAACATTGTTGTGAATTAAATAAATTATGTTTTGGAAAATTGTGATAGAACATGTTTTGAATTGTGATGGGAAATTTGCATGGAAAATGCAAATTTATGGTTTGAATTGTGATGAGCATAAAAATTATTGGATATTGGAATTGACTTTGAATCGAATTGTATTTATGCTCACTAAAAGGATTGTGATATTGTTTTATATCTCACTATAGATGCTTGACTAGGTTATTACCTGTCTCTCTCATTTGTTGAGAAGACAATGGAGTTAGTTGTGTTTTGATTACCATGGTATATGCACATGCTTAGATTCTCCTCTTATTAGAGGTTATATCTAAGTTTTTATTTGTTATGGCCCTTTCGAAAGTTTCATTATTGTGGTGTGCACTGTGTACGATGATTCGACCTCCCCGACCATAGGGAGTTAGAATCCGATTCGACCTCCCCGACCATAGGGAGTTAGAATCAACCCGAAGATGGCCCTTTCGGATTAGTCTTGCATAGTTAGTGAGATAAAGAATGGTTTTTGAGATAAAGAATGGCTTTTGAGATGAATAATGATTTTTGAATAGTAAAGAATTGTGATTTCAATTATAATTTATGTATAATTGATTTTGTTGGAATTACCTTAAATGGTTAGTTATGATTTGATAAATTCAATTTCGTGATCAAAGTCATTTTATACAAATGATTTATATTATTGGCAATGAATATTTTGAATTTTGGAATTTGATGAGTATCCTGATTTCCAAATTATTTGCTGTAATTTTTGTTAAGGTATATTATACTATGTTTTAAATTACAGTTGTGTACTACTGAGTTCACCATTCAGCGATAGCTTTGTATGCTGTCGCAGTGAAAAGAGCATAGAGCAATTGAGTAAGCTTCTTTGAAGAGACATTTAGATCAGCTCCAAGTTTACCCATGTACACAGGTTTTGATGTATGCATGTAATAATATGTATGTAAATTATTTGAGCAGTTGTATAAAAACTCTTGTAAAATATTTTGGTATGTAATTAAATGTAAATTATTGTAAATGAAAAATTGAGATTTCTTTTACCTGAATAGTTTTGTAATATTAATTTTGAGTCTTGTAATCAATGAAATATTTCTTTTATGATGAGGTTGGTTTGAAAACAAATTGATTTGATTATTGAGATTGAATTGTGAGATGAAATGAAGTTGTTGGAGTTGTATTTGAGAAAACATGTTGGGAGTGTTTTCCTATTCAGGTTTGAAGAACTATTTTCTTGAAACACAACTGGCACTTTGCCGAAATTTTGAAAAAAATTTTATAACACCAGATTTTAATCGATGATTTAAATTTATCGAAAATTGTATTAAAATCCCTTGTAGTATATCTAATGGGTTATCGGTAGGCGAAGTACGGTAATTCATTAGGTGTACTACGGGATCATGTTACATCTTACGGAGGAGTAGGGTGTGACAATAACGATTGCAAATGCTACTCTCCTAATTCTAGAATAAAGGAATTACTCACTCATGGTGAGTTCAACAAACATGGAGAAAATAAAATGAAAGAACATAAAGAGTCCGTTTAAAGAAATAAAACAAAAGAACCAAAGAGGAATGATTGCAGTCTTAGTCCTTGTGGAACTTCAGCTAAGGATTTCCCTTATGTGCTGGTGTTCTACTCTTCAAGACGGTTGCGGAGGATGCAAGTATGAAAAATGAAAACCCTTCTGAAAAACTCCAAAAAGCTCTACAAAAAGGTTGGACTGAAAAGAAGAGCCCCCTCTATTGTCATTTTTTGCTTCTATTTATAATATCTGGTCTAGGGTTAGGTCTTTAGAATCCTAAAAGCATTAGGAGTCTGTTTGGAGTGCATAAATAAGAGCTGGAACTCAGATCAGGAAACTGGCTACCGCATGGTACATGGCCCGTGTGTCATCACTACACGGCCTAGGGCCATGTAACTTACTGAAGCTAAATGGTTGTGCCTGTAACACCCCTAAATTCGGTAGTGCGTTCTGCTGCTCCGATGACCAGTGTTGTAACACCCTCTCGGTAGCAACTCCGTACATTCTACTGTTCCGGTGACCGGTGTCAGTCCGGACAGCTAGAACGTCCAGAAAAATATTTAAACTAAAGTCAGGAACCATAATTAACTCAAATATTAATAAGAAAAATTTAGGAAAAATTTTAGAAATAAAATACAACCAAGTTAAACGAGCCGATGCCCAAGCGATGGGTAACCAGAGGGAAGTTGCAGTTCTCGCAACGAGGAGCCCTAGACCCGGGGAAAAATTCATAAAATAATTTTTGGGACTCCAGAGAAGGGTCATTGAGGTTCCTATGGCATTAGAATGCCAAGAAAATATTTAGAAAAATTTTTCAATTGATACAGACAATTTTGACCCGTTAAGCCAAACGGAGGGCATTTTGGTCATTTCGCCTTCAGAGGTGATTTTTGGCCGACTTGTCCAGTTGAGTAAATAATTAATATGACATAAAATATGAATAAACATTACTAAAAATTGAATTGAAAATGAGTAGAGAAAAGAAGAAAAGAAAATGAAGGAAAATGCTTAATTATGACATATGATGATGTCATTTAAAAGCCCCCTCCAATCACCATTTGACAAACCAATAAAAAGAGATAAAAAATGACTTAAAATGAGATAAAAAAACAAAGGAAACCAGCAGTTTCCTTCTTCATACGGGCTAGAATAAGAAAGAAAGAGAAAGAAAAAAAGAAAGAGACCTCCATTGAAGCTCTTGTCTCAAGCTTGATTCCCTTCACTCCCCACCATAAAATCCCTTCTTCTCTTCATTAAAACTTGTCCACTCATCTTGGGAAAGTGTTTGGCAGCCTAGAAAAGGAAAGAAAAAGAAGTTTGAGCTTGGGAAAATCTGCCCTACAAGAGGTTAGTGCACATATATACCTTAAACCCTTTATTTCTAAGTTAGAAACTTGAAATAGGTAAGAAATTGTGAATTAAATGAACCAAATATATGTGTATGTCCACCATGAATTTCGGCAGCCCTAAGGAAGGAACAATGATGGAGTGTTTTTGATGGTTTTAATGGACTTAAAATGAATTAGAGATTATGTTTAAGGTGTATGTACACATATAGAATGAATGAAAGTGCTTAACTAGGTGTATGGGTGAATTGAAAGGGAAAATTAGGGTTTTGGGAGTGAAAAATTGGACTTGGCTTATGAAATGATTAATGGACATTCTAATGGTCAATTAGTGACCATTTGAGGCAAGTTAATTATAATTTGAAGTGAACTAATGCATGGCAAAGTGAATGAGTATGCTGCCTAGTGAGTGCAGCAGGGTGGCTGAGATTTCAGCCCACTTAGACAGCCATAACTTTGGCTGTGTAGGTCCAATTGGTGTTTGGCCAATTGTACATGAAACTAGACTTATAATGGCACATTTTTGCTGAAGAAACCATGCCCAAAAGACCAAAGCAAGAGGACCAAAAGTTGGCCCCAATCCGGATACCCTGCACCCAGAAACTGCAAAATGATCAAATGAACAGTAAGCCATAACTCACTGTAGAAATAGTCAATTGACCTGAAATTTTTACAGCAACAAGTTAAGACATAGAAAAACAACTTTCATGAAGAAACCTACCCCAAATTATGACCAGAACTTAATCAAAATGGCAGTCATATTCACTATTCATGGTATTGTAGATTTGGTAAATTCTGCAGAATTGAAATCCGGCCAGCTGTGGTTTTTGGAGCATATCTGGAGCTACAAAACTCCAAGTGGAGTGATTCAAAAAAGGAAATTCAACTAGACAAAATAAGGAACAACTTTCATGTTTATCATTTCCTCAAATTTCCACTGTAACAGTCCCTAATAGAACAGAAACTTATGGTATAAAAACTGAAAATTCTGCCACTTAGTGTTAGGCTTAGAAATGGTAATGGTGATCACTTCCAACAAGTTTTAAATGCAAAATGTGGTATGTTTGGAGTGTCAAAACCAATGTACCTATGTTTTATCCAAAAGTCAACATTTTTGTTGACCAATGAGGTGAATAGTGACACCAAAACTTGAAATTCAAATGTGAAATTAGAAATGCATTTAGGGGACTTTAAATTGCAATTGGCAATTAATACTAGCAAATGTAAAACTCAAAATGTGGGATCTTGGTGTAATTAGAATTAATATATCCATTAAGTATAAAAAAGTCAACATTTTGGTTGACTAGTAAGGTGAATAGTAATCAAAATGATTAATAATTAAGATGAAGACCTAGAACCAATTCTAAGCTTAAATGCTTAGAATTGTATGACAAATGTGGACTATGCATCCTAGTCAAAATTGTTAAAAAGAAATTAAGGCCATAAATTTGAAATCCATGAAATATTTATGGATTACTTGAAACATGAAAAATAAGTCACCTAATTGATATGAATAGATAGTTAGGGCTTATATGCCCATCACAAATGGAATTCATAAAATATTAATAACTCAACTTGAAATATAAAATTTGCAATTACATAAGTAGATTCTTGAATGTATAAATGAGAAAAGGAAAAATGTTTTGAATACAATGGTACATGTGAACCATTGTTTAGAATTGTGATTAATATGAATAACATAAAGAATGAATAAATGAACCATATTAATGTATGAATGAGACATTAGTTCTCATTATTGTAGAAAGGAGAAGTATTTTGAGTACAATGGTATAAAAAGGATAAATGATGCGAATTGTGATCATATAAATGATCAAATGAATGTATGAATTATAATTGAAATTTATTATGAAATAATGAAGTCATAAAACACAATATATTAATGTTTAATGATATTATGTGCCCTTGTATTGCCTAGACATGTGTGTCAGATTGGATAGTTTGGCATGCCAATAGGGTATTGTTTTAGCAGTACTGCGAAAGGCTTTATGCCTGTATTCATGGCTTTATGCCCGCATTCATGGCATTATGCCAACATTCATGGCTTCTACGCCCGATTATGTGTTATCATGGCTTTCTAGCCACACTGACTGCATACGTGGTTGATGTTCTGCGTCCCATGGTATGACGGCCCGAGGCACCAAGGTGTCCAGTGCCAACGACCCGTTATCCAGTTTAGTCAGCCTGTCATAGGTTACTTGGGCAGTGAAATTTATTGAGATAAGTTAAGAATATTAGCAATTTAAAATATTAGAAATTAAATAAAATAAATGAGTAAGATGACCTAAAATAAATTAGAATAGTTATTTATTAGAAAGAATCGAAATGAACTAGACAGATATTAAAATTTACTTATTATGAGATAATCTGAGACAACCTAGCAACTATTGGGAAAATGCTAAAAGATTAGCAAAGAAAATTATAAAATAAATAAATATTGCAAATGAGACTTATATAATAATATAAGCATAAATTTATTATTTTCAGATCATTTTTTTTTCTTGTACATTATTACTGTACATTGGCGAAATAAACGCTTCCAAAGAAGACTAAATTAGGATAAAACATATTAAATTTTAGAAACCACATATGAAGTATAAATAGATCTTAATTATTTGAATGATGTTTTATTTCTATCTTTATTTGTATATTATTTCCTTGTTATATTATTGCACCAGTAAGCAGCAATGCTTAGTGCGATGGAATTGTTTCCTCGCGCAGGTAATGAAGCTAGAACCCCTTTGGGACGTTTGGTGGAAATTTTGAGAGTTGGATCTGCAGTGTCAAAGGTTGTTACCTCCTCAGCAATGCATGTAGATAGGGCTCACATTAAGCATATCATGTATTTTGTGTATGTTAATTATTTCTTATATTGTAATATAAATTAGCAAATTGTAATTAATTTGTATATCATGTAAATTATGAAATTTTGTAATTATTTTGTAAATTATGTAAATTAAGGAAATTTGAAAATTTTGCTTATGTAAATTGAGAATGTTTACATATGAATTGAGTACGAATGGAAATGTATGGAAATGATTATGAAATTGAGTTATATGAATGAGATGTGAATTATGAGATGAATGATTGAGAAATGAAATTGAAAAATGTTGAGATTTGATATTGGAGTTTGAGAGTGATGAGATATAAATATTGGAAGTGTTTTTCACAGGTTTTGAAGAACTGTTTTCTCCATTTTTAGCCGGTACTCCGCCGGATTTTCTTTAAAATTTTCGGAACCTCAAATAAATAATAATTTTGATAAATGGCTTAAATAAATTATATTCCATAAACTATATTCAAAATTATGACAAAAAAATTAATTAAGGAAAAAAATAGAGTGTGCTGGTACACCGTGTAACATATCTTACCCAGATATACTGTAGACGGGTAAGGGGTGTCACAAGTGTTGTCCGGATAGCTAGGATGCCTAGAACTACACTTCGATATGAGTGAGAAGACATAAAATAATGAAATACAAGAAAAGAAAATACAAGAAAAACAAAGGAAAAATAATAGCAAAGAAATGTGATCAAGTTAAACGAGCCGGGAACCCTAACGATGGGTGACCTTTGAGAGAATCACGGCGTGGACCGTTCATCGGCCACTTTGCGGGAACCCTGGAAAATATTTTTATGACTTAAATAGACCCTTATGGAAGTATAAATATCAAAGAAAAATTAAATAATTAGTACAAAGAAAAGTGAGAAATCGAAAAACAGACAAAACCCGGTGTTACCGAAAAATCGGGAATGCAACCCGAACAGGGGCATTATGGTCAATCGACATCCCGAATTGTCTTTTGACCTAAATGTCCATTAAAAATAAATAATATTACAATTAGAAAATAAAATAAAAAATTAATTTGGTGGTACCTAAAGTAAATAACAAAAATTAAGAGTTTAATGTGGAATAAGTGGAAATTAAACATATTATATGATTTAAAGTAAGTAAGTGTACCACTAAGAATTATAAAATGAATTAAAAACAAGCATAAGTGGGCAGATTGCTCCACTAAAATATCATCTTCAACATTAGAAACCTCCATTGCCGTGAAGGAAAAGCTCCCAAAACCTCCATGGCCGTTTCTCTTCAAGCTTCATGCACTCCTCCATTTCAACTCCAATCACTTAGATAGCTTCATTAAAAATTGTCTACACATCATAAGGAAGAGCTTGATACCAAAATCAAGAAGTTTAATCAAGGTTTGGCAAGTTCCAACCATAAGGTAAGTTTGTATTTTGGAAGATTGCTTTGTTAAACTTTGTGTTCATGTTATGGGTGTTGGTTTTGTGAAGAAAATTTTCAAGTTTGAAGAGTTATTGAGATGTCCATTTTGGACAGCCATGGAGTTATATATTTGATGAAATATTTGGGCATATATTTGATGAGAAATTATGTTGGTTATGGTGATTTAATGTCCTAGTAAATTATTCCATATGTATATGGTGAATTTTGCACTTGGGATGGAAATTGATGAATTGTATGATACTTTGGTATTGAGGAACATTTTCGGCAGCCTTGGAACTCTTGGATAAATGTATGTGTTCATGAAGGTATTGGCAGAATTTTGACATTGAGGATTGATGGATATGTATATAGAGTGATTGTGTAAAGTGTATGTAAGAATTTATAATGTTAGGTGTATATGTGATTGTACTTAGACTTTGTAAATGTGAGTTTTAATTAGTGTATTAAGGATGTTTGTAATCTGCCCAAAGTGATGTTAATGTAAAGTGGAATATGGTTTTGGTAATGAACCAAAACAGAATTGGTAAGGGAAGTGGACATATAGTAATGTAAGTGTGTAATTGAGGTATGTTTAAGCAAGGTAATTAAGGGCAGTATGCATGCTAGCCTATAACTTTAAATGTGTTACCTCAATTGGTATGAGACCAATTGGAGGTGAAACTAGGCACAAAATGTGCCAACTTTCATTAAGAAAGCATACCAAAATTCTGCTTGCAAGGTGACATGAAAAATGACCAATTCGGATTAAGTGCAATTGAAACCTGAAAACTGACCAATTGGGCAGCAGTTAGTGTTTAGGCCATAACTCACTCAAAACAGGTCCAATTGACCTGAACTTTTAACCATGAATAGTTAAGACCCATACCTACAAGTCTTATGAAGACACCAAAGCCCAGAAATGACCATAAGCAAGTCAAACAGCTTGCACAAGTTCGGATCCAAAAACTGGCCGAACCAAAGTTGACCAAATTGACCTAAAATGACCAAATTTGATGCCATTTGACCAGCAACAGTAAAATGACCATAACTTGGTCTACATAACTCGGAATGACCTGAAATTTTGCCCCGCGTGCAATAAGACATAGATCTACAAGTTTGTAGTTTTGACCAAAAATCGAAAATCGAGGGAACTAGGTCGTCCGGCTAGGTCAAACTAGTATCCCGGAATCCAATTGAAATGAATTATGACTATTTATACATTATTGTTTTAAATTGTAGAAATGTGTTTGAATGGATATTTATTGCTTGAAAAGCATTGTAAATGATTTGATGGATACTATTGATTGAAAAGCACTGTAAATGGTTTTTGTGGAAATTAAAGATAATTATGAATTGTGTTGCCATTTTGTGAATGAAATTATAACTTTGGAAATTTATTGGATTCTCACGAATCATTTGAATAAAATGTTTGGAATTGATTTTATGTTCACACTTAGCATGACAGTATCATATCATTCCTTCTCCAATCATGGGGTTGTGATCGTTTATTTTCCTTCTCCATTTATGGAGTCGTGATCGTTTATTTTTCTCCCTCTTTGGTTTACCAGTTGAGGTGATCGGATGAGTACTCATTATATAGCTAACTCCCTTCCTCATTGATTTCGATTAGTGGGGTTGTGATTGCTTTGTCGTGGTGTACAAAGCGGCATTGATCGGAAATTTGTGTCATGGCTTAAACAGTGAATGAATTGGCAGCACTGTTTTCTTAAATTATTCGACTAAATTGTGTTGTTATGCGATTTGATAATTTGTGAAATGAAGTTTAAATTCTTTTTGACATTTACTGTCTTTTGAATTTAACTATGTTTTGATTACTGAGATTTATTGTGATATTGTGTTAAATTCCTTATAACAGTATTGTCTTGAATTTAACTATGGTTTTTAAGTATCCACTATTTATTTGAATTATGAATTGTGATTTAAATTTGTATTTAGTTAATGTTGTGCACCACTGAGACATTGTCTCAGCGATAGCTTTTTATTGCTGTCGCAGGTAGACAGACAGACAGTGCAGCAGACTAGGCTGCTATTACCTCCAGCGAGAGATTTTCGGGTATAACGAGTATACCACATTTTGTATATTGTGCGGTAATGTATGTTCACTGTATGTACATATTGTTTTGGTTTTGAGCAGTTGTAAATTAAAATTGTACATTGACATTGTGAAGTAAATTATGAGTTATTTTGGCTTGTAAAAATTATATTATATTTCTTTTATCTCAGTCTTTGAAAAAGCACTGCAGATTTGAGTTGAGAAATATGTTGTGTTGAGAAAAATGTTGGATTTGAGATTTGGAAAATATATTGAAGTGCTTTTTACAGGTTTTCTGAAGAACTATTTTATCCAAATTACAAATGGCACTCTGCCAAAATTTTTACAGAAATTCCAAATAATCCAAACGAGTTGGCAGTTTCACTTCAGTTCACAAAAGTTTTTAACACCTGTTGTCGACACCATATTTTGGCCGATCCCTAGAATCAATAAAAAAAATCTTTTTTTTGAACAGCTAATCACGTTTCCAGTCCCTCCTTGATAGGCGGTCACATTTCCGATCTCTCCTCACAAAGATTTGAATCAATGCTAAGTCCTCACATTCATTAAAGCCTCGCCGATCTCTCAAAATCATTTTACCGACCTCTCAAACCCGATGTCGGATTTCCGGACCTGTCAAGAATATTCCTGATCTCTGTTGATGAGTAAAATGAACGGGCACTAGATCTTTTCCTACCAGTTTTATTGCCGACCTCCTTTCCGAAAGTTTAAGAGCTAAAGTTTTGGTTCGATTCCGATCTTAAGTGTTCGAGTTAAATTTTCGGTCAAGTTCTGTTCAGCATTTCTTCCCTACCGATCTCATGTTCAAAGTGCTTTCCGATCTCTCATACTTAGATTAATAATCACATTTAGTTTTTGTTTTACTGTGCTCATACAATCAAATACTCAGACAAATAATGGTTTAAAATTTTCCGATCACAATCATTCATTGAACAAAAGGCATTTCATTTCATGTCATAATTTGTACAAGTTATTCGGCTGGGGGATCACCCCCAGCCTGATCTACATTTGGATCACTCCCTCTCTCCCTCTCACCCTCGGCTTCATCCTCACTGTCTTCATCATTGTCCTCAGGAGCCACATCGGCCATCCAAGAAAAGTCTTCTTCTGGGTAACGCTCCTGGAGTGCGGCCAAGAGATCCTTGTGAGCCTTCACATAGGCCTCGGCTATTCCGCCACCATCTCCTCATCCCTCTCCTTAAGCTCCTTGTCTATCTCCTTAAGCTCCTTATCCTTCTCCTCAATTTCCTCTATAAGTTGAGCGACACAGTAACCGTTGGCGTGAAGCACCTGGACTTCCTTAAGAGCACGGTCCCTCTCATCCAAAGCACGATTCTGTTCGGCCAACCGGTCTTCATGGAGCTTTGCCCGTCCCTCGACTTGAGATATATAATCCCGAGCGGATGAGAGTTGGGATCGGAGAGAATCCACCTCCTGATTTTTCTTCCCGATCTCCTTACCCAGGCGCTGAATCCTTTCCCGGATCATGGTCTGGTTCACCAGACACTCCACGTTTAAGCTCATGGTCCGAGTCAATATGTCGTCGAGACCATTCTGGGATAGCCTGTCCCGATCCTCCGGAAAGAAGATGGTAGACCCTAGGACTTTGGCGAAATCAGAGTTCTCCTTGACGGTCCGATTATTCCTCAAGCAGTCGATCAGTACTTGAGCGCCCCGAGAAGAGGTCCTCCCAGAAGCTTGAGAAGGCCCCCCTTCCCTGCTTGGAACAACTGCGAGAGTCGGAGGCTGCTCCTCCGATCTAGGAGGAGATCGGGTAGCTTCAGTGGTCGGCGGACCCGAAGGTTGGGGAGGATCACTTTGTATCTCCCCAGGTTCGTGACCGGGCGTTTGGAGTCGTTCCGAACGCTTTATCTCCTTTATCTTCCGGGAGATCTCTCTCCTTCTTCCGTTTCCTTGAACCCTCACCACCCGCCATACCTGCACAAAGAAAAGGTTAGTGAGATCACTAAGGTCGTGAGAATTGAGATATAGAAAATACCGATGCCGAGGTTAGAGAGCGGAAGTTCGCGGTCTTGGCCAGTGAGCAGCTGAACAGTCCAATGGTGCAGCTCGGCAGTCACCGAATCCAAACAAGAATACTTTTTAGTGGCAGCCTCACTCTTCAGATCCATCACTATCAAACTTTCCTCTTCGCTCAGGGTAATATGGTTCGGAAGCAAGGGTCCCTGGTACCACCAGCTGCGGGGGAAGTCCTCAAAGCGGCTCGGATCTTTGCTCCTCACAATGAAGAAACGATTCTTCCAGTTCTTAAGAGACGAGGGCAGATCGGAAAAGAGCGCGCAGATTAGGCCGCTGAAAGAACCATGGTCATCGTCCCTTTCGGTGAGTTAGCGGTGCAGCTTGGCGAACACTTTAGTCAGAGGTCGATTCCCTTAGCTCGGCATAGACCTCGGAAAGCAACCAAGATCCGCCACGAGTTGGGGTGGATTTGACCAATGGATAGTCGGTTAAATTTTATTACCTCCTTATAGAAATCGGCTAGAGGAACCTCGATCGGCCTTTAATCGTTTTTCTTCGTACACCATGACCATGTCATCCTCTTCAAAAGAATGATCGACACGAAGATCGCCATGGCACTTGATCAGCTCATATGAATCAGGACAAATGTTGTATTCTTGAACAAACGATTGCAGATCGGATTCCCGAAGAACCGATGGAAGCTCGTCTATAGGAAGGGTCTCTCTCCTTGAAGAAGGGCGCGTACGCCTTAATGGTACGACCCGACCCCGACCTGGCGAGGACCCTAAGGGGTCCAGGTTGCGCGCTTGGCCCGACTGCCTCTTCTTCATCAGACGATGACCAAGAGAACTCAATGGAAGGAGGGCTCGCCGCTCTCTGACCTTCGGCACCGCTCATTTTCAAAAGAAACAAAGAACTTAAACAAAAAAAGAAGATCAAAGTCCTTACCAGAGTCTAATCGGCGTCGGAGAAACTGGAGAAAATGAGAGAACTTCGAAGCTATGAGCAGGAGACTGAAAATGAAATGAGAGAACAACTGGCTAACCCTCCCCTATTTATACTAGTCCGAGCATTTAATGCTCGCGAGGTTCTAGGCGGCGCATCGATTGGTGAGACTCGACAATTGCTCGACACTTCTCTCAAATATCCGAATGTTCAGATCGATTAATTGGAGATCGGCATAATAAGTTAAATATTTTGAATAAAGGATCACCAAGTGTCATTCAAGTAAAGAACCAGATCGGATAACCACCTTAGAGATCGGAAAATAATCAATGCAAAAATAATAAGATGATAACTGCAAAATAAAGTCTTTATTTGCAAAAAGATCGGATTACATCATTTGGGCGATCTCTAGGGATCGGATTACAATAAAGGTCTAGCTACATCATGTGGCCGATCTCTAGAGATCTGATTACATTGAAAAATTACATCATTTGGACGATCTCTAGAGACCGGTGAAAAATCCTATCTGAAGAGGCTGATCTAAGGATCAGTTTATAACTGATCCCAAGGATACTCCCAGGAGATCCATGGATCAGTTTATAACTAATTCCAAGGATACTCCCAGGTGTTCCAAGGATCAGTTTATAACTGATCCCAAGGATATTGCCGACCGGATGCTTCATCCGCTGTCGGAACACCCAATGTGGATCAGAATCGCTGTCGGAACACTCAATGTGATGAGAAGCCGAATGAACTCAGTTGAGCAACTCGAGATCGGTACAAGCCCGCAATACGGATCGGTCAAATCCAGTTCTCTCACCATCGTCAATTAGGACCATCCAATCACCGGGATCGTAAATTTTCAGTCGAGGAAAAGGGAATTCCATCGGAAGAGGATCAAAACCACAGTTGTAGCCGGAACTTTCCCCGGAACAGCTAGAACCAAGAAACAAGGAGAAAGAGAGAAAAATCGAATGAAGGAAATGCCACTATCAACAGGGGTATATATAGGGGAAAATGGGCATTTAATGTCGAGGAAACGGCGGACGCTTCGAAAATCGAGATGTAATAAATGCTTGGACCGAATCCAGACAGATCAAGGGATAAAAGGGATCGGGAGATACGAGAACAGCATGAGAGATCGCAAAAGGAGCTAGGGGAGGGAACGGAAGACAAAAAGAATAAGTCAATTACCAATAACCGTCGTCAGAATCAGAGCCGAGGTAGTTAAAGCGTGGCAGACGAGATCTCCACCGCACGCCTAAGAATCGCCCGCAATGCTGACAGGTGCCAGTGTATGTCATGACAGTCCTGTACATCCCAATCTCCACCGTTGATCTCACTTGTAAGGATGAATCCGGAGCCCTTGGATCAAAAGAGAAGATGATAATACCAGCGTTTTTCACTCTCAGCCCTCAGATCGTTCCGGACAAGAGGATTCAAGACCGTCGGATTAAAAGAGGAAAAGGACAAATACTTTGAGAAGTGATCTCAGCCATTCGTTCTGATTCTCTTTAATTCCTGAACATCCGATCATGTACTTCAAAATCCTGACCCTCCATCTCCCTCAAAATGAATCTTGACCCTTCATGGGGAGCACCCGATTCCTATAAATACCTGCATGAAAAACTGTTCAAGGGGGACACAAAAAATATAGGCAAGAGGCTGCTATTATCGTGGAGGAACTCTGAAACTTCATTCAGTTTGTTACTCTGCTGTTTTGTAGTGATTAAAAATACTTTTGAAACTAGTTTTCAGGAGTGTTTTCTTGAAAAGATTTTGAATATTGGAACTCTACATTTCCAGTTTGTTCATTATCTGGTCATACTCTCATCATCTCTGCTTTCCTTTCCGCTGTTCAAGCTCAACTTCCTTTCACCTGGTTCTTACCCGGTTACCTTTTAGCTAAAAGCATCTCTCGGTTTCACGACAGACATCAACTCTCAGGCTGATCAATCCGCCATCTTCATCACTGTTTACCACTTCACAGTTATTTCAATATATTTGGCTCCTCATAGGTAAGAGTTCACACTCATCATTTACGTTTGTTTCCTGCACTTCCTTTGTTCTTCATACATCTGCAACTTTCTTCAAGGGTATTTTGTACAAGAGAACCCAAGAGAAAATATTGTTATAAGAGTTCATGTTACTGTTTTATTAAGCGTCTACGTTTATTTCCCGCATTTTACTTGTTCTTCTTACATCTAGACCATTTCTGCACAAGCAATCCCAAAGAAAGTCACTCTCAAATCATTTTTTTAGTGATCAGTTCATTTTATTGATCTCCGTAATTTCTGAAAACCAGTTTTTTTTTAACTCTTTGTAGTATGTAAATGGTTGGGTAAACGTAGGTAGCTGCAACTTAGAGGTCTCCTTTAAAAAGAGGACCTGAATAACACGTCAGGAAGATAGCCGAACTATTAGGCCGACGTGAACAAAGAATTCGACAAAGATGTCATGAAATGGAATAAGACCAAAGTAAACGAAACAGAGTGGATCGGTCATTAATAGATATTGGTAAAATGACTACATGAAAAGGTCAGTGAATCAAGTCTAGTGTTCCTCGTTCAGCCACAGGATATCCATAAACCTTATCCCCGGCATTTTCGAAGGTCAGAATTCTTAGTTTTAGGTTCTTAAGACCCGTAGCTGTGGTTAAATTTTTAAAGGTCGGAAAAGTCTTTGTCCGAGTCTCATCAAAATAGAAGGGGTCGGAAGAGTCCTTATCCTATCCTTGCCTAAAAGTTTTAAGTCAACTCTTAAAGGAGATCGGAGGAGGGTTCTTATCCGGTCTCCTTTCAAAATTTTGATAAACATTAAGTAGGGATCGGAAGAGAGTTCTTATCCGGTCTCAACTCAAAACATTAACGAATAACTCTAAAGGAGATCGGAGGAGGGTTCTTATCCGGTCTCCTCTCAAAATTTTAATAAATAACTTAAAAGAGATCGGAGGAGGATTCTTATCCGGTCTCACTTCAAAATTTTAATAAACATTAAATAAGGATCGGAGGAGAGTTCTTATCCGGTCTCCACCTCAAATTTTAATAAACATCTGAAAGAGATCGGAGGAGAGTTCTTATCCGGTCTCATCCTCAAAACTTTAAATAAATAACTTAAAAGAGACCGGAGGAGGGTTCTTATCCGGTCTCCCCTCAAAATTTTAATGAACAACTTAAAAAAGATCGGAGGAGAGTTCTTATCCGATTCTCACACCCGTTCACTAAGGTTGTCTCATTTACTTATGTATCTGGGTGATCCAAATTTAGTGAAAAATCAAACATTCCTTCTACCAAAAGGATTAACATTGCCGCCTAAGCCCTTCTAACTAATTTGTAAAGGACGCAGAATTAAATCTACTTACCCTTATTAAGGGACGAGGTGGGGTGCCTAACACCTTCCCCACCCGTTTACGGACCCCGAACTTAGAATCTCTGTTTTAAAGTGGTTTCATTTTTAATTTAACTTCTCAAATGGTTTTCTTTAGTTTCCCTCAAAACTAAGGTGGCGACTCCTCACTCTTTCCCACTTCGGTGAGTGATCGTCCGGGCGACCGCAAAATCCCATTGCGACAGCTTGGCGACTCCACTGGGGACTTATTGACCCAACCCCGGTTTAGTGGTCCGAAAGTAGATTTAATTTTGTTAGATCAAATTATAGTTAGATGGGCTCATTCGGCGATGTTTTATACATTAATTATTATTGCTGCTAACTATTTTGTTTGTTTTGCCTGTTCTATTTCCTACAGTGCTCTTCATTTCAAAAAAAAGGGGAAAAAGGAAAAAATGGAAAAATAAAATCCCCCTGAATTGGGAAGAGGTAAAAGGTGTCCCTTCACACACTGAACACTTACACAATATCCTCACCCACTATGGTCCTAACCCGGGCTTTCTTACCATTTTAGGAAAGTAGGAGGGGGTCATGTAGCGGTACCCGTGGGTTTTACCCCGTTAGTATCCGTGAAGGCTTCTGCTCAAATTGAAACTCGTTCTATTTACCGTGATACCCGTGGAATTTTCCCGACAATATCATGGGGGTAGAATGGGGCTCACCATTCTGAGGGGCAATTTGGGAACCTGTGGCTATTAGAAAAATTAGATCCTGAGCTAAACCGTCACGATAGTTGAAAGCCGTAGTAAACTACCCTATAAGATAGAACTAATCCAAATAGGTAGCGCTTACCCGGTATCAGGAGTCTCCCTATTATAGGACAAAAAGGGACATGTTTACTCTTACCTTGCTCTCTTTTGATTTCCTTTCGTTCATTTTGTGAGGGTAATCTTGAATTCTACTGAAACACCTACACATTTTCCTACTTTGATAAATGTGTACGTGTCACCCTGTCAACAGTATGATTCAAAATTACCCTAATTTGTCTTACTAACGAATCTTCTCACAGGCATTACCAAACCAAGAGTTTGTAGAAGGATAGGCATCATTTTTATCATGGCATCCTCGAGTCAGTCGGCAGAAAAGGTTCAGAATGCTAAACTTTGGTCTGAATCGGCTCATAGTCCGGTACCCTCCCAAAATGATGCTTTCGAGGCGCCTGCTAGCTCGCTACCTTCACTGGATTTGGATAAAATAGAGGTCAAAATGAACAACCTCAAGGGTCTGTCTAGTAGATGGAGGTCGCTTCCCGATCAGGTCAAGGTACAGTTTGAAGAAAAGTACGGAAGGATTGCAACCTTAATGCAAGTCAAGGTCCAAATCCCGGCATTAAAAGCCATGTTGTCGGTTTGGAATCCTGGCACGGAGTATTCTCTTTCAATGATATTGACACGGTCCCCACTATGGAAGAATATCGGGCATTCTGGGGATCCCATACTCCTTGCAGAACAGGATCTACTTACACCTCGAGCATAGACAGACCTGGAAACGGTTGGCACACATGTTGGGTTTTCCCCCAGAAGAAGTGAAGTCCAGAGAAACAGTCAAAGGGAACACGCATGGATGGTATTGGACGTACCTTGAGAAGCGGTTAGATCATTACCTCCAAGAGAAACAGTGGGATCAAGCTTCCATGGCACTCGCCTTGGGAATCTATGGTCTGATCCTGTTCCCGGGGCCATTGAGGATCATCACTTGCAGTGCAGTGGAGGTATTTTGGACAGTAGAAAGACAGGGGATCAATCCGATACCAGCAATTCTTGCCGAAACCTTGTTAACCCTAACTTACTGCAGGCAACAGGGGAAAGGGTCCATTAAGTGTTGCTCTCAGTTGTTATACCTCTGGACTATCAGTCACATGTGTCCTGTGGAGACAAAAGGATTGACTTGGTACCTTGACCAGCCTCCCATTGAGAAGATGACCCGGTTAGTGATCAGCCCGAAGAATGAAAAACAGTGGCGGGAACGGATTTTGAGTTTCAATAGCCATGGTTACTGTTGGAGGAAGCTGTGGACGTCAAGCCAACCTGTCTTGATTGGTACAGGAGGTATTCAGTCGGTGTCCCTAATTGGAATAACCGGGTATACAAGTTACACTCCAGCACTGGTAATGAGGCAGTTTGGCTCAACACAGTCCATGTTCAACATTAAAAAATACCACCAAGGTCACTTCTACCATGAGCTCAAGGAAGAAGAAGGGTTGAAAATGGCTCGCAAGTCCTGGGAAAGCATCACTCTGATAGAGAAATCACCCAAAGGCCCAAGTGCCTCGGGCGATTATCTTAAATGGAGAACTGACAGGGACCGAGAACACTCTACTGTAGAACTCAAGGACGACAACCCTCGCCAAGACGCCTTATTAGAGGAAGCTGATAATCGCCTGGTTGACTCGCTACAAAAGGCAAATACCGAAAACTCACAGCTGCAAGAACGAATGACACAATTGAAGGACCAACAGCAGAAAATTAAGAGGAGGATAAGAAAGCTCAGGGAAGAGGCAAGGGCCGAAAGAATAGGGTTCGAAGAGCAAGAGGTACAGTGGGAAAAGGAAAGAGACTCTCTCCAAGCTGAGGTCAAAGAAATGAAAGGGCAGAATAGTAAGCTTCAGGAAAGGATGAAGTACCAAGAGGTGCTCGTTGAAGAGTATAAACAGGAAAACAAGAAGAAGAAGCTTGAATTAAAAGAACAGGCACTCCTCATCAACGACATCTTGAAAGAGTGTGCTAAAGAAAGGAAAGAGAAAGAGAAACAAGCTGCCCTCTATCAAGGACTGAAAGAAAATGTGGATCAGTTGGAGAAGATGATAGCACAGGGAAAAAAGGAACTATTACCTGAATCCGAGTATGCTCTGAAAGTGTTCGACCCTGCCAAGCAAGAAGAAAGGTTATATGAGTATCTCAGAAAATGTCACCTTATTATAAAGAATCTTCCAGAGCCTAGGCCAATGTAAAAAATACGATGTGCAAATTACTCAGTTAATGAAGTGATTTTTGAACCATTGTTTAGCAAAATTTGTGAATGAATAGTATGACTCCCGTAGGAACTTCCTCGCTAGGGTTATGTGAAAAATTGAAATGCGCTATATGGACAGGTATCATAAATGCGCATTCAATCCCGTCATTCACGATCAGACTATCGCACGATGCCATGATAAAGTTGAGGCGATTATCCTTTTGCAGACTCCAACCTGGCTCTCAAACGCCACTGTATCCTTCGTCCGGACAAGGGCTTTTAGTTTCTTTGCAAAACTCAAATTCATTTAAATTTTTTTATTCCTCACAGGAAATCAATATTGATTCAAACAAGGCAAGTCTGACCAAACACACGGTTCAACCCAAGCGAGTGTACTTAACAAGATCTCGAACAAGGAAGATAATGGAAAATCAGGAGCAAGTACAGAACCTACAGGGGCAGGTCTCCGAGTTGAAAGATCAGCTTTCTGAAATTATGAGACTAATGAAGGAAATGTCTCAGAACAAACCTACTTCAGAACCTAGCCCACCATTACCTCCTCCGCCTCCTACAACAAATGATCCTCAGCAAGCTTCAACCTCTTTTACCTTTCAGTCTCCCATTCCGGACCCGACAATCATCACAATCCGGTGACCATAAATAATGACCCACCTTTTTCCTATTACCCACTGCCTCAAATGCCGAGCCTCACCATTCAATCCCGATCCTCCAGTTTACTCCACCCCTCGGCTCGGTTGAGGAGCATATCATCTGATGGAAGGAGAACATAGGGCGAGAGATAACGAGAAACTATACGCCTAGAAGAAAGATCGAGAGCAATAGAGGGTTGAACATGTATGGTTCGATTGATGTGTAAATCACGAGATTGGTGCGGATGTGGTGGTACCACCCAAATTCAAGGTTCGGATTTCGACAAGTACACGGAAACTTCGGATCCCGCATCCACCTGGCAACCTACATTGCCAAAATGTCTGCCTTAACGGAAGACGATAGACTTCTCATTCACTTCTTTCACGAGAGCCTCTCCGGTGCAGCTCTGAGATGGTGCATACAATTGGACAGGAGCAAGCTACACTCCTAGAAGGATTTAGCCGATACCTTTACAAGCAATATAAATTCAATTGTGATGCGGCACCCACAAGGAGGGACCTCCAGAACCTGGTACAGAAAGACCGGGAAAGTTTCAAGCAGTACGCCCAACGATGGAGGGAGAAGGCTGCAGAAGTATATCCTCCAGTGACCGACAATGAACTTTGCTCCCTATTCATCGAAACATTGAAGGCTCCCTACTTCAACCTGATGATTGGCAATACCTCCAATAGCTTCTCAGATATCATCCAAGCCGGTGAGAGAATTGAAGCTAATCTGAGAATAGGAAGACTACAGGAGTTGGCTGAAAACCCTGTGAAGAAGCCCGCCAATTTTGGCAAAAAGAAGGAAGGTGATGTACACTCTGTCACCCGTCCAAATAATTACCCCCAATTTCCCCAAAATAACTACCGGCCATATTCCCCCTCTCATGGCCAAACCATCGCCAACATTCCACCTCCTTTCCCTAATTATCCACAAACACGCCCACAATACGCCCCACCCACAAATTTCCAACCAAGACCACCTCCTCCTCCAGCTCAACCACGGCCACCACAGAATAACCCAAGACCTCCAAGGAATCCTGATCCACCCCTTCCCCTCCCTCTCAGTGAAATATACCGATACCTTGTCGGTATAAACCAAATCGTACCAGTCCCTTTAGACCCAATCCAGCCGCCATATCCCAGGTGGTATGATGCCACAGCCCGTTGTGAGTATCATGGAGGAGCACAAGGGCATTCAACTGACAACTGCGGGGCACTCAGAGGGAGAGTGCACGCTCTAATCCGGAACGGGTGGTTGAAAATTGAGGGGAATGGTTCCCTCCCCAATGTCACCTCAAATCCACTGCCCAACCATAATGCGGGTAGTGGTGTAAATATGATCGAATCTAAGGGAGAGGGATCAACACCTGAAGTGGATGAGCTGGTTCCATACTTTGAGGAGATTTTTGCTATAGCAATGAGGGAAGGTTATCTTTCCCCTCAGGTAGCGGGAGCAGAGGAGGATACGGGGTGTCCTTATCACGGAGGGGCAGCTGACCACGAGCTGCGAGATTGTGAGGGGTTCAGGCAAGAGGTCCGGAACTTATTGTCTTTTAAGGTTTTGAGATGTCAGAAGAGGTCAAAAACGGAAGGGGAAGTGAACACCACAAGATTCAGCCAAACTGCTTCTACCTCCAAGCCCAGAATCACCTTCTCACCCCCAGTAGCCTCACCACCAGTAACAGTTATTCAGACTCCGCCACAGCTCCCCATCACCAACACTCATGCTGTCCCTTGGAACTATAATTTCCAAGTTTTTACTCAGGGAGCGTCAAGCAGCACATCCGCTCCTAGCCTTGCCTCACCTCCGGCACTACCAAAGCCATGTTTCGCTCCTCACGAGCACTTCAGGATGACTTATGCTGGACCTGCCAGCAACATCACTCCCCAAACAAGTCCCCAGCCTGTTATTGCAATAAAACCCTCTCCACCTGAGCAAGAAGTCGAGTTTATAACCCGAAGTGGGAGGTGTTACGGGAACGAGGAAAGAGAAAAGAGAAAAGGGAAAGTAAAGATGGGAGAGTCATCAAGAAACACGGAAGAGGAGGTTGAGAAAGCGAGGAAGCGAGCACATTGAGCATAGAGAAGATGAAGAAGCTGTTGCTCCAAATAATGAAGCAGAGCGAGTATGACGTGGTGGAACAGTTGAGAAAGACACCGCTCGGATTTATTATCGCTGATTTTGAGTTCGGAAGTGCAAGCAAGCCTTACAGAGAATCTGGATCGGGCCTTTGTCAACCACGACATTACTCCGGCGGTTGAGAAGTTAGTGGGACAAATCTGGCATCCACTCTGTAGCCTTTTACGAAGAAGAGGTAGATCCCGCAGCTTAGGGCACAATAAAGCTCGCATGTAACGGTGAAATGTAAAGGCTGTATAGTGGCCAAGGTCCTCATCGATAACGGATCGACCCTCAATGTATCGCCTAGCGCTACCTTGGCTAGATTGCGGTTGACCAATCGGACATACGTCAAAGTGCTATGGTGGTGAGCTTTTGTGGAACAAGGAGAGAGGTGCTGGGGGACATTGACTTGCCAATCCAGGTCGGTGCATGTACTTTCAATATCACGTTTCAAGTGATGAACATTGAGCCAGCCTACACCATGCTGTTAGGGAGGCCTTGGATCCATTCTGCGAATGCTGTTCCTTCGACTTTGCACCAGAAGATCAAATACATTAAGGACGGCAAAATCATCACGGTGAGGGGGGAAGAAGCTATACTGGTCACCAAGCCGCAATCACTTCCCTATGTGGAAGCGGCCGAGAATCATTTGGAAAGCTCTTTCCAGGCCCTTGAGTTACAAGATACTGGGAAGGAGGGGGCCATGGCTATGGTGGCCAAAGTAATGTCAAGAAGCGGGTATGAAGAGGGTAAAGGCCTAGGCGCCACATTACAAGGGATTGTCGAGCCTATACCGGCCATTCAGAAGATAGGCCGTTGTGGTTTGGGGTATGAGGAGATTGCCCTCGTGGATGGGCGATTCTGGATGAGAAAAATGCTTCGGGATCAGAGATTTGACCAGAAGATGGGAAAGGTGAAAGTAGTCCCGAGAATCACGGAAATCTTCACTAAACCGGTCATTCAACATCCGGCAAGTACAGAAGAATCACCTGATGACCCATCCATAGATGTCATCCAACTGGATTCCTTGTATGAGGCCCTAGTTTCGCCAATGGCTGAAGAGCAGGAGCTTGACAACTGGACAACGGAGGATATCCCTGTACTCAATCTCGAGTAAAGTACCTCTGGTTATCTACACTTGATCACTTTGTCCATGGTGACAAGTGTAATACTGTAAATGGACCTTTTCTTATGGCATTAATATTAATGAATTGATAGCACATCTTAAATCCAATACTCTCTTCCTTTCCTTTTTAATTCCATCCTTATAACATGTTCTATTCTTTATTCATTCAGGAACATTCATCAATTAACACCTAATAATCCAATAGACTCAGAAATTCCTCTGGTTAATTTTGAAATCCCCATAACTGCCATTACTTCAAGTGATTCTGAGGAAGACCTTACAGAGGAAAGCAATGAAAAAGATGAACCCTCCCTCGTGCCTTGTGAAGATGAAACGCGCACAATAAACTTAGGCACGGAAGAAGTAAAAAGGGAACTTAAGGTAGTGGAGAGTGACGA
Source organism: Hevea brasiliensis (assembly GCF_030052815.1). Taxonomy (NCBI): domain Eukaryota; kingdom Viridiplantae; phylum Streptophyta; class Magnoliopsida; order Malpighiales; family Euphorbiaceae; genus Hevea; species Hevea brasiliensis. The sequence continues at coordinate 59,962,168 of NC_079499.1, read as the reverse complement.
ATTGGGAGATATGATCGATCTGCTTAAGGAATTTCTCGACGTATTCTCATGGAGCTATGATGATATGGTGGGTTTGGACCCTCAGATAGTAACGCACAAAATTCCCTTGATCCCGGGGACAATCCCGGTAAAACAAAAGCTAAGGAGAATGAATCCCGACACACTGCTTAAGGTTCGGGACGAAGTCAAGCGATATGGCCGGGTTCTTAGAAGTGGTCAAATATCCCCAATGGGTGGCTAACGTCGTCCCGGTGATGAAGAAAGACGGGAGAGTCAGGGTGTGCGTTGACTACCGGGATCTTAATAAAGTTAGCTTGAAAGACGACTTCCCTCTCCCCCATATTGATGTGCTAGTTGACAATGCTGCGGGTTTGGGCAGATGTTCATGTATTGATGGGGCATCAGGGTACAATCAGATCCCAATGGACGAGGAAGACAAGGATAAAACTGCTTTTATCACCCAATGGGGGGTATTCTGCTATCGGGTCATGCCTTTCGGGTTGAAAAATGCCGGGGCTACTTACCAGCGCGCAATGGTCACATTATTCCACGATATGATGCATAAAGAAGTGGAGGTATATGTGGATGATATGATCGTTAAATCCAGGGGAGAAGAGAGCCACGTTCAGGTGATGAGGAGGGTGCTCGAAAGGCTCAGGAAATACAAGTTGAAGCTGAACCCTGCTAAATGCATCTTCGGAGCTAGATCGGGAAAACTGTTGGGATTCATAGTAAGCGAGAAAGGAATAGAAGTGGACCTGCACAAAGTTCGAGCTATTCAAGAAATGCCGTCCCCAAAAGCGAGAAAGGGAGGTGCAGATTTTAGGAAAGCTGAACTACATTTCGAGGTTTATTTCTAATCTCACTGCCAAAGCTGAGCCTATTTTCAGATTACTCCGGAAGAACAACCCTACCCAATGGGATTCGGATTGTCAAAAGGCTTTCGAAACAATCAAGCAGTATTTGTCAAATCCACCAGTATTGGTCCCTTTGTGGCGTGCCTTTGATCCTGCACTGGCGGTCAACGTAATTCTATGGGGTGTGTTTTGGGACAACATGATGATACCGGCGAAAAGAGGGCCATTTATTACCTGAGCAAGAAGTTCAATGATTGTGAGTCGAGGTATTCTTTCTTAGAAAAGACTTGCTGCGCGTTAGCTTGGACGGCAAATCGCCTTAAGCACTACATGTTGAATCACAAGACATGGCTTATCTCCAGGATGGATCCTATCAAATACGTATTTGAAAGCCCGTTCGTGCCAGGGAGGATAGCCAAGTGGCAGGTTATACTCTCCCAATATGACATAGTTTATATGACCCGGAAAGCGGTGAAAGGTAGCGTGATTGCTGACCTCCTAGCAGAAAACCCTATCCCGGATTATGAAGCTCTGGATTTTGAGTTCACGATGAACATATCAATGAAGTAGACCACGAAGAAGATGAGCCAACCGATGTATGGGAGATGTATTTTGATGGAGCGGTCAATTTATCGGGAAATGGAATCGGAGCTGTACTAGTATCCCCAGAAGGAAAGCACTTCCCAATAGCTGCTAAATTGGGGTTTGACTGTACCAACAATGTCGCAGAGTATGAAGCTTGTGTAATGGGTCTACATGCCGCTATAGAGATGAAAATCAGAAAGTTGGAGGTGTACGGAGACTCGGCTCTGATAATCTATCAAGTCAAGGGAGAATGGCAAACTAAGGATCCCAAGTTGATCCCATATCAGAAGTACTTACTGGAGTTGATCAAGAAATTCGAAGAAATCTCTTTCACTCACACAGTAGAGACAAGAATCAATTTCTGATGCCTTAGCTACTCTAGCTGTTATGGCTCAAATCGAAGAAGGGCGACGTTTGGGCGTTGAAGATTAAGGTAAGGGATGAGCCAGCCTATTGCTTCATGATTGAAGAAGAGCCCGACGGAAAGCCTTGGTATCATGACATCCTGATCTACTGTAGAACCAGAGAATTCCCTTCAGGGGCAAGCAAAAATGAAAAGAAGATGATTCGGAGGTTAGCATTAGGGTACTTTCCCAGTGGAGAAACCCTATACAAGAGGAGCCCCAACGGAGAATTGTTGAGATGTGTAGATGCAAAGGAAGCAAAGAAAATCCTTTTTGAAACTCATGAGGGAAATTGTGCCACTCACGTCAATGGACACATGATGGCGAAGCAAATCATGCGACGTGGGTATTTTTGGATCACAATGGAAAAGGATTGCATCGAGTATTTCCGGAAGTGCCACAAGTGTCAGATTTACGCAGATCCGATAAATGTGCCACCTCACAAGCTGTTCAATCTCGTCTCACCCTGGCCTTTTGCAATGTGGGGCATAGATGTGATTGGTCCCATCAATCCCAAACCATGTCACACCCTACCCCTCTGTAAGGCATAACATGATCCCGTAGTATACCTAATGAATTACCAACTCCGTCTACTGATAACCCATTAGATATACTACAAGGGATTTTAAAAACTTTTCTTACTTCTTTTACAGTGGTGAGCACTATTTACAGGTGTTAAAAACCTTTTTGATCTGAAGTGATAGAACTAACACATTTGAATTATTTGGAGTATCTGTAAAAATTTTGGCAAGGTGCGATTTGTATTTTGGACAAAACAGTTCTTTAGAAAACCTGTAAAAAGCACTTCAATATATTTTCAAATCTCAACTCCAACATTTTTATCAACACAACACATTTCTCAAGTCAAATCCACAGTGATTTTCAAAGACTAAGATACAAAGATATAACACAATTTTTACAAGCCAAATAACTCATAATTATTTTACAACTTTACTGTACAACTTAAATTTACAAATGCTCAAAACCAAGAACAAAATATACATACAGTGAATATACATTACAGTAAAAAATGCCAAATGTGGTATACTCACTATACCCAAAATCTCTCATTGGCGATACTAGCGACCTAACTGCTGCCTGTCTGTCTCTCTACTGCGGCGGCAATAAAAGCTATCACGAGACAATGTCTCGATGGTGCACAACATTTACCAAATACAAATTTTAAATCACAATTCATAAATCATATCAATAGTGGATACTTAAAACCATAGTTAAATTCAGGACAATAAATGTCAACAAGAATTTAAACTCCATTTGTTAATATCACAATAATTTTCAATAAGTCAGATCATGGTTGAATTCAATAGACAGTATATGTCAATAAGAGTTTAAATCAATTTCACAATCTCACAATACATAATAACACAATTCGATCAAATAATCAAGAATACGTGTTGCCAATCTATAACACAATTTAGGCCATGACACAATTTTTTCCATATATGCCGTGTTGTACACCACGACAAGACATGCTCACCCCAATAATCGAAATCAATGAGGAGGAAGCTAGCTATATAATGAGAACTCATCCATACTCACCTCGGTGGGAAGTCAATGAGGGAGGAACATAATCATACTCACCCCAGACTAATAAGTCAAAGAGGGAGGAATAATCACACTCACCCCATTAATGGAGGAGGAACATATTATCAGTGTCATGCCAATTGTGAGTCAAAACAATTCCAAAGTTATAATTTTATTCACAAAATGGCAACACAATTCGTAATTCACTTCAATTTCCACAAAAACCATTTACAGTGCTTTTCAATCAATAAGTATCCATCAAATACCATTCAAACAATTTTTCACAGTTTCAAACCATTCACAATGTTTTTCAATCAATAAGTGTCCACCAAACACATTTCCACAATTTAAAACAATGATATGCAAATAGTCAATATTTATTTCCATTGAAAATAATTCAAAAGAAACAGTTGTTGTGCACAAACCTCTGATGACTGTCCCCCTGATCTGGACTCAGTGTTTCCTTCCCTTTTCCTGAGTCTTTGGTAACTGAGAAACACAATTTGAAGTGTTTCAGTACTAATTTAAACTGTCTCTATCGATGGTGTTTGGTAAATAATGCACTGGACTCAATTATTCACTTAATCACCTAATATACCGACCCTCATTGCGTTTTAGGTAAATTAGGTTTTAGTGTCGTTAATATGTCACATTCGATAGGGTTTTAGGTTTGGTACGTTTTGCCAAACTCGTTTCCTTGTTTAGTGCATTTTAATGCAACTTCTTTGATTCGGGATACTGGTTTGACCTAACGGACGATCTAGTTCCTCGGTTTTGGTCTCGGTCGAAACTACAAACTTGTAGATCTAGGTCTTATTGCACGCGGGGCAAAATTTCAGGTCAATCCGAGTTAAGTAGACCAAGTTATGGTCATTATACTATTGCTGGTCAAATGGCATCAATTAGGTCATTTTTTTGGTCAATTTGGTCAACTTTGGTTCGGCCAGTTTTTGGACCCGAACTTGTGCAAGCTTTTTGACTTGCTTCTGGTCATTTCTGGGCTTTGGTGTCTTCATAAGACTTGTAGGTATGGGTCTTAACTATTCATGGTTAAAATTTCAGGTCAATTGGACCTGTGTTGAGTGAGTTATGGCCTAAATACTCACTGCTGCCCAAATGGTCAGTTTTTAGGTCTCAAGTGTACCTAATCCGAATTGGTCATTTTCACATCCACTTGCAAGCAGAATTTTGGTATGGTTTCTCAATGAAAGTTGGCACATTTTGTGCCTAGTTTCACCTCAAATTGGTCTCTTACCAATTGAGGTTACACATTTCAGGTTATGGGCTAAAATGTACACTGCCCTCAATATGCATTTCACACCCCACTTCAAACACACATATACCTTGCAATTTGGTTCACTTCCCTACCAATCTGTTTTGGTACATTAACCACAGTATAATCTACTTTACATTAACATTATTTTGGGCAGATTACCATTACCCTCAACACACCAAATATAATTCACATTTACAATATCTCAATACCATTACATACACACCTAAACACCACTAATTCTCACATACACTTTACACAATAATTTCATACACATATCCTTCATTCCTTAATGCCACAATTCTGCCAACACTCCCATGAATATACACATTTATTCAAGTGTCCCCAAGGCTGCCCAAATTTGTCCTTCAACATCAAAGTGCTGCCCAAGTTACCAATTCCCATCCAAGTGCATAAATCACCATATAAACATGAAATAATTCACTAGGTTATTAATTTACCATGATCAACATTATTTCTCATCAATTATATGCATAATAAATCATCAAATGTGTGACCCCATGGCTGTCCAAAAATGGCTATCTCAATAACTATTTAAACTTCAAAATTTCCTTCACAAAACCAACACCCATAACATGCACACAAAACTTAACAAAGCTATCTTCAAAATTATGAACTTACCTTATGCTTGGAGTTTGTTAAACCTTGCTTAAACTTCTCAAATTTAGTATCAAACTCTTCCTTGTGATGAGTAGACAAAGTTTCATGAAGGAACTTAAGAGGTTGGAGTTGAAAATGGAGAGTTAAGAGAGCTTGCATGAAAAATGGCCATGGTGGTTCCCATTTTCTTCATTCACGGCAATGTTGATGAAATGAGGAAGATGAAATTTTCTGCCTTGGATAATGGATGTACACCTGCCCCATAATGTGTTTATTTTATTCCCTTAGTGGTCCACTTACTCTAATTAATTCATATTATAAGTTACTTTCACTTAATCCCACATTAAACCCTTAATTCTCACTATTTACTTTAGGTACCACTAAATTAATTTTTCATTTTATTTTCTAAGTGTAATATTATTTATTTTTAATGGACATTTAAGTCAAAAGACACTTCGGGATGTCAAATGACCATAATGCCCTGCTGGGTTGCATTCCCGATTTTTAGTAACAAGGGTTTTGTCCGTTTTCGATTTCTCACTTTTCTTTGTAATAATTATTTAATTTTTCTTTGATAATTCTAATGATATTTATTCTTCAAAAAGGTTCTATTAAATTCCCAAAAATGTTTTCCGGGTTCCCATGATCCAGGCTAGTCAACGGTCCACGCCGTAGCTTCCAGTCTGATCACCATCGCTAGGTTTCAGCTCACTTAACTTGGTTACATTTCTTTGCTATTATTTTTCCTTTATTTTTCTTGTATTTCCTTTTCTTGTATTTCATTATTTTATGTCTCCTCACTCATATTGAAGTGTGGTTCTAGGCATCCTAATTTGTCCCGGACAAAGATGGTCACCGGAGCAATGAGCACTCACCGAACTTAGGGGTGTTACAATTCTCCCCCCCTTAAATAAATTTCGTCCACGAAATTTTACCCAATAGCTATCTTACAATAGTCATACGTTTATTTTCTCCTTTCTATATGATCGTATAATCTTCTTTTCCTCAAATTTGTATAAGACTTTTAACAATCTAATACAACGTTTAATTTGTTTGTATAATACTAATCTCCTCTTACTATTGTGTTGTCTAATATTTCGGTTCACGTTCCTTCTTGAATGACCCTTGAGGTCATGTTAGAATCATTCATCTAGTCATTGGTCCTCTGACCATTCTAGTCCATAGTCTTCCTCACATTCGTAATATTTCTTTGTTATATATGAATCAACTGTTCAAATTTCTACTTTCATAACTCTTTTTATCTGTCAATATTCTATAACTTACTTCCTTTGGTACTGAACTATAACCTTTCGATATTCTAACTTTTGAGTTTTAGATCCCTAAGTAGGATTTTCAAACTTATTCCTAACAATTAAATTCTGTCCTGGCATAACTATACCAAAACAGATGCCGTTGGCAACTATTCTTATCTAGGTATACTATCGGGTAGTACGTAGCTCTATACAATAATCTCAAGTCAGTACTGTAATCTGCAGCTTACAGTATAAACATAAAGAATATTGCATAGTTACTACGATACATTCCAATAGATCAGACTTTCCTATCTTTTATCCTTTTTGAATTCATTGATATTCGAATCTTATTCTGATTACAATATCCATTAGCAATTTCTAACAGTAACCTCCTTGCAATAATCAAGAGTAATTCCATTCGCATCTTACTTTACGTCCTCTTGCCTTACATTAAGTAGGCTCACTAATTAGCTTTATAATTTATGGTGTGTTAGAAAATACTTTTCGCCAATAAACTCTTTCAAAACTAATTTCACTTATTATCACAATCCTTATCTTAAGGACTAATCACTAATGCATCAAAATTTATTCCCCTGTAAAGGAATAACAACAGAACATGTAGTTCTAACACTAATATAAAAGTATGCAAACTGTGTCAAACAATACATATATATATCTTAGTTGCTAATTGAGAAGGTACCAGCAATAATGTCAAAAGTCTAAGTCTCTTTTACGTGTATAGCGTATACTCTAGTTGAAGCATCACCTGCTTTGGTGATTCACGATGAGTCGACTTCTAGGTGTACTACCCTACCTCTACCTTTGCCTCTACTAGCGATGGTGAACTATTTGGGGTAGAAACTTGGGTTGATCCCTTTGGTGTAGTAAATGATCCAGCGACACTGGATTTACACAATCCCTAGCAAAATGACCGTCTCTCCACAGTTAAAACATGCTCCTCGGCTCTATAACATACCCCACTATGTGGTTTACCACAAGTTTTACAAAGTCGATCCGACACAGCGCATTTACGGGTTTCTTGAGTTTGCTGATCGGATAGAGGTGGTTTCATTCCAAAAGATCTATCTCTACCTGACTTCTTACTATCTCTGTTGTATCCCCAAAGTTTTTCCTCTTCCAAGAAACCACTAGAACTCGTTCTCTTCGACTTTCCCTCTTTTTGTCTTCTCCGATTTCTTTTTCAGAGCCACTTGATTCAATTCTTTCTAATTCTAGTGCTTGAGAAATAAGTTCGGAGAAGTTATTATGTTTGAATCCAACCACTTGTAACTGATACTAGGCTTCAAGCCGGTTTCAAACCTCTTACATCTCTCCTCGCTGGTAGAAAGTAGACTTCTTGCATAATGGCTTAGGCGGAGAATTCCTTTCATACTCACCACCGATCCGCCTGCTTTGGACTTAGGAATTCTTGCAGCTTCCGGTCTACATAAGCATCGGGGACATATTTTTGCCCGAATTCCTAGGAAGTCATTCCATGTTAGCACCGCAGTTCTACTGCATCGTGGGGAATGGTTTTCCACTACCATAAGCATCCCCTGTAGCAAAGATACCGAGTATTCAAATCTAAGCTCCTGCGTGCAAAGTGCTTTCTTGAATACCCTATCCATCCTTTCTAACCACTGCTCACCTTCTAGAGGATCTATTGTCCCGTTAAACTCAGAGCCCCATACTTCATCAATTTGTCATATTGTCTAGCGTAAGACCGTGGTTGTACCATCGAGTCTCAGATTGGGGCTTGAGTAGGCACATTACCATCCATTTGTTGGAACATTGCACCGTCACGAGCTTAATCGAGCAGTAGAATCGCGATCGCAGGGTGGTGCTCTCAACCACCGACATTATGTAGGCATGGGGCATCCTTGCACCTCAGCCTCTATCGATTGATCGATGAACGATCACCCTCTTCCATAATCAATTCGAGGATTTTAGACCTCTGCATAATGATACAAGGAGTTTTCCTCCCGTTAGTTGATTTTTATTATGTAATGTTCTGTATGTATGAAACAATGTTATTGTGCATTTGTTATGTGAAGAAATAATATTCAAGTAACAAGTGTAAACAGAATTTTAAAACTTTGCTCTCATACCACTAAAACATGTCACACCCTACCCCTCTGTAAGGCATAACATGATCCCGTAGTATACCTAATGAATTACCAACTCCGCTTCATCGATAACCCATTAAATATACTACAAGGGATTTTAAAACTTTTCTTACTTCTTTTACATGGTGAGCACTATTTACAGTGTTAAAAACCTTTTTGATCCAAGTGATAGAAATAACACATTTGAATTATTTGGAGTATCTGTAAAAATTTTGGAAAGGTGCGATTTGTATTTTGCACAAAACAGTTATTCAGAAAAACTGTAAAAATGAAGTAAATATATTTTCAAATCTCAACTCCAACATTTTTATCAACACAACACATTTCTCAAGTCAAATCCAAAGTGATTTTCAAAGACTAAGATACAAAGATATAACACAATTATAACAAGCCAAATAACTCATAATTATTTTACAACTTTCTCAGACAACTTAAATTTACAATCGCTCAAAACCAAGAACAAAATATACATACAGTGAATATACATTACAAGATAAAATGCCACATGTGGTATACTCACTATACCCAAAAATCTCTCATTGGCGATACTAGCGACCTAGCTCGCCTGCTCTGTCTCTCTACTCGCGATAAAGAATAAAGCTATCACGAGACAATGTCTCAGCAGTGCACAACATTTACCAAATACAAATTTTAAATCACAATTCATAAATCATATCAATAGTGGATACTTAAAACCATAGTTAAATTCAGGACAATAAATGTCAACAAGAATTTAAACTCCATTTGTTAATATCACAATAATTTTCAATAAGTCAGATCATGGTTGAATTCAATAGACAGTATATGTCAATAAGAGTTTAAATCAATTTCACAATCTCACAATACATAATAACACAATTCGATCAAATAACTGAAGAATACAGTGTTGCCAATCTATAACACAATTTAGGCCATGACACAATTTTTCCATATATGCCGTGTTGTACACCACGACAAGACATGCTCACCCCAATAATCGAAATCAATGAGGGAGGAAGCTAGCTATATAATGAGAACTCATCCATACTCACCTCAGACTGGGAAGTCAATGAGGGAGGAACATAATCATACTCACCCCAGACTAATAAGTCAAAGAGGGAGGAATAATCACACTCACCCCATTAATGGAGGAGGAACATATTATCAGTGTCATGCCAATTGTGAGTCAAAACAATTCCAAAGTTATAATTTTATTCACAAAATGGCAACACAATTCGTAATTCACTTCAATTTCCACAAAACCATTTACGTTGCTTTTCAATCAATAAGTATCCATCAAATACCATTCAAACAATTTTTCACGATTTCAAACCATTCACAATGTTTTTCAATCAATAAGTGTCCACCAAACACATTTCCACAATTTAAAACAATGATATGCAAATAGTCAATATTTATTTCCATTGAAAATAATTCAAAAGAAACAGCTTGTTGTGCACAAACCTCGATGATCGCCCTCTCGATCCGACTCAGTGTTTCCTTCCTTTTCCCGAGTCTTTGGTAATCGAGAAACACAATTTGAAGTGTTTCAAGACTAATTTAAACCGCTCTCTATCGATGGTGTTTGGTAAATAATGCAATCGACTCAATTATTCACTTAATCACCTAATATACCGACCTCGCTATGCTTTTAGGTAAATTAGGTTTTAGTGTCGTTAATATGTCACATTCGATAGGGTTTTAGGTTTGGTACGTTTTGCCAAACTCGTTTCCTTGTTTAGTGCATTTTAATGCAACTTCTTGGATTCCGGATACTGGTTTGACCTAACCGACGATCTAGTTCCCTCGGTTTTGGTCTCGGTCGAAACTACAAACTTGTAGATCTAGGTCTTATTGCACGCGGGCAAAATTTCAGGTCAATCCGAGTTAAGTAGACCAAGTTATGGTCATTATACTATTGCTGGTCAAATGGCATCAATTAGGTCATTTTTTGGTCAATTTGGTCAACTTTGGTTCGGCCAGTTTTGACCCGAACTTGTGCAAGCTTTTTGACTTGCTTATGGTCATTTCTGGGCTTTGGTGTCTTCATAAGACTTGTAGGTATGGGTCTTAACTATTCATGGTTAAAATTTCATGTCAATTGGACCTGTTTTGAGTGAGTTATGGCCTAAATACTCACAGCTGACAAAATGGTCAGTTTTAGGTCTCAAGTGTACCTAATCCGAATTGGTCATTTTCACATCAACTTGCAAGCAGAATTTTGGTATGGTTTCTCAATGAAAGTTGGCACATTTTGTGCCTAGTTTCACCTCAAATTGGTCTCTTACCAATTGAGGTTACACATTTCAGGTTATGGGCTAAAATGTACACTGCCCTCAATATGCATTTCACACCCCACTTCAAACACACATATACCTTGCAATTTGGTTCACTTCCCTACCAATCTGTTTTGGTACATTAACCACAGTATAATCTACTTTACATTAACATTATTTTGGGCAGATTACCATTACCCTCAACACACCAAATATAATTCACATTTACAATATCTCAATACCATTACATACACACCTAAACACCACTAATTCTCACATACACTTTACACAATAATTTCATACACATATCCTTCATTCCTTAATGCCACAATTCTGCCAACACTCCCATGAATATACACATTTATTCAAGTGTCCCCAAGGCTGCCCAAATTTGTCCTTCAACATCAAAGTGCTGCCCAAGTTACCAATTCCCATCCAAGTGCATAAATCACCATATAAACATGAAATAATTCACTAGGTTATTAATTTACCATGATCAACATTATTTCTCATCAATTATATGCATAATAAATCATCAAATGTGTGACCCCATGGCTGTCCAAAAATGGCTATCTCAATAACTATTTAAACTTCAAAATTTCCTTCACAAAACCAACACCCATAACATGCACACAAAACTTAACAAAGCTATCTTCAAAATTATGAACTTACCTTATGCTTGGAGTTTGTTAAACCTTGCTTAAACTTCTCAAATTTAGTATCAAACTCTTCCTTGTGATGAGTAGACAAAGTTTCATGAAGGAACTTAAGAGGTTGGAGTTGAAAATGGAGAGTTAAGAGAGCTTGCATGAAAAATGGCCATGGTGGTTCCCATTTTCTTCATTCACGGCAATGTTGATGAAATGAGGAAGATGAAATTTTCTGCCTTGGATAATGGATGTACACCTGCCCCATAATGTGTTTATTTTATTCCCTTAGTGGTCCACTTACTCTAATTAATTCATATTATAAGTTACTTTCACTTAATCCCACATTAAACCCTTAATTCTCACTATTTACTTTAGGTACCACTAAATTAATTTTTCATTTTATTTTCTAAGTGTAATATTATTTATTTTTAATGGATATTTAAGTCAAAAGACACTTCGGGATGTCAAATGACCATAATGCCCCTGTTCGGGTTGCATTCGATTTTTAGTAACAATCGGTTTTGTCCGTTTTCGATTTCTCACTTTTCTTTGTACTAATTATTTAATTTTTCTTTGATCTTTCTAATGATATTTATTCTTCAATAAGGGTCTATTTAAGTCCCAAAATGTTTTCAGGGGTTCCCATGATCCGGGGCTAGTCAACGGTCCACGCCGTGGCTTCCCGGTGCGGTCACCCATCGCTAGGTTTCCCGGCTCACTTAACTTGGTTACATTTCTTTGCTATTATTTTTCCTTTATTTTTCTTGTATTTCCTTTTCTTGTATTTCATTATTTTATGTCTCCTCACTCATATTGAAGTGTGGTTCTAGGCATCCTAGCTGTCCGGACAGCACTGGTCACCGGAACAGCAGAACGCACTACCGAACTTAGGGGTGTTACAAACCATCCAATGGGCACAGATTCATCCTTGTAGCCATCGACTATTTCTCCAAGTGGGTCGAGGCGACATCCTATGCTCACATCACGCAGAACACGTTTCTCAAATTCTTCAGAAGCAATATCATCTGCCGGCATGGTCTCCCGAATGAAATTGTCACTGATAATGCCAAGAACTTGAATGGTCCGAAGATTCAGGAATTATGTGATCAATACAAAATCCGACACCTCAATTCCTCCCCATACCGTCCCCAGATGAATGGAGCGGTGGAAGCTGCAAACAAAAACCTCAAGAGAATAATCCGGAAAATGACGGTCACATATAGGGATTGGCATGATATGCTTCCCTACGCTCTTCACGCATCTGGGACTTAGTAAGAACCTCGACCGGGCAACTACAGCCTCCCCGGTCTACGGGATGGAAGCTGTATTGCCTATTGAGGTTGAAATCCCGTCCCTAAGGATTTTGAAGGAATCAGGGATCGATGAGTCAGAATGGATCCAGTCAAGGTTGGATCAGTTGAATTTGCTGGATGAGAAAAGGTTAACAGCAGCATGTCACGGACAATTATACCAGAGAAGAATGGCCAGGGCATTTGATAAAAATGTACGCTGCGTGAATTCCAACCGGGGACCTAGTCTTGAAGAAAGTCTTCTTGAACCAAAACGACCCCCGGGGCAAGTGGTCACCAACCTATGAGGGACCCTATGTGGTTAAAAAGACATTTTCCGGAGGAGCCTTGATCTTGACCCACATAGACGGTGAAGAATTCCCGAGACCAGTCAATGCCGACACTGTCAAGAGATACTATGCATAAAAAGGGTAACGGGTTAAACCCCTAAAGGGCATCAAAAAAAAAAAAAAAAAAAAAAAAAAAAAACTTCTTGGGGTGAAAACCCAAAAGGGCATCCCAAGAATCAAAGTGGAGAAATAAGGAAGAGGGCATGAAACCACGGGTAGAGAAGAGATCGTTACGGCATGAGGCTTCAGAGGACTCGAAATAATGGCAGTTAAAAGACTTCAAAAACTAACCATAAGGAATATGTGAGATCTAACCTTATGCCCTTTTCCTTTGAAAGTTTATCTTCGCTTTTCTAAGACCATAATAAAGTTATACTTTATTCCTTCTGCTCTTATTTTTCTGCCTACTCACTTTTTACTATCCTTTCTCTTTGTTTAAGTGTGCTATTAATTAGTTAAATTTTTGCCATAAGATTTGAATCTGGAAAATTGGTAACCTCACGTACTTTGCTATGAGATTTGCAGGGAATGACATCCAAAAAAAAAAAAAAAAAAAAAAAAAAAAAAAAAACTAGAGGTGAAAACCCGAAGGGGCGCAGTCAAATGGACTAAAGAAAGTGAAAACCGAAGAAAGCGCTTAGTCGGATGGACTAAAAGAAAGTGAAAACCCGCAAGGGCGCTTTCCGAAGAATAAGAAGAAAGTCGGGAACGGAAAAGGGTCATCCGAAAGAATGAGATCATAGGTCAGGTCTTGCAACTCCTCCTCCATTAATCGTCCGCCTTCGTTATCTTGTTAAGTACACTTCTTCAGGGAAAGAACTTCATGTGTCAGGGTTAGACTCGCCTTGTAAGTTGATTTTAATTTTCTGCAATTCCACCATCAACCTCTGGATCCTTGATCCAAGTTGATTTTAATTTCCTGCAATTTACATTTCCACCATCAACCTCTGGATCCTTGATCCAAGTTGATTTTAATTTCCTGCAATTTAAATTTCTACCATCAACCTCTGGATCCTTGATCCAAGTTGATTTTAATTTCCTGCAATTTAAATTTCTGTGATCAACCTCTGGATCCTTGATCCAAGTTGATTTTAATTTCCTGCAATTCCACCATCAACCTTTGGATCCTCGATCCAAGTTGATTTTAATTTCCTGCAATTCCACCATCAACCTCTGGATCCTTGATCCAAGTTGATTTTAATTTCCTGCAATTTAAATTTCTGCTATCAACCTCTGGTTCCTTGATCCAAGTTGATTTTAATTTCATGCAATCTACATTTCTGCTATCAACCTCTGGTTCCTTGATCCAAGTTGATTTTAATTTCCTGCAATTTAAATTTCTGTCATCAACCTCTGGTTCCTTGACCTAAGTCGATTTTAATTTCCTGCAATTCCACCATCAACCTCTGGTTCCTTGATCCAAGTTGATTTTAATTTCCTGCAATTCCACCATCAACCTCTGGTTCCTTGATCCAAGTTGATTTTAATTTCCTGCAATTTAAATTTCCACCATCAACCTCTGGTTCTTTGATCCAAGTTGATTTTAATTTCATGCAATTTACATTCCTGCTATCAACCTCTGGTTCCTTGATCCAAGTTGATTTTAATTTCATGCAATTTACATTTCTGTTATCGACCTCTGGATCCTTGATCCAAGTTGATTTTAATTTCATGCAATTCCACCATCAACCTCTGGTTCCTTGATCCAAGTTGATTTTAATTTCATGCAATTTACATTTCTGCTATCAACCTCTGGTTCCTTGATCCAAGTTGATTTTAATTTCATGCAATTTACATTTCTGTTATCGACCTCTGGATCCTTGATCCAAGTTGATTTTAATTTCATGCAATTCCACCATCAACCTCTGGTTCCTTGATCCAAGTTGATTTTAATTTCATGCAATTTACATTTCTGCTATCAACCTCTGGTTCCTTGATCCAAGTTGATTTTAATTTCATGCAATTTACATTCCTGTTATCAACCTCTGGTTTCTAGATCCAAGTTGATTTTAATTCTCTAGGTCATTAATTTAGGTGTGCTTTAGTTCCCTAATTTCAAATACCTAATCGTCCAAAATATGAGTCGGAATCTTTACATAATTCCTATACGGAAATTTTTCCTTTAATTGAAATTATGTAAAGAGGGGCAGCTGTCGACACCATATTTTGGCCGATCCCTAGAATCAATAAAAAAATCTTTTTTTGAACAGCTAATCACGTTTCCAGTCCCTCCTTGATAGGCGGTCACATTTCCGATCTCTCCTCACAAAGATTTGAATCAATGCTAAGTCCTCACATTCATTAAAGCCTCGCGATCTCTCAAAATCATTTTACCGACCTCTCTCAAACCCGATGTCGGATTTTGGACTGTCAAGAATTTTCCTGATCTCTGTTGATGAGTAAAATGAACGGGCACTAGATCTTTTCCGACCAGTTTTATTGCCGACCTCCTTTCCAAACGTTTAAGAGCTAAAGTTTTGGTTCGATTCGATCTTAAGTGTTCGAGTTAAATTTTCGGTCAAGTTACATTCAGCATTTCTTCCCTACCGATCTCATGTTCAAAGTGCTTTCCGATCTCTCATACTTAGATTAATAATCACATTTAGTTTTTGTTTCTTGTGCTCATACAATCAAATACTCAGACAAATAATGGTTTAAAACTTTCCGATCACAATCATTCATTGAACAAAAGGCAGTTCATTTCATGTCATAATTTGTACAAGTTATTCGGTGAGGATCACCCCACTGATCTACATTGGATCACTCCCTCTCTCCCTCTCACCCTCGGCTTCATCCTCACTGTCTTCATCATTGTCCTCGGGAGCCACATCGGCCATCCAAGAAAAGTCTTCTTACGGTAACGCTCTGAGTGCGGCCAAGAGATCCTTGTGAGCCTTCACATAGGCCTCGGCTATTCCGTCACCATCTCCTCATCCCTCTCCTTAAGCTCCTTGTCTTTCTCCTTAAGCTCCTTATCCTTCGCCTCAAGTTCCTCTATAAGTTGAGCGACTGAGTAACCGTTGGCATGAAGCACTGGACTTCCTTAAGAGCACGGTCCCTCTCATCCAAAGCACGATTCTGTTCGCCAACCGGTCTTCATGGAGCTTTGCCGTCCCTCGACTTGAGATATATAATCCCGAGCGGATGAGAGTTGGGATCGGAGAGAATCCACCTCCTGATTTTTCTTACCGATCTCCTTACCCAGGCGCTGAATCCTTTCGGATCATGTGCGGTTCACGGACACTCCACGTTTAAGCTCATGGTCCGAGTCAATATGTCGTCGAGACCATTCTGGGATAGCCTGTCCCGATCCTCCGGAAAGAAGATGGTAGACCCTAGGACTTTGGCGAAATCAGAGTTCTCCTTGACGGTCCGATTATTCCTCAAGCAGTCGATCAGTACTTGAGCGCCCCGAGAAGAGGTCCTCCCAGAAGCTTGAGAAGGCCCCCCTTCCCTGCTTGGAACAACTGCGAGAGTCGGAGGCTGCTCCTCCGATCTAGGAGGAGATCGGGTAGCCGGTGGTCGGCGGACCCAAAGGTTGGGGAGGATCACTTTGTATCTCCCGTGTTCGTGACCGGGCGTTTGGAGTCGTTCCGAACGCTTTATCTCCTTTATCTTCCGGGAGATCTCTCTCTCCTTCTTCCGTTTCCTTGAACCCTCACCACCCGCCATACCTGCACAAAGAAAAGGTTAGTGAGATCACTAAGGTCGTGAGAATTGAGATATAGAAAATACCGATGCCGAGGTTAGAGAGCGGAAGTTCGCGGTCTTGGCCAGTGAGCGGTGAGCAGTCCAATGGTGCGGCTCGGCGATCACGAATCCAAACAAGAATACTTTTTAGTGGCAGCCTCACTCTTGAGATCCATCACTATCAAACTTTCCTCTTCGCTCGAGTAATATGGTTGGAAGCAAGGGTCCTGGTACCACCAAATGCGGGAAGTCCTCAAAGCGGCTCGGATCTTTGCTCCTCACAATGAAGAAACGATTCTTCCGTTCTTAAGAGACGAGGCGGATCGGAAAAGAGCCCATGATTGAAGCTTCGCTGAAAGAACCGATGGTCATCATCCTTTCGGTGAGTTAGCCGGTGCAGCTTGGCGAACACTTTAGCTGTAGGTCTGATTCCCTTAGCTCGGCATAGACCTCGGAAAGCAACCAAGATCCGCCACGAGTTGGGGTGGATTTGAACAATGGATATTCGGTGAAATTTTAGGACCTCCTTATAGAAATCGGCTAGAGGAACCTCGGATCGGCCTTTAATCGTTCTTCGTACACCATGACCATGTCATCCTCTTCAAAAGAATGATCGACACGAAGATCGCCATGGCACTTGATCAGCTCATATGAATCGGGACAAATGTTGTATTCTTGAACAAGCGATTGCGGTCGGATTCAGAAGAACCGATGGAAGCTCGTCTATAGGAAGGGTCTCTCCTTGAAGAAGGGCGCGTGCGCGCCTTAATGGTACGACCCGACCAGGCACAGGCGAGGACCCTAAGGGGTCCGGTTGCGCGCTTGGCTCGCCTCTTCTTCATCGACGATGACCAAGAGAACTCAATGGAAGGAGGGCTCGCGCTCTCGACCTTCGGCACCGCTCATTTTCAAAAGAAACAAAGAACTTAAACAAAAAGAAGATCAAAGTCCTTACGAGTCTAATCGTCGGAGAACCGGAGAAAATGAGAGAACTTGAAGCTATGAGCAGGAGACGAAAATGAAATGAGAGAACAAGCGCTAACCCTCCCTATTTATACTAGTCCGAGCATTTAATGCTCGCGAGGTTCTAAGCGGCGCATCGATTGGTGAGACTCGGCAATGTTCGACACTTCTCTCAAATATCCGAATGTTCAGAGATCGGTTAATTGGAGATCGGCATAATAAGTTAAATATTTTGAATAAAGGATCAGTCAAGTGTCATTCAAGTAAAGAACCAGATCGGATAACCACCTTAGAGATCGGAAAATAATCAATGCAAAAATAATAAGATGATAACTGCAAAATAAAGTCTTTATTTGCAAAAAGATCGGATTACATCATTTGGGCGATCTCTAGGGATCGGATTACAATAAAGGTCTAGCTACATCATGTGGCCGATCTCTAGAGATCTGATTACATTGAAAAATTACATCATTTGGACGATCTCTAGAGACCGGTGAAAAATCCTATCTGAAGAGGCTGATCTAAGGATCAGTTTATAACTTATCCCAAGGATACTCCCAGGAGATCCATGGATCAGTTTATAACTAATTCCAAGGATACTCCTGGTGTTCCAAGGATCGGTTATAATCGATCCCAAGGATATTGCCGACGGATGCTTCATCATTGTCGGAACACCCAATGTGGATCAGAATCGCTGTCGGAACACTCAATGTGATGAGAAGCCGAATGAACTCAGTTGAGCAACTCGAGATCGGTACAACCGAAGCCCGCAATACGGATCGGTCAAATCCAGTTCTCTCACCATCGTCAATTAGGACCATCCAATCACCGGGATCGTAAATTTTCAGTCGAGGAAAAGGGAATTTCATCGGAAGTGGATCAAAACCACGATTGTAGCGGAACTTTCCCGGAGCAGCTAGAACCAAGAAACAAGGAGAAAGAGAAAAATCGAATGAAGGAAATGCCACTATCAACGAGGGTATATATAGGGAAAATGGGCATTTAATGTCGGCGGAAAGCAGCGGGCGCTTGAAAATCGAGATGTAATTAATGCTTGGACCGAATCGGTGATCAAGGGATAAAGGGATCGGAGATAGGAGATCGGCATGAGAGATCGGAATAGGAGCTAGGGGAGGATCGGAAGACAAAAAGAATAAGACAAATTCCAATAACCGTCGTAAATCGAGAATCGAGGTAGTTAAAGCATGGCGACGAGATCTCCACCACACGCCTAAGAATCGCATAATCTTGGCGGTGCGGTGTATGTCATGTGATCCTGTACATCCCAATCTCCACCATTGATCTCACTTGTAAGGATGAATCCGGAGCCCTTGGATCAAAAAAGAAGATGATAATACCAGCGTTTTTCACTCTCAGCCCTCAGATCATTCCGGACAAGAGGATTCAAGACCGTCGAATTAAAAGAGGAAAAGGACAAATACTTTGAGAAGTGATCTCAGCCATTCGTTCTGATTCTCTTTAATTCCTGAACATCCGATCATGTACTTCAAAATCCTGACCCTCCATCTCCCTCAAAATGAATCTTGACCCTTCATGGGGAGCACCCGATTCCTATAAATACCTGCATGAAAAACTGTTCAAGGGGGGACACAAAAAAATATAGGCAAGAGGCTGCTATTATCGTGGAGGAACTCTGAAACTTCATTCAGTTTGTTACTCTGCTGTTTTGTAGTGATTAAAAATACTTTTGAAACTAGTTTTCAGGAGTGTTTTCTTGAAAAGATTTTGAATATTGGAACTCTACATTTCCAGTTTGTTCATTATCTGGTCATACTCTCATCATCTCTGCTTTCCTTTCCGCTGTTCAAGCTCAACTTCCTTTCACCTGGTTCTTACCCGGTTACCTTTTAGCTAAAAGCATCTCTCGGTTTCACGACAGACATCAACTCTCAGGCTGATCAATCCGCCATCTTCATCACTGTTTACCACTTCACAGTTATTTCAATATATTTGGCTCCTCACAGGTAAGAGTTCACACTACTGTTTACGTTTGTTTCCTGCACTTCCTTTGTTCTTCATACATCTGCAACTTTCTTCAAGGGTATTTTGTACAAGAGAACCCAAGAGAAAATATTGTTATAAGAGTTCATGTTACTGTTTTATTAAGCGTCTACGTTTATTTCCCACATTTTACTTGTTCTTCTTACATCTAGACCATTTCTGCACAAGCAATCCCAAAGAAAGTCACTCTCAAATCATTTTTTTTAGTGATCAGTTCATTTTATTGATCTCCGTAATTTCTGAAAACCAGTTTTTTTTTTTAACTCTTTGTAGTATGTAAATGGTTGGGTAAACGTAGGTAGTTGCAACTTAGAGGTCTCCTTTAAAAAGAGGACCTGAATAACACGTCAGGAAGATAGCCGAACTATTAGGCCGACGTAAGCGACAATTCGACAAAGATGTCATGAAATGGAATAAGACCAAAGTAAACGAAACAGAGTGGATCGGTCATTAATAGATATTGGTAAAATGACTACATGAAAAGGTCAGTGAATCAAGTCTAGTGTTCCTCGTTCAGCCACAGGATATCCATAAACCTTATCCCCGGCATTTTCGAAGGTCAGAATTCTTAGTTTTAGGTTCTTAAGACCCGTAGCTGTGGTTAAATTTTTAAAGGTCGGAAAAGTCTTTGTCCGAGTCTCATCAAAATAGAAGAAATTCGGAAGAGTCCTTATCCTATCCTTGCCTAAAAGTTTTAAGTCAACTCTTAAAGGAGATCGGAGGAGGGTTCTTATCCGGTCTCCTTTCAAAATTTTGATAAACATTAAGTAGGGATCGGAAGAGAGTTCTTATCCGGTCTCAACTCAAAACATTAACGAATAACTCTAAAGGAGATCGGAGGAGGGTTCTTATCCGGTCTCCTCTCAAAATTTTAATAAATAACTTAAAAGAGATCGGAGGAGGATTCTTATCCGGTCTCCCTTCAAAATTTTAATAAACATTAAATAAGGATCGGAGGAGAGTTCTTATCCGGTCTCCACCTCAAATTTTAATAAACATCTGAAAGAGATCGGAGGAGAGTTCTTATCCGGTCTCATCCTCAAAACTTTAAATAAATAACTTAAAAGAGACCGGAGGAGGGTTCTTATCCGGTCTCCCCTCAAAATTTTAATGAACAACTTAAAAAAGATCGGAGGAGAGTTCTTATCCGATTCTCACACCCGTTCACTAAGGTTGTCTCATTTACTTATGTATCTGGGTGATCCAAATTTAGTGAAAAATCAAACATTCCTTCTACCAAAAGGATTAACATTGCCGCCTAAGCCCTTCTAACTAATTTGTAAAGGACGCAGAATTAAATCTACTTACCCTTATTAAGGGACGAGGTGGGGTGCCTAACACCTTCCCCACCCGTTTACGGACCCCGAACTTAGAATCTCTGTTTTAAAGTGGTTTCATTTTTAATTTAACTTCTCAAATGGTTTTCTTTAGTTTCCCTCAAAACTAAGGTGGCGACTCCTCACTCTTTCCCACTTTGGTGAGTGATCGTCCGGGCGACCGCAAAATCCCATTGCGACACCTGTAAATAGTGCTCACCACTGTAAAAGAAGTAAGAAAAGTTTTTAAAATCCCTTGTAGTGTATTTAATGGATTATCAGTAGACGGAGTTGGTAATTCATTAGGTATACTACGGGATCATGTTATGCCTTACAGAGGGGTAGGGTGTGACATGTTTTGGTGGTATCAGAGCAAAGTTTTTAAATTCTGTTTTCACCTGTTACTTGAATATTCTTTCTTCATAGTACAACTGCTCAATATCATTGTTTGATACATACAGTATATTACATTATAAATATGCACTAACGGGAGGAAATCTCCTTGTGTTATTGGTTCAGGAGATCTAAAATCCTCGCATTGACTATGGAAGAGGGTGATCGTTCAGTCGATCAATTTATTGAGGCTGAGGTGCAAGGGGATGCCCCAGGCCTACAAAATGTCAGTGGTTCAAAGACACCGGCCCTGCGATCTGATTTCTGCTCGATTCGCTCGTGAGATGGCTGCAATATTCCAACAAATGGCTGGTAATGTGCCTACTCAAGTCCCAATACAGACACCAGTGGTACAATCACAATCTCCTGCTAGGCAGTATGACAAATTGATGAAGTTGGGGGCTACAGAGTTTAAGGGGACAGTAGATCCTCTAGAAGCTGAACAATGGTTATAGAGGATGGATAGGGTGTTCAAGATGCTACATTGTACAGAGGAGCTCAGATTTGAATACTCAGTGTCCTTACTACAGGGGGATGCATATGACTGGTGGAAAACCATTCCCCACAGTCTAGTAGAACCTGCAGTGCTAACATGGAATGACTTTCTCAGGGAATTCAGACAGAAATATGTCCCTGATGCTTATGTAGACCAGAAGTTACAAGAATTCCTAAGTTTGAAACAGGGGAGCAGATCAGTGGCTAAGTATGAAAGAGAATTTTCCCGCCTGAGCCACTATGCAGTAAGTTTACTTGCTACCAGCAGGGAGAGATGCAAGAGGTTTGAAACCGGCTTGAAGCCCAGTATCAGACTACAAGTAGTCGGCTTCAAACACAATAACTTCTCTGAACTTGTTTCTCAAGCCCTAGAGTTGGAAAGAATTGAGTTTGAAGCTGCTCCTGAGAAAAAGAGATCAGAAAAGACAGAGAAAGAGGGAAAATCAGAGAGCGAGTTCCGGTGGTCCCACCGGAAGAGGAAGAACTATGAGGACACGGCAGAGGTGGCAAGAAGTGCAGTAGGGAAGACATTCGGAGAGAAACCTCCTCTATCAGTCGTAGAGTACCGGAGGTTCCTACCATTCCCGCCAATGTGAAAATTGTGGAAGATATCATGGTGGGATATGCTATAAGGCTATTGGAGCTGTTATAGCGTGGAGGCACAGGACATTTTGCCAAGGCGCACCGATGAGTCGCAGAGTTGGACCACCTCCTACTACTGCAGAAGGGTCAGTTCAGAGCCCTGTCACTAGAAGTTCACAACCACCTAGCAGAGGTAGAGGCAGGGGTAGAGGTAGTCGAGCAGGCAGTCAAGGCACGGTAAAACATTCAGAGCAAGACAGTGCTCCGGTCAGAGTCTATGCAATGAGACAGAGGGAAGAGGCCGAGACATCTGACGTTGTGGCTGGTACCTTCTCAACTTTTAACCAAGATGTGTTTGTGTTATTTGATCCGGATTCTACCCATTTTTATGTGAGTGCTAGCATCATTGATTGCATTGCTGTTCCATGTACAAAAATGGACTTTGAGGTGCTAGTAACAAGTCCGCTAGGACAGGAGGTCAGGGAAATAAATTTTGATGCATCAGTGATTAGTCCTTTAGGATAGGGATTGTGATAATAAGTGAAATTAGTTTTGGAAGAGTTTATCGGCGAAAAGTATTTCCTGACACACCATAAATTATAAAGCTAATTGGCGAGCCTATTTAATGTAAAGCAAGAGGACATAAAAGTAAGTTCTGATAATAGAATTGATCTAGATGAAGGCAGAGATGTTACTGTTAGTAATTGTTAATGGATATTGTAATCAGAATAAGTTCGGATATCAGTGAATTCGAAAAGGATAAAGGATAGGATAGTTTGATCTATTGGGATGTATTATAGTAACTATGCAATGTTCTTGATTGTTTATACTGTAAACTGCGGATTACAGTACTAACTTGAGATTATTGTATAGAGTTACGTACTATCTGATAGTACACCTAGATGAGGATAGTTGCCAACGACATCTGTTTTTGTATAGTTATGCCAGGACATAATTTAATTGTTAGAAATAAGTTTGAAAATCCTACTTAGGGATCTAAAACTCAAAAGTTAGAATATCGAAAGGTTATAGTTCGATATAAAAGAAAGTAAGTTATAAAATATTGACAGATAAAAAGAGTTATGGAAGTAGAGATTTGAATAGTTGATTCATATATAACAAAGAAATATTACGAATGTGAGGAAGACTATGGACCAGAATGGTCAGAGGACCAATGACTAATGAATGATTCTAACATGACCTCAAGGGTCATTCAAGATGCAACATGAACCGAAATATTAGACAGCATAATAGTAAGAGGAGATTGGTGCTATCCAAACAAATTAAACATTGTATTAGATTATTAAAAGTCTTATATAAATTTGAGAAAAAAAAAAGATTATATGATCGTATAGAAAGGAGAAAATAAACGTATGACTATTGTAAGATGGCTATTGGGTAAAATTTCATGGACGAAAGTATTTAAGGGGGGGAGAATTGTAACACCTCTAAGTTCGGTAGTGCGTTCTGCTGCTCCGGTGACCAGTGCTGTCCGGATAGCTAGGATGCCTAGAACTACACTTCGATATGAGTGAGAAGACATAAAATAATGAAATACAAGAAAAGAAAATACAAGAAAAACAAAGGAAAAATAATAGTAAAGAAATGTAATCAAGTTAAGCAGTAGGGAACCCTAACGATGGGTGACATGCAGAGAAGTCACGGCGTGGACCGTTGATCGTACTGGATCATGGGAACCACGGAAAATATTTTTACGACTTAAATAGACCCTTATGGAAGTATAAATATCATTAGAAATATCAAAGAAAAATTAAATAATTAGTACAAAGAAAAGTGAGAAATCGAAAAACAGACAAAACCTGGTGTTACCGAAAAATCGGGAATGCAACCCGAACAGGGGCATTATGGTCAATCGACATCCCGAATTGTCTTTTGACCTAAATGTCCATTAAAAATAAATAATATTACACTTAGAAAATAAAATAAAAAATTAATTTGGTGGTACCTAAAGTAAATAACAAAAATTAAGAGTTTAATGTGGAATAAGTGGAAATTAAACATATTATATGATTTAAAGTAAGTAAGTGGACCACTAAGAATTATAAAATGAATGAAAAACAAGCATAAGTGGGCAGATTGCTCCACTAAAATATCATCTTCAACATTAGAAACCTCCATTGCCGCGAAGGAAAAGCTCCCAAAACCTCCATGGCCGTTTCTCTTCAAGCTTCATGCACTCCTCCATTTCAACTCCAATCACTTAGATAGCTTCATTAAAAATTGTCTACACATCATAAGGAAGAGCTTGATACCAAAATCAAGAAGTTTAATCAAGGTTTGGCAAGTTCCAACCATAAGGTAAGTTTGTATTTTGGAAGATTGCTTTGTTAAACTTTGTGTTCATGTTATGGGTGTTGGTTTTGTGAAGAAAATTTTCAAGTTTGAAGAGTTATTGAGATGTCCATTTTGGACAGCCATGGAGTTATATATTTGATGAAATATTTGTGCATATATTTGATGAGAAATTATGTTGGTTATGGTGATTTAATGTCCTAGTAAATTATTCCATATGTATATGGTGAATTTTGCACTTGGGATGGAAATTGATGAATTGTATGATACTTTGGTATTGAGAAACATTTTCGGCAGCCTTGGAACTCTTGGATAAATGTATGTGTTCATGAAGGTATTGGCAGAATATTGACATTGAGGATTGATGGATATGTATATAGAGTGATTGTGTAAAGTGTATGTAAGAATTTGTAATCTTAGGTGTATATGTGATTGTACTTAGACTTTGTAAATGTGAGTTTTAATTAGTGTATTAAGGATGTTTGTAATCTGCCCAAAGTGATGTTAATGTAAAGTGGAATATGGTTTTGGTAATGAACCAAAACAGAATTGGTAAGGGAAGTGGACATATAGTAATGTAAGTGTGTAATTGAGGTATGTTTAAGCAAGGTAATTAAGGGCAGTATGCATGTTAGCCTATAACTTTAAATGTGTTACCTCAATTGGTATGAGACCAATTGGAGGTGAAACTAGGCACAAAATGTGCCAACTTTCATTGAGAAAGCATACCAAAATTCTGCTTGCAAGGTGACATGAAAAATGACCAATTCGGATTAAGTGCAATTGAAACCTGAAAACTGACCAATTGGGCAGAAGTTAGTGTTTAGGCCATAACTCACTCAAAACAGGTCCAATTGACCTGAAATTTTAACCATGAATAGTTAAGACCCATACCTACATGTCTTATGAAGACACCAAAGCCCAGAAATGACCATAAGCAAGTCAAACAGCTTGCACAAGTTCGGGTCCAAAAACTGGCCGAACCAAAGTTGACCAAATTGACCTAAAATGACCAAATTTGATGCCATTTGACCAGCAACAGTAAAATGACCATAACTTGGTCTACATAACTCGGAATGACCTGAAATTTTTCCCCGCGTGCAATAAGACATATATCTACAAGTTTGTAGTTTTGACCAAAACTCGAAAACCGAGGGAACTAGGTCGTCCGGCTAGGTCAAACTAGTATCCCGGAATCCAGCAAGTTACATTAAAATGCACTAAACAAGGAAATGAGTTTGGTAAAACGTACCAACCCTAAAACCCTATCGAATGTGACATATTAGTGACACTAAAACCTAGTTTACCTAGAACGCATCGAGGGTCGATATATGGGTTGATTAAGCAAATAAAGGTATTCAGTGAATTACTTATCGAACATTATCGTTAGAGACAATTTAATTTAGTACTGAAACACTTCAAATTGTGTTTCTCAGTTTCTAAAGACTCAGGAAAAGGGAAGGAAACACTGAGTCCAGACCAGGAGACAGTCATCACAGGTTTGTGCACAACTAGTTTTCAACTGATTTTGCTTTGAATAATATTTCATATGATTAATTGTATGTTATTGTTTTAAATTGTGTTTGTGCACAACTAGTTTTCAACTGATTTTGCTTTGAATAATATTTCATATGATTAATTGTATGTTATTGTTTTAAATTGTGTTTGTGCACAACTAGTTTTCAACTGATTTTACTCTGAATAAGATTTCATATGATTAATTGTATGTTATTGATTTATATTGTGTTTGTGCACAATAGTGTTTGTTTTGAATTTTTCAATTGAAATGAATTATGACTATTTGTACATTATTGTTTTAAATTGTGGAAATGTGTTTGAATGGATATTTATTGCTTGAAAAGCATTGTAAATGATTTGATGGATCCTATTGATTGAAAAGCACTGTAAATGGTTTTTGTGGAAATTAAAGATAATTATGAATTGTGTTGCCATTTTGTGAATGAAATTATAACTTTGGAAATTTATTGGATTCTCACGAATCATTTGAATAAAATGTTTGGAATTGATTTTATGTTCACACTTAGCATGACAGTATCATATCATTCCTTCTCCAATCATGGGGTTGTGATCGTTTATTTTCCTTCTCCATTTATGGAGTCGTGATCGTTTATTTTTCTCCCTCTTTGGTTTACCAGTTGAGGTGATCGGATGAGTACTCATTATATAGCTAGCTCCCTTCCTCATTGATTTCGATTAGTGGGGTTGTGATTGCTTTGTCGTGGTGTACAAAGCGGCATTGATCGGAAATTTGTGTCATGGCTTAAGTTGTGAATGAATTGGCAGCACTGTATTCTTAAATTATTCGACTAAATTGTGTTGTTATGCGATTTGATAATTTGTGAAATGAAGTTTAAATTCTTATTGACATTTACTGTCTTTTGAATTTAACTATGTCTTGATTACTGAGATTTATTGTGATATTGTGTTAAATTCCTTATGATAGTATTGTCTTGAATTTAACTATGGTTTTTAAGTATCCACTATTTATTTGAATTATGAATTGTGATTTAAATTTGTATTTAGTTAATGTTGTGCACCATTGAGACATTGTCTCAGCGATAGCTTTTTATTGCTGTCGCAGGTAGACAGACAGACAGTGTAGCAGACTAGGCTGCTATTACCTCCAGCGAGAGATTTTCGGGTATAACGAGTATACCACATTTTGTATATTGTGCGGTAATGTATGTTCACTGTATGTACATATTGTTTTGGTTTTGAGCAGTTGTAAATTAAAATTGTACATTGACATTGTAAAGTAAATTATGAGTTATTTTGGCTTGTAAAAATTGTATTATATTTCTTTTATCTCAGTCTTTGAAAAAGCACTGCAGATTTGAGTTGAGAAATATGTTGTGTTAAGAAAAATGTTGGATTTGATATTTGGAAAATATATTGAAGTGCTTTTTACAGGTTTTCTGAAGAACTGTTTTATCCAAATTACAGATGGCACTCTACCAAAATTTTTACAGAAATTCCAAATAATCCAAACGAGTTGGCAGTTTCACTTCAGTTCACAAAAGTTTTTAACACCTGTAAATAGTGCTCACCACTGTAAAAGAAGTAAGAAAAGTTTTTAAAATCCCTTGTAGTGTATTTAATGGATTATCAGTAGACTGAGTTGGTAATTCATTAGGTATACTACGGGATCATGTTATGCCTTACAGAGGGGTAGGGTGTGGCATGTTTTGGAAAGGTCCCTTAGGCAAATCCTACATCGGCAAAGCACGAAGATGGTCTTGGGTTCAAAAAGTAATGATATATAAAATGGGGGAACTAATCACTAGAGGCACCTTTTGATGGAATGGCCTGGAGAGTTGGAAGAACTCCAGGGTTAAGCGTTTTGGCTTGAGAGAAATCCTAGGATGGGTGACCTCCTGGGAAGTTCTCCATTCCACCTATGGGACAAAATCGTGAGGCTTATGGCCAAAGCGGACAATTCCTCTAGTGGTTAGAGCCCGATCGTTATAGTGTCTAGCATTGGCACAAGAGTTTACATGGGTCCGCGCTAGATGCAAGGGTCTGGTTACACGGCCCGTGTTCTTCTGTTTTTGGAGAATTTTTCAAACTTGTGCCCGGAAGAGACTTACACGGGGTCTCCATAGCTTACACGGGTCTGATTACACGATCTGTGTACTTTTGCTTCTTCTTTGGCCCTCTGACTTTCTTCTGGCAGTAGGTTACATGGGTCTGTGGCTTTGCTTACACAACTCGTGTACTTTGTATCAGTAGCTTTTCTCAATCCTTTGACCTTTCCAAGTTTCTTTCTGCACTCCTATGCCCTAAAACTTCACCAAAATACCTGAAATGATGCAGAAAATATGGAATTTAGAGCTTGGCAATGGTTTACAGAAGTTAATGAAATTAATGATCATGCACGAGATTACTATTCTAAATGCTATGAAATATTACTTTAAAACATCTATATAATACAAGTGTATCAAATGCTCCTAAACTCAAACTTTTGCTTATCCTCAAGCAAATCAAAACTCTTTTTAGAACACTTTTCAGGGGAAAATTTAGAAACATAACCATAAACTCAATATGCACACAATTGAACTCTTTCAACCTTCATACCAATTCCCTTCCTTCAAGGCACAAGGGCTTCAATAGCTACCTGCTTAAACCTTCACACTTTTCATGGAGTTTTAACTAGTTATTCCTCTATGCAAGGTTATTAGTAAGTCACAAATAACTGTTTTATGAGGATAGACTTGAGAAACACTTACTCCCCCAAATTTGCCTCTATTATGGATAATTGTGATGAAGTGACTCAATTCCAACTCCATAGGCATCTCTCAATTTTCTATCTTCACTAATGTAGCATACACTTTTCAAAAGATCAAAAGGTCTTTAAAAGGGTTGTAATGGGTCTAAAGGAATAATGACTTGGTTGCCAATGAAAGGTTTTTAGGGAATGCAAATATAAGGATAGCATGTATGTATAAAATATCAAGTATACTAAGTTTATTCACTAATTTTATATGGAGAGGAAGGGCTCTTGGTTTTTTTATAGTGCCAAGCGTGCTTCCATGATACTTATCTTGGGACTTTTTCTTCTCTCTTTTTTTTTTTATTTTTTTATATGTCCCTTTTGTCCTCTTCCCCAAACTCATTGCTTTTGCTGGGTTGGAAAGGTAAATTTTTCTTTGATTTAAATTGCACACTTGCACTCTTTCTTGAGTTCTACATCCTCTCTTCATTTTCCCTTTTTTACACTTAATATACTTTTTATTTATGCATTTAGCTTCCTCAAAAGGGTATGGTAGGTGTTTAGGCTAGAGGCTAGGTAAATAATATGGATAAATAATAAATTTTTAAGGGATAGATATAGGTTTCAAATTGGCTACAAAGGATATATATTTTAATTAAGGGTGGCTAAGGCTTAGTGAGGTTATATATAAAAAAAAAAAAAAATGCCTTAATCATCTCTTCATTGAGCATATACTAGGATTTCGCCTTGATAGGTCCAAAAGACATATTCTAGAGCTAGTGAGGCATTTTTAGGTTTGCTTGTATTTCAAAAATTTTCTCCTTACTTTGCAAGTTCAATGTGACAAATTAATAGCTATGAAGGGATTTAACTAGCCTAGCTCCACTAAGGTGATTAAGTTGTTTTTCAGATAAAGATTAAAGCCTTTTTGCCTATCCAAATACATTCATTTCTCATCCCGTGGAGTCCAATTATTATCTCATTGAATTTTGAGGTTATAGTTCTAAGTTAAAAGCCAGTTCAAAAATTTAAAATTTACAAAATTTCCTGGATTTTTGATACACAAGTATGATATGGATATAATTAAGCAATGCAATGCATGGAATGTGTCAGTACCCCCAAACTCAAATGTGGCATTGTCCTCAATGTCAAGCACAATATGCAAAATTAAAGCATAACACACATAATTATCAGAAAATGCATATTATGTTATTAAAAATTTTAAAGTTTGAACAAAAAACAAGGAATAGAGACCTATGAGCCCTGAGTAGGATTAGGGCATATAAATTTTTACATGAAAAATCTTATCCTAAAGTCTTAGCTCTAAAAAGTCTCTGATGGTGATGATGGTCCCTCACCATTGAGTCTCTCCATGATCATGTCCAGTTTGTTGTGAGCCTCTTGGAGACTATACTCGATCACGTGCATCCTGTTGTTAATGGTAGTCTCCATTCTCTGAAGGTAGGCAAGGATGGGGTCTATCGAGGTGGAGTGTAAGGAGGCACTCAGGCTAGAGAATCATGGTGGGGTGGCTCTTAGGCTTCCTTCTGTGGCTCTGATGGTTCACAAGTCTCTGGTTGTGCTTCTCCTCTTCTTGGGATGACATTGTGTGACACCCCTCACCCGTCTACAGTGTAGCCGAGCAAGGTGTGCTACATTCGGTGCCGAAGCACCCTATCTTATCTTACTTTATTCCTTTAATCATTTTCAAGTTATTATCTTATAATATCAATTATTTTTTGATGGAGAAACTAACAGAGTTTTCTCTATTTTATTATTGTTTGACGTGTTTTACTATTCACCTGTTTGAAAATTTCAATAATATTTTAAAATAAAAATCTCATCATTTCATGCATCATCTATACATTGCAATTCCGTATTCAAATCTATACAATTTCATTTATATCTATTTCTATACATTCCCATTCATGCTCAACTCATATATGAAAATTTTCAATCTTCATTAATTTACATGATATAGAATTTAATCACATATGAACTAACCAATTTATTAATTTACATCACATAACTATTAATTAGATTTTCATAATCTACATTACAATACTATAACTAAACATTTTATACAACATACAAATTATGACCCATATAGGCCTTATCTACATGCATTGCTGAAGAGGTGACAATCGTGAATACTTTAGACACTTCTACAAATCAAAACTCCAAAATCTTTGTTTAATATTATTAGCTGGGCCTTACCTTCAATACCTGCGCGAGGAAACAATCCATCGCACTAAGCATTGTTGCTTAGTAGTGTAATAATATAACAAGAAAATAATATACAAAATACAGATGGAAATAAAATATGGTTCAGATAATTTAGATCTAATTATGCTTCAATAAGGTTGCTATCATTTAATATCCCTTTTTTTTTTTTAATTTAATCCTCTTTGGAGGTGCTTAATTTATAAGGTTACAGTAAGAATATACAATATATTAATATTCTAATAGCATTATTCTTAACTTAATATAATTATGAAAGGTACATTTGTAACATTTATTTAAGTTATATTTCTATTATTAATCTTTTTGTATCCTTTAATTCAAAACCGTCTAGGTTATCTTAAATTATTTCATACTAATTAAAGTTCCCAGTGCATTCAATAATAGATAACTTTTTTTTTTTATCATTAGTCCAGTTCATTTCAATTCTCTCTAGCATTTTATTAATCGTTTTCTTGATGATTTTGAGCCTCTTTTTATTGTTGTAATCATTCTTGTTCTTTATCTTGATATTTAATTTCCTTACTTCCTTTAATAGTCAATTCAATTACATTTATACTTTTCCATACCCAAGTAACCTACACAAATTGACCGGACTAGATAAATGGGTAAACTAGCACTAGGTACTAAGTACCTAGGGCCGTCACACCATCGATCACAATGTGTCTCCCGGTGTGTAGACAGAATGGCTAATAAGCCATAAAAGCAATAAGGCATAAAGCCAAGTATATCATCATAATTAGTATAGCCATAGGCTATCATATCACAGAATGGTATGAAGCCATATGCAGTACTACTATCAAAACCCTATTGGCATGCTAACCTATCCAAACCAATCACATTAGGCCTACTAAGGCATATTATAAAGTTATTTCTTGAATATTTGTACTTAACAAGTAAGGTTGCTATTCATTTGGTCATTTAAGTCAAAATATTGACTTTCTCATATATAATAGTTACATGAGTTTTAATCACATAGATTTACCACATTTTGGTTCCTAAAAGTGTTGGCATTAGTTGCCAATCCATACTTCTAACCAATGGAAAATAAATCAGAAATTTCAGTTTTAGGTACTAGAGTTCACTATTCTATTAGGCCATTCTACAATGAGAATTTGGCCAAATGTTCTCAATCAAAGTTGTTCTTTATTGTGTCTAGTTACAATTCACTTTTTGAATCATTCCATTTGGAGTTTTCTAGCTCAAGTTATGGCTATTTCACCATAACTGGTCAGATTGCTTTTACCCAGAATTTCTGGGCACTTTTTGATTCTGCCAGATTTTGTAGTTCAACTTTGGCTAGCAATTTCATTTAGTTAAGTCTAGAATTTGAGTTTGTGTTCTATATGAAAGTTGTTCTAAATTGCCTCAGCTTTCCATTGATATAAATGTCAGGTCAATTGGACCTTTCTACACTGAGTTATGACCAAATGAATGAACATTGTTCATTTGGTCATTTTGCATAGGTAGAATTGGTGCTACTCAGATTTGGGTAATTTTTAGGGCATCCTAAGTTTGTTTTCTGGATAGGTTTCCTTCATCAAAGTTGTGCCATTATGTGTCTAATTTCATGTCCAATTGGCCTTGGACCAATTGAACCTACACAACCCAAGTTATAGCTGCCCAAACATGCTGGACTCACATCCAGACCTACAGGGTACTCAAGGTAGCACACCCAACCTCAAATCTAAAGCTAGAATTCACTTCAATTCCTCATTATACTCAGCTAAATGGTCACTAATTGACAATTAAAACTCCACTTATCATTAAAATACAATAACCCTTAATTCATCACAAACCCTAACCCTAACAATCTATCACTTCATCTAACATACACAAATCAACATCTAACTCTAATATAATTATCAAACATCATTCCCAAGCAACTTAATTCAATCAAATCAACAATTCTCAACCTTCCCCCATGGCCGCCAAAAATTAGAATGTTCCTAACATGCATATTTGCTTCAAAATTTCTCCATTTTCTAACTTAACTCAAAGTTCAAATAAAAAAAATATAAGGAGAGAAGTAAGAGATTTAGCACTAACCTTGAATGGAGTCACTTCTAAGACTTCAAATGTCACACCTTACCCCTCTGTAAGACTTCAAATGTCACTTCTAATAAACTACCGAACTTTACCTACCGATAACTCATTAAGTACCCTACCAGAGATTTTAAAACAATTTTCGCACTTTTTGAAGTGGTGAGCATTTTCTAATAGGTATTGAAACATTTAATTAAAGTTTGTAAACTAGTTAAATTTTTGTTCCTTTTTATATTTTGCAAATTTTAGAAAAATTTCGATAGAGTGCCATCTGTATTTTGATAAAACAGTTCTTCAAATATCTGTGAAAAACACTTCCAATGATTTATCTCATCACCTTCATCAAATCAACCTCCATCACAACCAATTTGAACATCATTTCTCAAATTCCAAAAATTCAAATAAGTAATTTCCAATTTAAATAACTTCCAAAATAATATTAAGTAATTTCATTCAAATTAAAACAAAATACTTTCATTCATACTTCATTAAAATTAAAAAAAATTACATTCATCCAAAATTTACATTAGAAAAATCTAAGCTAATATTATTACAAACTTTATACAACTGCTTATGACCATTTTCTACATTTACATAGATCAACATAATTATTACAATCAGGGTATAAAATATACCCGATAGAACTTCAGGGAAGGTGGCTCCACAATCCTTAGCAGCTCACTCTGCTGCTCCTCTAGTCTCTATATCTGCGACAGCAATAACAACTATCGCTAAGTACTATGACTCAGTGGTGCACAACATACTAAAATAATATTTATGCAGAATTTAAATCATATTTATTCAAAAATTAAACTGAACATGAGATATAAATTCAAAAAATGACTTATAAAATTTTAATCCAAACAATTTCATTTCGAAAGTCTCAAAACAATTTCACAAAAACACACAGTTATATCATGCCATTCAAAACAATAATCATCTCAATAGCCAGAGGCTTATGAGAAGTCACATCACAGGCTAGCTTGCTCAAATATATGGGAACCCATTCCTTTTCTTTTTTACTAGCACACACCTCAACACTTCAGCAAGAGAAGGAATCAAAATTTGAAACTAATTTCCCCCACTATTCGTGCTAGTGATGTATTTAAATATATGGTCATGACACTGTGGTTTCAAAACTATCTTAACAATTTACTAAACATTTATTACCATTTCAAACACAAACAATTAATCTTTCAAAGATTTAAATCAAAAGCATAATAAACATTTCAATCCAATTGTGTCACAATTTAATATCTCAATTCATTCAAAAATAATTTGCAGAAGAAAATTTACAGAAATTCTATGTTGTGCACAAACCTTATATGAGTTGCCTCTTGGCCTTGACTCGATGCCTCGGGTTCTTTCCCAGTATTCATTTCCACTAAAACACACAGTTTCACAGTGTTTCAGTAGCACAATTTATCATAATCCAAAAATAAATTCAAATCTACTTATACCTAGCTTTAATATGATAAACTTGATGTTCCTTAAAATTTGTATTTTGGGGTTACTATTCAAGTCAATTTGTTGACTTTCTAATGCTTAATAGGTATGGAAATTCTAATTTCACCCACATACCACGTTTTGGTTACCTAATTTGTTTGTTTTAGTTGTTTTCTCAAATCTTAAGTCTTTTAGGCACAAATTTCAAATTTTCAATTTTGGTGTCCTGTTTTATACTATTCCATTGGTCATGTTGCTGTTAGAATTTGGCAAAGGTTTCTTCACAGAAGTTGTTCCTTATTGTCTTAAATTTATTTCCTTTTTTGAATCACTCTATTTGGAGTTTTGTAGCTCAAGTTATAGCCATTTAAACATGGCTGGCCAAATTGGCCTAACCCAGAATTTCTGGGCACCAACTTGTTTCTGGCATTTTTAGGTTACTAATTTTGGGTGGCTAAATGACTTAGTTAAGGGCATCATTTGGACTTGTATTCCGAATGAAAGTTGTAGGGCTCTGTCTCAACTTTCTACTGGTAAAATTTCAGTTCATTTGGACCTGCCTAGCCCAAGTTATGGCCAAATGAACAAATACTATTCATTTGGTCATTTTTGTACAGGTCAGATTGCATAATCCGGTTTTCGCCAATTTGTTCACTATGCTATGTTCACTTTCTAGGCCTAATTCCTAAATGAAAAATGTGTCATTTTGTGTCTAGTTTCATTCCCAATTAGCCTTACACCAATTGGGTTGGTAAATTTTTAGTTTCGGTCCCTGAAAGGGACCTTGGTCATGCTGCCTGCAGAATGTCCATAACCAATCCGAATTTCCATTTGGTTCCAACACTTCCATCACACCACAATTGGTCATACATGACCATTTTTCAGCTCAAACAAGGTCAAACACACCACCAATTCTCAAAATTTTATCTCCTAAACCCTAGGTGCCAAAAACCTTAACTCACAAATTGTTGCATTTTACTAAATCAAAGCATATAAGCATAATCACTCAACTCATTCAAGCTTATGTTCACCTTTAATTCAATCAAACTCATGCAAATCATACCCCCACATAGGCTGGCTGAATTTCCCTTTGGTCCCCCAACAATTGTTTTATTTTGATTGTAAGTTAATTTCTAGGTTACTTAAACTAAGAACGCATGTATTAAACTAAAATTTCAATTAAAAGAACCAACCTCACTTTGATGTTCAATCTTCAATTTTCCTCTTTTTTCCTTCTTTTTTTTTCTTGATCAATCTTCTTCTCAAGTGAGGTTAACAAGGTTTAACTAAGGAGGTTACACTTCTATGGCTGAATTTGTGGTTTTTTTCAAGCTCAAAAATGAGCTTTCATGGAGGACTAGTGAGGGAACTTTGAGAGAGAAAGAGTCGGCTATTCGGCTAAGGGAAGAAGAAGACATTAGTTTTTTTTTTCTTTTCTTTTATGTGTTTTTAATCTAATTTAATTCACAATTATCCAATAATTTCAAATTTTTAATTATTAAATTTATTGCATCATGCATGATGTCATGCATGATGTAATAAACTTTTTCACTTTTTCAACTTTTTCTTTTTCCTTTTTTTTTTTCTTTTTCATTTATTGTTCTTTAGTTTTTCAATTTAATTCTTGATCCCAAAATTTTCTTTTGTTCGATTTTATTTGATAGTTAGGTCAGGAGCCAGCTCTAGGGGTCAATTGACCAAATTGCCCCTTGCCAGTTCGACCCGGTTTGCAAATAATTCAATATTTCTTTTGGATCCCTGACCTAATTATTTGACCAGCTTAATAATTCTTTTTTGTGATTTTCTCTTTTCCACTGTGTTCACAATAGTCCTAAGGACTGCAGTGTCACGTTTTACGATCCAAAATTTGAGTTTAAATCGACCTCGCAGTCCTTCTCGAGAAGGTCACCCCTCGTTGTGACTCTCGGCTCATTTAACTTCTTATGTTTTGTCCTTTCTTTTCAAGTCAGCATAAGATTTCTATCGGTCTGAGGCAACTTTCAAGTTGGCCTTTATCAGTTTCACCTTTTCCTCTGTTTGTTTTACCAAGTCTGGCCCCACTAGCTTATCTTCATCCAATTCTGTCTAACATACAGGTGTTCTGCATTTTCTCCCATACAGTACTTCGTAAGCTGCCATTTGTATGCTAGCTTGATAGCTATTGTTGTATGCAAATTTTGCCAGTGGAAGGTATCTGTCCCAGCTTCCCTCAAACTCAATAACATAACTCCTCAGCATATCCTCGAGGACCTATCACATATATTCAATTATTATTATCATTGTCAGTTTATTGTTTGCAAAAACTCAATGAGTTTCAAAATTTACCTAGATTATTCTTTCTGACTGTCCATCCGTCCGAGGATGAAAAGCCACACTAAAATGGAGTTGTGTGCCTAAGGATTCTTGTAATTTCTTCCAAAATCTAGATGTAAACCTTGGGTCTCTATTAGATATAATGGAAAGCAGAATTCCATGTAGTTTAACTATCTCACTGATATACAATTCTACTAGCTTTTCCAGTGAGTAGTCAGTTCTGACTGGCAAAAAATGTGCTGATTTGGTCAACCTATCCACAATCACCCATACTGCATCAAGCTTCTTCTAAGTGAGAGGTAGACCACTGATAAAGTCTATAGTGACTCGGTCCCATTTCCATTCAGGTATGTTTATAGGCTGTAACAAACCTGATGGAGCTTGATGTTCTGCTTTGACTTGCTAACATGTCAAGCATCTAATTACATAGTCAGCTATATCCTTCTTCATACCCGGCCACCAGTATCAAAGTTTCAGGTCATGGTGCATTTTTATGCTTCCTAGGTGCATAGCATACACACTGTTATGTGCTTCTCTCAGAATACTAGTTTTCAATTCTTTGTTATTTGGTACACATACTCTTTCTTTATAGTATAGGCACCCATTTTCTTTCACTTCATATTCAGTTTCCTTTCCCTCAGTGATTTTGCCTATAACAGCCATTAATTTCTCATATGTCTTCTACCCATCCTGTATCTGTTGTAACAGATTCGGCTTCACTTGCAACTCAGCCAAAATAACTCCATTATGAGTTAAGCATAGTTGGGCATTCAGATATCTTAATGCTACAATAGATTTTCTGCTTAAGGCATCAGCGACTACGTTTGCCTTCCCAGGGTGGTGGTCAATCACACAATCATAATCATTTAGAAATTTAACCGATCGCCTCTGTCTCAAATTAAGTTCCTTCTGAGTTGGCAGATACTTCAGACTCTTATGGTCTGTGTATATGTAGCATTTTTTCTCCATATAAGTAATGCCTCCATATCTTCAATGTGAAGATAATTGCTGCTAACTCCAAATCATGAGTAAGGTAATTCTTTTCATGTGGCCTTAATTGCCTAGAAGCATATGCGACCACTTTTCCTTCTTGCATGAGTACACACCCTAACTCATTATGTGAGGCATCATTGTAGACTACAAAGTCTTTTCCTGGCACTAGCTATGTTAACACTAGTGCCTCTGTCAATATAGCCTTCAGCCTCTCAAAACTGGCTTGACACTTGTCATCCAGTCAAATTTCATATTCTTGTATAGTAATTTGGTCATTGGAGCAGCTATAAGGGAAAATCCCTTTACAAATCTTCTATAATATCTAGTTAACCCCAAGAAACTTCTGATCTCAGTTGTATTTCTAGGAGACTTCCATTCCATCACTGCTTCAATCTTCTTGGGATCCACTCTAATCCCTTCAGCTGATACTATATGTCCAAAGAATGCAATCTCATTCAACCAGAACTCACATTTGGACAATTTAGCATACAGTTTCTTCTCTTTTAGAGTCTGCAGAACAATTCTCAAATGCTCATCATATTCTGCTTTATCCTTGGAATACACCAGGATGTCATCAATGAAGACCACTATAAACCGATCTAAATATGGATGGAAGATATAGTTCATAAGTTCCATGAATGCTGCTGGAGCATTTGTTAACGCAAATGGCATCACCAAGAATTCATAATGCCCATACCAGGTTCTAAATGCAGTTTTAGGCACATTTGCATCCCTAACCCTTAGCTGATGATACCCTGATCTGAGATCAATCTTAAAAAAAACACCGACTTCCTTTAACTGATCAAACAGATCGTCAATTCTAGGCAACAGATACTTGTTCTTCACTGTTAACTGCAGGTAGTCAACACATAACCTCAGTGTCCCATCTTTCTTCTTTATAGACAGTACCGAAGTTCTCCACGGTGACACAGTGGGGCGTATGAACCCTTTGTCTAGCAATTCTTGCAGTTGGATTTTTAACTCTTTCAATTCAGCAGGTGCCATCCTATACGAAGCAATTGAAATCGGAGCTATATCCGACATAATCTCAATACCAAATTCAACTTTCCTTTCAGGTGGCAAACTAGGCAATTCCTCAAGAAATACCTTAGAGAAGTCCCTTACTATGGGTATGTCAGACAAATCAAATTTACCCTGCCTAGTGTCAACCACATGTGCCAAATAGGCTTCACACCCTTTTCTCAACCATCTCCTTGCAACTATAGCTGAGATGACATTAGACAAGAAATCAGTAATTTCACCCACAACTGTTATTTCTTCGTTCTCAGCAGTTTTCAGAGAGATTCTCTTCAATTTACAATCTACTATTGCCTGATGATGGGATAACCAATCCATTCCCAAAATCACATCAAACTCATGGAAAGGTAGTTCAATTAGGTCTGCCGAGAACTCTTTCTCTTGAATCTTCAATGGACAGCCCTTATATACCTTGTTTACTACCACACTATGGCCTAACAGATTTGTGACCAGGATGTCTTGGTCACTTTCCTCTACTGGTATTCCCTTTTCTACGGGCAGCTTGATACAAATATATGAATGAGTAGATCCAGAATCCACTAATGCATGCACAAAAGTATTATAGAGGAGGAACGTACCCTTGATGACATCTGGAGCATCCTGTTCCTCCTGTGCCCTTATAGCATAGGCTCTGGCTGGTTTTCTACCTTCTGCTCTTTCCACAGACTCTGATACAGGTTTCTATGAAGTATCAGCTGTCTCAGCCTTACCCGGCTTTCTACCCCTTAAAGCTGGAGGGGTAGGCCTATCAGTTGATACCGGAGTAGATGTAGCAGTTTTGCGTGGACAATCTCGGATTAAATGGTCTGTAGTGTGACACCCCTTACCCGACTACAATGTAGCCGAGAAAGTTATGCCACTCAGTGTGCCGGAGCACCAATTCATAGTTCTATTACAATTTATCCCTTTTAAATCATTTGTTTACAATTTTTGATAAATCTAAATTTTTACGCAATTTTTATAGAAAATCGTGAATGAATCATCAGAATTGGAAAAATAGTTCTTCTGAACCTGTTTAAAAACACTTCCAATAATTTCCAATCATTCACAAGCTCCATTTGTATCACATCAATTTACAACAATTTCTTAACAATTCCTATATTTGTCATTCATTCATTTCACATCATCATTAGACTCAAATCATAAATAAATTCTCATATGTTATTTATAATCACAAATTACAAGTACTTACATTAATACAAAATTATATTATAATTGTTTCAAATACACATGATAAAATAAGAGTTTAATTACAAAATTTACAAAAATCATAGAATACAAAATGGGACCTAGTGTCCTACCAATGCACTGTAGTCTGTGAGGTGACACGGACACTATGCAGAACTGTGAATGGCCTTACCCAATCTGTGGTCTACTGGGCCCTCTGTCCAAATCTTCAGTACCTACGCGTAGCAAAAGCGACGCGCTAAGCATAAAGCTTAGTGGTGCCAATAATACAAGAAAATATAATATGCAAATAAAAATAATAATTTCCTAGCTATTGTGCTCATAAGAAATGAATAATTACTAACTTATTGTTTAGTTAAGGGCTAATTATGTTTTATGATATTAACTTCTTCATGCATTTTGTTAATTATTTTCTTCATGATCTTGAGCTTCTTTGTATTTTATTGTAATCATTCCTGATATTTAATTTTTTGTATTTTCTTTAATAATCAGTTCAATTACAGTTATACTTTTCCATGCCCAAGTAACCTATACAAATTGACCGGACTGGATAAACGGGTAAACTAGCACTGGGTACCAGGTACCTCGGGCCGTCACACCATCGGTCACAATGTGTCTTCCGGTGTGCAAACAGAATGGCTAATAAACCATAAGAGCAATAAGGCATAAAGTCAAGTAAAACATCATAATCAGTATAGCCATAGGCTATCACATCACAGAATGGCAATGAAGCCATACATCATACGCAGTACTGCTATCAAAACCCTATTGGCATGTCAACCTATCCAAACCAATCACATTAGGCCTACTAGGGCATTTTGCACTTTTAAGTTTCATATTTTTTGAATTTCAAGTTTGAATATTACTATTCATTTCATTAGTCAACTAAAATGTTGACTTTTGCATAGACAATAGGTACATTGGTTTTAATAATCCCATCATACCACATTTTGCATTCAAAATTTGTTGGTATTGGTTGCTAATACCATTCATAAGTTTAAAGTTAATTGAGCAGAATTTTCAGTTTTTATACCTTATTTTTACTGTTCTATTAGTCATTTTTGCAGTGGGAATTTGGCAAAATGATCAACATGAAAGTTGATCCTTATTTTGTCTAGTTTAATTTTCTTTTTTGAATCACTCCATTTGGAGTTTTGTAGCTCAAGTTATGGTCCAAAATCCACAATTGGCCGGATTGGAATTTTTCTGGACTGACCATATCTACAGTGCAGTAAACAGTGACTGCAACTTCCTTGTTGGATAGGTTCTGGTCATAATTTGGGGTAGGTTTCTTCATGAAAGTTGTTGGTCTATATCTTATCTTGTTGCTGGTAAAATTTCAGGTCAATTGGACCTTTCTACATTGAGTTATGGCCAAATGAACAATCACTATTCATTTAGTCATTCTGCAGAAACAGCCTGCAGGTCACCCGGATTTGAGCAAGTTTTTGGTCCACTTGGTTTAGTTTTATGGGCATGGTTTCTTCACCAAAGTTGTGCCATTATGTGTCTACTTTCATGTCCACTTGGCCTTGTACCAATTGAACCCATAAAATTCAAGATATGGCTGCCCAAACCTGCTGGACTCATGTCCAATTCTGCAGGTCACCATGGGCAGCCACACCAACTGCAATTCCCACTAATCAAACCACCTCATTTCTTGTTTACACATAACCAAATGGTCACTAATTGACCTTTAAAACTCACTTTCATCATTACATAAACAAAATCTCAAATTTGTGCCCAAACCCTAACTCTACCATTTCAATTCTCCATATACATGCAATCAATGAATCAAAGTATCTAATTTATGTTCAATGGCAGCCATGTACAACTATAACTCAATCTAATCAATGAAACCCTAATGTATCCTAAGGCTGCCAAAATTGGTGGAATTTATTCATGCAAACTTGTTTCAATTCTCTTAATTTCACCCTCATTTCATACTCCACATGATATATATATACAAAGTTTTAAGGATGAATTAGCACTAACCTTTTTGAAACCAACCTTGAGCTTGTTATTCTTCAAGATTTCTCCTAGAACCATAATAATCATAATCAATTATAACTTCACTTCCCTAAATTAAATATTCAATAAAAATTCAATAGCATTTCCCCTTAAATTGGACTAAACTCCGATCATTTATCTTAAATCCACAACCACCCATTAATACCCAATCTGGCAGCTTGTGCATTCAAATTTATATATAATGATCTAATCCCTAGATAAATCCCAAATTTTAACCATATATTCAAGACATCCCTATACAATATCAGTAAAAATTTTAGTGTCAAATAATCTCTATATCATGAGATATCAAAACATTCATTCAACCCTTCAAAATCTTAATTTTTGCAGAAATCAGTCTTACACAGACAGCTCATGCAAAACAATTTATATCTCATAAACCACAAGTCTAAAATTCACCAAATTTTAACCCAGAAGCCTCAACATCCCAAATATCATTTGTACCAAATTTCATAATTTTATAAGCATCCTAACTATTTATTTTTCTCAAATTTTAGTAGCCAAAATTGAGAATTCAACCTACAGACAGCCTGTGTTCAACAATATATTTCTCCAAATCAAACCGTTGAACAATCATCAAATTTTAACCATAACTTCCACACATACATACCTCAGACATATCCAAAAATCAGCCATAGATGTTGAGCCAAACTCACCTGGACGGAAGAGAAACATGCTGCCCTGCTGAACCCCTGTTTACGCATCGCTTTCATCTCCTTCTCCTTCTTCCTTTCTTTCTTTCTTTTCCTTTTCTCTCTCTTTCTCTCTTGATTCAGCTCGTATGAAGAAGGAAACTGCTGGTTTCTTTTGTTTTTATCTCATTTTTGCTTCATTTTTATCCCTTTTATTTATTTTGTCAAGTGGTGATTGGGTGGGAGTGCTTAGTGACATAAGCATGAGGTCAAAATTATAATTTTAATTCATTTTCTTTTCTTTTCTTCTCTACTCATTTCCAATTTAATTTTTAGCAATATTTATTCACATTTTAGATCATAATAATTATTTGCTTAACTGGACAAGTCGGCCAAAAATCATCTCTGAAGACGAAATGACCAAACTGCCCTCCATTTGGCTTAATGGGCCAAAATTGTCTGTACTGATTGAAAAATTTTTATAAATATTTTCTTGGCATTCTAATGCCATAGGAACCTCAATGACCATTCTCTGGAGTCCTAAAAATTATTTTATGAATTTTTCCCCGGGTCTAGGGGGCCTAGTTGCGATAACCGCAACATCCCACTAGGTTACCCATCGCTAGGGCACCGGCTCATTTAACTTGGTTGTATTTTATTTCTAAAATTTTTTTCTAAATTTTTCTTATTAATATTTGAGTTAATTATAGTTCCTCACTTTAGTTTAAATATATATTATTTATTTATTTATTTTTTTTTTTGGACGTTCTAGCTGTCCGGACCGACACTGGTCACCGGAACAGTAAACTGTACGGACTAGCTAAAATAAGGATGTTATAACTCTTCCCCTCTAATAAAAACTTCGTCCTCGAAATTTACCCAATGTAAATAGCCAAGGAGCTACTACCTCTTTATTTCTTCACCTTTCCGTATTATCCTACTTCACTTTCTCCTTAGTCTCAATCCTATCCTCAAACAGTTATGTACTCATTCTTTTTCAGCTTAAATATAGTCTCCTTCTCATTTCCATTCGCTATCTCATTGTCTCTTCACTCTCTTATTCCATACCCTAACCTAAAATAAATAGGAAATACAGATCTGCAATAGTGTCACCTCGACTCTTATGAATGCAATGCATGGTATGGACTCAATCTAGGCCCAGAAACGCCTAAACCGTGCTCTGATACCACTAAATGTGACACCCCTTACCCGACTACAGTGTAGCCGAGCAAGTTATGCCACTCAGTGTGCCGGAGCACCAATTCATAGTTCTATTACAATTTATCCCTTTTAAATCATTTGTTTACAATTTTTGATAAATCTAAATTTTTACGCAATTTTTATAGAAAATCCGGCAGAGTGCCGGCTGTAAATTGGAAAAACAGTTCTTCTGAACCTGTTTAAAAACACTTCCAATAATTTCCAATCATTCACAAGCTCCATTTGTATCACATCAATTTACAACAATTTCTTAACAATTCCTCTATTTGTCATTCATTCATTTCAC
Source organism: Hevea brasiliensis (assembly GCF_030052815.1). Taxonomy (NCBI): domain Eukaryota; kingdom Viridiplantae; phylum Streptophyta; class Magnoliopsida; order Malpighiales; family Euphorbiaceae; genus Hevea; species Hevea brasiliensis. Next base: position 59,917,520 of record NC_079499.1, on the reverse strand, counting down.
ATCATCATTAGACTCAAATCATAAATAAATTCTCATATGTTATTTATAATCACAAATTACAAGTACTTACATTAATACAAAATTATATTACATTTGTTTCAAATACACATGATAAAATAAGAGTTTAATTACAAAATTTACAAAAATCATAAAATACAAAATGGGACCTAGTGTCCTACCAATGCACTGTAGTCTGTGAGGTGACACGGACACTATGCAGAACTGTGAACGACCTTACCCAATCTGTGGTCTACTGGGCCCTCTGTCCAAATCTTCAGTACCTACGCGTTGCAAAAGCGACGCGCTAAGCATAAAGCTTAGTGGTGCCAATAATACAAGAAAATATAATATGCAAATAAAAATAATAATTTCCTAGCTATTGTGTTCATAAGAAATGAATAATTACTAACTTATTGTTTAGTTGAGGGCTAATTATGTTTTATGATATTAACTTCTTCATGCATTTTGTTAATTATTTTCTTCATTATCTTAAGCTTCTTTGTATTTTATTGTAATCATTCCTGATATTTAATTTTCGTATTTTCTTTAATAATCAGTTCAATTACAGTTATACTTTTCCATGCCCAAGTAACCTATACAAATTGACCGGACTAGATAAACGGGTAAACTAGCACTGGGTACCAGGTACCTCGGGCCGTCACACCATCGGTCACAATGTGTCTCCCGGTGTGCAAACAGAATGGCTAATAAGCCATAAGAGCAATAAGGCATAAAGTCAAGTAAAACATCATAATCAGTATAGCCATAGGCTATCACATCACAGAATGGCAATGAAGCCATACATCATATGCAGTACTACTATCAAAACCCTATTGGCATGCCAACCTATCCAAACCAATCACATTAGGCCTACTAGGGCATTTTGCACTTTTAAGTTTCACAATTTTTGAATTTCAAGTTTGAATATTACTATTCATTTCATTAGTCAACTAAAATGTTGACTTTTGCATAGACAATAGGTACATTGGTTTTAATACTCCCAACATATCACATTTTGCATTCAAAATTTGTTGGTATTGGTTGCCAATACCATTCATAAGTTTAAAGTTAATTGAGCAGAATTTCCAGTTTTTATACCTTATTTTTACTGTTCCATTAGTCATTTTTGCAGTTGGAATTTGGCAAAATGATCAACATGAAAGTTGTTCCTTATTTTGTCTAGTTTAATTTTCTTTTTAGAATCACTCTATTTGGAGTTTTGTAGCTCAAGTTATGGTCCAAAAACCACAGCTGGCCGGATTGGAATTTTTCTGGACTGACCATATCTACAGTGCAGTGAACAGTGACTGCAACTCCCTTGTTGGATAGGTTCTGGTCATAATTTGGGGTAGGTTTCTTCATGAAAGTTGTTGGTCTACATCTTATCTTGTTTCTGGTAAAATTTTAGGTCAATTGGACTTTTTTACATTGAGTTATGGCCAAATGAACAATTACTGTTCATTTGATCATTCTGCAGAAACAGCCTGCAGGTCACCCGGATTTGAGCAAGCTTTTGGTCCACTAGGTTTGGTTTTATGGGCATGGTTTCTTCACCAAAGTTGTTCCATTATGTGTCTAGTTTCATGTCCACTTGGCCTTGTACCAATTGAACCCATAAAATTTAAGATATGGCTGCCCAAACCTGCTGGACTCATGTCTAATTCTGCAGGTCACCATGGGCAGCCACACCAACTGCAATTCCCACTAATCAAACCACCTCATTTCTTGTTTACACATAACCAAATGGTCACTAATTGACCATTAAAACTCACTTTCATCATTATATAAACAAAATCTCAAATTTGTGCCCAAACCCTAACTCTACCATTTCAATTCTCCATATACATGCAATCAATGAATCAAAGTATCTAATTTATGTTCAATGGCAGCCATGTACAACTATAACTCAATCTAATCAATGAAACCCTAATGTATCCTAAGGCTGCCAAAATTGGTGGAATTTATTCATGCAAACTTGTTTCAATTCTCTTAATTTCACCCTCATTTCATACTCCACATGATATATATATACAAAGTTTTAAGGATGAATTAGCACTAACCTTTTTGAAACCAACCTTGAGCTTGTTATTCTTCAAGATTTCTCCTAGAACCATAATAATCATAATCAATTATAACTTCACTTCCCTAAATTAAATATCCAATAAAAATTCAACAGCATTTCCCCTTAAATTGGACTAAACTCCTATCATAAATCTTAAATCAACAACCACCCATTAATACCCAATCTGGCAGCTTGTGCATTCAAATTTATATATAATGATCTAACCGTTAGATAAATCCCAAATTTTGACCATATATTCAAGACATCCCTATACAATATCAGTAAAAATTTTAGCATCAAATAATCTCTATATCATGAGATATCAAAACATTCATTCAACCCTTCAAAATCTTAATTTTTGCAGAAATCAGTCTTACTCAGACAGCTCATGCAAAATAATTTATATCTCATACACCACAAGTCTAAAATTCACCAAATTTTAACCCAGCCGTCTCAATATCCCAAATATCATTTGTACCAAATTTCATAATTTTATAAGCATCCTAACTATTTATTTTTCTCAAATTTCAGTAGCCAAAATTGAGAATTCAACCTACAGACAGCCTGTGTTCAACAATATATTTCTCCAAATCCAACCGTTGAACAATCACCAAATTTTAACCATAACTTCCAAACATACATACCTCAAACATATCCAAAAATCAGCCGTAGTTGAGCTAAACTCACCTGGACGAAAGAGAAACATGTTGCCCTGCTGAACCCCTGTTTCTGCTACTGTTCATCTCCTTCTCCTTCTTCCTTTCTTTCTTTCTTTTCCTTTTCTCTCTCTTTCTCTCTTGATTCAGCCAGTATGAAGAAGGAAACTGCTGGTTTCTTTTGTTTTTATCTCATTTTTGCTTCATTTTTATCCCTTTTATTTATTTTGTCAAGTGGTGATTGGGTGGGAGTGCTTAGTGACATAAGCATGAGGTCAAAATTATAATTTTAATTCATTTTCTTTTCTTTTCTTCTATACTCATTTCCAATTTAATTTTTAGCAATATTTATTCATATTTTAGATCATAATAATTATTTACTTAACTGGACAAGTCGGCCAAAAATCATCTCTGAAGACGAAATGACCAAACTGCCCTCCGTTTGGCTTAATGAGCCAAAATTGTCTGTACCGATTGAAAAATTTTTATAAATATTTTCTTGGAATTCTAATGCCATAGGAACCTCAATGACCATTCTCTGGAGTCCCAAAAATTATTTTATGAATTTTTTCCCGGGTCTAGGGCTCCTAGTTGCGATAACCGCAACTTCCCACTAGGTTACCCATCGCTAGGGCACCGGCTCGTTTAACTTGGTTGTATTTTATTTCTAAAATTTTTTTCTAAATTTTTCTTATTAATATTTGAGTTAATTATAGTTCCTCACTTTAGTTTAAATATATATTATTTATTTATTTATTTTTTTGGACGTTTAAGGTCTGCATCGACATCAGTCAGGATGAATAAACCGCATTTGACTAGCTAAAATAAGGATGTTACATGTAGACCCACACTGTAAAAAAGCACCAATCATCCTCCAACATTCCCCCTTATGCCATTTTTGGTAATGTGGGCAAGCAACAGATACTGTTGGGGCTGGTCCCCTGAACCCTATCCCTAGAGAGCTAGCCATTGAAGGTGTGGACTGGCCTCTCCTCAGTGCAAACTGAGATTTGGGCCTCTGTGGCTGACCCTAACTTTTTGCTCTACTAAAACTCTAAGTAGGCAAACCTCTGAATTTCTTACTAGGGGCAAAAGATGTACTGGTCTAACCCCGACCTATTTTCTGCTGTTTGTCCCTTCTGTTATGTTCATTTATTGTAACTTTTTTAACCTTCAGTGCAGCTTCCACTAACTTGGCAAACTCTGTAATCCCCAAGGCTGTAATCATTACTTTAATATTGTCATTGAGTCCTTCCTCAAATTTCTTGCATCTCTCTGCCTCATTAGGGACTATTTCCCGCCCATAGCAGCTAAGTCTGACAAATTCTCTTTCATATACAGCCACTATCAGTTGTCTCTGACGTAGGGTAATAAATTCCCTTCTTTTCTCTTCCAAGTATACACTGTCCACATACTTCTTTCTGAACTCATTGAGAAAGAAATCCCAAGTTATTTGTTCTGGTGGCACCTCACTATTCACTGTATCCCACCATTGGTATGCATCATCTTGCAGTAGTGATACAACAGCTTCCAAATTCTGCTCTGGAGTACAATGAAGTTGTTTCAAGACTCTTCCAGTTCTGTCCAACCAATTCTCAGCTGTAACAGAATCATCTTCCCTTTTGCCTAGAAAATCCACTGCTCCGAACTTCCTGAATTTCTCCATAAGAGATTTTTGATGTGGAGGTGGTGGTGGTGGCATAACTGTCACACCTTACCGCTCTGTAAGGCATAACATGATCCCGTAGAATACTTAATGAACTACCGAACTTCACCAACCGATAACTCATTAAGTACCCTACAAGGGATTTTAAAATAATTTTCTTACTTTTGATAAGTGGTGAGCATTTTCTAATAGGTATTAAAACATTTAATTAAAGTTGAAAGCTAGTTAAAATTTTTTGGCCCATTATATTTTTCCGCAAATTTTATAAAAATTTCAGCAGAGTGCCGTCTGTATTTTGAGAAAATAGTTCTTTAAATATGTAACACCCCTCACCCTTCTACAGTGTAGCCAAGCAAAATGTGTTACACGGAGTGCCGGAGCACCTGATCTTATCTGATTTCATTACAGTTCTTGATTTATTTATTCAAAAACTTTATTTAAGGCTTAGGCTATTTTTACTTTTATCAAAATCTAACTAATTTGGAAATTTCAAAAAATTTTAACGATAATCCGACAAAGTGTAGGCTGTAATTTGGACTAACGGTTCTTCTGAACTTGCCAAAGACAATTCACAACATATTCAAATTCATAGCTCAATTTATCTCAATAATATCTCATCAGTTTCTCAAAATTTCTTAAACTCAATCTCATTCAGAATCATTATGATTAGACAATCAATTCAGACATCAGAATTCTTACATTTCATTAAATTATATAATTTTCCAATTAAGTACATAAATTTGTCAAGTACAGGATATACAAATGAAATTACAATATATTTAGAATGAACAAAATACATAACATGTATAATTATGAGCCCTATCTACATGCATTGCTGAGGAGGTGACAATCTTGAACTCTTCTGACACTTCTGCAGATCTGAACTCCAAAAATCTCAGTCGACAGCCTACTGGTTTTACCTTCAGTACCTGCGCAAGGAATCATCGCACTAAGCATTTCTGCTTAGTGGTGCAATAGTATAACAAGAAATAATATATACAAATAAAGAAAGAAATAACTCAAAATTTGGATATCCAGGAATCAATTATTCTAACTGTATTGTATTTTAAGTCTCTAAGGTTCTGCAAATTGTATCTTTGTTATGTTTCTGTTGCTAATCTCTTTTACTCATTTCATTCAATGCTTAATTTAATTGTACTGAAATTTTCGTATACTTAACTTAACTTAACTGCCTGAATTGAATAATGTTTTAATTGACTGCCCATGTAGCCTATACACTAACCAGACTGGGTAAATGGATATACTAGCAATGGGTACCTAGTACCTCGGGCCATCACACCATCGGTCACAAAGTATCTTCCGGTGTGCAAACAGTGTGGTTAAAAAGCCATATAATCAATTAGGCATTAAGCAGAGTATAATAACACAATCTGTATAGCCATAGGCTATTAAAATCATAGTATGGCATAATAAGCCATAAAACACAATATGACGTAAAGTCATTTACAGAACAGCTGTCAGAATCCTATTGGCATGCCAACCTATCCAAACTAGTCAACTAAGCAAATTAGGGCATATTACAATGTTACATATTTAATTCTTTATTCATAGGGTTTATACATCTTTATGCCTTTCACTGGTCAATAAAATTATTGACCTTTTTATGCATCGTTGATAGGTTGATTCTAGCATCAACATGCCACAATTTACAATTCAATATGTTGTCAATATAATGCAATTTACCCTTTTCACAAGTTGGCATTCATTGCCAAATCACTTTAAGCATCATTTTATGTAATTACCAATTTGCAATTTTAGTATACTAGATTAGTCTAGCTTAAAGTCCTATTTTCCTTAGTTTTTAGCTTCTAGTCAAAGAAGCAAAATTGTAGCTCTATGTCTTATTGCACTCGGGGTAAAATTTCAGGTCATTATGAGTTGTATAGACCAAGATATAGTCAATTTACTAAAGCTGGACAGATTGCACCTTTGGTGCAAAATTTGGTCAATTTCTCAATTTTTGTGTGCTAGATTTGTCTAGCTTAAGGTTCTATTTCTCTTGGTACTATTCCCTTCAATTCATTTCATTAGTTAACCTATAATGTTGACCCTTGATGCACTCTACGTGAGTCAATTCTAATGTTATCAATATATCACATTTTATAGCCCTTTAGTGTTGGTATATGTTACCAATTTCATTTCCAAGTGTATTGTATTTTATTGCAATTTATCGGATTTCGGTGTACTATTTTGACCTAGCCGTACGACCTAGTTCCCTTGGTTTTTGGGTTTCGGTCCAAACTACAAACTTGTAGGTCTATGTCTTATTGCACGTGGGGCAAAATTTCAGGTCATTCTGAGTTGTGTAGACCAAGATATGGTCAATTTACCAATGCTAGACAGATTGCACCTTTAGTGCAAAATTTTGTCAATTTTAGGTCACTTTTGGTTAGGTAGTTTTTATACCCGAAATTTTGCAAGCCATTTGACTTGGTTCTGGCCATATCTGGGCTTTGATGTCTTCATAAGAATTGTAGATCTATGTCTAAACTAACCATGGTAAAAATTTCAGGTCAATTGGACCTGTTTTGAGTGAGTTATGGTCATCCCAAGGACTACTATTCATATGGTCAAAAATCTGGGTTGCAAGGTTGCTAATCCGGATTTGGTCATTTTTAAGGTCAGTTTCTAGGCAGAATTTTGGCAACATTTCTGCATGAAAGTTGGCCTATTTGGTGTCTAGTTTCACCATCCATTAGACTCATACCAATTGGGTTTACAGTTTGGCACTTATGACCTAATTTAGGAACTGCCTTCAATAAATAACCTGCACAAAGCACATACACTTCCAATTTGATATTCCTTCTCCTCCTCATTACTTCAACATTCAATCAATAACACTTCCATATATATAAATTGTACACAATTCCAACAACAATTTTGGGCAGAATATTCAAGTGCTTAATGCACACAATTCACTATTAAGTTCAACATTCACTTCTACCAAAATTCAACATATCTCAATGTCAATATTACACATACACTTCAATATAATCATACTTCAATATCACTTACGCATACTGCCCACAATTTAATACTGGCATATTTCATTAATAAACTACATATTCACACACAAATTCATAATTTAATAGGCTTCCAAACATGGCAGTTTGCCAAAGCATCAATACCCATATTCAAACCCTTAATTCAAGCACTAACATGCACATCATTGGATATTAACTTACTACCACTTCCATTTAAGTTAATCAACCTTAATTTCCATCCATTAGAGGTAAGAAAAACTCAACTACAATAAACTTTCATGGCTGTCCAAAATTAAATATATCAATAACTCATCGAATCGTTCAAATTTCTTCACCATCCAACTCATCTCAACCTTAATACAAACTTTAATGAAACAAGGGATGAAAAACTAGCACTAACCTTTTTTGAGCTTCACCGAAACTTCATCAAATCCTCTTCTTTTTGCTTCCAACATACTGCCCAAGGTGTGTGTGCAAGCTTTAATGAAGGAGCTAAGTAGAAATGGTGGCTTGATCATGCACCCATGGAGGTTGCATGTGGGGCATCCATGGTGAACTTCATTTCTCTTTGCTGGTTATTTCTCAAGGTGGAAGATGATGGTTGTTCTGCTGTCCCAAAGGAATATTTAAGTGTCCCAAATTAAGAATTAGTGAAGCACTAACTTGGATTTTAATGTTAATTATTCAAAGTTTCATAAATTGGATTTTATCCCCCATTTCTTTCACTATTCTTATAATGTATCACAATTTAATTTTTCATGACATTATCTAAGTGTAATATCATTTATTTTGAATGGAAATTGAGGTCAAAAGGCAACTCTAGATGTCAAATGACCAAAGTACCCCACTTCGGGTTATATTCCTGATTTTTCGATAACACCGATTTTTGTCTATTTCTCGATTTTTTATTTTTCTTTGTACTAATTTATTAATTTTTTTTTGATATTCTAGTGTCAATTACATTTCAATAAACCTTTATTTATGCCTCAAAATTAAATTCCGAGGGTTTCCCGCAGTCCTAGGGTTGGCAACGGCCTTCCCAGTGCGGTCACCCGTCGCTGCAGTGCCGGCTCGTTTAACTTAGCTTCATTTTCTCTCTTTCATTTTTCTTTGATTTTTCTTGTATTTTCTTTTTATTTATTTCATCATTATATATCTGTTCACTATCACCAAAGTGTAGTTCCAGACATTCTAACTTTTCGGGGCAGACATTAGTCGTCAGAACAGTAGAATGTATGGACTACGAAAATGAGGATGTTACAAAATATCTGTAAAAAGCACTTCTAATAATTTATCTCAACAATTTCAATAACTCCACAATAAATCCCAACCAATTTCTCAAGTATCAAAATTCAACAATCATCATTTCTCAATTTTTAAAAATTCAGTAATCAACAAAATACTATCAATCAATTTCATTCAAATTAAAATAAAATATTTCCATTCATATTTCATTAAAGATAAAACAATTTATACACATCATACTAAAAATTTATATTAGGAAAATCCAAACTAAAATTTATTACAAACTTTATACAAGCTTTATACAAGCTGCTCAAGACCAATTTTACATGTCCATGCATTTACGTGCATTACATACATCAAAATAAATATTTACAGTCAGGGTATAAATTATACGCGATAGGGTCAAAGCAAGTAGCTCCTCTGTCCTCAGCAGCTCACTCTGCTGCTCTTCTAGTCTCTATATTTGCGACAGTAATAGTAGCCATCGCTGAGTACTAGGACTCAGTGGTGCACAACATACTAAAATAAACTTTATGCAGAGTTTAAATCATATTTATTCAAAAATTGGACTGAACATGAGAATTAAATACAAAACATGAATTTTGAGATTTAATCCAAACAATTTCATTTCGCAATATCAAAACACATTTCATAAAACCCACAGTTATATCATGCCATTCAAAACAAATATAATCTTTATAGCCAGAGGCTAAGGAGAAGTCACATCACAAGGCTAGCTAGCTCAAATATATGGATATCCATCCAATTTCTTCTTCTACTGGCACACACCTCAACACTTCAGCCAGAGAAGGAATCAAAATTCGAAACTGATTACCCCCACTAGTCATGCTAGTGAGGTGTTCAAATATATGGTTATGACACTGTGGTTTCAAAACTTATCTTAACAATTTACTAAATATTTATGCCATCTCAAATATATACAAATAACTTCCAACAATTTAAATCAAAAGCATCATAAATACTTCATCATAATAATGTCACAATTCAATATTTCAAATTATTCAAAACAATATGCAGAAGATAATTTACAGAAATTATACGTTGTGCATAAACCTTAAGCGAGTCGCCTCTTGGACTTGACTCGATTCCTCGGGTTCTTTTCCTGTGTTCTTTTCCACTGAAACACACAGTTTCACAGTGTTTCAGTATCATAACTTAGCATAAATCTAAAAATAAATTTAAATTCACTTTTACCTAGCTCTAATGTGCTAATCTTGATGTTCTTTAAATTTTGTGTTTTGGGGTTACTATTCACTATACTATTCAAGTCGATTTGTTGACTTTCTAAGGTTTAATAGGTATGGGAATTCCAACTTCACCCACATACCACATTTTAGTCACTAAATTTGTTAGTTTTGGTTGTTTACTCAAATTATAAGTCATTTAGGCAAATGTGCAAATTTTCAGTTTTGGTGTCTTAAGTTGCACTGTTCCATTGGTCATTTTTCTGTTAGAATTTGGCAAAACATCCTTCATAGAAAATGTTCCCTATTATCCTAAATTTATTCTCATTTTTGAATCACTCCAATTGGAGTTTTGTAGCTCAAGTTATAGCCATTTGAATCATGGCTGCCGGATTGGCCTTAACCCAGATTTCTGGGCACTAAACTGGTTCTGGCAGTTTTAGGTCACCAAATTTGGGTGGCCAAATGACTTGGTTAATGGCATAATTTTGGTTTGTGTTCTTCATGAAAGTTTTAGGTCTGTACCTCAAATGTCCACCAGTAAAATTTCAGGTCATTTAGACTTGCCTAGCCCAAGTTATGGCCAAATAAACAAACATTGGTCATTTGGTCATTTTTGTACAGGTCAGACTGGGAAAATCCGGATTTGCTCAATTTGTTCACTAGGTTTTGGTCACTTTTTGGGCATAATTTCTAAATGAAAATTGTGTCGTTTTGTGTCTATTTTCATTCCCAATTGGTCTCATACCAATTAGACTTGTAAATTTTCAGTTTTGATCCCTCGAAGGGACCTTGGTCCTGTTGCCTGCAGCATGACCACATTCAATCCGAATTTGGACTCAATTTCAACACTTCCAACACACTTCATTTGGTCACAAATGATCATTTCTCACCTCAAACTAGGTCAAACACATCATTTCACTATTTCTCCAATTTTGTCTCCCAAACCCTAGGTCCAAAACCCTAACTTCCATGTTTAGCTCATTTGTTGAATTCTAAATGCACATTTAGTATTTATACACTCATTCACACTTAACTAATTCATAATTTGTATCAAAATTATCCATCCTCAAACCTAAACCCTAGCTACCCAAATTTCTATTTGGTCCACCATGCTTGATTTTATTCACTTATTTGTTAATTCCAAGTGTAACTTAGCTACTTAAACATAAATTCAGAGAGAGAATGAGGGAAGAATACCAACCTTAAGTGAGCAGAATTTTTCACTCTTCAATTCCTCTAACTTTTTCTTCTTTCTTTCTCCTTTAATCTTCTTTCCAAGGTTTTCTTATAATTTTTCTTCAAGAAAATTAAAGGATTTATAGTGAAATTTGGTGTTTAGAAAGCTTAAGAATAAGCTTTCATGGAGGTTTAGAGAGGGAGAGGGTGAGTGTCACAGCTTGGAAAAGAAGAAGAGTGAAAATGTGTTTTTCAATTTTTTGATTTTATCCTTTCTCTTTGACTTTGTGAAATTTTAATTACATATAATTTATTCGTGATGTCATAGCTTATGTCATTTTGATGATGTCACTAATGTAATTTCTTTTGCCCCTTTTTTTCTTTTTCATTTATTTTTCTTTGGTTCTTTTAATTTAATTCTTGATCCCAAAATTTTCTTTTCTCTGATTTTATTTGATAGTCAGGTCAGGAGTCAGCTCCAAGGGTCAATTGACCAAATTGCCCCTCACCGGTTCGACTCGGTTTGCAAATAATTCAATATTTCTTTCGGCTATCTGACCTAATTATTTGACCTGCTTAGCAATTCTTTTTCATGATTTTCTCTTTTCCACTATGTTCGCAATGGTCCTAAAAACCGCGACATCACATTTTACTGTTCGAAATTCGAGTTTAAATCGACTTCGCAATCCTGCCCGAGAAGGTCACCCATTGCTTTGACTCTCGGCTCGTTTAACTTCTTATGTTCTGTTTTTCTTATTTATACTTAACTAATTGACAATTACTAATTATTTGTGTTTATGGCTTATCTCGTTGTCTTAAGTGTGGTTCTAATCCCCTTAATTGTCCGGACTGACACCGGTCACCGGAATAGTGAAATATACCAGGCTATGCAAACAAGGGTGTTATAATTCTCCCCCCCTTAAATAAATTTCGTCTCAAAATTTTACCTAATATCAATCTCTGAACAGCTGTGGGTGTTGTCTCCTCATGTCCTCCTCTTGTTCCCAAGTAGCTTATTGGCCCAAACGATGGTTCCAAAGCAATTTTACCAATGGTATCTGCTTGTTCCGCAGCTGCTTCACCTCATAAGTCAGAATCTCTATGGGTTCTTCCTCGTATGTGAGGTCTGGATTCACTTCAATTTCTTCTACTGGTAGTACATGAGATGGGTCTAATCGATACCTCCTCAACATAGACACATGGAAGACATTATGTATCTTCTCCAACTCTGGAGGTAGTGCCAAACGATGAGCCAAAGGACCCACTCTTTCCAGAACCTCGGCCCAATGAAACGAGGACTCAGTTTCCTCTTTCTGCCGAATCTCATAATTCTCTTCCAAGGGGAAACCTTGAGGAATACTTTCTCACCCACTGCATACTCAATATCCCTTCTTTTCAGATCAATGTAGGACTTTTGACGGTCTGATGCAGCTGTCTATGGGTGGAATGTCGTACTGAAGTTCAATATAGTTCCTAGGGCTCTCTGAAGACTACCCCATAATCTAAAAGTGAACCTAGGATCTTTGTCAGATACGATGGATACTGGCACTCCATATAGTCTCACAATCTCATCAATGTACAACTTGGCCAATCTTTCTAAACTGTAGTCCACCCTAATTGGCAAAAAATGAGCAGACTTAGTCAATCTGTCAACAATGACCCATACTACATCATGACTCTTCTGTGTCCTTGGAAGTCCCATTACAAAATCCATTGTTATTCTCTCCCATTTCCATTCTGGTACTGGTAGTGGATGTAACAACCCAGCGGGTACTTGATGCTCTGCCTTGCTAACAAGTTAGGCATTTGGAAACAAACTCTGCCACATCTTTTTTCATACCCATCCACCAGTAATGCTCCTTTAGCCCCCTATACATTTTTGTGCCACCAGGCTGCATGGCAAAAGGAGACTCATGTGCTTCCTTCAATATGATCTGCCTCAAATCAACATCATTAGGAATACATATTCTACCCTGGTGTAGTGGTAGACCATCATCTCTGATTGAGAATTCTGGTTTCTTTCCCTTCCGGACTTCTTCTAATAATTTCTGATACTTCTGGTCATTCTGAGCAGCCATTCTGATTTGATCAATCAACATTGGTTGTACATGCCATGCAACTGCTGTCTGCCCATCATCATTAATCTCTAAGCTGGCATGTAATAATCTTAACTCATGTACCATAGATAAAGGAGTAACCCGTAGACTTGCCATAGTTTTGCGACTTAAGGCGTCAGCCACAACATTGGCTTTCCCTGGCTGATAGTTTATCAGACAATCATAGTCTTTTATCAACTCTAACCATCTCCTCTGTCTCAAATTCAACTCCTTTTGAGTGCCTAAATACTTTAAACTCTTATGATTTGTGTAGATATAGCACTTCTCTCCATACAAATAATGTCTCTAGATCTTAAGAGCAAACACTATAGCTACAAGCTCTAAGTCATGTGTTGGATGATTCCTCTCATGCAGTTTCAGCTGGCGTGATGCACAGGCAATGACATTTCGATCTTACATCAATACAGCCTGACCCATTGTGAGAAGCATCACTATAAACTGTGTATTCTTTACCCGGAGTAGGTAAAGTAAGAACTGGAGCTTCAGTCAAACATTTCTTCAATTCATCAAAACTCTGTTGGCATTTATCTGTCCACTAAAATTTCACATCTTTTCTAAGCAGCTTGGTCAATGGAGATGCCAACATGGAGAATCCCTTCACAAATTGACGGTAGTATCCAGCTAAACCCAGAAAACTACGAATCTCTGTGATATTTCTGGGTGGACTCCAATTAAGGACAGCTTCTATCTTGCTAGGATCTACCTTAATACCCTCTACTGATACTATGTGCCCTAACAAGGATATATCCTTCAGCCAAAATTCACATTTTGACAATCTGTCATATAGTTGTTTCTCCCTCAAAGTCTGTAGTACAATCTGCAGATGTCTATCATGCTCTTTTGCACTCCTCGAATAGACCAATGTATCATCAATGAATACCACAACAAACTGATCGAGGTATGGTCTGAAGATAGTATTCATCAGATCCATAAAAGTAGCCGGAGCATTAGTTAACCTGAATGGCATAACCAAGAACTCATAATGGCCATAGCGGGTTCTGAAGGCAGTTTTAGGAATACTCTGCTCATGTACTTTTAGCTGATAATAACCTGATCTCAGGTCAATTTTGGAGAACACAGCTGCACCCCTTAACTGATCAAACAAGTCATCAATGCGGGGCAATGGATATCTATTATTTATTGTCACCATATTCAACTACCGATAATCAATACATAAGCGGAGAGTGCCATCCTTCTTCTTAACAAACAACACTGGCGCTCCCCAAGGTGACACACTAGGCCGGATAAAGCCCTTGTCAAGCAATTCTTGCAACTGCACTTTCAACTCTTTGAATTCTGCAGGTGCCATTCTATATAGTGTTATGGAGATTGGGTCCACACCAGGCATAACATCAATTTCAAACTGCACCTCTCCTTCTAGAGGTAATCCTGGTAATTCATTAGGAAACAAATCCGGAAAGTCACATACCGTAGGGATGTCCCTCAGTGCTGGACTCCCCACTTGGGTGTCTATCACATGTGCCAAGTATGCTTCACACCCCTTTCTGATCATTCTTCTGGCTAGTGCAGCCAAAATAATGTTTGATGGCAGTAAATGCCTCTCCCCATGTATTACCACATCACTGTACAGAGAGAGACCAAAAGTGACTATCTTCAGTCTACAGTCAATCATGGCGTGATGCCTGGCTAACCAATCCATTCCCATGATGATATCATACTCTCTGAAGGGCATTTCAATCAAATTTGATAGAAAAACATGTCCTTGGATCACCAAAGGACAATCCTTATAAATTTTGATGACCCAGACCTCTTGTCCTAATGGACTAGTTACTAGCACTTCAAAACCCATTTGGAATATGGAACAGCAAGTGAACTGACTATGCTAGCACTAACATATGAGTGGGTTGAACCTAGATCAAATAGCACAAATACTTCTTAATCAGAGATAGAAAATGTACCAGCTACAACATCAGAAGTCTTAGCCTCTTCTCGTTGTCTCATCGTGTAAACTCTGGCTGAAGCACTTCCTTGTGCTGACTGACCAATCGTACCCTGACTGCAAGAAGCAGTGCCTCTACCTTTACCTCTTCCTCTGCCAACAGGTTATGAACTTTTAGAAGCAGGACTCTGAATAGATCCTTCTGCAGTCATAGGAGCTGGATCGTATCTAGGAGCACTAATGCAGTCTTTAGCAAGATGGCTCTTGCCTCCACAGTTAAAACAGGCTCTAGTGGCCCAATAGCATTCTCCCCCATAAATCTTGCCACAAGTCTCACAGGGGCAGGCAGGATATGAATCCCTGCTCGACTATTGACCAGACCTAGGGGGTCTCTATCTAGAGAATCGGCCCCTTCCAAATCTTCCACCTCAACCTCTGTTAGGTCCACCAAATTTCTTCCTCTTCCCAGAAGTACCAACAGAACTTGGCTCTACTGACTTTTCTCCCTTGTCTTTCTCTGATTTCTCAACTTTTTTTTATTTTTCTTTTACAGGTGTTGCTTCTGATTCAATCCTTTCTAGCTCAAGTGCTTGAGAGATGAGCTCAAAGAAGTTGCTGTGTCTGAATCCCACTACTTGAATCCTCAAACTGGGCTTCAAACCAGTCTCAAATCTCTTGCACCTTTTCTTACTGGTAGAAAGGAGACTCCCAGCATAGTGGCTTAAGCGGGAGAACTCCCTCTCATATTCTGCCACTGAATTACTCCCTTGCTTCAGACTCAGAAATTCTTGCAACTTTTGATCCACATATGCGTCTGGGACGTATTTTTGTCTGAATTCTCTGATGAAGTCATCCCAGGTCAGTACTGGTGGTTCAGCCAAGCTGTGGGGGATGGTCTTCCACCAATCATATGCATCCCCTTGCAGTATTGACACAGAGTATTCAAACTTTAGTTCATCTTGGAAGTGCAGCTTCTTAAATACTCTATCCATCCTTTCAAGCCATTGCTCTGCCTCTTAAGGGTCAACTGTACCCTTAAATTCTGTAGCCCCATACTTCAATAACTTATCATACTGTCTGGCTGGAGGCAGTGGTTGTGCCACAGGTGTCTGGGGTGGAGCTTGAGTAGGCATACCCCCAGCCATTTGTTGAAACATCGCAGCCATTTGCTGTGCAAACTATGCAGGAAACTGCGATATTTGTGGGGCTGGTGCTACTGACCCACTGACATTCTGTAGAGCTGGGGCTTCCCCTTATGCCTCAGCTTTAATAGATTGCTCGACTGAGTGATTCCCTTCTTCCATTTCAGTCTGAAATTAGCATATCTCCTGAACAAATAACACAAGGAGATTTCCCTCCGTTAGTTCATATTTATAATGTAATGCACCGTATGCAACAAATATGGACATTGAGCAGTTGTACTTAACAAGGAAAGACACAAATTCTCAAGTTAAAACATACTTCAAAAAATTTGCTCTGATACCACTAAAAAATGTCACACCTTACCCCTCTGTAAGGCATAACATGATCCCGTAGAATACCTAATGAACTACCGAACTTCACCTACCGATAACTCATTAAGTACCCTACAAGAGATTTTAAAATAATTTTCTTACTTTTGATAAGTATTTTCTAATAGCATTTTCAACAGAGTGCCATCTGTATTTTGAGAAAACAGTTCTTCAAATACCTGTAAAAAGCACTTCTAATAATTTATCTCAACAATTTCAACAACTCCACAACAAATCCCAACCAATTTCTCAAGTTTCAAAATTCAACAATCATCATTTCTCAATTTCCAAAAATTTAGTAATCAACAAAATACTATCAATCAATTTCATTTAAATTAAAATAAAATATTTTTATTCATATTTCATTAAAGATAAAACAATTTACATACATCATACTAAAAATTTACATTAGGAAAATCCAAACTAAAATTTATTGCAAACTTTATACAAGCTTTATACAAGCTGCTCAAGACCAATTTTATATGACCATGCATTTACGTGCATTACATACATCAAAATAAATATTTATAGTCAGGGTATAAATTATACCTGATAGAGTCAAAGCAGGTAGCTCCTCTGTCCTCAGCAGCTCTTCTAGTCTGTATATCTGCGACAGCAATAACAGCCATCGCTGAGTACTAGGACTCAGTGGTGCACAACATACTAAAATAATCTTTATGCATAGTTTAAATCATATTTATTCAATAATTGGACTGAACATGAGAATTAAATACGAAACATAAATTATGAGATTTTAATCCAAACGATTTCATTTCAAAGTATCAAAACACATTTCATAAAACCCACAGTTATATCATGCCATTCGAAACAAATATAATCTCAATAGCCAGAGGCTAAGGAGAAGTCACATCACAAGGCTAGCTAGCTCAAATATATAGATATCCATCCAATTTCTTCTTCTAATGGCACACACCTCAACACTTCAGCCAGAGAATGAATTAAAATTCAAAACTGATTACCCCCACTAGTCATGCTAGTGAGTGTTCAAATATATGGTCATGACACTGTGGTTTTAAAACTTATCTTAACAATTTACTAAACATTTATGCCATCTCAAATATACACAAATAACTTCCAACAATTTAAATCAAAAGCATCATAAATACTTCATCATAATAATGTCACAATTCAATATTTCAAATTATTCAAAACAATATGCAGAAGATAATTTACAGAAATTATACGTTGTGCATAAACCTTAAGCGAGTCGCCTCTTAGACTTGACTCGATTCCTCGGGTTCTTTCCCGGTGTTCTTTTCCACTGAAACACACAGTTTCACAGTGTTTCAGTATCATAACTTAGCATAAATCCAAAAATAAATTTAAATTCACTTTTTCTTAGCTCTAATGTGCTAATCTTGACGTTCTTTAAATTTTGTGTTTCGGGGTTACTATTCACTATACTATTCAAGTCAATTTGTTGACTTTCTAAGGCTTAATAGGTATGGGAATTCCAACTTCACCCACATACCACATTTTGGCCACTAAATTTGTTGGTTTTGGTTTATTTACTCAAATTCTAAGTCTTTTAGGCAAATTTGTGAATTTTCAATTTTGGCGTCTTAAGTTACACTATTCTATTGGTCATTTTTCTGTTAGAATTTAGCAAAACTTCCTTCATAGAAAATGTTCCCTATTGTCCTAACTTTATTCTCCGTTTTGAATCACTCCAATTGGAGTTTTGTAGCTCAAGTTATAGCCATTTGAATCATGGCTGCTGGATTGGACTTAAACCAGATTTCTGGGCACCAAACTGGTTCTGGCAGTTTTATGTCACCAAATTTGGGTGGCCAAATGACTTGGTTAATGGCATAATAAGCTTTTGTGTTCTTCATTAAAGTTTTAGGTCTATACCTCAACTGTCCGCTGGTAAAATTTCAGGTCATTTAGACCTGCCTAGCCCAAGTTATGGCCAAATGAACAAATACTATTCATTTGGTCATTTTTGTACAGGTCAGACTGAGAAAATCCGGATTTGGTCAATTTGTTCACTAGGTTTTGCTCACTTTTTGGGCATGATTCCTAAAAGAAAATTGTGTCATTTTGTGTCTATTTTCATTCCCAATTGGTCTCATACCAATTGGACTTGTAAATTTTCAGTTTTGATCCCTCAAAGGGACCTTGGTCCTGCTGCCTGCAGCATGACCACATTCAATCCGAATTTGAACTCAATTCCAACACTTCCAACACACTTCATTTGGTCACAAATGACCATTTCTCACCTCAAACTAGGTCAAACACATCATTTCACCATTTCTCCAAATTTTATCTCCTAAACCCTAGGTCTAAAACCCTAACTTTCATGTTTAGCTGATTTGTTGAATTCTAAATGCATATTTAGTATTTATACACTCATTCACACTTAACTAATTCATAATTTGTATCAAAATTATCCATCCTCAAACGTAAACCCTAGCTGACCAAATTTCTATTTGGTCCACCATGCTTGATTTTATTCACTTATATGTTAATTCCAAGTGTAACTTAGCTACTTAAACAAAAATTCAGAGAGAGAATGAAGGAAGAATACCAACCTTAAGTGAGCAGAATTTTTAACTCTTCAATTCCTTCGACCTTTTCTTCTTTCTTTCTCCTTTAATCTTCTTTCCAAGGTTTGCTTGTAATTTTTCTTCAAGAAAATTAAAGGATTTATAGTGAAATTTGGTGTTTAGAAAGCTTAAGAATAAGCTTTAATGGAGGTTTAGAGAGGGAGAGGGTGATTGTCACGGCTTGGAAAAGAAGAAGAGTGAAAATGTGTTTTTCAATTTTTTGATTTTATCCTTTCTCTTTGACTTTGTCAAATTTTAATTACATAGAATTTATTTGTGATGTCATAGCTTATGCCATTTTGATGATGTCACTAATGTAATTTCTTTTTCCCCTTTTTTTTTCATTTTTTTTTCTTTGGTTCTTTTAATTTAATTCTTGATCCCATAATTTTCTTTTCTTCGATTTTATTTCACAGTCAGGTCAAGAGTCAGCTCCAGCGGTCAATTGACCAAATTGCCTCTCGCTGGTTCGACCCGGTTTGCATATAATTCAATATTTCTTTTGGATCCCTGACCTAATTATTTGACCTGCTTAACAATTCTTTTTCATGATTTTCTTTTTTCAACTGTGTTCGCAATGGTCCTAAGGACCGCGGTGTTACATTTTACGATTCGAAATTTGAGTTTAAATCGACTTCGTAATCCTTCCCGTGAAGGTCACCCATCGCTGTGACTCTCGGCTCATTTAACTTCTTATGTTCTGTTTTTCTTATTTATACTTAACTAATTGACAATTACTAATTAATTGTGTTTATGGATTATCTAGTTGTCTTAAGTGTAGTTCTAATCCCCTTAATTGTCCGGACCGACACTGGTCACCGGAATAGTGAAATATACCAGGCTATGCAAACAAGGGTGTTATAATAACTCTTGCCATCTGTCAAAAGAACTCAGCCATTTGCTGAAATGTGGCTGTTGCATCTGGTACTGGTGGAGCAGGTTCCCTCCTGTCTCTTGGTTCAGTTATAGATGGAGCTAGACTCTCCACCTCCTCATCGACTGCTCTCTGCTATGTGGAGTCCATATTCTAATCAAAATAACAAATCAAAAAATCTGCATTAGAGTCATCATAACATTTACAATGCAATGCATGATATGCAATCTATCTAGGTCCAGAAATGCCTCAACCGTGCTCTGATACCACTAAATGTAACACCCCTCACCCGTCTACAGTGTAGCGGAGCAAGGCGTGCTACACGGCTTGCTACAGCACCTAGTCTGTGATTATCTCATTTTCTGAACTCAATTTGATTTAAGAAGTCTTTTAAGTAAAGTTTATATCATAGTGGTTCTATTGTCATACTTTAATAAAATCAGTGTTTCAAAAATGGTAATAAAAATCCGGCAAGGTGCCGTCTGTATTTTAGACAAACTGTCCTTCTAAACCTGTTAAAAACAATTCAATATGATAATCTCAACCTTCCAAATTCTTTTTCAGTCTCAAAATTTCATAGTTTCAAAATACAATCCATTCATCCAAACACTCTCCATAAGAGTTTAATATGTACAAATTATTATAAACCTTAAAGTTTTAGAATATACAAAATTACATAACAAAATGTCAAAATACAACTGATAGTCATTACACAAGATCCTAAGTCCTACCATGTATGCAGTGTAGTGCAGATGACTCTGGACTCCTGTGCAGATCTGATGTCTCACCCAGTCGTAGGTCTGTTGGGCTCCCCAGCTGTGTCTCCAATACCTACGCGTAGCAAAAGTAACGCGCTAAGCAATTATGTTTAGTGGTACCAAATATAAAGAAATATATACTAAAATAAAATAAATGAATTTTTTATGAATTTATAACATCGATATGCTTTGCAGTTGTTGATTCTACTTTTATTTACTAACCTTTCATTTTTTTTTTTTTGCTAATTTTGGTGTTGTTGTATGTCAATAAACTGAATTTAACTATTTAAATTTAATAATGCTAAAATTAACTGCCCGTGTAGCCTATACACTGATCATACTAGATAAACGGATATACTAGCTCTGGGTACCTAGTACCTCGGGCCGTCACACCATCAGTCACAAAATGTCTCCCGATGTGTAAACAGTATGGCTAAAAAGCCATATAGTCAATCCGGCGATAAGCCAAGTATAATAATACAATACGTATAGCCATAGACTATTAAAGTCACAGTGTGGCATAATATTCCGTAAAAACACAGTATGGTAGGAAGCCATTTATAGAACAGCTATTAGAATCCTATTAGCATGCCAACCTATCCAAACCAGTCAACTAGGCAAACTAGGGCACATTACAAATTAATTGTTTAATTCTTCATTTTTTTGAGTTTGCTAGTTATCATGTAATTCACAAGTCAATGTAAATGTTGACCTTTTTAGGAAGTATGAATAAGTTGATTCTAGCATCAATATGTCATAATTTGTAATTTAATATGCTGCCAATATAGTGCAATTTACCCTTTTCACAAGTTGGCATTCATTGCCAAATTACTTCAAGCTTCATTGTATGTAAATGTCAGACTTTTAGTTTTAGTATGCTAGATTTGTCTAGCTTAATGTCCCATTTCTCTTGGTTTTTAGCTTCTGGTCAAAGAAGCAAAATTGTAGCTCTATGTCTTATTGAACTTTTGACGCAAATTTCAGGTCATTCTGAGTTGTATAGACCAAGATATGGTCAATTTACTAAAGTTGGACATATTGCACCTTTAGTGCAAAATTTGGTCAATTTTAGGTCACATTTAGTTCTGGCAGTTTTGGTACTCGAACTTATGCAAGCAATTTGACTTGGTTCTGGCCATTTTTGGGCTTTGGTGTCTTTATAAGAATTGTAGATCTATGTCTAAGCTATCCATGGTAAAAATTTCAAGTCATTGAACCTGTTTTGAGTGAGTTATGGTCATCTTAATGACTACTATATTTATGGTCAAAAATCTGGGCTTGCACTCACCAATTTCGGATTCAGTCATTTTTAAGGTCAGTTTCTAGGCAGAATCATGGCAACATTTCTATATAAAAGTTAGCCTATTTTGCGTCTAATTTCATCTCCCATTGATCTCATACCAATTGGGTTCACAATTTTGCACTTATAACCTAATTTAGGTACTGCCAACAACACTCAACCTGCACACGAAAATTACACTTCCAATTTGATAATCCTCCTCCTCCCAACACTTCAATGTTCAATCATGGCACTTTTATATATATTGAGCATAATTCCAGGAAAGCATTTTGGGTAGAACACTCAAGTGCTCAATGCACACAATACACCATTAAAGTTCAACATTTGCTTCCACCGAAAAACAATATACCTCAACACCTATATTACACATACACTTCCATGGCAACTACACATGCTGCCCACAATTCAACATCATCATATTTCATCAATAAATTTCATAAACTCACACACAAATTCATAAGATTTAAGGCTGCCAAACTGTTAGTAGTATGCCCTAGAGCATATCATTTAGTATGTATCTTGTACATATTTTTATTAATAAAAGGCATTTCCACTTTTCCGTTTACATAATATATTTATGTGTAATAGAAAAGGTCCATTGATATTTTGTTAGAAATATTATTCTTAAGTTGTTAAGAATATGAGTGACAATATTTCTAGCACAAAGTATCATAAATAGGTTCACAATCGAGGATACTTCATAATAAGGACATGACTTATCCAGAAAGATTGTATTCATGTTTGTTCCCAAGTTATTTATATGAGATATAAATAAGATGGAATTGTGAGTCTCATGCCATATAACAAACATGATAGGCACTTATAAATGATAAGTAGGCTGAACCAGTGACACTTATGATAAGCACATGGAGTTTACTCTTGTCAATGTTTTGTCATAAATTATATCAGTGCATATAATCTTTCGACCTGAGATAGCACAGTTATCTTGTATATAGGTAGTTTGAGTTTGATACTGCTTTCATACTTGTACTATGTATGGGTATATGGGCATGTGTTGGCTCCTACTAGGTATATATGGAGGTAGGTGTTGATCAAGATGGAATCTGTTCCTCTAAGTAAATAGAGATAAAATCCTATGTTCATTTAATTGTTCTTGATGTTTCAAGTTCCTGGCCAGGACAGATAGATTTATTCAGAAAAGAGTTTCTGATGAGAAAATCTTTTTAATCAAGAACTGGAAATAAAAGAGAACATAATATTCATAGAAAATGGAGTTTGACATAAACCATGACTCCAGCTTGAGTTGGGATTTTGTAACAGAGAGATTCTAGTGCATGGTAACATATGATTATAGGTTCATTTAAGGTAAACCTTATTACTAATTGGGTGGCCATGGCATGCTATGCTAGGTGTTAAACATGGTCTATGAGGTGCATAAAATGATTTAGAGAAATCATTTATGGTAAGAAAGAGTTCTGATGATATTAAGAGTTGATATCATGTCTCATTGCCAATTAGTGATGAGTCTAGTAAGTCACACACATACACAAGTTATCACCTATTTAAATATGATTTAATTAATTAATTAAAGAGTTTAATTGATTAATTAAATAGGTTTGGTTTGCAATTAGATTGCAAAGTCCCTAGCATGACTTTAAACCAAATCTAGATTATTGGATATGTAGTATAAATTAAATTTATATTTAAAGTGTTTAAATATGAATTTAATTAATGAGAAATTAATTAATAGAGATTAATTAATTAATTTATATTTGATATAAATTAATTAGAAGAAGAAAAATAATTATTTTGGGTTAAGAACTCAAAATTAAGACACAGGGGCATTTTGGTCATTTCACAGTGTGACATGTGGCACCATGAGGTGGTGACACACGGTGTAACACCCCTAAGTTCGGTAGTGCGTTCTACTGTTCCGGTGACCAGTGCTGTCCGGACAGCTAGGATGCCTAGAACTACACTTCGTTATGAGTGAGGAGACATAAAATAATGAAATACAAGAAGAGAAAACATAAGAAAAACAAAGGAAAAATAATAGCAAAGAAATGTAACCAAGTTAAGGGAGCCAAGAACCCTAGCGATGGGTGACCGCACCGGGAAGTCACGGCGTGGACCGTTGATCTGCCCTCGGATCATGGGAACCCTGGAAAATATTTATAGGACTTAAAGAGACATCAATTGAAGTATAAATATCATTAGAAATATCAAAGAAAAATTAAATAATTAGTACAAAGAAAAGTGAGAAATCGAAAAACAGACAAAACCCGGTGTTACCGAAAAATCGGGAATGCAACCTGAATAGGGGCATTATGGTTATTTGACATCCCGAATTGTCTTTTGACCTAAATGTCCATTAAAAATAAATAATATTACACTTAGAAAATAAAATGAAAAATTAATTTGGTGGTACCTAATGTAAATAGCCAAAACTGGAGTGAAAATTGTGTAAATAACACATTTAACATATTATATGATTAAATTGAGTGAGTGGGCCACTATTGATTAAATTAAGAACAAAAAGGGGCAGGTGTACACTTAATATGCAATCTGCAAATTCATTTCCTCTAAGTTCTTCACCCATGCCGAATTGAGAAGAAAAGAAACCTCCATTGCCGTTTCACTTAAAGCTTCCTCCACTCCTTCATTTCACTTCCAATCACTTAGGTTTCTTCATTAAAGATTGCCTCCACATCACAAGGAAGAGTTTGATACTAAAATCAAGAAGTTTAGTCAAGGTTTAACAAGTCCCAACCAAAGGTAAGTTTGTATTTTTGAATATTGCTTTGTTAAAGTTTGTATACATGTTATGGGTGTTTGCTTTGTGAAGGAAATTTTAAGTTTTGAGGAGTTCTTGATATGTCCAATTTTTGACAGCCATGGAGTTGTATGGTTAATGAAATATTCTTACATATGTTTGATGAGAATTCATGTTGAATAGGGTGAATTGATGTCCTAGTAAATTATTCCACATGTATATGGTGATTGTGCACTTGGAATGGAAATTGATGAATTGTAGGACACTTTGGCATTGTGGAACAATTCGGTAGCCTTGGGACTCTTTGATGAATGTATGAATTCATGAAGATTTTGGTAGAATTATGACATTGAGGATTGATGGATATGTATATAAATTAGTGGTGGAAATTGTATGAAATGATGAGTAGTGTTTATGTGTATTTATGGTTGTAATTGGACTTTATGAATTAGAGTTTTATTTTGTGTGTTAAGGATGTTTGTAATCTGCCCAAAGAGACTTTAAAGTGAAGTGGTATATGGTTTTGGTAATGTACCAAAACAGAATGGGGTTGAGAGGTGGAATTGTAGCAAGGTAAATGTGTAATTGATACATGTATAAACAATGTAATTAAGGACAGCCTACATTTTAGCCCATAACTTTAAATGTGTAACTCCAATTGGTATGAGACCAATTGGAGGTGAAACTAGGCACAAAATGTGCCAACTTTCATTGAGAAAGCATACCAAAATTCTGCTTGCAAGGTGACATGAAAAATGACCAATTCGGATTAAGTGCAAGTGAAACCTGAAAACTGACCATTTGGGCAGCAGTTAGTGTTTAGGCCATAACTCACTCAAAACAGGTCCAATTGACCTGAAATTTTAACCATGAATAGCTAAGACCCATACCTACAAGTCTCATGAAGACACCAAAGCCCAGAAATGACCATAAGCAAGTAAAACAGCTTGCACAAGTTCGGGTCCAAAAACTGGCCGAACCAAAGTTGACCAAAGTTGACCTAAAATGACCTAATTTGATGCCATTTGACCAGCAATAGTAAAATGACCATAACTTGGTCTACATAACTCAGAATGACCTAAAATTTTGCCCCGCGTTCCATAAGACATAGATCTACAAGTTTGTAGTTTTGACCGAAACCCGAAAACCGAGGGAACTAGGTCGTCCTGCTAGGTCAAACTAGTATACCGGAATCCAACAAGTTGTAATAAAATGCACTAAACAAGGAAATGAAATTGGTAACGTGTACCAACCCTAAAACACTATCGAATGTGACATATTAGTGACACTTAAACCTAATTTACCTAGAACGCATCGAGGGTCGGTATATTTAGGTGATTAAGCAAATAATAGCTTTCGGTGAATTACTTATCGAACATTATCGTTAGAGAGAATTTAATTTAGTACTGAAACACTTTAAATTGTGTTTCTCAGTTACCAAAGACTCAGAAAAAGGGAAGGAAACACTGAGTCCAGACCAAGAGACAGTTATCAGAGGTTTGTGCACAACAACTATTTCTTTTGAATTTTTCAATTGAAATGAATTATGACTATTTGTACATTATTATTTTAATTTGTGGAAATGTGTTTGAATGGATATTTATTGCGTGAAAAGCATTGTAAATGATTTGAAACTGTGAGAAATTATTTGAATGATATTGATGGATACTTATTGATTGAAAAGTATTGGAAATGGTTTGAAACCACAGCTATCATGTATATTGATTGTATTCCTCGCTAGCTTGTCTAGTGGGACGAATTGAATTCCCTCTCTGGCTGAAGTGTTGAGGTGTGTGCCTGTTGAGGACGAATTGGATGAGTACTCATATTTTTGCTAGCTAGCTATG
Organism: Hevea brasiliensis; assembly: GCF_030052815.1. Taxonomy (NCBI): domain Eukaryota; kingdom Viridiplantae; phylum Streptophyta; class Magnoliopsida; order Malpighiales; family Euphorbiaceae; genus Hevea; species Hevea brasiliensis. The sequence continues at coordinate 59,890,891 of NC_079499.1, read as the reverse complement.
TTATTCCTCATTAGTCATCGACTTTTGGGACGAATTGAATACCTCATTAGCCATCAGCTTTTGGGACGAATTGAACTTTGGTACATGACTAAGCTGTGTGTGATTTATTGATATGTATTGTGAGATTGTGAAATGAATTTAAACTCTGATGGACATATACTGTCTTTTGAATTTAACCATGATCTGACTTATTAAAATTTATTGTGATATTGAGAAATGGAGTTTAAATTCTTGTTGACAATTACTGTCTTGAAATTAACTATGGTTTTAAGTATCCACTATTTATATGATTTATGAATTGTGATTTAAATTGTATTTGGTTAATGTTGTGCACTACTGAGACATTGTCTCAGCGATAGCTTTTTATTGCTGTCACAGGTAGACAGACAGACAGGGCAGCAGAGTAAGCTGCTAGTACCTCCAGCGAGAGATTACCGGGTATAATGAGTATACCAACATTTTGCATTTTGTACTGTAATGTATGACCACTGTATGTACATATTGTTTTTAGTTTTGAGCAGTTGTAAATTCAAATTGTACCTTGAAGTTGTAAAATAATTATGAGTTATTTTGGCTTGTAAAAGTTGTATTATACTTCTCTTATCTCAGACTTTGAAAAATCACTGTGGATTTGAGTTGAGAAAAATGTTGTGTTGAGAAATATGTTGAAGTTGAGATTTGGAAAAATATTGAAGTGCTTTTTACAGGTTTTCTGAAGAACTCCTTAATCCAAAATACAGATGGCACTCTGCCAAAATTTTTACAGAAATTCCAAATAATTCAAATGTGTTAGTTCTATCACTTCAGTTCACAAAAGTTTTTAACGCCTGTAAATAGTGCTCACCACTGTAAAAGAAGTAAGAAAAGTTTTTAAAATCCCTTGTAGTGTGTTTAATGGGTTATCAGTAGATGGAGTTGGTAATTCATTAGATATACTACGGGATCATGTTATGCCTTACAGAGGGGTAGGATCATGTAGAACAGAGTTCCAGTGGTCCTACTGGAAAGAGGAAGAACTATGGGGGACATGGCAGAGGTGGCAAGAAATCTGGTAGGGGAAGATATTCAGGACAGAAGCCTCCCCTATCTGGTCAGCAGAGTACCAGAGGTTCCTACCCTCCCCGCCAATGTGAGACATGTGGAAGAAATCATGGTGGGATATGCTACAAGGCTATTGGAGCCTATTATAACTGTGGAGGCACCGGACACTTTGCCAAGGATTGCACCAGTAGTCGCAGAGTTGGACCACCTCCTACTACTGCAGAAGGGTCAGTTCAAAGCCCTGTCACTAGAAGTTCACAACCACCCAGCAGAGGTAGAGGCAGGGGTAGAGGTAGCCTAGCAGGCAGCCAAAGCACAGTGAAACAATCAGAGCAAGACAGTGCTCCAGTCAGAATGTATGCAATGAGACAGAGGGAAGAGGCCGAGACATCTGACGTTGTGGCTGGTACCTTCTCAACTTTTAACCAAGATGTGTTTGTGTTATTTGATCCGGGTTCTACCCATTCTTATGTGAGTGCTAGCATCATTGATTGCATTGCTGTTCCATGTACAAAAATGGACTTTGAGGTGCTAGTAACAAGTCCATTAGGACAGGAGGTCAGGGTTAATAGAATATATAGAGATTGTCCTTTGGTGATCCAAGGACACACTTTCCTGTCTGATCTCATTAAAATGCCCTTCAGAGATTATGATATCATATTGGGCATGGATTGGTTAGCTAGGCATCATGCCATGATTGACTGTAGGCTGAATACAGTCACTTTTGGCCTTCCTCGGTACAGTGATGTGTTAATACATGAGGAAAGGCAGTTATTGCCATCAAACATCATTTCGGCTGCACTAGCCAGAAAAATGATCAGAAAGGGGTGTGAAGCCTACTTGGCACATGTGGTAGACACCTAAGTGGGGAGTCCAGCATTGAAGGACATCCCTACAGTATATGACTTTCCAGATGTGTTTCCTGATGAATTGCTAGGATTACCTCCGGAAAGAGAAGTGCAGTTTGAAATTAATGTTATGCCTGGTGTGGATCCAATCTCCATAATGCCATACAGAATGGCACCAGCAGAGTTGAAGGAGTTGAAAATACAATTGCAAGAACTACTTGAAAAGGGCTTCATCCGCCCTAGTGTGTCACCTTGGGGAGCACCAGTGTTGTTTGTTAAGAAGAAGGATGGTACTCTCCGCTTATGTATAGATTACCGGCAGTTGAATAAGGTGACAATAAAGAATAGATATCCATTGCCTCGCATTGATGATCTGTTTGATCAGTTGAAGGGTGCAGCTGTATTCTCCAAAATTGATTTGCGATCTGGTTATTATCAGTTGAAGGTACAAGAGCAGAGTATTCCAAAAACTGCTTTCAGAACTCGGTATGGCCACTATGAGTTTCTAGTAATGCCATTCGGGTTAACAAATGCTCCAGTTGCTTTTATGGATCTGATGAACACTATCTTCAGACCATATCTCGATCAATTTGTCGTGGTGTTTATTGATGACATTTTGATATATTCAAGGAATGCAGAGGAGCATGACAGACATCTGCGGATTGTACTGCAGACTTTAAGGAAGAAACAGCTATACGCCAAATTATCGAAATGTGAATTTTGGCTGAAAGAAATCTCCTTTTTGGGACATGTTGTGTCAGCTGAAGGGATCAAGGTAGATTCCAGCAAGGTAGAAGCTATCCTTAATTGGAAGCCGCCCAGAAACATCACAGAAATTTGTAGTTTTCTGGGTTTAGCTGGATATTACCGTCGGTTTGTGAAGGGGTTTTCTATGTTATCTTCTCCACTGACCAAACTGCTTTGGAAAGATGTAAAATTTCAGTGGACTGATAAATGCCAGTAAAGTTTTGATGAGTTGAAGAGGTGTTTGATTGAAGCTCTAGTTCTCACTTTACCTACTCCGGGTAAAGAATACACAGTTTATAGTGATGCTTCTCACAATGGGCTAGGCTGTGTACTGATTCAAGATCGGAATGTCATTGCTTATGCATCACGCCAGCTGAAACTGCATGAGAGGAATTACCCAACACATGATCTGGAGTTAGCAGCTATTGTTTTTGCTCTGAAGATCTGGAGACACTATTTGTATGGGGAGAAATGCTACATTTACACAGATCACAAGAGCTTGAAGTACTTAGGCACCCAGAAGGAATTGAATTTGAGGCAAAGGAGATGGTTAGAACTCATTAAAGATTATGATTGCTTAATAGACTATCAGCTAGGGAAAGCAAATGTGGTGGCTGACGCCTTAAGTCGCAAGACTATGGCAAGTCTCAGAGTTTCTCCTTTGTCCATGGTATATGAATTGAAAGCACAACATTCCAGTTTATAGATTGATGATGAGGGACAGATAGTAGTTGCATGGCATGTACAGCCAATGTTGATTGATCAGATCAGAATGGCTGCTCAGAGTGGTGAAAAATATCAGAAGCTACTGAAAGAAGTCCAGCAGGGCAAGAAACCTGAATTCTCTGTGAGAGATGATGGTTTATTGCTACATCAGGGCAGAATGTGTGTCCTTAATGATGCTGAATTGAGACAGATCATTATGAAGGAAGCACATGAGTCTCCATTTGTTATGCACCCTGGTGGAACTAAAATGTACAGAGGGTTGAAAGAGCATTACTGGTGGATGGGTATGAAGAGAGATATAGCTGAATTTGTTTCTAAATGCCTAACTTGTCAGCAAGTAAAGGCAGAACATCAAGTTCCAGCTGGTTTGTTACATCCTTTGTCAGTACCAGAGTGGAAATGGGAACGAATAACTATGGATTTTATTACAGGACTTCCAAGGACACAGAGTAGTCATGATGCAGTATGGGTTATAGTTGACAGATTGATCAAGTCTGCTCACTTTTTGCCAGTTCGAATGGACTATAGCCTGGAAAGATTGGCCAATTGTACATATATGAGATTGTAAAATTGCATGGAGTGCCAGTATCAATTGTATCTGACAGAGATCCTTGGTTCACTTCTAGATTCTGGGGTAGTCTTCAGAGAGCCCTAGGAACTAGATTGAACTTCAGCACAGCATTCCACCCACAGACAGATGGCCAGTCTAAGAGGGTTATTCAGATATTGGAGGATATGCTACGGGCTTGTGTGATTGAATTTGAAGGTAGTTGGGATACACACTTGCCTTTGATTGAGTTTGCTTATAACAACACCTACCAATCAAGCATTGGGATGCCTCCATATGAAGCTTTGTATGGCAGAAAGTGCAGAACTCCCTTATGTTGGGATGAAGTAGGTGAAAGGAAGATGATTGGACCAGAAATTGTTCAGCAGACAGAGGAAAAGATCAGATTGATTAGAGATAGACTCAAGGCTGCATCAGACCGTCAGAAGTCCTATGTTGATCTGAAAAGAAGAGATATTGAATATGCAGTGGGTGATAAGGTATTCCTCAAAGTTTCTCCTTGGAAGAGAATTATGAGATTTGGCAGAAAGGAGAAACTGAGTCCTCGTTTCATTGGACCATGTGAAGTTCTGGAAAGAGTGGGTCCTTTGGCATATCGGTTGGCATTACCTCCAGAGCTAGCAAGGATACACAGTGTCTTCCATGTGTCCATGTTAAGGAGGTACAGATCTGACCCATCTCATGTACTATCAATTGAAGAGATTGAGGTAAATCCAGACCTCTCATATGAGGAAGAAGCCATAAAAATTCTGGCATATGAGGTGAAGCAGTTGAGGAACAAATAGATACATCTGGTTAAAGTGCTGTGGAACCATCATTTAGGCCAGAAAGCTACTTGGGAACGTGAAGAGGATATGAGGAGACAGCACCCACAGCTGTTCAAAGACTAATGCCAGGTAAAATTTCGAGACGAAATTTATTTTAAGGGGGGGAGAATTGTAACACCCCTAAGTTCGGTAGTGCGTTCTCTTATTAGGTGACGATCTTTGTCCGGACAGCTAGGATGCCTAGAACTACACTTCGTTATGAGTGAGGAGACATAAAATAATGAAATACAAGAAGAGAAAACACAAGGAAAACAAAGGAAAAATAATAGCAAAGAAATGTAACCAAGTTAAGGGAGCAGAGAACCCTAGCGATGGGTGACCGCACCGGGAAGTCACGGCGTGGACCGTTGGTAGCCACTGATCATGGAACCCTGACAAATATTTATAGGACTTAAAGAGACATCAATTGAAGTATAAATACCATTAGAAATATCAAAGAAAAATTAAATAATTAGTACAAAGAAAAGTGAGAAATCGAAAAACAGACAAAACCCGGTGTTACCGAAAAATCGGGAATGCAACCCGAACAGGGGCATTATGGTCATTTGACATCCCGAATTGTCTTTTGACCTAAATGTCCATTAAAAATAAATAATATTACACTTAGAAAATAAAATGAAAAATTAATTTGGTGGTACCTAATGTAAATAGCCAAAACTGGAGTGAAAATTGTGTAAATAACACATTTAACATATTATATGATTAAATTGAGTGAGTGGGCCACTATTGATTAAATTAAGAACAAAAAGGGGCAGGTGTACACTTAATATGCAATCTGCAAATTCATTTCCTCTAAGTTCTTCATCCATGCCGAATTGAGAAGAAACGAAACCTCCATTGCCGTTTCACTTAAAGCTTCCTCCACTCCTTCATTTCACTTCCAATCACTTAGGTTTCTTCATTAAAGATTGCCTCCACATCACAAGGAAGAGTTTGATACTAAAATCAAGAAGTTTAGTCAAGGTTTAACAAGTCCCAACCAAAGGTAAGTTTGTATTTTTGAATATTGCTTTGTTAAAGTTTGTATACATGTTATGGGTGTTTGCTTTGTGAAGGAAATTTTAAGTTTTGAGGAGTTCTTGATATGTCCAATTTTTGACAGCCATGGAGTTGTATGGTTAATGATATATTCTTACATATGTTTGATGAGAATTCATGTTGAATAGGGTGAATTGATGTCCTAGTAAATTATTCCACATGTATATAGTGATTGTGCACTTGGAATGGAAATTGATGAATTGTAGGACACTTTGGCATTGTGGAACAATTCGGCAGCCTTGGGACTCTTTGATAAATGTATGAATTCATGAAGATTTTGGCAGAATTATGACATTGAGGATTGATGGATATGTATATAAATTAGTGGTGGAAATTGTATGAAATGATGAGTAGTGTTTATGTGTATTTATGATTGTAATTGGACTTTATGAATTAGAGTTTTATTTTGTGTGTTAAGGATGTTTGTAATCTGCCCAAAGAGACTTTAAAGTGAAGTGGTATATGGTTTTGGTAATGTACCAAAACAGAATGGGGTTGAGAGGTGGAATTGTAGCAAGGTAAATGTGTAATTGATACATGTATAAACAATGTAATTAAGGGCAGCCTACATTTTAGCCCATAACTTTAAATGTGTAACTCCAATTGGTATGAGACCAATTGGAGGTGAAACTAGGCACAAAATGTGCCAACTTTCATTGAGAAAGCATACCAAAATTCTGCTTGCAAGGTGACATGAAAAATGACCAATTCGGATTAAGTGCAAGTGAAACCTGAAAACTGACCATTTGGGCAGCAGTTAGTGTTTAGGCCATAACTCACTCAAAACAGGTCCAATTGACCTGAAATCTTAACCATGAATAGTTAAGGCCCATACCTACAAGTCTCATGAAGACACCAAAGCCCAGAAATGACCATAAGCAAGTCAAACAGCTTGCACAAGTTCGGGTCCAAAAACTGGCCGAACCAAAGTTGACCTAAAATGACCTAATTTGATGCCATTTGACCAGCAATAGTAAAATGACCATAATTTGGTTTACATAACTTAGAATGACCTAAAATTTTGCCCCGCGTTCCATAAGACATAGATCTACAAGTTTGTAGTTTTGACCGAAACTTGAAAATCGAGGGAACTAGGTCATCTGGCTAGGTCAAACTAGTATACCGGAATCCAGCAAGTTGCAATAAAATGCACTAAACAAGGAAATGAAATTGGTAATGTGTACCAACCCTAAAACACTATTGAATGTGACATATTAGTGACACTTAAACCTAATTTACCTAGAACGCATCGAGGGTCGGTATATTTAGGTGATTAAGCAAATAATAGCTTTCGGTGAATTACTTATCGAACATTATCGTTAGAGAGAATTTAATGTAGTACTAAAACACTTTAAATTGTGTTTCTCAGTTACCAAAGACTCAGAAAAAGGGAAGGAAACACTGAGTCCAGACCAAGAGACAGTTATCAGAGGTTTGTGCACAACAACTATTTCTTTTGAATTTTTCAATTGAAATGAATTATGACTATTTGTACATTATTGTTTTAATTTGTGGAAATGTGTTTGAATGGATATTTATTGCGTGAAAAGCATTGTAAATGATTTGAAACTGTGAGAAATTATTTGAATGATATTGATGGATACTTATTGATTGAAAAGTATTGAAAATGGTTTGAAACCACAGCTATCATGTATATTGATTGTATTCCTCGCTAGCTTGTCTAGTGGGACGAATTGAATTCCCTCTCTGGCTGAAGTATTGAGGTGTGTGCCTGTTGAGGATGAATTGGATGAGTACTCATATTTTTGCTAGCTAGCTATGTTATTCCTCATTAGTCATCGACTTTTGGGACGAATTGAATACCTCATTAGCCATCGGCTTTTGGAAATTGAACTTTGGTACATGATTAAGCTGTGTGTGATTTATTGATATGTATTGTGAGATTGTGAAATGAATTTAAACTCTGATTGACATATACTGTCTTTTGAATTCAACCATGATCTGACTTATTAAAATTTATTGTGATATTGAGAAATGGAGTTTAAATTCTTGTTGACAATTACTGTCTTGAAATTAACTATGGTTTTAAGTATCCACTATTTATATGATTTATGAATTGTGATTTAAATTGTATTTGGTTAATGTTGTACTGCTGAGACATTGTCTCGGTGATAGCTTTATTGTCGCCGCAGTAGACAGAGACAGAGGCAGAGCGTGAACTTTGCTAGTACCTCCAGCGAGAGATTACCGGGTATAATGAGTATACCAACATTTTGCATTTTGTACTGTAATGTATGACCACTGTATGTACATATTGTTTTTGGTTTTGAGCAGTTGTAAATTCAAATTGTACCTTGAAGTTGTAAAATAATTATGAGTTATTTTGGCTTGTAAAAGTTGTATTATACTTCTCTTATCTCAGACTTTGAAAAATCACTGTGGATTTGAGTTGAGAAAAATGTTGTGTTGAGAAATATGTTAAAATTGAGATTTGGAAAAATATTGAAGTGCTTTTTACAGGTTTTCTGAAGAACTGTTTATTCCAAAATACAGATAGCACTCTGCCAAAATTTTTACAGAAATTCCAAATAATTCAAATGTGTTAGTTCTATCACTTCAGTTCACAAAAGTTTTTAACGCCTGTAAATAGTGCTCACCACTGTAAAAGAAGTAAGAAAAGTTTTTAAAATCCCTTGTAGTGTATTTAATGGGTTATCAGTAGATGGAGTTAGTAATTCATTAGATATACTACAGGATCATGTTATGCCTTACAGAGGGGTAGGGTGTGACACATGGGATAACACATAAGCTTGTCAAATGTTTTTTAATCATGTAAGATGATTAAAATCAAGATTAAATATAGGTTTGACACTTGGCACAATGTGATTGGGTCACTTAAACCTAGAGCTAATCAAAGGGTGACATGTGGCAAGGGTTTAATGTGTTAACCTAGCTATTTAAGTGTTGTTATGAAAAGAAAAATAACCAGCAGCCACTCCTCTCCTTTGTCACGCCACTTTGAGGCTTTTCATCTATTCTTCTTCATCTCTCATCAATTCAAAGAGATTAGCCATCAATCTCTTGAATTAAGAACACTAGAAATTGTTTCTAGTGTCCTGTTTACATCTCTAATCTCTTAAAAGGCAGAACTTGAATTTCTAACTAATAGAAAAGGCTTTAGAAGCTGTTCAAGGGCTGCCATAGGTGTTCTTGGTGTGGACAAGCTAGAGAGACAACATCTGGTGTCCTGAAGACGAATCTCAAAGGCGCAGACACGCTGCAGTGCATCAAGAGGTTAGTGTAATCGTTCTTGATTTAATCTAGGGTTCTAAAATTAATCTGTCTTAAATGGCAAATACAGATCCAAAAACATATTAAAAGAGTTTTAATATGTTGTTTATCATTGAAATCAAATAGATAAAAATAAATCTTGCATGATGCATGTGACCCTAGGTGAAAATTTTGGAATTCAATGGTATAAACTTGTGTTTTTCACCCTTCCGTTCCTTCAATTGGTATCAGAGCCACTATATTTTCCATTTAGATTGTTGATTATATGATTTAATTGTGTGTTTGATCATGAGATCAAAAGATCATTGCTGGTTGCAAAGCAAGGTGGCAGCATATTTAAAAAAAACACCATCAATGGTGCGCATGGTTTGGCTACCATGGGTGGTTCAAGGTTTGGCTTTTAATTCTGCAATTGTTGTATGATCTAAGGCCTATTCTTTGACTAATTAAAGTGTTTAATTAGTAATTTTAATCACACAATTAAATTATGATTCAAATCTGAATTTTAAAAGTTGTTTGAATGTGATTCAAATCTAAATTTTTAAAGTTGTTTGAATCATATTTAAATTTGATTTTTTAAAATTGTTTGAATAAAATTCAGATATGATTTTTTTTAAAAATGTTTGAATGTGATTCAAATCTAATTTTTTGAAAATGTTTGAATGTGATTCAAATCTGAATTTTTAAAGTTGTTTGAATGTGATTCAAATCTGAATTTTTAAATTTGTTTGAATGAGATTCAAATCTGAATTTTTAAATTTATTTGAATCATATTCAAATCTGGATTTTTAAGTTGAATATGAGATATTCAATTTAATTTAATTATGTATGTTTTATTTAATTGTTAAATAGTGATATGCATGATGGATGATCATGGACTATAAAAGACCAATGTGATTGGATTTATTTCTTTTATGTTTCTTTGGGATTGTAAATTAATTAATTTATTTTAATTTATTTTGGGCATGTATTATTAAGTTTGTAATAATTTTTGGGTTGTAATTTCATTTATTTAAGTTCTTGTAAATTCGCCTTGGTATGCCAAGGATTACCATGTAATATTGGATTGCAAGAAGTTCAAGGAGGTCAAGAGCATTGTTGGGACCAGTGGGAGGAATTCAAGATCAAGTGTTGATTATGTACTCCTTTAGCAACTCTTGTAAAATGAATGAATGAATGAAATGTACCCAGAAATGCCCTGATTCAATTCTTGGTGGCTCAGAATTGAATCCCTTAGAAAGTCCATGATCATACCATATTTATTGCTTATCCATGAATGCATGAGATGTATGGGAATGTATGCTATTATATGATATATGCATGCTAAATGGATAATGTGCAAAGTGAGACCTTAATAGTAATTAGAATGACCATAAAATCTTCCAAACAAATGATTAAGTTGGAAATGCTATAATTAAAGTAATTATAACATAGGCCCTCTATTGGGGCAATTATTTTAAGAAATTTTAAATAGTTGCATAAGATGCAATTAATTTAAGAGATTTTCTTAAGAATAATTGTTAAGCATGAGATGTTGTAAATATGTGAATGGTTTAGTGGCCAATATTGGATGTACCTGAGGACATTAAAATTATTTGCATAATTACTGGCTCAATGGGATCAACTTAACTAATGCAAGATAAGTCAATAATGGATGTACCTAAGATTTTGAGCATTAGGGGCTAGGTAAAGGATTAAACCTCACATGAGATGTGATGGGCAAGGAGTTGCTCACTTATAGTTTATTGTAATTCCAATAATGGATGTACCTGAGGATGATCAATAGAATTATAAGAATTCAATCACCCACTAGAAATCCATCCAACTAGGATTTCCGTTTTCTACTTTGGAAGTGTAGGATTCGCTAAGTTAGTGGGAGGACCAATTTGATTAAAAGACCATAATCATCTTGGTTAATTACATGATACATTTACTAATTAATCTGGTTATTTTCTACAGTTAATTTTCTGATAAAAATGAGCACAAAACAACCATCACCATCCAATATCCTTGCAAGCATACTTGATCACAATAGGTTGACAGGACCTAATCTGTCTGATTGGCTAAGAAATTTGAAATTTGTCCTGAACCTTGAACATATAGGATATGTTCTAGATTCAAATGTTCCTGGTCCCTTACTTCCAGAGGCCACACAAGAAGAACATGAAACTTTGGATAAGTGGAAGGAGCATGATATGAGAGCTAAGTGTTACATGCTTGCTTTCATGAGTAATGAGTTACAAAAGCAACATGAGAACATGCAGAGTGCGAGTGTGTAACACCCTCCCGGTAACCACTCTGTACATTCTACTGTTTCGGAGACCGGTGTCGGTCCGGACAGCTAGAACGTCCGAAAAAATATTTAAACTAAAGTCAGGAACCCTAATTAACTTAAATATTAATAAGAAAAATTTAGTAAAAATTTTAGAAATAAAATACAACTGAGTCAACGGCAGGTGCCCAAGCGATGGGTCATCGGGAGAAGTTCGGTTCGCAACGAGGAGCCCTAGACAGGAAAAATTATAAAATAATTTTTGGGACTCCAGAGAAGGGTCATTGAGGTTCCCATGGCATTAGAATGCCAAGAAAATACCTAGAAAAATATTTCAATCGGTACAGCCAATTTTGACCCGTTAAGCCAAACGGAGGGCATTTTGGTCATTTCGCCTTCAGAGGTGATTTTTGGCCGACTTGTCCAGTTGAGTAAATAATTAATATGACATAAAATATGAAGAAATATTGTTAGAAATTAAATTGAAAATGAGTAGTGGAGGAAAGAAAAGAAAAATGCAACAAATGCAAATTATGACCTCAAAGTGATGTCATTAAGGAAATGTGGACCAATCACAAATAAGCCATCCTTTGACTAACAAGTTAAAGAGATAAATGAAGACTAATGAGGACCAAAAATCAGCTGCTCTTCTTCTCCTTCTTCTCCACTAAAAATGTGAACCCTTCCTTCCACCCTCCATTGGAGCTCAATCAAGCAAGCTTGATTTCCTACCTTGTCTCACCATAAAATCCTAACCTAGCTTCAATAAAACTTGCCCTAGCACCTTGCTAAAGCCTTTGGCAGCCAAGAAAAGCCAAGAAAGTGAAGGAATTGCTTGGGAAAATTCTGCCCAAACAAGGTTAGTGCATATATACAATTAAAGCTTTTAAAATTCTATGTTAGAGACTTGGAATAAGTAGGAATTTATAACTAAAATGAATGAAATCTATGTCTATCCATGCCCTAAGTTTTGGCAGCCCTATTGAATGAAAAGGTATGAGTGTTTTGATGGACTTAAAGTAGACTAGATATCAAGATTAAACCATGTATGCATGTGATTATTGAAAGAGATAGTTAATTAAAGCATGTTGTGAAAAATTCATATGGAAATTAGGGTTTGGAAAGGTGAAAGTGTGAATTGGCTTAGGAAATTGTTAGGGCACATTGTAATGGTCAATTAGTGACCATTTTAGATATGTTGACCATAAATGGGACTGAAAAATGCTATGGCAAAGTGAGGTGAAATCTGCCCTATGGACAGCAGCATAGGGACTGAAATTTCAGTCCCTTTGCACTACCATAACTTGGGCTGTGCTTGTCCAATTGATGTTTGTCCAATTGGACATGAAACTAGGCTTATAATGGCACATTTTTGCTGAAGAAACCATGCCCAAAAGACCAAAGCAAAAGGGTCAAAACTCAGCCACAATCCGGAACCCTGAAACTGCCTCTGCAGAATTTGACCAAATGAACAGTAACTGTTCATTTGGCCATAAGTCACTGTAGATTTGGTCAATTGGTCTGAAATTTTTGCAGCAACAAGTTAAGACATAGACAAAAAACTTTCATGAAGGAAGCTACCCCAAATTATGGCTAGAACCCATTCAACCAAGTGACTCAATTCACTGTTCATGCACTGTAGATATGGTAAAATTCTGCAGACGGCACATCCGGACAGCCTGGGTTTTTGAGCCATATCTGGAGCTACAAAACTCCAAATTGAGTGATTCAAAAAAGGAAATTCAACTAGACAAAATAAGGAACAACTTTCATGTTTTACATTTCCTCAAATTCCAATAGTAACAGTGTCCAATGGAACAGTGAAGTTGACTCACCAAAACTGAAAAATCTGTTTGTGTTGAGTTACACTTTGGAATGGCAAAAACACTTAATGCCAACAAGTTTTAAACACCAATATGGTATGTTGGGAGTGCCAAAGTTGATGTACACATTTTTATTCTAAAAGTCAACATTTTTGTTGACCAATGATGAATAGTAACACCAAAAAAATTGAAATTCACAAATTAACGAATTTAAGAGTTTCAAATGCCCTAGTATACCTAACAAGATTGGTTTGGATAGTTTGGCATGCCAATAGGGTTCCGTTAGCAGTACTGCACATGGCAAAAATGCCATTCTGTGATTTTATGGCTTTTAGCCATTCTGACTTTGCATTGAGACTTGGCCTTGTGCCTGATATTATTTACAGCTTGTTAGCTGTTCTGTTGCACACCGGGAGATGCATATGTGACCGATGGTGTGACGGCCCGAGGTACTAGGTACCCAGTGCCAGTTTACCCGTTATCCATCCGATGCGTCTAGTGTAGGTTACTTGGGGCAACCAAATGAATAAAAGTGAACAAAGTTAATGAATTAATGAATATACCAAAATCAAACAAAGAAAGCATACACTTTGCATACACGTTTATTTTCTTGCTATTTTCTTCTATTATATTATTGCACCACTAAGCATTATTGCTTAGCGCGTTGCTTTTGCCACGCGTAGGTACTAGAGATCCCGATCGTGAGCCCAGTAGACCACAGACTGGGTGAGTCCATCCGATTACGCTCGATTATGCGTGTCACCTCACTACTGCGATTGCATCGGTAGGGCACTAGGTGTCATTTTGTCATTTTGATATTTTGTAGCAGATTTGTATTTTCTCATATGTATTTGAACTCATGTAATATATTTTGATGTTTATGTAAATAATGAAAGTTATGACTATGAATGCAAGATTTGAGCATGTATTTATTGCTTGTATATGAGAAATGGATGTTGAGAAATGAAAAGGTTGTTGAAACCTGAAACTGAAAAATTGTTGAAACCTTGATATTGAGTTTTGTGATGATATTGAAGTTGAGAATGAATGAATTTGTCTATTGGAAGTGTTTTTAACAGTTCAAGAACGGTTTTCTCCATTTTTAGCCGGTACTCCGCCGGATTTTCTTTAAAATTTTTGGAACCTTAAATGAATGATACTTTTGATGAATGGTTTAAATAAATTGTATTTCATAAATTATATGCAAAAGCAGTGTCTAAATTAATTGAGGAATATTAGAGTGTGCGGTACACGGTGGCATTACTTACTCGTATATCTGTACGGGCAAGGGGTGTCACATTTAGTGGTATCAGAGCACGGTTTAGGCGTTTCTGGGCCTAGATTGAGTCCATACCATGCATTGCATTTGTAAGAGTCGAGGTGACACTAACGCAGATCTGTTTATCTTTCTTATTTTGAATAGGATATGGATCCTTCATCTCAAAGAGCCGTTGAGGAGGAAGTGGAGAGTCATGCTCCACCTGCAGCAGCTGAGACTGGGGGCATGAGAGAATCTGCTCCACCAGCTCAGGCAGAGCCTGCTCAGCCTCCACAGGCCATGTTCCAACAAATGGCCGACTGCTTTAGACAGATGGCTGGGGTAATGCCATCACCACCACCACCACCAGCTCCACAGCAGAAATCACACTTGGAGAGACTAAGAAAGTTTGGAGCTGTGGACTTCTATGGCAAGAGAGAAGATGACTCTGTGGCAGCCGAGAATTGGTTGAACAGAACGGGCAGAGTCTTAAAACAACTCCACTGCACCCCAGAGCAGAACTTAGAAGCTGCTGTATCCTTGTTACAAGACGATGCATATGAGTGGTGGGACACTGTGTCCAGTGAAGTGCAGCCAGAAGCTGTAACTTGGGATTTCTTTCTCTCTGAGTTCAAGAAGAAGTATGTGGGTACTGTATATCTGGAAGAGAGAAGAAGAGAATTTATTAACCTGAGGCAGAGACAATTGTCAGTGGCTGAGTATGAGAAAGAATTCGTCCGATTAAGCCGCTACGGAAGGGAGATAGTCCCAAATGAAGCTGAAAGATGCAAGAGATTTGAAGAGGGACTAAATGACAACATCAAGATCCAGCTCACTGCCTTGGGAATCACAGAATTTACCAAGTTAGTGGAAGCTGCCATAAAGGTTGAAAAAGTGAGAATTAGTGAGTGGACTAGAAGAGAGAGACAGCAGAAGAGGGGACCGGGTCAGTCGAGTTCAGCTCCTGCATCAGGGAAGAAGTTCAAGGGTCCTCCTGCACAAAGTTCAGCTCAGCCACAGGGCCAGGGTCAGTCTCAGGGGCCCAGGCCACAGTTCACCCCTAGGAGAGGTCAGTCCACACCATCAGTGGGCAGCTCTCCAGGGATGGGGTTCAGGGGACCAGCCCCAACATCTTCTGCATGTCCACACTGTCAAAGATGGCATAAGGGGGAGTGTTGGAGAGTGACTGGTGCCTGCTTGAGGTGTGGGTCAACAGAGCATCAGTTGAGAAACTGTCCACGCAGAACTACTACAGCTACTCCAACACAAGCAGACAGACCTGCTCCTGCACCACAGAGAGGTAGAAAATCTGGCAAGTCTGAGGCTGTAGGACCATCACAGAGGCCTGTATCTGAGCCAGCAGAGAGGCCTGACAGTAGACCACCAGCAAGGGCTTATGCTATTAGAGCTCAGGAGGAGCAAGATGCCCCGGATGTCATCAGGGGTACGTTCTTCCTCTACACTACACCTGTGCATGCATTGGTGGATCCAGGATCCACTCACTCATACATCTGCATCAATCTACCCGTAGAAAGGGGGATACTGGTAGGGGAGAGTGACCAAGACATTCTGGTCACTAATCCATTGGGCCACAGTGTGGTAGTGAACAAAGTATACAAGGGTTGCCCTTTAAGGATTCAGGGGTATGAATTCTTGGCAGACTTGATTGAGTTGCCTTTCCATGAGTTTGACGTGATTTTGGGAATGGACTGGTTGTCACGTCACCAGGCAATGGTTGATTGCAAATTGAAGAGAATTTCTTTGAAAACCCCTGAGGGTAATGAGATCACAGTTGTGGGGAAAGGATGATTTCTTGTCCAATGTCATCTCAGCCACAGTTGCAAGAAGAATGATGAGAAAAGGCTGTGAAGCCTACCTAGCACATGTGGTGGATACTAGGCAGGCTAAGCCAAACCTGAGTGACATACCCACAGTGAGAGACTTCCCAGAGGTATTTCCTGAAGAATTACCTGGTTTGCCACCAGAAAGGGAAGTTGAATTTGCTATTGAGACAACTGCACAAAGACACCCATTTCCATTGCTCCTTATAGGATGGCACCCATCGAATTGAGGAGTTGAAAACTTCGGTTGCAAGAGTTGCTAGATAAGGGGTTTATACGCCCGATGTGTCACCATGGGGAGCTCCAGGTCTGTTTGTGAAAAGAAGGATGGGACTTTGAGACTATGCATCGATTACGGCGATTGAATAAAGTGGTATGAAGAACAAATATCCGTTGCCTAGAATTGATGATCTGCTTGATCGGTGAAGGAGCAGGAGTATTTTCTAAGATTGATCTCGGATCGAGGTATCATCGGTGAGGGTGAAAGATGTAGATGTGCCCAAGATCGCATTCGGACTGATATGGGCATTATGAGTTTTTGGTGATGCCCTTTGGCTTAACAAATGCACCATGCATTCATGGACCTTATGAACCGTATCTTCCATCCACACTTAGATCGGTTCGTAGTGGTCTTTATTGATGATATTTTGGTGTATTCCAAGACCGAGGAAGAACATGATGAGCATTTGAGGATTGTTCGCAAACCACGAGAGGAAAGAAGTCGTATGCTAAGTTGTCCAAATGTGACTTTTGGCTGAATGAGATTGCATTCCTTGGACACATAGTGTCAGCTGATGGGATTAGGGTGGATCCCAAGAAAATAGAAGCAGTGATGGAATGGAAGCCTCCCAGAATACAACTGAGGTCAGAAGCTTCTTAGGGCTATGGGTATTACAGAGATTTGTGAAGGATTTTCCTAATAGCAGCTCCAATGACCAGGTTGTTACACAAGAATGTCGATTTGGAATGACAAGTGTCGCACCAGTTTGAGAAGTTGAAGGCTATGTTGACAGAGGCACCAGTGTGCACACGGCCAATGTCGAGAAAGGACTTTGTGGTCTCTGTGATGCCTCTCATAATGGGTTAGGGTGTGTGTTGATGCAAGAGGGGAAGGTGATCGCCTATGCTTCCAGACAGCTAAGGCCACATGAACAGAACTACCCTACCCATGATTTAGAGCTTGCAGCAATTATCTTCGCACTGAAGATATGGAGGCATTACTTGTATGGTGAAAAGTGCTACATTTACACAGACCACAAAAGCCTGATATATTTGCCAACCCAGAAGGAGCTCAACCTTAGACAGAGGCGATGGATTGAGTTCCTGAAGGATTATGACTGTGTAATTGACTACCATCCTGGGAAGGCAAATGTAGTTGCTGATGCTTTGAGCAGAAAATCCATGACAGCTCTGAGATCATTGAATGCCCGTCTAACTTTGATTCGAGATGGAGCTATTTTGGCTGAGTTGCAAGTGAGGCCAAACCTGCTACAGCAGATTTTAGATGGGCAAAAGGCAGATGAAAAACTAATGGCCATTATGAGCAAAATCCCAGAAGGAAAAGCAACTGACTTTGAAGTGAAAGCAAATGGGTGTTTGTATTACAAAGGCAGACTGTGTGTACCAGATGATGGGGAACTGAAGGCCAGTATTCTGAAAGAGGCACACACCAGTGTATATGCTATGCACCCAGGAAGTACAAAGATGTATCATGATCTGAAGCTTCAGTATTGGTGGCCTGGTATGAAGAAGGACATAGCTGACTATGTGACTAAATGCTTGACATGTCAGCAAGTCAAGGCAGAACATCAAGTTCCATCAGGATTGCTACAGCCTATACGCATACCTGAATGGAAATGGGATCGGGTCACCATGGATTTTGTGAGTGGTCTGCCTCTCACCCAGAGGAAACATGATGCAGCATGGGTAATAGTGGATAGATTGACAAAGTCAGCACACTTTCTGCCAGTTAGGACTGACTACTCACTAGAGAGGTTAGCAGAATTGTATATCAGTGAGATAGTTAGACTGCATAGAATCCCACTTTCCATCATATCTTATCGAGACCCAAGGTTTACATCGAGATTTTGGAAGAAATTGCATGAATCCTTGGGTACACAACTCCATTTCAGCACAGCTTTCCATCCTCAGACGGATGGGCAATCAGAAAGAGTAATCCTGGTATACATTTGAAACCCATGAAATTGATACATATATTGAATTTAAATGATAACAATAACGTGAAATACTTGTCGAGTCCTTGAGGATAGAGGAGTTGTGTCATTGAGTTTGAGGGAAGTCGATAGATACCTCCCGAATTTGCATACAACAATAGCTACCAAGCTAGTATTCAAATGGCCCCGTATGAAGCACTGTATGGGAGAAAATGTAGAACTCCAGTGTGCTGGACTGAATTGGGAGAAGACAAACTGGTAGGGCCAGACCTGGTGAAACAGGCTGAGGAAAAAGTGAAAATAATCAAAGCCAACTTGAAGGTTGCCTCAGACAGACAGAAATCTTATGCCGACCTGAAGAGAAAAGAAATAGAATATGTGGTTGGCGACAAAGTGTTCCTCAAGGTGTCACCATGGAAGAAGGTATTGAGGTTTGGAAGAAAAGGTAAGTTGAGCCCTAGGTTCATTGGCCCATATGAAGTCATTGAACGTGTGGGTCCAGTGGCCTATAGGCTAGCTTTACCACCAGAGCTGGACAAGATCCACAATGTGTTCCACGTGTCTATGCTCAGAAGATATCGCTCAGATCCTTCACATGTCATCTCCAGAGAAGAAATTGAAATACGGCCGGATTTGACATATGAAGAAGAACCTCTACGGATCTTGGCTCGGGAAGTGAAAGAGTTGAGAAACAAGCAAATTCCATTGGTGAAAGTGCTTTGGAGGCACCACAACACCGAGGAGGCAACTTGGGAAAGTGAAGAGACGATGAGGCAACAGTTCCCTCAACTGTTTGCATCAGGTAAATTTCGAGGACGAAATTTAAATTAGAGGGGAAGAGTTGTAACACCCTCCCGGTAACCACTCCGTACATTCTACTGTTCCGGAGACCGGTGTCGGTCCGGACAGCTAGAACGTCCGGAAAAATATTTAAACTAAAGTCAGGAACCCTAATTAACTTAAATATTAATAAGAAAAATTTAGTAAAAATTTTAGAAATAAAATACAATCGAAATAAACGAGCAGTGCCCAAGCGATGGGTCACCGGAGGGAAGTTGCGGTTCTCGCAACGAGGAGCCCTAGACCCGAGGGAAAAATTATAAAATAATTTTTGGGACTCCAGAGAAGGGTCATTGAGGTTCCCATGGCATTAGAATGCCAAGAAAATACCTAGAAAAATATTTCAATCGGTACAGCCAATTTTGACCCGTTAAGCCAAACGGAGGGCATTTTGGTCATTTCGCCTTCAGAGGTGATTTTTGGCCGACTTGTCCAGTTGAGTAAATAATTAATATGACATAAAATATGAAGAAATATTGCTAGAAATTAAATTGAAAATGAGTAGTGGAGGAAAGAAAAGAAAATGCAACAAATGCAAATTATGACCTCAAAGTGATGTCATTAAGGAAATGTGGACCAATCACAAATAAGCCATCCTTTGACTAACAAGTTAAAGAGATAAATGAAGACTAATGAGGACCAAAAATCAGCTGCTCTTCTTCTCCTTCTTCTCCACCAAAAACGTGAACCCTTCCTTCCACCCTCCATTGGAGCTCAATCAAGCAAGCTTGATTTCCTACCTTGTCTCACCATAAAATCCTAACCTAGCTTCACTAAAACTTGCCCTAGCACCTTGCTAAAGCCTTTGGCAGCCAAGAAAAGCCAAGAAAGTGAAGGAATTGCTTGGGAAAATTCTGCCCAAACAAGGTTAGTGCATATATACAATTAAAGCTTTTAAAATTCTATGTTAGAGACTTGGAATAAGTAGGAATTTATAACTAAAATGAATGAAATCTATGTCTATCCATGCCCTAAGTTTTGGCAGCCCTATTGAATGAAAAGGTATGAGTGTTTTGATGGACTTAAAGTGGACTAGATATCAAGATTAAACCATGTATGCATGTGATTATTGAAAGAGATAGTTAATTAAAGCATGTTGTGAAAAATTCATATGGAAATTAGGGTTTGGAAAGGTGAAAGTGTGAATTGGCTTAGGAAATTGTTAGGGCACATTGTAATGGTCAATTAGTGACCATTTTAGATATGTTGACTATAAATGGGACTGAAAAATGCTATGGCAAAGTGAGGTGAAATCTGCCCTATGGACAGCAGCATAGGGACTGAAATTTCAGTCCCTTTGCACTGCCATAACTTGGGCTGTGCTTGTCCAATTGATGTTTGGCCAATTGGACATGAAACTAGGCTTATAATGGCACATTTTTGCTGAAGAAACCATGCCCAAAAGACCAAAGCAAAAGGGTCAAAACTCAGCCACAATCCGAAACCCTGAAACTGCCTCTGCAGAATTTGACCAAATGAACAGTAACTGTTCATTTGGCCATAAGTCACTGTAGATTTGGTCAATTGGTCTGAAATTTTTACAGCAACAAGTTAAGACATAGACAAACAACTTTCATGAAGGAAGATACCCCAAATTATGGCTAGAACCCATTCAACCAAGTGACTCAATTCACTGTTCATGCACTGTAGATATGGTAAAATTCTGCAGACTGCACATCCGGACAGCTTGGGTTTTTGAGCCATATCTGGAGCTACAAAACTCCAAATGGAGTTATTCAAAAAAGGAAATTCAACTAGACAAAATAAGGAACAACTTTCATGTTTTACATTTCCTCAAATTCCAACAGTAACAGTGTCCAATGGAACAGTGAAGTTGACTCACCAAAACTGAAAAATCTGTTTGTGTTGAGTTACACTTTGGAATGGCAAAAACACTTAATGCCAACAAGTTTTAAACACCAAATGTGGTATGTTGGGAGTGCCAAAGTTGATGTACACATTTTTATTCTAAAAGTTAACATTTTTGTTGACCAATGATGAATAGTAACACCAAAAAAATTGAAATTCACAAATTGACGAATTTAAGAGTTTCAAATGCCCTAGTATACCTAACAAGATTGGTTTGGATAGTTTGGCATGCCAATAGGGTTCCGTTAGCAGTACTGCACATGGCAAAAATGCCATTCTGTGATTTCATGGCTTTTAGCCATTCTGACGTTGCATTGAGACTTGGCCTTGTGCTCGATATTATTTACACTTGTTAGTCGCTCTGCACACCGAGATGCATATGTGACCGATGGTGTGACGGCCCGAGGTACTAGGTACCCAGTGCGCTTTACCCGTTATGCATCCGATGCCTAGTGTAGGTTACTTGGGGCAACCAAATGAATAAAAGTGAACAAAGTTAATGAATTAATGAATATACCAAAATCAAACAAAGAAAGCATACACTTTGCATACACGTTTATTTTCTTGCTATTTTCTTCTATTATATTATTGCACCACTAAGCATTATTGCTTAGCGCTGCTTTTGCCACGCGTAGGTACCGAGATCCCGATCATGAGCCCAGAGACCACAGATCGGGTGAGTCCATCCGGCGCTTCGCTGTGCATGTCACCTCACTACCTGCAGTGCATCGGTAGGGCACAAGGTGTCATATTGTCAGTTTGATATTTTGTAGCAGATTTGTATTTTCTCATATGTATTTGAACTCATGTAATATATTTTGATGTTTATGTAAATAATGAAAGTTATGACTATGAATGCAAGATTTGAGCATGTATTTATTGCTTGTATATGAGAAATGGATGTTGAGAAATGAAAAGGTTGTTGAAACCTGAAACTGAAAAATTGTTGAAACCTTGATATTGAGTTTTGTGATGATATTGAAGTTGAGAATGAATGAATTTGTCTATTGGAAGTGTTTTTAACAGTTCAAGAACGGTTTTCTATTTTTAGCCAGACTCACTGGATTTTCTTTAAAATTTTCGGAACCTTAAATGAATGATACTTTTGATGAATGGTTTAAATAAATTGTATTTCATAAATTATATGCAAAAGCATTATCTAAATTAATTGAGGAATATTAGAGTGTGCCGGTACACCAGGTGGCATTACTTACTCGGGTATACTGTACACGGGTAAGGGGTGTCACAGAGTGAGATCCTCCTTCACCTACAAGAGTTGTATGGTGAGCACAGCAGGAATGCTAGGTATGAGATATCTAAACAGCTATTCCATATGAGGATATATAAGGGACAGAATGTTGGGGATCATGTCCACAAGATGATTCGGCTGATTGAGCAGTTGGAACATCTTGACTTCAACATGGATTTCCAACTACAAACGGATTTGATCCTTCAGTCCCTTCCTGAGTCTTTTGGGAATTTTGTGACAAATTTCCATATGACTAAACAGGAATGCACCTTAGCTGGTTTACTCAACATGCTGGTTATTGCCCAAAAGAATATGCCAGGCAATAAAGGAAAAGAGGTAGCTTTGGTTGCATCTTCTTCTGTTGGAAAGTCTAACAAGAAGAAGGGAAATAGGAAAAAGAAACCTCAGATTCCTAGTCCTTCCAAAAAAATAGCTAAACAGAAAAGGAAGACTAAAGCTGATGGAGGCAAAAGAAAGTGTTTCCACTGCCAAAAGGATGGGCACTGGAAAAGGAACTACCCAGAGTATCTTGCTTCTCTGAAGGACAAGAAGGATACACCTTCGGAAGGTATGTCCATATCTTGTTATTTAGATTCTGATGATACTCATAGTTCATCTACAGCTTGGGTTTTAGATACTGGTGCCAGTTCTCACATTTCTAATGATATGCAAGAACTAGCAAACAGTAGCAGCTTGCGTTCTCAAGATATTAGAGTTCGGATTGGCAATGGCTCAACTGTTGAAGCTTTAGCCATAGGATCTAAATCTTTTTACAGTGTTTGGATAATATTTTATATGTACCTGATGCTTTTAAGAACATCATTTCTATATCTAGTTTGACTAGAAATGGCTATGAATTTCAGTTCACAGATGATGTTTGCAATATTTATTTTGGAAATAAATATGTTGGTTCGGGTTATATGAATGATGGTCTTTATTATTTGGATAATAATGACAAACACAAATGGAATGCAAGTGATCTAAAAGAATGCAATGCCATGGTGAAAACCAACTCAAGTTCAAAATATATTTGGCACTTAAGGTTATGTCATGTTGCAGAAGATAGGATTGCAAAACTGGAGAAAATGGGAATTCTATCCTCATTGGGCTCTGAGCCTACTCCAACTTGTGAATCTTGCCTTCAGGGCAAAATGACTAGATCACCCTTTATTGGACAAGGGCTAAGAGCTGAAAATATTTTAGAGCTAATACATAGTGATGTATGTGGTCCATTTAAAGAAATAGTTAGAGGGGGTTTTCATTATTTTATTACCTTTACTGATGATAAATCAAGGTTTGGGTATTTGTATTTGATGAAATACAAACATGAATCTTTTGAAAAGTTCAAAAAATTTAAATCTGAAGTAGAAAATCAAACAGTAAAGAGTATTAAAGCTCTTCGATAAGATCGTGGAGGTGAATATTTGAGTACTGAATTTGATGAATACTTGAGAGACCATGGCATTGTTTCTCAGCTGACTCCTCCAGGAACGCCACAACTGAATGGTGTATCTGAAAAGAGAAATCATACCCTATTGATATGGTACGTAGCATGATGAGCTATACTGATATGCCAATCTTCTTTTGGGGATTTGCATTAGAATCAGCTTTGTATATTCTGAATAGGATTCCATCAAAATTAGTTTCTTCCACACCTTATGAGATATGGCATAGAAGAAAACCAAGTCTTAAGCATGTTAAGATTTGGGATTGTCCAGCTTATATCAAAAAGCTGAACACTGATAAATTGGAGACCAGATCAGAAAAAGGTCGATTTGTTGGATATCCAAAAGATAGTTTTGGATATTATTTTTATTTGCCTACTTCACAAAAGGTTATGATAAGTAGAGATGCCACATTTCTTGAACAACAGTTTGTTCAAAAAGGAGGCAAAGGAAGGCAAATAGAGTTAGAATTGGAGAATTCTGACCAACTAATAGATCAGATGGATATAGATCCATCTAGTCAACCTATACCCATTGATGAAACATCTACAGCTGTTCCTCGTAGAACAACCAGGGTATCTCACCCACCAGTGAGATATGGTTTTCTTCATGAAGAAGAACAAGAGTTGTCTCCTCATGAAGAAGTAGATTATGGAGATGATCCACTTACTTATGAAGAAGCTATATCAGATATAGACTCTTCAAAATGGATTGATGCTATGAAATCCGAGATTGATTCCATGTATAAGAATTAAGTTTGGGATCTTGTTGACCCACCTGAAGGTATTGTACCTATAGGGAACAAATGGGTTTTCAAGAAGAAAATCGGTTCTAATGGAAAGGTAGAGACCTATAAGGCAAGGCTACTAGCGAAAGGGTTTCGCCAAAGGCAAGGAATCGACTATAAGGAGACTTTCTCGCCTGTTGCCATGCTTAAATCAATTAGGATTTTATTAGCAATAGCTGCATACTATGATTATGAGATTTGGCAGATGGATGTCAAAACATCTTTTCTCAATGGATACATTAAAGAAAACATTTTCATGGAACAACCTAGGGGTTTTGAATCCCAAGATAGTTCCAAGGTATGCAAGCTAAAGCGATCCATTTATGGGTTGAAACAAGCTTCGAGGAGTTGGAACATCCGTTTTGATGAAGCCATTAAATCCTTTGGTTTTATAAAAAATGAGGATGAGCCATGTGTATATAAGAAGGTTAGTGATAGTGCTATCACTTTCCTTGTCTTATATGTGGATGACATACTGTTGATGGGTAATGACACAGGTATGTTGACGACTATAAAGGTATGGTTGTCAAATACATTCTCCATGAAAGACTTAAGGGAGGCAACCTATATTCTTGGAATTCGCATCTATAGAGATAGAACGAAAAGAATAATTGGTTTATCTCAAAGTCTATACTTGGAAAAGGTGTTAAAGAGGTTTAACATGCTTGATTCCAAGAGAGGATTGTTACCAGTGAGACATGGTATCCACCTTTCTAAAGAGATGTCTCTAAAGACACCTGAAGAAAGAGATAAGATGGCTAGGATTCCATATGCTTCGACTATTGGAAGTTTAATGTATGCAATGTTGTGTACTAGGCCGGATATCGCATATGCTATTAGTTTGACTAGCAGGTATCAATCCAATCCAGGTTTGGAACATCGATAGTCACAAGAATATCCTTAAGTACTTGAGAAGAACTAAGGATTTATTCTTGATTTATGGAGGTGGAGACTTGCAATTGGATGGTTATACTGATTCTGATTTCCAATCAGATATCGATGATAGAAAGTCTACCTCTGGATATGTGTTCATTTGTAATGGAGGTGTAGTTAGTTGGAAGGGTTCCAAACAGAGCACGACTGCAGATTCCACTACAAAGGCTGAGTATATTGCTGCATCAGATGTTGCAAAGGAAGCTATTTGGATAAAGAAGTTCGTGACAGAACTTACAGTAGTTCCTTCCATTGAGTTAGCAGTTCCACTACACTGTGACAATAATGGAGCAGTCATAGAGGCTAAGGAACCAAGGTCTCACCAGAAATCCAAACACATAGAAAGGTGCTACCACATTATCAGAGAAATAGTTGGGCGAGGCGATGTAGCCATGCAGAAAATAGCATCTGCTAAAAATCCAGCTGATCCATTCACTAAGCCTATGTCATAGACTCAGTTAGACCGACATCTTGAGAAGATAGGTCTAAGTTATTGTAATGAATGGCTCTAGTGCTAGTGGGAGATTGTTAGTAGTATGCCC
This sequence comes from Hevea brasiliensis, assembly GCF_030052815.1. Classification (NCBI taxonomy): domain Eukaryota; kingdom Viridiplantae; phylum Streptophyta; class Magnoliopsida; order Malpighiales; family Euphorbiaceae; genus Hevea; species Hevea brasiliensis. The sequence continues at coordinate 59,864,811 of NC_079499.1, read as the reverse complement.
TAGAGCATATCATTTAGTATGTATCTTGTACATATTTTTATTAATAAAAGGCATTTCCACTTTTCCGTTTACATAACATATTTATGTGTAATAGAAAAGGTCCATTGATATTTTGTTAGAAATATTATTCTTAAGTTGTTAAGAATATGAGTGACAATATTTTTAGCACAAAGTATCATAAATAGGTTCACAATCGAGGATACTTCATAATAAGGACATGACTTATCCAGAAAGATTGTATTCATGTTTGTTCTCAAGTTATTTATATGAGATATAAATAAGATGGAATGGTGAGTCTCATGCCATATAACAAACATGATAGGCACTTATAAATGATAAGCAGGCCGAACCAGTGACACTTATGACAAGCACATGGAGTTTACTCTTGTCAATGTTTTGTCATAAATCATATCAGTGCATATAATCTTTAGACCTGAGATAGCACAGTTATCTTGTATATAGGTAGTTTGAGTTTGATACTGCTTTCATACTTATACTATGTATGGGTATATGGGCATGTGTTGGCTCCTACTAGGTATATATGGAGGTAGGTGTTGATCAAGATGGAATCTGTTCCTCTAAGTAAATAGAGATAAAATCCTATGTTCATTTAATTGTTCTTAATGTTTCAAGTTCCTGGCCAGGATAGATAGATTTATTCAGAAAAGAGTTTCTGATGAGAAAATCTTTTTAGTCAAGAACTGGAATTAAAAGAGAACATAATATTCATAGCAAATGGAGTTTGACATAAACCATGACTCCAGCTTGAGTTGGGATTTTGTAACAGAGAGATTCTAGTGCATGGTAACATATGATTATAGGTTCATTTAAGGTAAACCTTATTACTAATTGGGTGGCCATGGCATGCTATGCTAGGTGTTAAACATGGTCTATGAGGTGCATAAAATGATTTAGAGAAATCATTTATGGTAAGAAAGAGTTCTGATGATATTAAGAGTTGATATCATGTCTCATTGCCAATTAGTGATGAGTCTAGTAAGTCACACACATACACAAGTTATCACCTATTTAAATATGATTTAATTAATTAATTAAAGAGTTTAATTGATTAATTAAATAGGTTTGGTTTGCAATTAAATTGCAAAGTCCCTAGCATGACTTGAAACCAAATCTAGATTATTGGATGTGTAGTATAAATTAAATTTATATTTAAAGTGTTTAAATATGAATTTAATTAATGAGAAATTAATTAATAGAGATTAATTAATTAATTTATATTTGATATAAATTAATTAGAAGAAGAAAAATAATTATTTTGGGTTAAGAACTAAAAATTAAGACACAGGGGCATTTTGGTCATTTCACAGTGTGACACGTGGCACCATGAGATGGTGACACATGGGATTACACATAAGCTTGCCAAATGTTTTTTAATCATGTAAGATGATTAAAATCAAGATTAAATATAGGTTTGACACTTGGCACAATGTGATTGGGTCACTTAAACCTAGAGCTAATCAAAGGGTGACATGTGGCAAGGGTTTAATGTGTTAACCTAGCTATTTAAGTGTTGTTATGAAAAGAAAAATAACCAGCAGCCACTCCTCTCCTTTTTCATGCCACTTTGAGGCTTTTCATCTATTCTTCTTCATCTCTCATCAATTCAAAGAGATTAGCCCTCAATCTCTTGAATTAAGAACACTAGAAATTGTTTCTAGTGTCCTGTTTACATCTCTAATCTTTTAAAAGGCAGAACTTGAATTTCTAATTAATAGAAAAGGCTTTAGAAGCTGTTCAAGGGCTGCCATAGGTGTTCTTGGTGTGGACAAGCTAGAGGGACTACATCTGGTGTCCTGAAGACGAATCTCAAAGGCGTAGACACGCTGCAGTGCATCAAGAGGTTAGTGTAATCGTTCTTGATTTAATCTAGGGTTCTAAAATTAATCTGATTAATTTTAAAATCTTAAATGGCAAATACAGATCCAAAAACATATTAAAAGAGTTTTAATATGTTATTTATCATTGAAATCAAATAGATAAAAATAAATCTTGCATGATGCATGTGACCCTAGGTGAAAATTTTTGAATTCAATGGTATAAACTTGTGTTTTTCACGCTTCCGTTCCTTCACAAACATGGTAGTTTGCTAAAGCATCAAAGCCCCATTTTTAAACCCTTAATTCAAGCATTAACATACACATACTTGGACATTAGCTTACTACAGCTTCCATTTGAGTTAATCAACCTTAATTCCCATCCATTAGAGGTAAGAAAAACTCAAAACACATCAAGCTTTCATGGCTGCCGAAAATGAATAAATTCATTACTCAATATTTTCTTCCATTCTCTTCACCAATTTACTCACCTCAACCTAAACATAAAGTTTACTAAAGTAAGGGAGAGGATTTGGACACTTACCTCTTTCAAGCTTTCCCCAGACCTCACCAAATCCTTCCTTTCTTGCTCCCAAAAGCTTCCTCAAGGTGAGTGTGCAAGCGTTAATGAAGAAACCAAGTGGAAATAATGGCTAAAACATGATTGCATGGAGTGGAGCAAGGTATGGCAATGGAGTTCTTTCATGGAGGAATTCGACTGGTTTTATGGAAGGTTGAAGATGAAGTGGTTCTACTGTCCCAAAGGCTTATTTAGGTATCCCAAATTAGGAGTTAGTTGAGCACTAACTTGGATTAAAGAATTAATTATCCAAAGCTTCCTAAATTACACTTTAACCACCATTCTTTCTTTATTTACATTATGTATCTCATTTTTATTTTTCATGACATTTTCAAAGTGTAATATCATTTATTTTTAATGGACATTAAGGTCAAAAGGCAACTCTAGGTGTCAAATGACCAAAATGCCCCTCTTCGGATTGTATTATTGATTTTTCGATAATACCGATTTTTGTCTGTTTCTTGATTTTTCATTTTTCTTTGTACTAATTTATTAATTTTTCTTTGATATTTCCAGTGTCAATTACATTTCAATAAACCTTTAATTATGTCTCAAAATTTAATTCCGAGGGTTTCCCGCGGTCCTGGGGTTGGCAATTGCCTTCGTCGTAACTTTCCGGTGTGGTCACCGATCGCCGCGGTGTCGGCTCGTTTAATCTTGTTTCATTTTCTGTCTTTTATTTTTCTTTAATTTTTCTTGTATTTTCCTTTTATTTATTTCATCATCATATGTCTATTCACTATCACCGAAGTGTAGTTCTAAACATCATGACTTTTCTGGACAGACATTAGGTCACCGGAGCAACAGAACGTACAGACTACATACAGAGAGGATGTTACAATTTGAGTTTGTGTTCAACATGAAAGTTGTTCTAAATTGCCTCATCTTTCCATTGATATAAATTTCAGGTCAATTAGACATTTCTACACTGAGTTATGACCAAATGAATAAACACTGTTCATTTGTTCATTTTGCCCAGACAGAATTGGTGCTACCCGGATTAGGTCAATTTTTAGGGCATCTTAAGTTTGTTTTCGGGACAGGTTTCCTACATCAAAGTTGTGCCATTATGTATCTAATTTCATGTTCAATTGGCCTTGCACCAATTAAACCTACACAACCCAAGTTATAGCTACCCAAACATGCTGGACTCACATCCAGACTTGCAGGGCACTCAAGGCAGCACACCCAACCGCAAATCCAAATCTATAATTCACTTCAATTCCACATTATACTCAACCAAATGGTCACTAATTGACCATTAAAACTCCACTTAACATTAAAATATAATAAAACTTAATTCATCACAAACCCTAACCCTAACAATCCATCACTTCATCTAACATACATAAATCAATATCTAACTCTAATATAATTATCAAACATCATTTCCAAGCAACTTAATTCAATCAAATCAACAATTCTCAACCTTATTAGCTATTCTGTTGCACATCGGGAGACACACATGTGACCGATAGTGTAACGGCCTGAGATACTTGATATCCAATGCCAGTTTACCTGTTTATCCAGTCCAGTAGTCCAGTATAGGTTACTTGGACAACCAAAAATGAAAATGGATAAATTTAATGAAATAATGAATATAACAAGTACAAAATAAGTAAGACTATAAATACTCATCGAAAATTTATATGCAATGAGACATCAATACATTCACTGCATATTTATTTTCTGTTATTTCTTGTTATTTTATTATTGGCACCATTAGGCATTATTGCTTAGCGTGTTGCTTTTGCCACGCGTAGGTTCTGGAGAGACCAACTGAGAGCCCAGTAGACCACAGACTGGGTGAGACCTTCTGCAGCTCTGCATAGTGTCCGTGTCACCTCACCGACGTCAGCGCATTGGTAGGACACTAGGTTTCATTTTGGGTATTTTGTAATTAACTTTTATTTTCTCATATGTAATTGAAACTTATGTAATGTATTTTGGTATTAATGTAAATAGTGAAAATTGTGTTTATGAATGAAAAAGTGAATATTTATTTATGACTTTTACATGATTATCATATGAGATGAATGATTGAGAAATGGAAATGTTGTTGAAAAAAATATTGAGATTTTATTGATGAAATGGAGTTTGGGATTAATTGAAAATATTGGAAGTGTTTTTCACAGGTTCCGAAGAACTGTTTTCTCCATTTATAGCTGGTACTCTGTCGAATTTTCTATGAAATTTCGGAACCTCAAATAAATTTATGATTTCAATAAATGACTCAAATGAATTACATTTCACAAATTGTACTCCATAACTATGAAAAAAAAATAAATTAGGAAGAATAAAAATGATTGAATTAAAATAGGGTGTTCCGGTACACTGTGTGGCATATCTTGCTCGGCTACACTATAGACGGGTAAGGGGTGTCACAAACCTTGAATGGAGTCACTTCTAAGACTTCAAAACTTCACTTTCTTCCTTTCTTTTTGCTGTCCAAAGCTTGCTCTAGGTGTGAGGACCAAGTTTTATGAAGGCATATAGGGGTTTTATGGTGAAAAATCCAAAGTTAGCAAGGTGTAATGAAAGATAACAATGGTGGAAATGGGAGAGATGGCTGCCGGCTGCTTTAGGAGAGGAAGATGCAGAATTGTTTTTCAATTTTTGCCTCAATTATCTTCTTTTTATCAGTTTATTAAGTTGTTGTCTAATGGTGATTGGTGGAGGGCTTTTAATTGCATCATGCTTACTCAAGCATGATGTAATTATTTAACTTTTCTTTTTTTTTCTTTTTCATTTATACTCATTTTCAATTCAATTTTTAGTAATATTTATTCATATTTTATGTCATAATAATTATTTACTTAACTGGATAAGTTGGCCAAAAATCATTTCTGAAGACGAAATGACCAAAATGCCCTCTATTTGGCTTATTGAGCCAAAATCGTCTGTATCGATTGAAAAATTTTTCTAAGCCTTTTCTTGGCATTCTATTGCCATAGAAACCTCAATGACTCTTTTCTAGAGTCTCAAAAATTATTTCATGAATTTTCTCCCGTGCTTAGGACTCCTAGCTACGAAGACTTCAACTTCCCACTAGGTTACCCATTATTGGGGCACCGGCTCATTTAAGTTGGTTGTATTTTATTTCTAAAATTTTTCCTAAATTTTTCTTATACTTATTTGAGTTATATATGACTCCTTACTCTAGTCTACATATAGTTCCATTCATTCTAGCTGTCCGGACAGACATTGGTCATCGTAACAGTAGAATGTATGGACTAGCTAAAGTGAGGGTGTTACACATTGCCTTCGGTATCGACCAGGAAGCAGATGTTCCTAATCTTCTTGCATATCCCCATGGATATGCATATGGTTTGGTCGATTCTGGTTATACCAGTAATGGAGCACAGCCTGTTATGCCCTAGGACGATGTCGAAGTGCAGTACGAGGGCTGTGATGAGGCCACCAAACACTATTTACCCTGTAGGCTGGTGACATAGGCGGAGGAGGTGGTTATAGAGGAAGAAACCAGTGCTGCAGCACTGTCCAGTGACCATACACTACAGGAAAAAGAGTATGTTATCGTTCACTATATCCAGGTTGTCCCCTCAGCCCATTATAGTGTGTGCAGAGAGTCGGTGCATGTATCTCAAGGTGCGACTGGTGATGCCGGTGGATTTAGATTTGTTAGAGCTGTAAATTTTAGTGTTTGGTGCGACGGAGTTCCAGAAGTCCACACTATTATATATCATTTGATTTTGTGGAATTTCTTGGAATCTAGCGCTGTCAAAGCCAAACACTGCATTGAACTCGTCCATGTTCATGATGTAGTCAATGCCAAGGAGCCTAAACTCGATCTGTCCCCTATCTTCTTAATCTGTAGGCCATAGAGTGGCCTTAAAACTCCCTAGGAACTCTAGGGTGGTGTCATGGTAGGCTAGAAATTGAAGTTGGCTGAATCTAGTCCACCTAATGTTGTCTAGTAGCCCGTTAATCTCCTCTCAAAGACCAATTTGCTCCAACAGCCCGAAGTCCATGTATTTCGTAGAGATAATCCTCCTGTTGTTGAGTCAGGCACACAAGTCTCAGTGGGTGCTATCTCTGAATGGCCAAGGGATGAAAAACTCGGGTTATAGTGGTTTTGGTTTGGCTTGTGGCTGTGGTTATGGTTGGGGTGGTTGTGCAGCGGCTCGTGGCTAGGTTTGCTTGGTTCTCGGCCGTTGGGGTGATGGCTAAGGAGGAAAAGGTGTGGAGTCACTTCCTTACCTTGAGGAAGAGCCCATTCATTGGGTTGGTCTTTTTACAGGTGCCATTAATGGTTTTTTTTTTTTTTTTTTAAGAATGAAAGGCTAGGGTTTGTGAGGAAAGAAGAAGACTTGAGGGGTTTTTATAGGGAAGGAGGCTTAGAGAGGAAGGGTTTTTTATTGTGAGGGAGTTCAAGGGAGTGGGATGAATTTAAAGGGTCATTGTGACCCTTCGTTTCTCGCGTTTTGCACCCCAGGAGTCACATCTGCGACATGATACACGGATCATGTATCACTACACGAGTCCCGACCTGGAGACCTATGTAACTTTCTGTCCGAGATTTTTCTTTTTCTGTCAAGTTACACGGCCCGTGTAACTTTACTCAGGGACTCGTGTAACTTTCTGTCTGAGGATGGCAATGCTAAGTGAATTACACGGGTCGTGTACTTTTGTTTTGGGACCCATATAACTTTTTGTCTCTTTCAAATTTAAAATTTCTCTTTCTATTATCAAAGCACAACCTATGTAATGTTACACGAGGTCAACCCGTGTAACTTTCTAGGGCTTGTGCAGGGATTTTTCCCGGATCCCAAAAGGTTATACGGGGCATGTAAAACTAATACACGACCCGTGTAATTTTCTAACTCTCCAATCATTCCCGTATCAAAAATTAATTCTTACCTCTATGCATAAAATGAATGAAAAGGTTAGCAACAGAGCCACTTCCTTGGTTTCGTAGGTCTCCTTTTGTGCAGTTTAGACTTGACGTCTCCCTTCCTTTACTGTTCTCAGTTCTTGCTTCTTGCAAATTTGAGACTTGGAGTGCCTACAAAATAAAGCATAGACAAACCCAAAACACAAATAAGAGTTGAAATAAAGGAAATTATAAAATAAAGTAAAAATATAAATAAAAATAGAAATTTTGGGTTGCCTCCCAAAGAGCGCTTGTTTATAGTCATTAGCTCGATTCTGCCTTCGTTCTATCACGATCTGTCTGGAGGGTTACTAAAGGTATAATTGGTTCCCTCCTCTATGGGTTCTCTTCGAAAATATGGTTTTAGCCTTTGCCCGTTCACTTTGAATGCTCCTGAGGTTTCATTCCAGATTTCCATAGCTCTATGCGGGAAGATTTGCATAACTTTAAATGGACCTGACCATCTTGATTTCAACTTCCCTGGAAAAAGTTTTAGTCTGGAGTTGAAAAGTAGGACAAGGTCTCCTTCTCTTATTTCTTTTCTTGCTATGCATCTGTCATGATATCTTTTGGTCTTATCTTTGAAGATTTTGGCATTCTCATATGCATCTTATTGGATTTCTTCCAACTTATTAAGCTATAACAGTCTTTTTTCACCATCAGCCTTGAGGTCAAAATTCAAGGTCTGAATCGCCCAGTAAGCTTTGTGTTCAAGTTCGACAGGGAGGTGGCATGATTTCCCATGAATTACCCGAAAGGGTGTTATTCCAATTAGAGTTTTATATGCTGTGCGGTATGCCCACAATGCATCATCTAACTTCACAAACCAATCTTTCCTTGAGCAGTTTACTGTTTTCTTTAGGATTTGTTTTAGGTCCCTGTTTGAAATTTCTACTTGACCATTGGTTTGAGGATGATAAGGTGTGCCCACCTTCTGAGTCACTCTATACTTTTTCAATAGTGTTTTGAATTGTTGGTTACAAAAGTGACTTCCTCCATCGCTGATTATCACTAGTGGTGTACCAAATCTTGTGAAAATGTTATTCTTAAGGAACCTTGTGACCACTCTGGCATCATTGGTTGGTGTGGCTATAGCTTCTACCCATTTTGACACGTAATCAACACCAACCAAAATATACTTGTTTCCAAAAGAAGAGGGGAATGGGCCCATGAAGTCTATCCCCCCACACATTAAATATTTCTACCTCTAGTATACCATGCAGTGGCATTTCATTCCTCTTGGAGATGTTACCTATTCTTTGGCATTGATCACAAGCTAGCACGAAGGATCTCACATCCTTAAATAGGTTAGGCCAGTAAAATCTTGCTTGCAAAATTTAACCTTCTTTTTTATGGTGCCAAAGTGCCCCCCATATGGTGATGAATGGCAGTGCTAGAGAATACTCTCTATATCCTCTTCCAGTATGCATCGTCTCATCAGCCCATCATTACATCTCTTGTATAGTAAAGGTTCCTCCCATGTATAGTATTTCACATCATGTAGAAATTTCTTCTTTTGCTAATAAGTCATGTTAGGTGGTAAAACCTTGCACACAAGAAAATTCACAAAATCAGCATGCCAAGGAACTAAGGATAAGGCTAATGATTGCTCATCGAGAAATAAATCATCAGTTGGCAAATCCTTGATGTCTCCTGTGTATTCCAGTTTCAGCCTAGAGAGATGGTCAGCTACTATATTTTGAGATCCCTTTTTGTCCTTGATTTCAAGGTCAAATTCTTGCAGGAGTAAAATCCATCGAATCAGCTTTAGTTTCGCCTCCTTCTTGTTCAAAAGATACCGGATGGCAACATGATCTGTGAATACAATGACTTTTGACCCAATTAAGTAGGATCATAATTTGTCAATTGCAAACACTATTGCTCGAAATTCCTTTTCTGTGGTAGCATAATTGATTTGTGCATCATTAAGTGTCTTGCTGGCATAATAGATGGATTGGAGCCTTTTATCTTTCCTTTGTCCAAGTACTGCTCCCACAGCATAATCACTAGCATCGCACATGATTTCAAATGGTAGCTTCCAATCAAGTGGTTGCATAATGGGTGCTGAAATCAAGGTTTCTTTTATCCTGTTGAAAGAAACAAGGCAATTTTTATCAAAATCAAAGGGAACATCTTGACTTAATAAATTTGTTAATGGTTTAGCTATTTTGGAAAAATCTTTGATGAATCTTCTGTAGAAGCTTGAATGTCCTAAAAAGCTTCGTACTCCTTTGACTGATGTTGGTGGTGGCACTTTTTCAATGATTTCAACCTTCGCCTTGTCAACTTTAATCCCTCTTTTTGATATCAGATGACCAAGAACTATGCCTCCTCTTACCATGAAGTGGCATTTTTCCCAATTCAGGACTAGGTTTGATTCTTCACATCTTTGCAACACTTTGGATAGGTTAGCTAAGCAATCATCAAAAGTGGTGCCATAAACAGAAAAATCATCCATAAAAACTTCTATGATATTTTCAATATAATCAGAAAAAATAGCCATCATGCATCTTTGGAAAGTAGCAAGGGCATTACAAAGACCAAAGGGCATTCTTCTATATGCAAATGTTTCATAAAGGCATGTGAATGTGGTCTTTTCTTGATCTTCTGAGTGAATAGGAATTTGGAAAAATCCTGAATACCCATCTAGATAGTAGAAGTAGGAATGTTTTACTAATCTTTCTAGCATTTGGTCTATGAAAGGAAGAGGAAAATTGTGACACCCCTTACCCGTGTACAGTATACCCGAGTAAGCAATGTCATATGGTGTACCGGCACACTCTATTATACCTTAATTAACTTTTATCATGCTTTTGAATATAACTTGTGAAATATAATATCTTTGAGCCATTTTTCAAAATTATAATTTATTGAGGTTCCGAAGATTTTAAAGAAAATCTGGCAGAGTACCAGCTAAAAATGGAGAAAACAGTTCTTCGGAACCTGTGAAAAACACTTCCAATATTCATATTCAATCAATCCCAAACTCCAATATCAAAATCTCAACATTTTTCAATTTCATTTCTCAATCATTCGTCTCATGTGATAATCATGTATAAATCACAGATAAACATTCTCTTTTCCATTCACAAACACAATTTTCATTATTTACATGAAAATCAAAATACATTACATAAGTTTCATTTATACAAAGGAAAATAAAAATCAATTACAAAATACCAAAATGAAGCCTAGTGTCCTACCAATGCACTGTAGGTGGTGAGGTGACACGGACACTATGCAGAGCTGCAGGAGGGACTCACCCAGTCTGCGGTCTACTGGGCTCACGATCAGTATCTCCAGAACCTACGCGTGGCAAAAGCAACGCGCTATGCAATGATGCTTAGCAGTGCAATAATAATATAAAAGAAAATAGCAGAAAATAAATATGTATTGAATGTACATGTCTTATTTGTTTTGTATTTGTATATCCATTCATTTCGTTAACTTTATCCACTTTCATTCATTTGGTTGCCCAAGTAACCTATACTGGACGACTGGACTAGATAAACGGGTAAACTGGCACTGGGTATCAAGTACCTCGGGCCATCACACCATCGGTCACATATGTATCTCCTGGTGTGCAACAGAACAGCTAACAAGCTATAAATAATATTAGGCACGAGGCCAAGTCTCAACACAATATCAAAATGGCTAAAAGCCATAAAATCACAGAATGGCATAATGCCATGTGCAGTACTGCTAACTGAACCCTATTGGCATGCCAAACTATCCAAACCAATCTTGTTAGGTATACTAGGGAATTTGATACTTTAAAATTCTTCAATTTGTAAATTTCAAGTTTTAGTGTCACTATTCACTTCATTAGTCAACAAAAATGTTGACTTTTGGATAGAAAATAGGTGCATTGGTTTTAACACTCCCAATGTACCACATTTTGCATTTAAAACTTGTTGGAATTAATCACCAAATCCATTTCCAAGCTTACCACTAAGGGGCAGAATTTTCAGTTTTTGTACCATAAGTTTACTGTTCCAGTAGGGACTGTTACATTGGAAATTTGAGGAAATCGTAAACATGAAAGTTGTTCCTTATTTTGTCTAGTTGAATTTCTTTTTTTGAATCACTCCATTTGGAGTTTTGTAGCTCCAGATATGGTCCAAAAACCACAGCTGGCCGGATTTCCAATCTGCAGAATCTACCAAATCTACGATAATGAACAAAGGATCGCCACTGCCTTGTTGAATAGGTTCTGGTCATAATTTGGGGTAGGTTTCTTCATGAAATTTGTTTGTCTATATCTCTTCTTGTTGCTGTAAAAATGTAAGGTCAAATGGACCATTCTACAGTGAGTTATGGCCAAATAAACAGTTACTGTTTATTTGGTCATTCTGCAGAATTTGCTTGCAGGGTATCCGGATTGGGGCCAACTTTTGGTCCACTTTCTTTGGTCTTTTGGGCATAGTTTCTTCAGAAAAATTGTGCCATTATAAGTCTAGTTTCATTTCCAAATGCCCAAACACCAATTGAACCTACACAGCCAAAGATATGGCAGTTCAAACAGGCTGGACTCACAGCCTCCCTGCTGCTGTCACTAGGCAGCCTACCCATTTCAGTTTGCCATGCTATAGCTCACTCCAAATTATGGTCAACTTACCCCAAATGGTCACTAATTGACCATTAGAATGTACTTTAACAACTTCATAAGCCAAGTCCAATTTTCACTCCCAAACCCTCGCTCAAATTCAAGGTTTACACCAATTACCCTAGTTAGCACACCAAGTCATTATACATGTGTATATATACCTTAAACATCATCTTTAGTCCACTCTAAGTCCATCAAAACAATCACTCTTATCCCTTCCTTAGGGATGCCGAAATTCATGGTAAACATAAACATAAATTTCATTCATTTGACTTTCAAACTCTTACTCCTTTTTAAGTCTTTAACATGGAAATAAGGAGTTCTACGTATATATGTGCACTAACCTCTTGTAGGGCAGAATTTTCCCAAGCTTAACTTCACTTTCTTTCTTCTTCTTGGCTGCCAAAAGGTTATGCAAGGTGCAAGGATGAATTTTAGTGAAAGGAATAGGAGGAATTATGGTGAAAGGAGGAGAGAAATGAAGCTTTTTGAAGATGTTAATGGAGGTTTGGGCTAGGCATGGATTTCGGCTGGTTTTGGGAAAGAAGAAGGCAGCTGTATTTTTTTAATTCCTTAGGTCACATTTGTCTCTTTTTATTAGTTAATTAGTTGGTTGTTTAATTGTGATTGGAGGGAACTTCAAATGACATCATAATGATGTCATAAATGAGCCCTTTTTCTCATTTTCTATTCCTTTCTTCTCTACTTATTTTCAATTTAATTTTTAGCAATATTTATTCACATTTTATGTCATAATAATTATTTACTCAACTGGACAAGTCGGCCAAAAATCACCTCTTAAGGCGAAATGACCAAAATGCCCTCCGTTTGGCTTAACGGGTCAAAATTGTCTGTACCAATTGAAAAATTTTTCTAAATTTTTTCTTAGCATTCTAATGCCATAGGAACCTAAATGACCCTTCTCTGAAGTCCCAAAAATTATTTTATGAATTTTTCCCCGGTTCTAGGGCTCCTAGTTGCGAGAACCGCAACTTCCCTCTGGGTTACCCATCGCTTGGGCACCGGCTCATTTAACTTAGTTGTATTTTATTTCTAAAATTTTTACTAAATTTTTCTTATTAATATTTGAGTTAATTATGGTTCCTGACTTTAGTTTAAATATTTTTTTCTGGACGTTCTAACTGTTCGGACCGACACTGGTCACCGGAATAGTAGAATGTACGGAGTTGCTACCGGGAGGGTGTTACAACTCTTCCCCTCTAATTTAAATTTCGTCCTTGAAATTTACCTAATGCAAACAGTTGAGGGAACTGTTGCCTCATCGTTTCTTCACTTTCCCAAGTTGCCTCCTCGGTGTTGTGGTGCCTCCAAAGCACTTTCACCAGTGGAATCTGCTTGTTCCTCAACTCTTTTACTTCCCGAGCTAGGATCCATAGAGGTTCTTCTTCATATGTCAAATCTGGTTGTATTTCAATTTCTTCCCTGGAGATGACATGTGAAGGATCTGAGCGGTATCTTCTGAGCATGGACACGTGGAACACATTGTGGATCTTGTCCACTGTGGTAAAGCTTAGCCTCAGAGGCCACTGGACCCACACATTCAATGACTTCATATGGACCAATGAACCTAGGGCTTAATTTACCTTTTCTTCCAAACCTCAATACCTTATTCCACGGTGATACCTTGAGGAACACTTTATCGCCAACCACATATTCTATTTCTTTTCTCTTCAGGTCGGCATAAGATTTCTGTCTGTCTGAGGCAACCTTCAGATTGGCTTTGGTTAGTTTCACTTTCTCCTCAGTCTGTTTCACCGTGTCCGCCCCATCGCTTGTCTTCACGCCAATTCACCCAAAGACACCGAGTTCTACATTTTCTCCCATACAGTGCTTCATACGGGGCCATTTGGATACTAGCTTGGTAGCTATTGTTGTATGCAAATTGTGCCAGTGGGAGGTATTTATCCCAACTTCCCTCAAACTCAATGACACAACTCCTCAGCATATCCTCAAGGACCTGGATTACTCTTTCGGATTGCCCATCCGTCTGAGGATGGAATGCTGTGCTGAAGTGGAGTTGTGCACCCAAGGACTCATGCAACTTCTTCCAATATCTCGATGTAAACCTTGGGTCTCGATCAGATATGATGGAAAGTGGAATTCCATGCAGTCTAACTATCTCACCGATATACAATCGCTAACTTCTCCAAAGGAGTAGTCACCCTAATCGGAGAAAGTGTGTCGACTTCACAATCTATCTACTATCACCCATACTGCATCATGTTTCTTCTGGGTGAGAGGTAGACCACTTACAAAATCCATAGTGACCCAATCCCATTTTCATTCAAGTATGCGTATAGGCTGTAGCAAACCTGATGGAACTTGATGTTCTGCCTTGACTTGCTGACATGTCAAGCATTTAGTCACATAGTCAGCTATGTCCTTCTTCATACCAGGCCACCAATACTGAAGCTTCAGATCATGATACATCTTTGTACTTCCTGGGTGCATAGCATATACACTGGTGTGTGCCTCTTTTAGAATACTGGCCTTCAATTCCCCATCATCTGGTACACACAGTCTTCCTTTGTAATACAGACACCCATCTGCTTTCACCCCATAATCAGTTGCTTTTCCCTCTGAGATTTTGCTCATAATAGCCATTAACTTTTCATCTACCTTTTGCCCATTTAAAATCTACTGTAGCAGGTTTGGCCTCACTTGCAACTCAGCCAAAATAGCTCTATCTCGAATCAGAGTTAGACGGGCATTCAATGATCTCAAAGCTGTGATGGATTTTCTGCTCAAAGCATCAGCAACAACGTTTGCCTTCCCAGGATGGTAGTCAATTACAGAATCATAGTCCTTCAGGAACTCAATCCATCGCCTTTGTCTAAGGTTGAGCTCCCTCTGAGTTGGCAAATATTTTAGACTTTTGTGGTCTGCGTATATGTAGCATTTTTCACCATATAAGTAATGCCTCCATTTATTCAGTGCGAAGATAATTGCTGCAAGCTCTAGATCATGGGTAGGGTAGTTCTGTTCATGTGGCCTTAGCTGTCTAGAAGCATAAGTGACCACCTTCCCCTCTTGCATCAATACACACCCTAACCCATTATGTGAGGCATCACTGTAGACCACAAAGTCCTTTCCTGATACTAGCTGTGTTAACACTGGTGCCTCTGTCAACATAGCCTTCAACTTCTCAAAACTGGTCTGACACTTGTCATTCCAATCAAATCTGACATTCTTGTGTAACAGCTTGGTCATTGGAGCAGCTATTAAGGAAAATCCCTTCACAAATCTCCTGTAATACCCAGCTAGCCCCAAGAAGCTTCTGACCTCAGTTGTATTCCTGGGAGGCTTCCATTCCATCACTGCTTCTATTTTCTTGGGATCCACCTAATCCCATCACCGACACTATGTGTCCAAGGAATGCAATCTCATTCAACCAAAAGTCACACTTGGACAACTTAGCATACCTTCTTTTCTCTCGTGGTTTGCGTAACAATCCTCAAATGTTCATCATGTTCTTCCTGGTCTTGGAATACACCAAAATATCATCAATAAAGACCACTACGAACCGATCTAAGTGTGGATGGAAGATACGGTTCATAAGGTCCATGAATCTTCTTTGGTGCATTTGTTAGGCCAAAGGGCATCACCGTAAACTCGTAATGCCCATATCGTCCTGAATGCGATCTTTGGCACATCTGCATCCTTCACCCTCAATCGATGATACCACGATTCGAGATCAATCTTAGAAAATACTCCTGCTCCCTTCAACTGATCAAACAGATCATCAATTCTAGGAAACGGATATTTGTTCTTCACAGTCACTTTATTCAACTGCCCGTAATCAATGCATAGCCTCAAAGTCCCATCCTTTTTCTTTACAAACAGCACTGGAGCTCCCCATGGTGACACACTGGGGAGTATGAACCCTTTATCAAGCAACTCTTGCAACTGAGTTTTCAACTCCCTCAATTCAGTGGGTGCCATCTTATAAGGAGCAATGGAAATGGGTGCTGTACCCGGCAGTGTCTCAATAGCAAATTCAACTTCCCTTTCTGGTGGTAAACCAAGCAACTCTTCAGGAAATACCTCTGGGAAGTCTCTTACTATGGGTATATCACTCAAGTTTGGCTTAGCCTGCCTAGTATCCACCACATGTGCTAGGTAGGCTTCACAGCCTTTTCTCATCATTCTTCTTGCAACTGTGGCTGAGATGACATTGGACAAGAAATCTGTCCTTTCCCCCACAACTGTGATCTCATTACCCTCAGAAGTTTTCAGAGAAATTCTCTTCAATTTGCAATCAACTATTGCCTGATGACGTGACAACCAGTCCATTCCCAAAATCACATCAAACTCGTGGAAAGGCAACTCAATCAGGTCTGCCAAGAATTCATACCCCTGAATCCTTAACGGGCAACCCTTGTATACTTTGTTCACCTCTACACTGTGGCCCAATGGATTAGTGACCAGAATGTCTTAGTCACTCTCCCCTACTAGTATCCCCCTTTCTACGGGTAAGTTGATGTAGATGTATGAATGAGTGGATCCTGGATCCACCAATGCATGCATAGATGTATTGTAGAGGGAGAACGTACCCCTGATGACGTCCGGGGCATCTTGCTCCTCCTGAGCTCTAATGGCATAGGCTCGCAGTGGTCCGTTATCCGCCTCTCTCTGGCTCAGATGCACCTCGTGATGGTCGCATCGCCTCGATTTGCCGATTTCTACCCTTTGTGGTGCAGGAGCAGGTCTATCTGCTTGTGTTGGAGCAGCTGTGGTAGTTCTGCGTGGACAATTCTTCAACTGATGCTCTATTGACCCACACCTTAAGCAGGCACCAGTCACTCTCCAACACTCCCCCTTGTGCCACTTCATACAGTGTGGACATGCAGAAGATACTGGGGCTGGTCCCCGAACCCCATCCCTAGAGAGCTGCCCACTGATGGTGTGGACTGACCTCTCCTAGGGGTAAACTGTGGCCTGGGCCCCTGAGACTGACCCTGACCTTGTGGCTGGCCTGAACTCCGTGCAGGTGGACCCTTGAGCCTCTTCCCAGATGTAGGAGCTAAACTAGACTGACCTGGGCCCCTCTTCTGCTGTCTTTCCCTTCTAGTCTGCTCACTGATTCTTACTTTCTCCACTTTTAATGCAGCTTCCACTAACTTGGTGAAGTCAGTGATTCCCAAGGCGGTGATCTGGATCTTTATGTTGTCATTTAATCCCTCTTCAAATCTCTTACACCTTTCAGCCTCATTAAGGACTATCTCCCTTCCATAGCGGCTCAATCTTACGAATTCCTTCTCATACTCGGGCACTGACAACTGTCTCTGCCTCAGGTTAATGAATTCCCTTCTTCTCTCTTCTAGATATACAGTACCCACATATTTCTTCTTGAATTCTGAGAGGAAAAAGTCCCAAGTTACCATTTCTGGCTGTACTTCACTGGACACAGTATCCCACCATTCATATGCATCGTCTTGCAGCAAAGATACAGCAGCTTCTAGATTTTGCTCTGGAGTGCAGTGGAGTTGTTTTAAAACTCTGCCTGTTCTGTTCAACCAATTTTCGGCTGCAACAGAATCATCTTCTCTCTTGCCAAAGAAATACATTGCTCCATACTTTCTCAATTTTTCCAGGTGTGATTTTGGTTGTGGAGGTGGTGGTGGTGGTGGTGCTGGCATTACCCCAGCCATTTGTCTGAAGAATTCGGCCATTTGCTGAAACATGGCCTGTGGAGGCTGAGCAGGCTCTGCTTGAGCTGGCGGAGCAGGTTCTCCCATACCCCAGGGCCTCGATTCTTTGCAGGTGGAGCATGACTCTCCACTTCCTCCTCAATTGCTCTCTGAGATGTAGGGTCCATATCCTATTCAAAATAAGAAAGACAAATAGATCTGCATTAGTGTCACCTCGACTCTTACAAATGCAATGCATGGTATGGACTCAATCTAGGCCCAGAAACGCCTAAACCGTGCTCTAACACCACTAAATGTGAGACCCCTTACCCGTGTACAGTATACCTGAGTAAGCAATGTCATACGGTGTACCGGCACACTCTATTATACCTTAATTAACTTTTATCATGCTTTTGAATATAACTTGTGAAATATATTATCTTTGAGCCATTTTTCAAAATTATAATTTATTGAGGTTCCGAAGATTTTAAAGAAAATCCGGCAGAGTACCGGCTAAAAATGGAGAAAACAGTTCTTCGGAACCTGTGAAAAACACTTCCAATATTCATATTCAATCCATCCCAAACTCCAATATCAAAATCTCAACATTTTTCAATTTCATTTCTCAATCATTCGTCTCATGTGATAATCATGTATAAATCACAGATAAACATTCTCTTTTCCATTCACAAACACAATTTTCATTATTTACATGAAAATCAAAATACATCACATAAGTTTCATTTATACAAAGGAAAATAAAAATCAATTACAAAATACCAAAATGAAGCCTAGTGTCCTACCAATGCACTGTAGGTGGTGAGGTGACACGGACACTATGCAGAGCTGCAGGAGGGACTCACCCAGCCTGCGGTCTACTGGGCTCACGATCAGTATCTCTAGAACCTACGTGTGGCAAAAGCAACGTGCTAAGCAATGATGCTTAGTGGTGCAATAATAAAATAAAAGAAAATCGCATAAAATAAATATGTATTGAATGTACATGTCTTATTTGTTTTGTATTTGTATATCCATTTATTTCGTTAACTTTATCCACTTTCATTCATTTGGTTGCCCAAGTAACCTATACTGGACGACTGGAGTGGATAAACGGGTAAACTGGCACTGGGTATCAAGTACCTCGGGCCGTCACACCATCGGTCACATATGTATCTCCCGGTGTAATGCAGCTAACAATGTCAGAATAATATTAGGCACGAGGCCAAGTCTCAACACAATATCAAAATGGCTAAAAGCCATAAAATCACAGAATGGCATAATGCCATGTGCAGTACTGCTAACTGAACTCTATTGGCATGCCAAACTATCCAAACCAATCTTGTTAGGTATACTAGGGCATTTGATACTTTAAAATTCTTCAATTTGTGAATTTCAAGTTTTGGTGTCACTATTCACTTCATTAGTCAACAAAAATGTTGACTTTTGGATAGAAAATAGGTGCACTGGTTTTAACACTCCCAATGTATCACATTTTGCATTTAAAACTTGTTGGAATTAATCACCAAATCCATTTCCAAGCTTAGCACTAAGGGGCAGAATTTTCAGTTTTGTACCATAAGTTTACTGTTCCATTAGGGACTGTTACATTGGAAATTTGAGGAAATCGTAAACATGAACGTTGTTCCTTATTTTGTCTAGTTGAATTTCTTTTTTGGAATCACTCCATTTGGAGTTTTGTAGCTCCAGATATGGTCCAAAAACCACAGCTGGCCGGATTTCCAATCTGCAGAATCTACCAAATCTACAGTGCAATGAACAGTGACTGCCACTGCCTTGTTGAATAGGTTCTGGTCATAATTTGGGGTAGGTTTCTTCATGAAAGTTGTTTTTCTATATCTCATTTTGTTGCTGTAAAACTTTCAGGTCAAATAGACCATTCTACAGTGAGTTATGGCCAAATGAACAGTTACTATTCATTTGGTCATTCTGCAGAATTTGCTTGCAGGGTATCCGGATTGGGGCCAACTTTTGGTCCACTTGCTTTGGTCTTTTGGGGATGGTTTCTTCAGCAAAATTGTGCCATTATAAGTCTAGTTTCATGTCCAATGGGCCAAACACCAATTGAACCTACACAGCCAAAGATATGGCAGTCCAAACAGGCTGGACTCACAGCCTCCCTGCTGCTGTCACTAGGCAGCCTACCCATTTCAGTTTGCCATGCTATAGCTCACTCCAAATTATGGTCAACTTACCCCAAATGGTCACTAATTGACCATTATAATGTACTTTAATAACTTCATAAGCCAAGTCCAATTTTCACTCCCAAACCCTAGCTCAAATTCAAGGTTTACACCAATTACCCTAGTTAGCACACCAATTCATTATACATGTGTATATATACCTTAAACATCATCTTTAGTCCACTGTAAGTCCATCAAAACAATCACTCTTATCCCTTCCTTAGGGCTGCCGAAATTCATGGTAAACATAAACATAAATTTCATTCATTTGACTTTCAAATTCTTACTCCTTTTTAAGTCTTTAACATGGAAATAAAGAGTTCTAAGTATATATGTGCACTAACCTCTTGTAGGGCAGAATTTTCCCAAGCTTAACTTCACTTTCTTTCTTCTTCTTGGCTGCCAAAAGGTTATGCAAGGTGCAAGGATGAATTTTAGTGAAAGAAATAGGAGGAATTATGGTGAAAGGAGGAGAGAAATGAAGCTTTTTGAAGATGTTAATGGAGGTTTGGGCTAGGCATGGATTTCGGCTGGTTTTGGGGAAGAAGAAGGAAGCTGTATTTTTTTAATTCCTTAGGTCACATTTGTCTCTTTTTATTAGTTAATTAGTTGGTTGTTTAATTGTGATTGGAGGGAACTTCAAATGACATCATAATGATGTCATAAATGAGCCCTTTTTCTCATTTTCTATTCCTTTCTTCTCTACTTATTTTTAATTTAATTTTTAACAATATTTATTCATATTTTATGCCATAATAATTATTTACTCAACTGGACAAGTCGGCCAAAAATCACCTCTGAAGGCAAAATGACCAAAATGCCCTCCGTTTGGCTTAATGGGTCAAAATTGTCTGTACCGATTGAAAATTTTTTCTAAATATTTTCTTAGCATTCAAATGCCATAGGAATCTCAATGACCCTTCTCTGAAGTCCCAAAAATTGTTTTATGAATTTTTCCCCGGTTCTAGGGCTCCTAGTTGCGAGAACCGCAACTTCCCTCTGGGTTGCCCATCGCTTGGGCACCCGCTCATTTAACTTAGTTGTATTTTATTTCTAAAATTTTTACTAAATTTTTCTTATTAATATTTGAGTTAATTATGGTTCCTGACTTTAGTTTAAATATTTTTTTTCAGACGTTCTAACTGTCCGGACCGACACCGGTTACCGGAACAGTAGAATGTACGGAGTTGCTACCGGGAGGGTGTTACAAAAATGGTCCTTTCTGGTGGCACTAATCAATTTCCTATAGTCTATGCACATGCGCCAACCATTAACTACCCTAGTAGGGATTAGTTCATCGTTTGCATTTTGAATGATAGTTGTCCCACCTTTCTTAGGCACTACATGCACTGGACTAACCCATTTGTTATCATAGATCGGGTATATAATACCTGCATCTAATAGTTTCAAAATTTTCTTGTTCATTACTTTTTTAATGTTTGGGTTAAGTTTTTTTTTTTATGTTCAACAGTGGGTTTACTGTTTTCTTCCATAAGTATCCTATGCATGCAAATAGAAGGATGAATCTCTTTCAGGTCTTCTATTTTATACCTTATGCTCTTGCTATGTGTCCTAAGCACTCTTAGTAATTTTTCCTCTTCTATTTTAGATAGACTGGCATTAATAAAAACAGGATATTAGTAATTTGAGTCTAGAAATTATGTACCTTAGCGTAGAGGGAAGAGGTTTGGGTTTTACCTATTCAGAATTTTTCTTCGGATTGCTTTTGGTTTGTTCCTCCTTCAACTCTTCTACTTTAAAAGCTTGAGCCAAGGGTAGGAGTGGATGAGTTGCTAAATGTTGTCCAAAGGCTAATATTTCTATGTTCTCATCATTTGCCGTGAGGTTGTGCATAATGCATGCTCCAAGAGAATCTTCAGGATGGACCTTATGAAATTCCTCCCCTACTTGCTTGTCAACCATGTCAACTCTAAGGCATTCATCAGGTTCAAATTTTTGCTTCATTGTGTCAAACAAGTTGAATTCCACTTCTTCATCCCCTACCTTAAGACTTGATCACCTGTTTTTTACGTCTATGATTGCTCTGGCAATTGCCAAGAAAGGTGTTCCTAAGATGATGGGGATTTGAACATCCTCTTCCATCTCAAGAACAATAAAATCAACTGGAATGAAGAATTTGCCCACCTTGATAGGTATGTTCTCAAGTATTCCCACAGGATATTTAACGGACTGGTCAGCTAATACCACAGTATGGTGCTGCATTCCTCTGTTAGAGCAATAGTCTCATAGTCTTCCAGCTTTCTTTTCTTTGACATAATTTCCTTAAGGAATTTAGTGTAGGATGGCATCTGAGAGAGTGCTTCAGTGAAGGGGATGTTGATATAAAGTTTCTGTAAAACTTCTAAAAACTTCCCAAACTGCTTATCCAATATGGCTTTCTGGAATTTCTGAGGAAAAGGTAAAGGCTGATATGGCCCTGGTAGCTTCTTTTTCTTCCTTGTTTGCTCCTCTTGATCCTTCTTGGCTTCTTCCTCTTTTTCCTCTGCTTGACTTTTAGATTTTTCAAAGGTTTCCTCTGTTGGCACTTCCTTTGACTGTTTTAAAATTCTTCCACTTCTCAACGTAACTACCTTAAAATGCTCTTTGGTTGACTAGGCAGTTAATTGTAGGAGTGGAAGCATGGATTTAGGGCATTTAAAGCATTGAATTTCAAAAATCATTCTCTATGGTTACATGCCACATACCATATTTTTATGTGCCTAATCAATTTCAATGCCCAATTATATACCAAAACACATTTTAGCATACATTAAACTTTCATTTGTCATCATAGATTGTGAATTAACATTTAATTCTAATTAACCCTAACTAAAAGAGGGATTTTTGGTACTAACCTCTTGAAGCACAATTGATGGAATTCCCATTCTTTGGATGATCTTAGGACCCAAATGAAGTCCCTCTAGCTTGTCCACCACAAGCTCACCAATCACAGCCCCAAAATTGACTTTCCAAGCCTTGCCAACCACTTATAATTAGGGGTTAATGCTTTAGTGAGGTTATATGAATGTATGGGAGACTATAAACACTTTCTAGCAAATTTAATTCAAAGAAAATAAAGGATTTCTCTTTGAATCAAGTGAGAAAGGAAGAGAGGAGAGGGGAGCTAGTGTTGCCATCCACCATGGGAGGAAGAAGAGAAAAATTGTATTTTTTCTTTCTTCTTTTCCCTTTATATACACAAGTCAAAGTTTCACTAAATCCCTTGCCACAAGACACCACTAGATTCAATCTTATTTTTGGTTTACTCAATCTCATAAAGCCAAGTGTCAAAGGAAGATTGAATCTTGACTTTTATCATCTTGCATGATTAGAAGACAAATGGCAAGCTCATATGGTGCCATGTGTCACCATATCATGGTGCCACATGTCACCATGTGAAATGACCAATTTACCCTTACTTTTTAATTTGAGTTCTCAACCCAAAATTATAATTTCTCTTCTTCAAATTAATTTATATCAAATATAAATTAATTGATTAATTAATCTCCATTAATTAATTTATCATAATTAAATTCATATTCAAACAATTTAAATATAAATTTAATTTATGCTATAGATCCAATAACCTAGATTTGGTTTCAAGTCATGCTAGGGACTTTGCAATTTTATTGCAAACCAAACCTATTTAATTAATTAATCAAACTCTTTAATTAATCAAATAAATCACATTTTACTTGGTGATTAACTTGTGTAGATGTGTGACTTGCTAGGCTCATTACTTATTAGCAATGATAAATGATATTATCCCATAATATCATTAGAACTCTTTCTTACCTTAAATGATTTTTCTAAATCATTTCAGGTATATCATAGACCATGGTTGACACCTAGCATAACATGCCATGGCCACCCAATCAGTAATAAGGTTTATCTTAAATGAACCTTTAATCATATGTTACCATGTACTAGAATCTCTCCGTTACAAAATCCCAATTTCATCTGGAGTCATGGTTAATGTCAAACTCCATTTGCTATGAACATTATATTCTCTTTTAATTCCAATTCTTTATTAATTAGATTTTCTTATCAGAAACTCTTTTCTGACTAAATCAATCTGTCCTGGCCAGGAACTTGAATCATCAAGAATAATTAAATGAACATAGGATTTCAACCCTATTTATTTAGGGTAATGGATTCCATCTTGATCAACACTTATCTCCATATACAACTAGTAGGAGCCAACACATGCCCATATACCTATACGTAGTATGAGTATGAAAGCAGTATCAAACTCAAACCACCTATACATAAGATAACTATGTTATCTCAGGTCTAAAGATTATAGGCACTAATATAATATATGATAATGCATTGACAAGAGTAAGCTCCATGTTCTTGTCATAAGCATCACTAGCTCAGCCTACTTATTGAAGGAGCGGAAGCATGAAAAACACAAGTTTATACCATTGAATTCAAAAATTTTAACTTGGGGTCACATGCATCATGCAAGATTTATTTTTATCTATTTGATTTCAATGATAAACAACATATTAAAACTCTTTTAACATGTTTTTGGATCTGTATTTGCCATTTAAGATTTTAAAATTAATCAGATTAATTTTAGAACCCTAGATTAGATCAAGAACAAATACACTAATCTCTTGATGCACTGCAGTGTATTTGTGCCTTTCAGATGCGTCTGCAGGACACCAGATGTTGTCCCTCTAGCTTGTCCACACCAAGAACACCTATGGCAGCCCTTGAATAGCTTCTAAAGCTTTTTTCTATTAATTAGAAAATCAAGTTCTGCCTTTTAAGAGATTAAAGATGTAAATAGGACACTAGAAACGATTTCTAGTATTTTTAATTCAAGAGATTGTTTGTTAATCTATTGGAATAGATGAGAGATGAAGAAGAAGAGAGGAAGAGCTTCAAAATGGCGTCACAAAGGAGGAGTAGCTGCTGCTTGTGTTATTATCTTTTCATAACAACACTTGTATAGCTAGGTCAACACATTAAACCCTTGGCACATGTCACCCTCTAATTGGTTCTAAGTTTAATTGACCCAATCACATTGTGCCAAGTGTCAAACCTATATTTAATCTTAATTTTAACCATCTTATATGATTAAAAGACATTTGGCAAGCTTATGTGTAATGCCATGTGTCACCATCTCATGGTGCCACATGTCACCCTGTGAAATGAACAAAATGCCCCTGTGTCTTAATTTTGAATTCTCAACCCAAAATAATTATTTCTCTTCTTCTAATCAATTTATATCAAATATAAATTAAGTAATTAATCTCTATTAATTAATTTCTCATTAATTAAATTCATATTTAAACACTTTAAATATAAATTTAACTTATACTATACATCTAATAATCTAGATTTGGTTTCAAGTTATGCTAGGGACTTTGCAATTTTATTGCAAACCAAACCTATTTATTTAATTAATCAAACTCTTTAATTAATCAAATAAATCACATTTTACTTGGTGATTAACTTGTGTAGATGTGTGACTTGCTAGGCTCATTACTTATTAGCAATGATAAATGATATTATCCCATAATATCATTAGAACTCTTTCTTACCTTAAATGATTTTTCTAAATCATTTCAGGTATATCATAGACCATGGTTGACACCTAGCAT
Source organism: Hevea brasiliensis (assembly GCF_030052815.1). Classification (NCBI taxonomy): domain Eukaryota; kingdom Viridiplantae; phylum Streptophyta; class Magnoliopsida; order Malpighiales; family Euphorbiaceae; genus Hevea; species Hevea brasiliensis. Next base: position 59,839,429 of record NC_079499.1, on the reverse strand, counting down.
AACATGCCATGGCCACCCAATCAGTAATAAGGTTTATCTTAAATGAACCTTTAATCATATGTTACCATGTACTAGAATCTCTCCGTTACAAAATCCCAATTCCATCTGGAGTCATGGTTAATGTCAAACTCCATTTGCTATGAACATTATATTCTCTTTTAATTCCAATTCTTTATTAATTAGATTTTCTTATTAGAAACTCTTTTCTGACTAAATCAATCTGTCCTGGCCAGGAACTTGAATCATCAAGAATAATTAAATGAACATAGGATTTCAACCCTATTTATTTAGGGTAATGGATTCCATCTTGATCAACACCTATCTCCATATACAACTAGTAGGAGCCAACACATGCCCATATACCTATACATAGTATGAGTATGAAAGCAGTATCAAACTCAAACCACCTATACATAAGATAACTATGTTATCTCAGGTCTAAAGATTATAGGCACTGATATAATATATGACAATGCATTGACAAGAGTAAGCTCCATGTTCTTGTCATAAGCATCACTAGCTCAGCCTACTTATTGAAGGAGCGGAAGCATGAAAAACACAAGTTTATACCATTGAATTCAAAAATTTTAACTTGGGGTCACCTGCATCATGCAAGATTTATTTTTATCTATTTGATTTCAATGATAAACAACATATTAAAACTCTTTTAACATGTTTTTGGATCTGTATTTTCCATTTAAGATTTTAAAATTAATCAGATTAATTTTAGAACCCTAGATTAGATCAAGAACAAATACACTAATCTCTTGATGCACTGCAGTGTATTTGTGCCTTTCAGATGCGTCTGCAGGACACCAGATGTTGTCCCTTTAGCTTGTCCACACCAAGAACACCTATGGCAGCCCTTGAATAGCTTCTAAAGCTTTTTTCTATTAATTAGAAAATCAAGTTCTGCCTTTTAAGAGATTAAAGATGTAAATAGGACACTAGAAACGATTTCTAGTATTTTTAATTCAAGAGATTGTTTGTTAATCTATTGGAATGGATGAGAGATGAAGAAGAAGAGAGGGAGAGCTTCAAAATGGCGTCACAAAGGAGGAGTAGCTGCTGCTTGTGTTATTATCTTTTCATAACAACACTTGTATAGCTAGGTCAACACATTAAACCCTTGCCACATGTCACCCTCTGATTGGTTCTAGGTTTAATTGACCCAATCACATTGTGCCAAGTGTCAAACCTATATTTAATCTTAATTTTAATCATCTTATATGATTAAAAGACATTTGGCAAGCTTATGTGTAATGCCATGTGTCACCATCTCATGGTGCCACATGTCACCCTGTGAAATGACCAAAATGCCCCTGTGTCTTAATTTTGAATTCTCAATCCAAAATAATTATTTCTCTTCTTCTAATCAATTTATATCAAATATAAATTAAGTAATTAATCTCTATTAATTAATTTCTCATTAATTAAATTCATATTTAAACACTTTAAATTTAAATTTAACTTATACTATACATCTAATAATCTAGATTTGGTTTCAAGTCATGCTAGAGACTTTGCAATCTAATTGCAAACCAAACCTATTTAATTAATCAATTAAACTCATTGATTAATTAATTAAATCATATTTAATTAGGTGATAACTTGTGTATGTGTGTGACTTACTAGGCTCATCACTAATTGGCAATGAGATATGATATCAACTCTTAATATCATCAGAACTCTTTCTTACTATAAATGATTTCTCTAAATCATTTTATGCACCGCATAGACCATGGTTAACACCTAGCATAGCATGCCATGGCCACCCAATTAGTAATAAGGTTTATCTTAAATGAACCTATAATCATATGTTACCATGCACTAGAATCTCTCTGTTACAAAATCCCAACTCAAGCTGGAGTCATGGTTTATGTCAAACCCCATTTGCAATGAATATTATGTTCTCTTTTAATTCCAGTTCTTAATTAAAAAGATTTTCTCATCAGAAACTCTTTCTGAATAAATCTATCTGTCCTGGCCAGGAACTTGAAACATCAAGAACAATTAAATAAACATAGGATTTTATCTCTATTTACTTAGAGGAATAGATTCCATCTTGATTAACATCTACCTCCATATATAACTAGTAGGAGCCAACACATGCCCATATACCCATACACAGTACAAGTATGAAAGCAGTATCAAACTCAAACCACCTATATACAAGATAACTGTGCTATTTCAGGTCTAAAGATTATATGCACTGATATGATTTATGACAAAACATTGACAAGAGTAAACTCCATGTGTTTGTCATAAGTGTCACTGGTTCGGCCTACTTATCATGTATAAGTGCCTATCATGTTTGTTATATGGCATGAGACTCACCATTCCATCTTATTTATATCTCATATAAATAACTTGGGAATAAACATGAAAACAATCTTTCTGGATAAGTCATGTCCTTATTATGAAGTGTCCTCGATTGTGAACCTATTTATGATACTTTGTACTAGAAATACTATCACTCATATTCTTAACAACTTAAGAATAGAATTTCTAATAAAATATCAATGGACCTTTTCTATTACACATAAATATCTTATATAAATGGAAAAGTGAAAATGCCTTTTATTAATAAAACATGTACAAGATACATACTAAATGATATGCTCTAGGGCATACTACTAACAATCTCCCAGTAGCACTAAAGCCATTCATTATAATATCTTAGACCCATCTTCTCAAGATGTCGGTCTCGCTGAGTCTGTGACATAGCCTTAGTGAATGGATCAGCTAGATTTTCAGCTGATGCTATTTTCTACATGGCTACATTGCCTCACCCAACTATTTCTCTGATAATGTGGTAGCGCCTTTCTATGTGTTTGGATTTTTGGTGAGACCTTGGTTCCTTAGCCTGTATGACTGCTCCATTGTTGTCACAATATAGTGGAAGTGCTAACTCAATGGAAGGAACTATTGTAAGTTCTGTCATGAACTTCTTTATCCAAACAGCTTCCTTTGTAGCATCTGATGCAGCAATATACTCAGCCTCAGTAGTGGAATTTGCAGTTGTGCTCTATTTGGAACTCTTCTAACTGACTGCACCTCCATTAAAAATGAAAATATATCCAGAGGAAGACTTTTTATCATCAATATGTGATTGGAAATCAAAATTAGTATAACCATCCAATTGCAAGTCTCCACCTCCATAGATCAAGAATAAATCCTTAGTTCTTCTCAAGTATTTAAGGATATTCTTGACAGCTATACAGTGTTCCAAACCTGGATTGGATTGATACCTGCTAGTCAAACTAACAGCATATGCGATATCCAGCCTAGTACACAAGATTGGATACATTAAACTTCCAATAGCCGAAGCATATGGAATCCTAGCCATCTTATCTCTTTCTTCAAGTGTCTTTGGAGACATCTCTTTAGAAAGATGGATACCATGTCTCACTGGTAACAATCCTCTCTTGGAATCAAGCATGTTAAACCTTTTTAACACCTTTTCCAAGTATAGACTTTAGGATAAACTAATTATTCTTTTCGTTCTATCTCTATATATGCGAATCCCAAGAATATAGGTTACCTCCCCTAAGTCTTTCATGGAGAATGTATTTGACAACCATACCTTTACAGTTGTCAACATACCTGTGTCATTACCCATCAACAGTATGTCATCCACATATAAGACAAGGAAAGTGATAGCACTGTCACTAACCTTCTTATATACATATGGCTCATCCTCATTTTTGAAAAAACCAAAGGATTTAATTGTTAGTAGTATGCCCTAGAGCATATCATTTAGTATGTATCTTGTACATATTTTTATTAATAAAAGGCATTTCCACTTTTCTATTTGTATAATATATTTATGTGTAATAGAAAAGGTCCATTGATATTTTGTTAGAAATATTATTCTTAAGTTGTTAAGAATATGAGTGACAATATTTCTAGCACAAAGTATCATAAATAGGTTCACAATCAAGGATACTTCATAATATGGACATGACTTATCCAGAAAGATTGTATTCATGTTTGTTCCCAAGTTATTTATATGAGATATAAATAAGATGGAATGGTGAGTCTCATGCCATATGACAAACATGATAGGCACTTATAAATGATAAGTAGGCCGAACCAGTGACACTTATGACAAGCACATGGAGTTTACTCTTGTCAATGTTTTGTCATAAATCATATCAGTGCATATGATCTTTAGACCTGAGATAGCACAGCTATCTTGTATATAGGTAGTTTGAGTTTGATACTGCTTTCATACTTATACTGTGTATGGGTATATGGGCATGTGTTGGCTCCTACTAGTTATATATGGAGGTAGGTGTTGATCAAGATGGAATCTGTTCCTCTAAGTAAATAGAGATAAAATCCTGTGTTCATTTAATTGTTCTTGATGTTTCAAGTTCCTGGCCAGGACAGATAGATTTATTCAGAAAAGAGTTTCTGATGAGAAAATCTTTTTAATCAAGAACTGGAATTAAAAGAGAACATAATATTCATAACAAATGGAGTTTGACATAAACCATGACTCCATCTTGAGTTGGGATTTTGTAACAGAGAGATTCTAGTGCATGGTAACATATGATTATAGGTTCATTTAAGGTAAACCTTATTACTAATTGGGTGGCCATGGCATGCTATGCTAGGTGTTAACCATGGTCTATGAGGTTCATAAAATGATTTAGAGAAATCATTTATGGTAAGAAAGAGTTTGATGATATTAAGAGTTGATATCATGTCTCATTGCCAATTAGTGATGAGCCTAGTAAGTCACACACATACACAAGTTATCACCTATTTAAATATGATTTAATTAATTAATTAAAGAGTTTAATTGATTAATTAAATAGGTTTGGTTTGCAATTAAATTGCAAAGTCCCTAGCATGACTTGAAACCAAATCTAGATTATTGGATGTGTAGTATAAATTAAATTTATATTTAAAGTGTTTAAATATGAATTTAATTAATGAGAAATTAATTAATAGAGATTAATTAATTAATTTATATTTGATATAAATTAATTAGAAGAAGAAAAATAATTATTTTGGGTTGAGAACTCAAAATTAAGACACAGGGGCATTTTGGTCATTTTGCAGTGTGACACGTGGCACCATGAGATGGTGACACATGGGATTACACATAAGCTTGCCAAATGTTTTTTAATCATGTAAGATGATTAAAATCAAGATTAAATATAGGTTTGACACTTGGCACAATGTGATTGGGTGACTTAAACCTAGAGCTAATCAAAGGGTGACATGTGGCAAGGGCTTAATGTGTTAACCTAGCTATTTAAGTGTTGTTGTGAGAAAATAAAACACAACCAGCAGCCACACTCCTTTGTCACCCCACTTTGAGGGTTTTCATCTCTTCTTCTTCATCTCTCATCAATTCAAAGAGATTAGCCATCAATCTCTTGAATTAAGAACACTAGAAATTGTTTCTAGTGTCCTGTTTACATCTTTAATCTCTTAAAAGACAGAACTTGATTTTCTAATTAATAGAAAAAGCTTTAGAAGCTATTTAAGGGCTTCCATAGGTGTTCTTGGTGTGGACAAGCTAGAGGGACAACATCTGGTGTCCTGAAGACGAATCTCAAAGGCGCAGACACGCTGCAGTGCATCAAGAGGTTAGTGTAATCGTTCTTGATTTAATCTAGGGTTCTAAAATTAATCTGATTAATTTTAAAATCTTAAATGGTAAATACAGATCCAAAAACATATTAAAAGAGTTTTAATATGTTGTTTATCATTGAAATCAAATAGATAAAAATAAATCTTGCATGATGCATGTGACCCTAGGTGAAATTTTTGAATTCAATGGTATAAACTTGTGTTTTTCACGCTTCCGTTCCTTCAATTGGTATCAGAGCCACTATATTTTCCATTTAGATTGTTGATTATATGATTTAATTGTGTGTTTGATCATGAGATCAAGAGTTCATTGCTGGTTGCAAAGTCAAAGTGGCGGCACAAATGATGAACACCATGGTGTGCATGGTTGATGCATCACAATGGTGTGCAAAGGTAAATGGATGGTGAATGTGCAATTGTTGTATGATTTAAGATCCATTTTATGTCTAATTAAATTGTTTAATTAGAATTTTTATCACACAATTAAATTATGATTCAAATCAGAATTTTAAAAATTGTTTGAATGTGATTCAAATCTAAATTTTAAAAGTTGTTTGAATGTGATTCAAATCTGAATTTTTAAAGTTGTTTGAATCATATTTAAATCTGATTTTTTTAAAATTGATTGAATAAAATTCAGATCTGATTTTTAAAAAAATATTTGAATGTGATTCAAATATGATTTTTTAAAAAATGTTTGAATGTGATTCAAATCTGAATTTTTAAAGTTGTTTGAATGTGATTCAAATCTGAATTTTTAAATTTGTTTGAATGAGATTCAAATCTGAATTTTTAAATTTATTTGAATCATATTCAAATCTGAATTTTTAAGTTAAATATGAGATATTCAATTTAATTTAAGTATGTATGTTTTATTTAATTGTTAAATAGTGATATGCATGATGGATGATCATGGACTATAAAAGATCAATGTGATTGGATTTATTTCTTTTATGTTTCTTTGGGATTGTAAATTAATTAATTTATTTTAATTTATTTTGGGCATGTATTATTAAGTTTATAATAATTTTTGGGTTGTAATTTCATTTATTTAAGTTCTTGTAAATTCGCCTTGGTATGCCAAGGATTACTATGTAATATTGGATTGCAAGAAGTTCAAGGAGGTCAAGAGCATTGGTGGGACCAGTGGGAGGAATTCAAGATCAAGTGTTGATTATGTACTCCTTCAGCAACTCCTGTAAAATGAATGAATGAAATGCACCTAGGAATGCCCTGATTCAATTCTTGGTGGCTCAGAATTGAATCCCTTAGAAAGTCCATGATCATACCATATTTACTGCTTATCCATGAATGCATGAGATGTATGGGAATGTATGCAATTATATGATATATGCATGCTAAATGGATAATGTGCAAAGTGAGACCTTAATAGTAATTAGAATGACTATAAAATCTTCCAAACAAATGATTAAGTTAGAAATGCTATAATTAAAGTAATTATAACATAGGCCCTCCATTGGGGCAATTATTTTAAGAAATTTTAAATAGTTGCATAAGATGCAATTTATTTAAGAGATCTTCTTAAGAATAATTGTTAAGCATGAGATGTTGTAAATATGTAAATGGTTTAGTGGCCAATATTGGATGTACTTGAGGACATTAAAATTATTTGCATAATTACTGGCTCAATGGGATCAACTTAACTAATGCAAGATAAGTCAATAATGGATGTACCTGAGATTTTGAGCATTAGGGGCTAGGTAAAGGATTGAGCCTCACATGAGATGTGATGGGCAAATAGTTGCTCACTTATAGTTTATTGTAATTCCAATAATGGATGTACCTGAGGATGATCAATAGAATTATAAGAATTCAATCACCCACTAGAAATCCATCCAACTAGGATTTCCGTTTTCTACTTTGGAAGTGTAGGATTCGCTAAGTTAGTGGGACGACCAATTTGATTAAAAGACCATAATCATTTTGGTTAATTACATGATACATTTACTAATTAATCTAGTTATTTTCTGCAGTTAATTTTCTGATAAAAATGATCACAAAACAACCACCACCATCCAATATCCTTGCAAGCATACTTGATCACAATAAGTTGACAGGACCTAATCTGTCTGATTGGCTAAGAAATTTGAAACTTGTCCTGAACCTTGAACATATAGGATATGTTCTAGATTCAAATGTTCCTGGTCCCTTACCTCCAGAGGCCACACAAGAGGAATATGAAACTTTGGACAAGTGGAAGGAGCATGATATGAGAGCTAAGTGTTACATGCTTGCTTCCATAAGTAATGAGTTACAGAAGCAACATGAGAACATGCAGAGTGCGAGTGAGATCCTCCTTCACCTACAAGAGTTGTATGGTGAGCACAGCAGGAATGCTAGGTATGAGATATCTAGACAGCTATTCCGTATGAGGATGTCTGAGGGACAGAATGTTGGGGATCATGTCCACAAGATGATTTGGCTAATTGAGCAGTTGGAACATCTTGACTTCAACATGGATTTCCAACTACAGACGGATTTAATCCTTCAGTCCCTTCCTGAGTCTTTTGGGAATTTTGTGACAAATTTCCATATGACTAAACAGGAATGCACCTTAGCTAGTTTACTCAACATGCTGGTTATTGCCCAAAAGAATATGCCAGGCAATAAAGGAAAAGAGGTAGCTTTGGTTGCATCTTCTTCTGCTGGAAAGTCCAACAAGAAGAAGGGCAGTAAGAAAAAGAAACCTCAGATTCCTGGTCCTTCTAAGAAAATAGCTAAACAGAAAAAGAAGACAAAAGCTGATGAAGGCAAAGGAAAGTGTTTCCACTGCCAACAGGAAAGTGTTTCCATTGCCAATAAGAAAGTGTTTCCATTACCAGTAAGAAAGTGTTTCCACTGGCCAGAGTATAACAATCTAAATGAAAGCAATGCCGTGGTGAAAAACAACTCAAGTTTAAAATATATTTGGCACTTAAGGTTATGTCATGTTGCAGAAGATAGGATTACAAAATTGGAGAAAATGGGGATTCTATCCTTATTGGACTCTGAGCCTACTCCAACTTGTGAATCTTGCCTTCAGGGCAAAATGACTAGATCACCCTTTGTTGGACAGGGGCTAAGAGCTGAAAATATTTTGGAGCTAATACATAGTGATGTATGTGGTCCATTTAAAGAAATGGCTAGAGGGGGCTTTCATTATTTTATTACCTTTACTGATGATAAATCAAGGTTTGGGTATTTGTATTTGATGAAATACAAACATGAATCTTTTGAAAAGTTCAAAGAATTTAAATCTGAAGTAGAAAATCAAACAGGAAAGAGTATTAAAGCTCTTCGATCAGATCGTGGAGGTGAATATTTGAGTACTAAATTTGATGAATACTTTAGAGAGCATGGCATTGTTTCTCAGTTGACTCCTCCAGGAACGCCACAGCTAAATGGTGTATCTGAAATGAGAAATTGTACCCTATTGGATATGGTACGTAGTATGATGAGCTATACTGATATGCCAATCTCCTTTTGGGGATTTGCATTAGAATCAGCTTTGTATATTCTGAATAGGATTCCATCAAAATCAGTTTCTTCCACACCTTATGAGATATGGCATGGAAGAAAACCAAGTCTTAAGCATGTTAAGATTTGGGGTTGTCCAGCTTATATCAAAAAGCTGAACACTGATAAATTGGAGACCAGATCAAAAAAGGGTCGATTTGTTGGATATACAAAAGATAGTTTTGGATATTATTTTTATTTGCCTACTTCACAAAAGGTTGTGATAAGTAGAGATGCCACATTTCTTGAACAACAGTTTGTTCAAGAAGGAGGCAAAGGAAGGCAAATAGAGTTAGAATTGGAGAATTCTGACCAACCAACATATCAGATGGATATAGATCCATCTAGTCAACCTATACCCGTTGATGAAACATCTATAGCTGTTCCTCATAGAACAACCAGGGTATCTCACCCACCAGTGAGATATGGTTTTCTTCATGAAGAAGAACAAGAGTTGTCTACACATGAAGAAGTAGATCATGGAGATGATCTACTTACCTATGAAGAAGCTATATCAGATATAGACTCTTCAAAATGGATTGATGCTATGAAATCCGAGATTGATTCCATGTATAAGAATCAAGTTTGGGATCTTGTTAACCCACCTGAAGGAATTGTACCTATAGGGAACAAATGGGTTTTCAAGAAGAAAATTGGTTCTGATGGTAAGGTAGAGACCTATAAGGCAAGGCTAGTAGCGAAAGGGTTTCGCCAAAGGCAAGGAATCGACTATGAGGAGACTTTCTCACCTGTTGCCATGCTTAAATCAATTAGGATTTTATTAGCAATAGCTGCGTACTATGATTATGAGATTTGGCAGATGGATGTCAAAACAGCTTTTCTCAATGGATACATTGAAGAAAACATTTTCATGGAACAACCTAGGGGATTTGAATCCCAAGATGGTTCCAAGGTATGCAAGCTAAAGCGATCCATTTATGGGTTGAAACAAGCTTCGAGGAGTTGGAACATCCGTCTTGATAAAGCCATTAAATCCTTTGGTTTTATAAAAAATGAGGATGAGCCATGTGTATATAAGAAGGTTAGTGATAGTGCTATCACTTTCCTTGTCTTATATGTGAATGACATACTATTGATGGGTAATGACACAGGTATGTTGACAACTATAAAGGTATGGTTGTCAAATACATTCTCCATGAAAGACTTAGGGGAGGCAACCTATATTCTTGGGATTCGCATCTATAGAGATAAAGTGAAAAGAATAATTGGTTTATCCTAAAGTCTATACTTGGAAAAGGTGTTAAAGAGGTTTAACATGCTTGATTCCAAGAGAGGATTGTTACCAGTGAGACATGGTATCCATCTTTCTAAAGAGATGTCTCCAAAGACACCTGAAGAAAGAGATAAGATGGCCAGGATTCCATATGCTTCGGCTATTGGAAGTATAATGTATGCAATGTTGTGTACTAGGCTGGATATCGCATATGCTGTTAGTTTGACTAGCAGGTATCAATCCAATCCAGGTTTGGAACACTGGATAGCTGTCAAGAATATCCTTAAGTACTTGAGAAGAACTAATGATTTATTCTTGATTTATGGAGGTGGAGACTTGTAATTGGATGGTTATACTGATTCTGATTTTCAATCAGATATTGATGATAGAAAGTCTACCTCTAGATATGTGTTCATTTGTAATGGAGGTACAATCAGTTGGAAGAGTTCCAAATAGAGCACGATTGCAGATTCCACTACAAAGGCTGAGTATATTGCTGCATCAGATGATGCAAAGGAAGCTGTTTGGATAAAGAAGTTCGTGACAGAACTTACAGTAGTTCCTTCCATTGAGTCAGCAGTTCCACTACACTGTGACAATAATGGAGCAACATCATGAGCTAAGGAACTAAGGTCTCACCAAAATCCAAACACATAGAAAGGCACTACCACATTATCAGACATATAGTTGGGCAAAGGCGATATAGCCATGTAGAAAAATAGTATCAGCTGAAAATCCAGCTGATCCATTCACTAAGCCTATGTCACAGACTCAGTTAGACCGACATCTTGAGAAGATAGGTATAAGATATTGTAATGAATGGCTCTAGTGCTAGTGGGAGATTGTTAGTAGTATGCCCTAGAGCATATCATTTAGTATGTATATTGTACATATTTTTATTAATAAAAGGCATTTCCACTTTTCTATTTATATAATATATTTATGTGTAATAGAAAAGGTCCATTGATATTTTGTTAGAAATATTATTCTTAAGTTGTTAAGAATATGAGTGACAATATTTCTAGCACAAAGTATCATAAATAGGTTCACAATCAAGGATACTTCATAATAAGGACATGACTTATCCAGAAAGATTGTATTCATGTTTGTTCCCAAGTTATTTATATGAGATATAAATAAGATGGAATGGTGAGTCTCATGCCATATGACAAACATGATAGGCACTTATAAATGATAAGTAGGCCGAACCAGTGACACTTATGACAAGCACATGGAGTTTACTCTTGTCAATGTTTTGTCATAAATCATATCGATGCATATGATCTTTAGACACGAGATAGCAGATTATCTTGTATATAGGTAGTTTGAGTTTGATACTGCTTTCATACTTGTACTGTATGGGTATATGGGCATGTGTTGGCTCCTACTAGTTATATATGGAGGTAGGTGTTGATCAAGATGGAATCTGTTCCTCTAAGTAAATAGAGATAAAATCCTATGTTCATTTAATTGTTCTTGATGTTTCAAGTTCCTGGCCAGGACAGATAGATTTATTCAGAAAAGAGTTTCTGATGAGAAAATCTTTTAATCAAGAACTGGAATTAAAAGAGAACATAATATTCATAGCAAATGGAGTTTGACATAAACCATGACTCCAGCTTGAGTTGGGATTTTATAACAGAGAGATTCTAGTGCATGGTAACATATGATTATAGGTTCATTTAAGGTAAACCTTATTACTAATTGGGTGGCCATGGCATGCTATGCTAGGTGTTAACCATGGTCTATGAGGTTCATAAAATGATTTAGAGAAATCATTTATGGTAAGAAAGAGTTCTGATGATATTAAGAGTTGATATCATGTCTCATTGCCAATTAGTGATGAGCCTAGTAAGTCACACACATACACAAGTTATCACCTATTTAAATATGATTTAATTAATTAATTAAAGAGTTTAATTGATTAATTAAATAGGTTTGGTTTGCAATTAAATTGCAAAGTCCCTAGCATGACTTGAAACCAAATCTAGATTATTGGATGTGTAGTATAAATTAAATTTATATTTAAAGTGTTTAAATATGAATTTAATTAATGAGAAATTAATTAATAGAGATTAATTAATTAATTTATATTTGATATAAATTAATTAGAAGAAGAAAAATAATTATTTTGGGTTGAGAACTCAAAATTAAGACACAGGGGCATTTTGGTCATTTTGCCTGTGACACGTGGCACCATGAGATGGTGACACATGGGATTACACATAAGCTTGCCAAATGTTTTTTAATCATGTAAGATGATTAAAATCAAGATTAAATATAGGTTTGACACTTGGCATAATGTGATTGGGTCACTTAAACCTAGAGCTAATCAAAGGGTGACATGTGGCAAGGGCTTAATGTGTTAACCTAGCTATTTAAGTGTTGTTATGAGAAAATAAAACACAACCAGCAGCCACACTCCTTTGTCACCCCACTTTGAGGGTTTTCATCTCTTCTTCTTCATCTCTCATCAATTCAAAGAGATTAGCCATCAATCTCTTGAATTAAGAACACTAGAAATTGTTTCTAGTGTCCTGTTTACATCTTTAATCTCTTAAAAGGCAGAACTTGATTTTCTAATTAATAGAAAAAGCTTTAGAAGCTATTTAAGGGCTTCCATAGGTGTTCTTGGTGTGGACAAGCTAGAGGGACAACATCTGGTGTCCTGAAGACGAATCTCAAAGGCGCAGACACGCTGCAGTGCATCAAGAGGTTAGTGTAATCGTTCTTGATTTAATCTAGGGTTCTAAAATTAATCTGATTAATTTTAAAATCTTAAATGGCAAATACAGATCCAAAAACATATTAAAAAGAGTTTTAATATGTTGTTTATCATTGAAATCAAATAGATAAAAATAAATCTTGCATGATGCATGTGACCCTAGGTGAAATTTTTGAATTCAATGGTATAAACTTGTGTTTTTCACGCTTCCGTTCCTTCATTAATGGCTTCATCAAAACGGATGTTCCAACTCCTCGAAGCTTGCTTTAACCCATAAATGGAACGTTTTAGCTTGCATACCTTAGAACCATCTTGGGATTCAAAACCCCTAGGTTGTTCCATGAAAATGTTTTCTTCAATGTTTCCATTGAGAAAAGCTGTTTTGACATCCATCTGCCAAATCTCATAATCATAGTATGCAGCTATTGCTAATAGAATCCTAATTGATTTAAGCATGGCAACAAGCAAGAAAGTCTCCTCATAGTCGATTCCTTGCCTTTGGTGAAATCCTTTCGCTATTAGCCTTGCCTTATAGGTCTCTAGCTTTCCATCATAACTAATTTTCTTCTTGAAAACCCATTAGTTCCCTATAGGTACAATACCTTCAGGTGGGCCAACAAGATCCCAAACTTGATTCTTATACATGGAATCAATCTCGGATTTCATAGCATCAACCCATTTTGAAGAGTTTATATCTGATATAGCTTCTTCAAAGATAAGTGGATCATCTCCATGATCTACTTCTACATGAGTAGACAACTCTTGTTCTTCTTCATGAAGGAAACCATATCTCACTGGTGGATGAGATACCTTGGTTGTTCTACAAGGAATAACTGTAAATGTTTCATCAATGGGTCACAAAATTCCCAAAAGACTCAGGAAGGGACTGAAGGATCAAATCCGTCTATAGTTGGAAATCCATGTTGAAATAAAGATGTTCCAACTGCTCAATCAGCCGAATCATCTTATGGACATGATCCCCAACATTCTGTCCCTCAGACATCCTCATGCAGAACAGCTGCCTAGATATCTCATACCTAGCATTGCTGCTGTGCCCACCATACAACTCTTGTAGGTGAAGGAGGATCTCACTCGCACTCTGCATGTTCTCATGCTGCTTCTGTAACTCATTACTCATGGAAGCAAGCATGTAACACTTAGCTCTCATATAATGCTCCTTCCACTTGTCCAAAGTTTCATGTTCCTCTTGAGTGGCCTCTGGAGGTAAGGGACCAGGAGCATTTGAATCTAGAACATATCCTATATGTTCAAGGTTCAGGACAAGTTTTAAATTTCTTAGCCAATCAGAGAGATTAGGTCCTGTCAACCTATTGCGATCAAGTATGCTTGCAAGGATATTGGATGGTGGTGGTTGTTCTGTGCTCATTATTATCAGAAAATTAACTGTAGAAAATAACCAGAATAATTAGTAAATGTATCATGTAATTAACTAAAATGATTATGGTCTTTTATTCAAATTTGTCCTCCCACTAACTAAACGAATCCTACACTTCCAAAGTAGAAAACGGAAATCCTAGTTGGATGAATTTCTAGTGGGTGATTGAATTCTTATAATTCTATTGATCATCCTCAGGTACATCCATTATTGGAATTATAATAAACTATAAGTGAGCAACTCCTTGCCCATCACATCTCATGTGAGGTTCAATCCTTTACCTAGCCCCTAATACTCAAAATCTCATGTACATCCATTATTGACCTATCTTGCATTAGTTAAGTTGATCCCATTGAGCCAGTAATTATGCAAATAATTTTAATGTCCTCAGGTATATCCAATATTGGCCACCAAACCATTTACATATTTACAGCATCTCATGCTTAACAATTATTCTTAAGAAAATATCTTAAATTAATTGCATCTTATGCAACTCTTTAAATTTTCTTAAAACAATTGCCCCAATGGAGGGCCCATGTTATAATTACTTTAATTATAGCATTTCCAACTTAATCATTTGTTTGGAAGACTTTATGGTCATCCTAATTACTATTAAGGTCTCACTTTGTACATTATCCATTTAGTATGCATATATCATATAATTGCATACATTCCCATACATCTCATGCATTCATGGATAAGTAGTAAATATGGTATAATCATGGACTTTCTAAGGGTTTCAATTCTGAGCCACTAAGAATTGAATCAGGGCATTCCTAGGTGCATTTCATTCATTCATTTTACAAGAGTTGCTGAAGGAGTACATAATCAACACTTCATATTGAAGTCCTCCCACTGGTCCCACTAATGCTCTTTACCTCCTTGAACTTCTTGTAATCCAATATTACATAGTAATCCTTGGCATACCAAGGCAAATTTATAGGAACTTAAATGAATGAAATTATAACCCAAAAATTATTACAAACATAATAATACATGCCTAAAATAAATTAAAATAAATTAATTAATTTACAATCCCAAAGAAACATAAAGGAAATAAATCCAATCACATTGGTCTTTTATAGTCCATGATCATCCATCATGCATATCACTATTTATCAATTAAATAAAACATACATACTTAAATTAAATTGAATATCTCATATTCAACTTAAAAATCCAGATTTGAATATGATTCAAATAAATTTAAAATTTCAGATTTGAATCTCATTCAAACAAATTTAAAAATTCAGATTTGAATCACATTCAAACAACCTTAACAATTCAGATTTGAATCACATTCAAACAATTTTTAAAAATTCAGATCTGAATATTATTCAAACAACTTTAAAAAGTCAGATTTAAATATGATTCAAACAAATTTAAAAATTCAGATTCGAATCACATTCAAACAACTTTTAAAATTCAGATTTGAATCACATTCAAACAATTTTTTAAATTTTGATTTGAATCAAAATTTAATTGTGTGATTAAAATTCTAATTAAACAATTTAATTAGACACAGGATGAGCTTTTAGATCATATAACAATTGCAAATTGAAAAGCCAAACCTTGAGCCACCCATGAATCCACAAACCTTGCGCACCATGAAGGTGTTCTCTTAGATGCAGCCACACATCCATTGCAACCAGCAATGGATAAATCATCTCATGATCAAAACACACAATTAAATCATATAATTAACAATCTAAATGGAAAATATAGTGGCTTTGATACCAATTGAAGGAGCGGAAGCGTGAAAAACACAAGTTTATACCATTGAATTCAAAAATTTTAACTTGGAGTCACATGCATCATGCAAGATTTATTTTTATCTATTTGATTTCAATGACAAACAACATATTAAAACTCTTTTAACATGCTTTTGGATCTGTATTTTCCATTTAAGATTTTAAAATTAATCAGATTAATTTTAGAACCCTAGATTAGATCAAGAACAAATACACTAATCTCTTGATGCACTGCAGTGTATTTGTGCCTTTCAGATGCATCTTTAGGACACCAGATGTTGTTACTCTAGCTTGTCCACACCAAGAACACCTATGGCAGCCCTTGAATAGCTCTTAAAGATTTTTTTTATTAATTAGAAAATCAAGTTTTGCCTTTTAAGAGATTAAAGTGAAAGAACGGAAGAGTGAAAAACACAAGTTTATACCATTGAATTCAAAAATTTTCACCTAGGGTCACTGCATCATGCAAGATTTATTTTTATCTATTTGATTTCAATGATAAATAATATATTAAAACTCTTTTAATATGTTTTTGGATCTGTATTTGCCATTTAAGATTTTAAAATTAATCAGATTAATTTTAGAACCCTAGATTAAATCAAGAACGATTACACTAACCTCTTGATGCACTACAGCGTGTCTGCACCTTTGAGATTCGTCTTCAGGACACCAGATGTTATCCCTCTAGCTTGTCCGCACGAAGAACACCTATGGCAGCCCTTGAACAACTTTTAAAGCTTTTTCTATTAATTAGAAATTCAAGTTCTGCCTTTTAAGAGATTAGAGATGTAAACAGGACACTAGAAACAATTTCTAGTGTTCTTAATTCAAGAGATTGATGGCTAATCTCTTTGAATTGATGAGAGATGAAGAAGAATAGATGAAAAGCCTCACTATGAAATGACCAAAATGCCCCTGTCTCTTAATTTTGAGTTCTTAACCCAAAATAATTATTTTTCTTCTTCTAATTAATTTATATCAAATATAAATTAATTAATTAATCTCTATTAATTAATTTCTCATTAATTAAATTCATATTTAAACACTTTAAATATAAATTTAATTTATACTATACATCCAATAATCTAGATTTGGTTTCAAGTCATGCTAGGGACTTTGCAATTTAACTGCAAACCAAACCTATTTAATTAATCAATTAAACTCTTTAATTAATTAATTAAATCATATTTAAATAGGTGATAACTTATGTATGTGTGTGACTTACTAGGCTCATGAATAATTGGCAATGAGACATGATATCAACTCTTAATATCATCAGAACTCTTTCTTACCATAAATGATTTCTCTAAATCATTTTATGAACCTCATAGACCATGGTAAACACCTAGCATAGCATGCCATGGCCACCCAATTAGTAATAAGGTTTACCTTAAATGAACCTATAATCATATGTTACCATGCACTAGAATCTCTCTGTTACAAAATCCCAACTCAAGCTGGAGTCATGGTTTATGTCAAACTCCATTTGCTATGAATATTATGTTCTCTTTTAATTCCAGTTCTTGATTAAAAAGATTTTCTCATCAGAAACGCTTTTCTGAATAAATCTATCTGTCCTGGCCAGGAACTTGAAACATCAAGAACAATTAAATGAACATAGGATTTTATCTCTATTTACTTAGAGGAACAGATTCCATCTTGATCAACACCTACCTCCATATATAACTAGTAGGAGCCAACACATGCCCATATACCCATACATAGTACAAGTATGAAAGCAGTATCAAACTCAAACTACCTATATACAAGATAACTGTGCTATCTCAGGTCTAAAGATTATATGCACTGATATGATTTATGACAAAACATTGATAAGAGTAAACTCCATGTGCTTGTCATAAGTGTCACTGGTTCGGCCTACTTACCATTTATAAGTGCCTATCATGTTTGTTATATGGCATGAGACTCACCATTCCATCTTATTTATATTTCACATAAATAACTTGGGAACAAACATGAATACAATCTTTCTAGATAAGTCATGTCCTTATTATGAAGTATCCTCGATTGTGAACCTATTTATGATACTTTATGCTAGAAATATTGTCACTCATATTCTTAACAACTTAAGAATAATATTTCTAACAAAATATCAATGGACCTTTTCTATTACACATAAATATATTATGTAAATGGAAAAGTGGAAATGCCTTTTATTAATAAAAATATGTGCAAGATACATACTAAATGATATGCTCTAGGGCATACTACTAATAATCTCCCACTAGCACTAGAGCCATTCATTACAATATCTTGGACCTATCTTCTCAAGATGTCGGTCTAACTGAGTCTGTGACATAGGCTTAGTGAATGGATCAGCTGGATTTTCAGCTGATGCTATTTTCTGCATGGCTACATTGCCTCGCCCAACTATTTCTCTGATAATGTGGTAGCGCCTTTCTATGTGTTTAGATTTCTAGTGAGACCTTGGTTCCTTAGCCTGTATGACTACTCCATTATTGTCACAGTGTAGTGGAACTACTGACTCAATGGAAGGAACTACTGTAAGTTCTGTCACGAACTTCTTTATCCAAACAGCTTCCTTTGCAAAGATCTCGATGCAAAGAATATACTCAGCCTCTGTAGTGGAATCTGCAGTCGTGCTCTGTTTGGAACTCTTCCAACTGACTGCACCTCCATTACAAATGAACACATATCCAGAGGTTGACTTTCTATCATCGATATATGCTTGGAAATCAGAATCAGTATAACCATCCAATTGCAAGTCTCCACCTCCATAAATCAAGAATAAATCCTTAGTTCTTCTCAAGTACTTAAGGATATTCTTGACAGCTATCCAGTGTTCCAAACCTGGATTGGATTGATACCTGCTAGTCAAACTAACAGCATATGCGATATCTGGCCTAGTACAAAACATTGCATACATTAAACTTCCAATAGCCGAAGCATATGGAATCCTGGCCATCTTATCTCTTTCATCAGGTGTCTTTGGAGACATCTCTTTAGAAAGGTGGATACCATGTCTCACTGGTAACAATCCTCTCTTGGAATCAAGCATGTTAAACCTCTTTAACACCTTTTCCAAGTATAGACTTTGAGATAAACCAATTATTCTTTTCGCTCTATCTCTATAGATGCGAATCCCAAGAATATAGGTTGCCTCCTCTAAGTCTTTCATAGAGAATGTATTTGACAACCATACCTTTATAGTCATCAACATACCTATGTCATTACCCATCAACAGTATGTCATCCACATATAAGACAAGGAAAGTGATAGCACTGTCACTAACCTTCTTATATACACATGGCTCATCCTCATTTTTGATAAAACCAAAGGATTTAATGGCTTCATCAAAATGGAAGTTCCAACTCCTCGAAGCTTGTTTCAACCCATAAAATGGATCGCTTTAGCTTGCATACCTGGGAACCATCTTGGGACTCAACCCCTAGGTTGTTCCATGAAAATGTTTTCTTCAATGTAGCCATTAAGAAAAGCTGTTTTGACATCCATCTGCCAAATCTCATAATCATAGTATGCAGCTATTGATAATAAAATCCTAATTGATTTAAGCATGGCAACAGGCGAGAAAGTCTCCTCATAGTCGATTCCTAGCCTTTGGCGAAACCCTTTCGCTACTAGCCTTGCCTTATAGGTCTCTACCTTTCCATCAGAACCAATTTTCTTCTTGAAAACCCATTTGCTCCTTATAGGTACAATACCTTCAGGTGGGTCAACAAGATCCCAAACTTGATTCTTATACATGGAATCAATTCAGATTTCATAGCATCAATCTATTTTGAGGAGTCTATATATGATATAGCTTCTTCATATGTAAGTGGATCATCTTCATGATCTACTTCTTCATGAGTAGGAAACTCTTGTTCTTCTTCATGAAGGAAACCATATCTCACTGGTGGGTGAGAGACCCTGGTTGTTCTACGAGGAACAGCTGTAGATGTTTCATCAACGGGTATAGGTTGACTAGATAGATCTATATCCATCTGATCTGTTGGTTGGTCAGAATTCTTGAATTCTATGTCTATTTGCCTTCCTTTGCCTCCTTCTTGAACAAACTGTTGTTCAAGAAATGTAGCATCTCTACTTATCACAACCTTTTGTGAAGTAGGCAAATAAAAATAATATCCAAAACTATATTTTGGATATCCAACAAATCGACCTTTTTCTGATCTGGTCTCCAATTTATCAGTGTTCAGCTTTCTGATATAAGCTGGACAACCCCAAATCTTAACATGCTTAAGACTTGGTTTTCTTCCATGCCATATCTCATAAGGTGTGGAAGAAACTGATTTTGATGGAATCCTATTCAGAATATACAAAGCTAATTCTAATGCAAATCCCCAAAAGAAGATTGGCACATCGGTATAGCTCATCATACTACGTACCATATCCAATTGGGTACGATTTCTCCTTTCAGATACACCATTCAGTTGTGGCATTCCTGGAGGAGTCAGCTAAGAAACAATGCAATGCTCTCTCAAGTATTCATCAAATTCAGTACTCAAATATTCACCTCCACGATCTGATCGAAGAGCTTTAATACTCTTTCCTGTTTGATTTTCTACTTCAGATTTAAACTCTTTGAACTTTTCAAAAGATTCATGTTTGTATTTCATCAAATAAAAATACCCAAACCTTGATTTATCATTAGTAAAGGTAATAAAATAATGAAAACCCGCTCTAGCCATTTCTTTAAATGGACCACATACATCACTATGTATTAGCTCCAAAATATTTTCAGCTCTTAGCCCTTATCCAATAAAGGGTGATTTAGTCATTTTGCCCTGAAGGTAAGATTCACAAGTTGGAATAGGCTCAGAGCCCAATGAGGATAGAATCTCCATTTTCTCCAGTTTTGCAATCCTATCTTCTGCAACATGACATAACCTTAAGTGCCAAATATATTTTTGAACTTGAGTTGGTTTTCACCATGGCATTGCATTCTTTTAGATCACTTGCATTCAATTTGTGTTTGTCATTATTATCCAAATAATAAAGACCATTATTCATATAACCCGAACTAATATATTTATTTCCAAAATAAATATTGCAAACATCATCTGTGAACTGAAATTCATAGCCATTTCTAGTTAAACCAGATATAGAAATGATATTCTTAAAAGCATCAGGTACATATAAAATATGATCCAAACACAAAACATGTCCAAACATGTAAAAAGATTTAGATTCTATGGCTAAAGCTTCAACAGTTGAGCCATTGCAAATCCAGACTCTAATATCTTGAGAACGCAAGCTGCTACTGTTCGCTAGTTCCTGCATATCATTAGAAATGTGAGAACTGGCACCAGTATCTAAAACCCAAGCTGTAGATGAACTATGAGTATCATCAGAATCTAAATAACAGGATATGGACATACCTTCCGAAGGTGTATCCTTCTTTTCCTTCAGAGAAGCAAGATACTCTGGGCAGTTCCTTTTCCAGTGCCCATCCTTTTGGTAGTGGAAACACTTTCCTTTGCCTCCATCAGCTTTAGTCTTCCTTTTCTATTTAGCTATTTTCTTGGAAGGACCAGGAATCTGAGGTTTCTTTTTCTTATTGCCCTTCTTCTTGTTGGACTTTTTAGCAGAAGAAGATGCAACCAAAGCTACCTCTTTTCCTTTATTGCTTGGCATATTCTTTTGGGCAATAACCAGCATGTTGAGTAAACCAGCTAAGGTGCATTCCTGTTTAGTCATATGGAAATTTGTCACAAAATTCCCAAAAGACTCAGGAAGGGACTGAAGGATCAAATCCGTCTGTAGTTGGAAATCCATGTTGAAGTCAAGATGTCCCAACTGCTCAATCAGCCGAATCATCTTGTGGACATGATCCCCAACATTTTGTCCCTCAGACATCCTCATACGAAATAGCTGTCTAGATATCTCATACCTAGCATTCCTGCTGTGCTCACCATACAAGTCTTGTAGGTGAAGGAGGATCTCACTCGCACTCTGCATGTTCTCATGTTGCTTCTGTAACTCATTACTCATCGAAGCAAGCATGTAACACTTAGCTCTCATATCATGCTCCTTCCACTTGTCCAAAGTTTCATGTTCCTCTTGTGTGGCCTCTGGAGGTAAGAGACCCGGAACATTTGAATCTAGAACATATCCTATATGTTTAAGGTTCAGGACAAGTTTCAAATTTCTTAGCCAATCAGACAGATTAGGTCCTGTCAACCAATTGTGATCAAGTATGCTTGCAAGGATATTGGATGGTGGTGGTTGTTTTGTGCTCATTTTTATCAGAAAATTAACTGCAGAAAATAACCAGATTAATTAGTAAATTTATCATGTAATTAACCAAAATGATTATGGTCTTTTAATCAAATTGGTCCTCCCACTAACTTAGCGAATCCTACACTTCCAAAGTAGAAAACGGAAATCCTAGTTGGATGGATTTCTAGTGGGCGATTGAATTCTTATAATTCTATTGATTATCCTCAGGTACATCCATTATTGGAATTACAATAAACTATAAGTGAGCAACTCCTTGCCCATCACATCTCATGTGAGGTTCAATCCTTTACCTAGCCCCTAATGCTCAAAATTTCAGGTACATCCATTATTGACTTATCTTGCATTAGTTAAGTTGATCCCATTGAGCCAGTAATTATGCAAATAATTTTAATGTCCTCAGGTACATCCAATATTGGCCACCAAACCATTTACATATTTACAACATCTCATGCTTAACAATTATTCTTAAAAAAATCTCTTAAATTAATTGCATCTTATGCAACTATTTAAAATTTCTTAAAATAATTGCCCCAATGGAAGGCCTATGTTATAATTACTTTAATTATAGCATTTCCAACTTAATCATTTGTTTGGAAGATTTTATGGTCATTCTAATTACTATTAAGGTCTCACTTTGCACATTATCCAATTAGCATGCATATATCATATAATAGCATACATTCCCATACATCTCATGCATTCATGGATAAGCAATAAATATGGTATGATCATGGACTTTCTAAGGGATTCAATTCTGAGCCACCAAGAATTGAATCAGGGCATTCCTAGGTGCATTTCATTCATTCATTCATTTTACAAGAGTTGCTGAAGGAGTACATAATCAACACTTGATCTTGAATTCCTCCCATTGGTCCCACCAATGCTCTTGACCTCCTTGAACTTATTGCAATCCAATATTACATGGTAATCCTTGGCATACCAAGGCGAATTTACAAGAACTTAAAAAAATGAAATTACAACCCAAAAATTATTACAAACTTAATAATACATGCCCAATATAAATTAAAATAAATTAATTAATTTACAATCCCAAAGAAACATAAAAGAAATAAATCTAATCACATTGGTCTTTTATAGTCCATGATCATCCATCATGCATATCACTATTTAACAATTAAATAAAACATACATACTTAAATTAAATTGAATATCTCATATTCAACTTAAAAATCCAGATTTGAATATGATTCAAATAAATTTAAAAATTCAGATTTGAATCTCATTCAAACAAATTTAAAAATTCAGATTTGAATCACATTCAAACAACTTTAAAAATTCAGATTTGAATCACATTCAAACATTTTTTAAAAAATCATATCTGAATTTTATTCAATCAATTTTAAAAAATCAGATTTAAATATGATTCAAACAACTTTAAAAATTCAGATTTAAATCACATTCAAACAACTTTTAAAATTCAGATTTGAATCACATTCAAACAATTTTTTTTTTAAATTCTGATTTGAATCATAATTTAATTGTGTGATTAAAATTCTAATTAAACAATTTAATTAGACATAGGATGAGCTTTTATATCATACAACAATTGTAAATTAAAAAGCAAATCTTGCGCCACCTTGAAGAACCATTGTTGCCGCCACCAATGGTGGCTTCACCTTGTGTGCCGCCACGCATCCATTGCAACCAGCAATGGATCAATCATCTCATGATCAAATCACACAATTAAATCATATAATCAACAATCTAAATGGCAAATATAGTGGCTCTGATACGAATTGAAAGAACGGAAGCGTGAAAAACACAAGTTTATACCATTGAATTCAAAAATTTTCACCTAGGGTCACATGCATCATGCAAGATTTATTTTTATCTATTTGATTTCAATGATAAACAACATATTAAAACTCTTTTAATATGTTTTTGGATCAGTATTTGCCATTTAAGATTTTAAAATTAATCAGATTAATTTTAGAACCCTAGATTAAATCAAGAACGATTACACTAACCTCTTGATGCACTGCAGCGTGTCTGCGCCTTTGAGATTTGTCTTCAGGACACCAGATGTTGTCCCTCTAACTTGTCCGCACCAAGAACACTTATTGCAGCCCTTGAACAGATTCTAAAGCTTTTTCTATTAATTAGAAATTCAAGTTCTGCCTTTTAAGAGATTAGAGATGTAAACAGGACACTAGAAACAATTTCTAGTGTTCTTAATTCAAGAGATTGATGGCTAATCTCTTTGAATTGATGAGAGATGAAGAAGAATAGATGAAAAGCCTCAAAGTGGCGTGACAAAGGAGAGGAGTGGCTGCTGGTTGCTTTTCTTTTTCATAACAACATTAAATAGCTAGGTTAACACATTAAACCCTTGCCACATGTCACCCTTTGATTAGCTCTAGGTTTAACTGACCCAATCACAGTATTCCAAGTGTTAAACCTATATTTAATCTTGATTTTAATCATCTTACATGATTAAAAAAAAATATTTGGCAAGCTTATGTGTAATCCCATGTGTCACCATCTCATGGTGCCACGTGTCACACTATGAAATGACCAAAATGCCCCTGTCTCTTAATTTTGAGTTCTTAACCCAAAATAATTATTTTTCTTCTTCTAATTAATTTATATCAAATATAAATTAATTAATTAATCTATATTAATTAATTTTTCATTAATTAAATTCATATTTAAACACTTTAAATATAAATTTAATTTATACTACACATCCAATAATCTAGATTTGGTTTCAAGTCATGCTAGGGACTTTGCAATTTAATTGCAAACCAAACCTATTTAATTAATCAATTAAACTCTTTAATTAATTAATTAAATCATATTTAAATAGGTCATAACTTATGTATGTGTGTGACTTACTAGGCTCACCACTAATTGGCAATGAGGCATGATATCAACTCTTAATATCATCAGAACTCTTTCTTACCGTAAATGATTTCTCTAAATCATTTTATGAACCTCATAGACCATGGTTAACACCTAGCATAGCATGCCATGGCCACCCAATTAGTAATAAGGTTTACCTTAAATGAACCTATAATCATATGTTACCATGCACTAGAATCTCTCTGTTATAAAATCCTAACTCAAGCTGGAGTTATGGTTTATGTCAAACTCCATTTGCTATGAATATTATGCTCTCTTTTAATTCCAGTTCTTGATTAAAAAGATTTTCTCATCAGAAACTCTTTTCTGAATAAATCTATTTGTCTTGGCTAGGAACTTGAAACATCAAGAATAATTAAATGAACATAGGATTTTATCTCTATTTACTTAGAGGAACAGATTCCATCTTGATCAACACCTACCTCCATATATAACTAGTTGGAGCCAACACATGCCCATATACCCATACATAGTACAAGTATGAAAGCAGTATCAAACTCAAACTACCTATATACAAGATAACTGTGCTATCTCAGGTTTAAAGATTATATGCACTGATATGATTTATGACAAAACATTGACAAGAGTAAACTCCATGTGCTTGTCATAAGTGTCACTGGTTCAGCCTACTTATCATTTATAAGTGCCTATCATGTTTGTTATATGGCATGAGACTCACCATTCCATCCTATTTATATCTCATATAAATAACTTGGGAACAAACATGAATACAATCTTTCTGGATAAGTCATGTCCTTATTATGAAGTATCCTCGATTGTGAACCTATTTATGATACTTTGTTCTAGAAATATTGTCACTCATATTCTTAACAACTTAAGAATAATATTTCTAACAAAATATCAATGGACCTTTTCTATTACACATAAATATATTATGTAAATGGAAAAATGGAAATGCCTATTATTAATAAAATAAGTACAAGACACATACTAAATGATATGCTCTAGAGTATACTACTAACATAAAGATGTAAACAGGACACTAGAAACGATTTCTAGTATTTTTAATTCAAGAGATTGTTTGCTAATCTCTTGGAATAGATGAGAGATGAAGAAAAAGAGAGGGAGAGCTTCAAAATGGCGTCACAAAGGAGGAGTAGCTACTGGTTGTGTTATTTTCTTTTCATAACAACACTTATATAGCTAGGTCAACACATTAAACCCTTGCCACATGTCACATTCTGATTGGTTATAGGTTTAACTAACCCAATCACATTGTGCCAAGTGTCAAACCTATATTTAATCTTAATTTTGATCATCTTACATGATTAAAAGACATTTGGCAAGCTTATGTGTAATGCCATGTGTCACCATCTCATGGTGCCACATGTCACCCTGTGAAATGACCAAAATGCCCCTGTGTCTTAATTTTGAGTTCTCAACCCAAAATAATTATTCCTCTTCTTCTATTTAATTTATATCAAATATAAATTAAGTAATTAATCTCTATTAATTAATTTCTCATTAATTAAATTCATATTTAAACACTTTGCATACATTAAACTTCCAATAGCCGTAGCATATGGAATCCTAGCCATTTTATCTCTTTCTTCAGGTGTCTTTGGAGACATCTCTTTAGAAAGATGGATGCCATGTCTCACTAGTAACAATCCTCTCTTGGAATCAATCATGTTAAACCTCTTCAACACCTTTTCCAAGTATAGACTTTGGGATAAACCAATTATTATTTTCACTCTATCTCTATAGATGCGAATCCCAAGAATATAGGTTGCCTCCCCTAAGTCTTTCATGGAGAATGTATTTGACAACCACACATTTACAGTTGTCAACGTACCTGTGTCATTACCCATCAACAGTATATCATCCACATATAAGACAAGGAAAGTGATAGAACTGTCACTAACCTTCTTATATACACATGGCTCATCCTTATTTTTGATAAAACCAAATGATTAAATGGCTTCATCAAAACGGATGTTCCAACTCCTCGAAGCTTGCTTCAACCCATAAATGGATCATTTTAGCTTGCATACCTTGGAACCATCTTGGGATTTAAAACCCTTAGGTTGTTCCATGAAAATGTTTTCTTCAATGTATCCATTGAGAAAAGCTATTTTTGACATCCATCTGCCAAATCTCATAATCATAGTATGCAGCTATTGCTAATAGAATCCTAATTGATTTAAGCATGGCAACAGGCGAGAAAATCTCCCCATAGTCGATTCCTTGCCTTTGGCGAAACCCTTTTGCTACTAGCCTTGCCTTATAAGTCTCTACATTTCCATCAGAACCAATTTTCTTCTTGAAAACCCATTTGCTCCTTATAGGTACAATACCTTCAGGTGGGTCAACAAGATCCCAAACTTGATTCTTATACATGGAATCAATTCAGATTTCATAGCATCAATCTATTTTGAGGAGTCTATATATGATATAGCTTCTTCATACGTAAGTGGATCATCTTCATGATCTACTTCTTCATGAGTAGGAAACTCTTGTTCTTCTTCATGAAGGAAACCATATCTCACTGGTGGGTGAGAGACCCTGGTTGTTCTACGAGGAACAGCTGTAGATGTTTCATTAATGGGTGTAGGTTGACTAGATGGATCTATATCCATCTGATCTGTTGGTTGGTTAAAATTCTCCAATTCCAACTCTATTTTCCTTCCTTTGCCTCCTTATTGAACAAACTGTTGTTCAAGAAATGTGGCATCTCTACTTATCACAACCTTTTGTTAAATAGGAAAATAAAATTAATATCTAAAACTATCTTTTAGATATCCAACAAATCGACCTTTTTCTGATCTAGTTTCCAATTTATCAGTATTCAGCTTTTTGACATAAGCTGGACAACCCCAAATCTTAAAATGCTTAAGACTTGGTTTTCTTTCATGCCATATCTCATAAGGTGTGGAAGAAATTGATTTTGATGGAATCTTATTCAGAATATACAAAGCTGATTCTAATGCAAATCCCCAAAAGGAGATTGCAATATCAGTATAGCTCATCATACTACGTACCATATCCAATAGGGTACGATTTCTCCTTTCAGATACACCATTCAGTTGTAGCATTCCTAGAGGAGTCAGCTGAGAAACAATGCCGTGCTCTCTCAAGTATTCATCAAATTCAGTACTCAAATATTCACCTCTACGATCTGATCGAAGAGCTTTAATACTCTTTCCTGTTTGATTTTCTACTTCAGATTTAAATTCTTTGAACTTTTCAAAGGATTCATGTTTATATTTCATCAAATACAAATACCCAAACCTTGATTTATCATTAATAAAGGTAATAAAATAATGAAAATCACCTCTAGCCATTTCCTTAAGTGGACCACATACATCACTATGTATTAGCTCTAAAATATTTTCAGCCCTTAGCCCTTACCCAACAAAGGGTGATATAGTCATTTTGCCTTGAAGGCAAGATTCACAAGTTGGAGTAGGCTTAGAGCCCAATGAGCATATAATCCCTATTTTCTCCAATTTTGCAATCATATCTTCTGTCACATGACATAACCTTAAGTGCCAAATATATTTTGAACTTAAGTTGGTTTTCACCATGGCATTGCATTCATTTAGATCACTTGCATTCATTTTGTGTTTGTCATTATTATCCAAATAATAAAGACCATCATTCATATAGCCCGAACCAATATATTTATTTCCAAAATAAATATTGCAAACATCATCTGTGAACTGAAATTCATAGCCATTTCTAGTTAAACTAGATATAGAAATGATGTTCTTAAAAGCATCAGGACATATAAAATATTATCCAAACACAAAACATGTCCAAACATGTAAAAAAATTTAGATCCTATGGCTAAAGCTTCAACAGTTGAGCCATTGCCAATCCGGACTCTAACATCTTGAGAATGCAAGCTGTTACTATTTGCTAGTTCCTGCATATCATTAGAAATGTCATAACTAGCACCAGTATCTAAAACCCAAGCTGTAGATGAACTATGAGTATCATCAGAATCTAAATAACAAGATATGGACATACCTTCTGAAGGTTTATCCTTCTTGTCCTTCAGAGAAGTAAGATACTCTGGGCAGTTCCTTTTCCAGTGCCTATCCTTTTAGCAGTGGAAACACTTTCCTTTGCCTCTATCAGCTTTAGTCTTCCCTTTCTGTTTAGCTATTTTCTTAGAAGGATCAGGAATATGAGGTTTCTTTTTGTTATTGCCCTTCTTCTTGTTGGACTTTTTAGCAGAAGAAGATGCAACTAAAGCTACCTCTTTTCCTTTATTGCTTGGCATATTCTTTTGGGCAATAACCAGCATGTTGAGTAAACCAGCTAGGGTGCATTCCTGTTTAGTCATATGGAAATTTGTCACAAAATTCCCAAAAGACTCGGAAGGGACTGAAGGATCAAATCCTTCTATAGTTGGAAATCCATGTTGAAGTCAAGATGTTCCAGCTGCTCAATCAGCCGAATCATCTTGTGGATATGATCCCTAACATTCTGTCCCTCAGACATCCTCATGCGGAACAGCTGCCAAGATATCTCATACCTAGCATTCCTACTGTGCTCACCACACAACTCTTGTAAGTGAAGGAGGATCTCACTCGCACTCTGTATGTTCTCATGCTGCTTCTGTTACTCATTACTCATGGAAGCAAACATGTAACACTTAGCTCTCATGTCATGCTCCTTCCACTTGTCCAAAGCTTCATGTTCCTCTTGAGTGGCCTCTGGAGGTAAGAGACTAGGAACATTTGAATCTAGAACATATCCTATATGTTCAAGGTTCAGGATAAGTTTCAAATTTCTTACCCAATCAGACAGATTAGGTCCTGTCAACCTATTGCGATCAAGTATGCTTGCAAGGATATTGGATGGTGGTGGTTGTTCTATGACATAAAATGTGAGTAAATATTGCTAAAAATTAAATTGAAAATGAGTAGAGAAGAAAATAAGAGAAAATAAGATAAAAGGCTAATTATGACATCACTATGATGTCATTAAACATTTACCACCAATTACAATTAACTAAGCCCACTTAAAACAAATAAAAATAGATAAGAATAAACGAAAAAAAAAAGTCATCAGCCACACCACCCAAAACTAGCCGAAACCTCTCTTCCATACCCAAACCTCCATGAAAGCTCACCAAAGCTCCCAACGTCACCTCATCTCACCTTGAAACCACCACATAGCTTTACAAAAATTTGATCTTGCAACTTCGACATCCTCTAGGCAGGCAAAAGAGGAAGGAAAAAGAAAATTTGGTTAGCTTGAAATTCAGCTGCAACAAGGTTAGTGTCCAACTCTTACCATTTTTGGTTTAGTTCATGTTTAATGGCATGAATTGTGTAGAAATTATAGGAAAATAAAATAAACATATGTGTGTGTGCACCCTAGAAATTTTAGCAGCTAGGTTTGGTTAGGGTTTGGTGATTTTGCTTGATAGCAAAGTTGTAACACCCTCCTCAGAGCAACTCAGTACATTCTCTTGTTTGGTGACCGGTGGGTCTGGAAATCTAGAACGTCCGAAAAAATATTTAAACTAAAGTGAGGAATCATAATTAACTAAAATATTAATAAGAAAAATTTATGGAAAATCTTAGAAATAAAATACAATCAAATTATATGAGCTGTTCTAGCGATGGGTAACTTGAGTGGGAAGTTGCGGTCCTCGCAACTAGAAGCCCTAAACCCGGGAGAAAAATCATAAAATAATTTTTGGGACTCCAGAGAAGGGTCATTAAGGTTCCTATAGAATTAGAATACCATGAAAAGGCTTAGAAAAATTTTTCAATTGGTACAGACAATTTTGGTCTGTTAAGCCAAACGGAGGGCATTTTGGTCATTTCAACTTCAGAGGTGATTTTTGACCGACATGTCCAGTTAAGTAAATAATTATTATGACACAAAATATAATAAACATTAATGAAAATTAAATTAAAAAGGGGTAGAAAAGAAAAGAAATGAAAATAAAATAAAACTCACATTTATGACATAATCATGATGTCATAAATGAATAAATTTAAAACTCTAGCTAATGAGAATTTGCTAAGTCACTTAAAAGGGAAAATTATCACTAATTAAGACTAGAAAAATGAAAGAAAAATATGGTCTTCTTCTTCATATTTCCGACAATCCTCTCTCACATCTCTAAACCACCATTAAAATCTTCTCTACTCTCTCTCTTCCATAACCCTAGTTCCATACCATAAAACCTCATTCTCCCTTCATAAAAAATTGTTCCTCCCACTAGAGCAAGCCTTGGACAGCAATTTTAAGAAGGAAAAAAGAAGTTTCGGAGACTTGGAAAAGTTAGCAAAGGAGGTTAGTGACCAAACTTGTTTTATCTCTTTCAATTCATGTTGAAGGAGTAGTATTTAATGCAAATTTGCAACAAAAATGAGTAAACAACATGTGTATGTCTTGCTTAAAATTTCAGCAGCCTTGAACTTAGTAGGGTTTTGAAGATTTCTTAGAATTAAAATGGTAATGTGGCTGCCCTTAACATTAATCTATTGTTTAGGATAGTGAAAGGTAAGTGAATGTAAGTTTTGAGATGGTTTAGCTAGGGTTTGGGTATGAAATTGAGACTTTGATCATGCAATGATGAAAGTAAGTTTTAATAGTCAATTAGTGACCATTTGGTTATGTGTGAATGAGAATTGAAGTGGTTTGTTTAGTGGGAATTGAAGTTAGTGTTGCTGCCCTTGGTGACCTACAGGACTGGGTATGAGTCCATCAGGTTTGGGTAGCAATAATTTGAGTTGTAGAGGTTCAATTGGTACAAGGCCAATTTGACATGAAACTAGACACATAATGGCACAACTTTGGTGGAGAAACCATGCCCAGAAAACCAAACCAAGTTGACCTAAAAATTGCCCTAATCCGGGTGACCTGCATTTTTCCTGGGCAAAATGACTAAATAAACAGTGTTTAATCATTTGGTCATAACTTAGTGTAGAAAGGTCCAATTGACTTGAAATTTTATCAGAAGAAAGCTGAGACATATACCTAAAACTTTCATGAAGAAAAAAAATCCAAATTCAGACCATAACCTAGTCAAGTTGCCAACCAAACTTATGTTACCAAATCTGGTAGAACCAGTTTTGCCCAGAATTTTGGATTATGTCCAATTCGGCCAGTTATGGTGCTTAGGTCATAACTTGAGCTACAAAACTCCAAATGGAGTGATTCAAAAAATGAAATGTAACTAGACAAAATAAGGAACAACTTTCATGAAGACAATTTTGCCAAATTCCTACTGTAAAGATGACCAATGGAACAGTAAACACAAGGATTGAAATATGAAAATTTTGAATAACTAGCACTAAGCTTAGAAATGGTATTTGCAACCAATACCAACAATTTTAGAATGAAAAATATGGTATGTTGGGAGTATTAGAACCAATGTACCTATTGTCTATGCAAAAGTCAACATTTTAATTGACTAATAAAATTAATAGTAACACCTAAACTTAAATTTCAAGAATTATAAAATTTAAAAGTATAACATGCCCTAGTACACCAAGCAAGATTGGTTTTGTCACACCTTACCCCTCTGTAAGGCATAACATGATCCCGTAGTATACCTAATGAATTACCAACTCCGTCTACTGATAACCCATTAAATACACTACAAGGGATTTTAAAAACTTTTCTTACTTCTTTTACAGTGGTGAGCACTATTTACAGGTGTTAAAAACTTTGGTGAACTGAGGTGAAACAACTAACTCATTTGATTTATTTGGAATTTCTGTAAAAATTTTGGCAAAGTGCCATCTGTATTTTGGACAAAACAGTTCTTCAGAAAACCTGTAAAAAGCACTTCAATAATTTTTTCCAAATCTCAACTCCAATACATTTCTCAACACAACAATTTATCAACACAATTCCATAGAAATTTTTCAAAGTCTGAGATAAGGAAATATAATACAACTTTTACAATCCAAAACACTCATAATTAATTTACAACTTCAAGGTACAATTTAATTTACAACTGCTCAAAACCAAATACAATATGTACATACAGTGTCATACATTACAGTACAAAAAGCAAAAGCGGTATACTCAATATACCGGTAATCCCTCGCCGGATGTATATGCAGCCTAGTCACGCTTTGCCTCTCTACTGCGACAAAGAATAAAGCTATCATTGAAACAATGTCTCAGTGGTGCACAACATTAACCAAATCCAATTTAAATCACAATTCATAAGTCATGTAAATAGTGGATACTTAAAACCATAGTCAAATTTAAGACAATAAAGGTCAATAAGAATTTAAACTCCATTTCTCAATATCACAATAATTTTCCATAAGTCAGATCAGGTTTGAATTCAAAAGACCATATATGTCAATGAGAGTTTAAAATCCATTTCACAATCTCACAATACACATCAGTAAATCACACACTTAATCATGATCCATAATTCAATTCATCCCAAAAGCCGATGGCTAATGAGGTATTCAATTCATCCCAAAAGTCGATGACTAATGAGGAATAACATGGCTAGCTAGCAAAAATATGAGTACTCATTCTATTCGTCCTCAACAGGCACACACCTCAACACCTCAGCCAGAGAGGGAATTCAATTCATCCCACTAGACAAGCTAGAGAGGAATACAATCAATATACATGATAGCTGTGGTTTCAAACCATTTCTAATGCTTTTTAATCAATAAGTATCCATCAATGTCATTCAAACCATTTTTCACAGTTTCAAACTATTCACAATATTTTTCAATCAATAAATATTCCTCAAACACATTTCCACAATTTAAAATAATGATATACAAATAATCAATATTTATTTCCATTGAAAATAATTCAAAAGAAACAGTTGTTGTGCACAACCTCTGATATTTGTCTCCTGGTCTTGACTCGATTTCTTTCCCTTTTGCTGAGTCCTTGTTAACTGAGAAACACAATTTGAAGTGTTTCAGTACCAAATTAAACTGTCTCTATCGATGGGGTTTGGTAAATAATGCACTGAACTCAATTATTCACTAAGTCACCTAATATACCGACCCTCATTGCGTTTTAGGTAAATTAGGTTTTAGTGTCGTTAATATGTCACATTCGATAAGGTTTTAGATTTGGTATGTTTTACCAAAGTCATTTCCTTGCTTAGTGCATTTTAATGCAAATTGCTGGATTCCGGAACACTGGTTTGACCTAACCGACGATCTAGTTCCTCGGTTTTGGGTCTCGGTCGAAACTACAAACTTGTAGATCTAGGTCTTATTGCACGCGGTGCAAAATTTCAGGTCAATCCGAGTTAAGTAGACCAAGTTATGGTCATTACACTATTGCTGGTCAAATGGTACCATTTTAGGTCAATTTTAGGTCAAAGTGGTCAATTCTGGTTCGGCCAGTTTTTGGACCCGAACTTGTGCAAGTTGTTTGACTTGCTTATGGTCATTTCTGGGCTTTGGTGTCTTCATAAGACTTGTAGGTATGGGTCTTAACTATTCTTGGTCAAAATTTCAGGTCAATTGGACCTGGTTTGAGTGAGTTATGGCCTAAACACTCACTGCTGCCCAATTGGTCATTTTTCAGGTCCTAATTGCATCTAATCCGAATTGGTCAAATTTTTAGGTCACCTTGCAAGCAGAATTTTGGTATGGTTTCTCAATGAAAGTTGGCACATTTTGTGCCTAGTTTCACCTCAAATTGGTCTCATACCAATTGAGGTTACAAATTTAAGGTTATAGGCTAAAATGTACACTGCCCTCAATATGCCTTTCACACCCCACTTCAAACACACATTTACCTTTGCAATTTGTTTACTTACCTATCAATCTGTTTTGGTACATTACCAAAAGCATTTTCTACATTACATCAACATTACTTTGGGCAGATTACCATTACCCTCAACACACCAATTATAATTCACATTTACAATTTCTAAGTACCATTACATACACACCTAACCATTACAAATTTTATATACACTTTACAATATCAATCTACATACATATCATCAATCCTTCTAGGTCAATATTCTGC
Organism: Hevea brasiliensis; assembly: GCF_030052815.1. Lineage (NCBI taxonomy): Eukaryota > Viridiplantae > Streptophyta > Magnoliopsida > Malpighiales > Euphorbiaceae > Hevea > Hevea brasiliensis. The sequence continues at coordinate 59,804,105 of NC_079499.1, read as the reverse complement.
CTACACTTCCTTCAATATATACATTTACTCAAGTGTTCCCAAGCTGCAGAAAAACTTCTTCAACATCAAAGTGCCGTCCAACTTACCAATTCCCATCCAAGTGCATAAATCACCATATAAACATGAAGTAATTCACTAGGTTACTAACTCACCATGATCAACATTATTTCTCATCAATTATATCCATAATAAATCACTAAATGCGTGACCCCATGGCTGTCCAAAAATGGCTATCTCAATAACTACTTAAACTTTAAAATTTCCTTCACAAAATTAACACCCATAACATGAACATAATGTTTAACAAAGGAATTCTCAAAAGTGTAAACTTACCTTTGATTGTAACTTTCTAAACCTTCACCAAACTTCTCAAATTTGGTATCAATATCTTCCTTGTGATGTGTAGACAAAGTTTAATGAAGAACCCTAGGTGATTTGGGGTTGAAATGAGGGGATGGATCAAGCTTTACCCAAAACGGCCATGGAGGTTTTTGTGTTCTTCAATTCGGCAATATTGAGAGGACATGAGGAAGATGAGATTTCAGCTGGTTAGTGGACTTACTTCAGCCATATTTATGTTTAATTAAATCCCTAGTGGTCCACTAACTAAATTTAAATCATATTTTAAGCTAACTTTCACTTAATCCCACATTTAACCTTGATTTTAGCTATTTACTTTAGGTACCACTAAATTAATTTTTTTTTATTTTCTAAGTGTAATACTATTTATTTTTAATGGACATTTAGGTCAAAAGACACTTCGGGATGTCAAATGACCATAATGCCTGCTCGTTACGTTCGATTTTTCAGTATACTGGTTTTGTCTGTTTTTCGATTTCTCACTTTTCTTTGTACTAATTATTTAATTTTTCTTTGATCTTTCTAATGATATTTATTCTTCAACAAGGGTCTATTTAAGTCCTAAAATATTTTCCGTGGTTCCTCGGAGCTAGTCAACGGTCCACGCCGTGACTTCCAAAGTCACCCATCGTTAGGTTTTCCGGCTCGTTTAACTTGGTCACATTTCTTTGCTATCATTTTTTCTTTGTTTTTCTTGTACTTTCTTTTCTTGTATTTCATTATTTTATGTCTCCTCACTCATATCGAAGTACGGTTCTAGGCATCCTAGCTGTCCGGACAACACTAGTCACCGGAGCAGCAGAACGCACTACCGAACTTTGGGGTGTTACAGGTTTGGATAGATTGGCATACTAATAGAGTTCAGTTAGCAGTACTGCATATGGAATTATGCTATTCTGTGATTTCATGGCTTTTAGTGAAGGAACAGAAGTGTGAAAAACACAAGTTTATACCATTGAATTCAAAAATTTTCACCTAGGGTCACATGCATCATGCAAGATTTATTTTTAACTATTTGATTTCAATGATAAACAACATATTAAAACTCATTTAATATGTTTTTGGATCTATGTTTGCCATTTAAGATTTTAAAATTATTCAGATTAATTTTAGAACCCTAAATTAAATCAAGAATGATTACACTAACCTCTTGATGCACTGCAACGTATTTGCACCTTTGAGATTCATCTTCAGGACACCAAATGTTGTCCCTGTAGCTTGTCCACACCAAGAACAACTATGGCAGCCCTTGAACAGCTTCTAAAACTTTTTCTATTAATTAGAAATTCAAGTTCTGCCTTTAAAAAGATTAGAAATGTAAACAGGACACTAGAAACAATTTCTAGTATTTTTAATTCAAGAGATTGATGGATAATATCTTTGAATTGATGAGCGATGAAGAAGAAGAGATGGAGATGCTCAAAAGGCATGAAAAAAGAGGAGTGGCTGCTGCTTGTCATATTTTTAATTCATAACAACACTTATATAGCTAGGTCAACACATTAAACCCTTGCCACATGTCACCCTTTGATTAGCTCTAGGTTTAAGTGACCTAATCACATTGTGCCAAGTGTCAAACCTATATTTAATCTTGATTTTAATCATCTTACATGATTAAAAGACATTTGGCAAGCTTATGTGTAATGCCATGTGTCACCATCTCATGGTGCCACATGTCACCCTGTGAAATGACCAAAATACCCTTGTGTCTTAATTTTGAGTTCTCAACCCAAAATAATTATTTCTCTTCTTATAATCAATTTATATCAAATATAAATTAATTAATTAATCTCTATTAATTAATTTCTCATTAATTAAATTCATATTTAAACACTTTAAATATAAATTTAACTTATACTATACAACCAATAATCTAGATTTGGTTTCAAGTCATGCTAGGGACTTTGCAACATAATTGCAAACCAAACCTATTTAATTAATCAATTAAACTCTTTAATTAATTAATTAAATCATATTTAATTAGGTGATTACTTGTGTATATGTGTGACTTACTAGGCTCATCACTAATTGGCAATGAGTTATGATATCAACTCTTAATATCACCCGAACTCTTTCTTACCATAAATGATTTCTCTAAATCATTTTATGCACCTCATAGACTATGGTTAACAGCTAGCATAGCATGCCATGGCCACCCAATTACTAATAAGGTTTACCTTAAATGAACCTATAATCATATGTTACCAAGAACTGGAATATCTGCTACAAAATCCCAACTCAAGCTGGAGTCATGGTTTATGTCAAACTCCATTTGCTATGAATATTATGTTCTCTTTTAATTTCAGTTCTTGATTAAAAGATTTTCTTATTAGAAACTATTTAATGAATAAATCTATCTGTCCTGGCCATGAACTTGAAACATCAAGAACAATTAAATGAACATAGGATTTTATCTCTATTTACTTAGAGGAACAGATTCCATGTTGATCAACACCTACCTCCATATATAACTAGTAGGAGCCAACAAATGCCCATATACCCATACACAGTACAAGTATGAAAGTAGTATCAAACTCAAACCACTTATATACAAGATAACTGTGCTATCTCAGGTCTAAAGATTATATGCACTGATATGATTTATGATAAAATATTGACAAGAGTAAACTCCATGTGCTTATCATAAGTGTCATTGGTTTGGCCTACTTATCATTTATAAGTATCTATCATGTTTGTCATATGACATGAGACTCACCATTCCATCTTATTTATATCTCATATAAATAACTTGGGAATAAACATGAATACAATCTTTCTGGATATGTCATGTCCTTATTATGAAGTATCCTCAATTGTGAACCTATTTATAATACTTTGTGCTAGAAATAATGTCACTCATATTCTTAACAACTTAAGAATAATATTTCTAACAAAATATCAATGGACCTTTTCTATTACACATAAATATATTATGTAAACGGAAAAGTGAAAAATCCTTTTATTAATAAAAATATGTACAAGATATATACTAAATGATATGCTCTAGGGCATACTACTAACAATCTCCCACTAGCACTAGAGCCATTTATTATAATATCTTAGACCTATCTTCTCAAGATGTCGGTCTAGCTAAGTCTATGACATAGGCTTAGTTTATGGATCAGCTGGATTTTCAGCTGATGCTATTTTCTGCATGTCATTAGAAATGTGAGAACTGGCACCAGTTTCTAAAACCCAAGCTGTAAATGAACTATGAGTATCATCAGAATCTAAATAATAAGATATGGACATACCTTCCAAAGGTCTATCCTTCTTGTCTTTCAGAGAAGTAAGATACTCTGGGCAGTTCCTTTTCTAGTGCCCATCCTTCTGGTTGTGGAAACACTTTCCTTTGCCTCCATCAGCTTTAGTCTTCCCTTTCTGTTTAGCTATTTTCTTAGAAGGACCAGGAATCTGATGTTTCTTTTTCTTATTGCCCTTCTTCTTGTTAGACTTTCTAGTAGAAGAAGATGCAATCAAAGCTACCTCTTTTCCTTTATTGCTCGGCATATTCTTTTGGGCAATAACCAGCAAGTTGAGTAAACCAGCTAAGGTGCATTCCTGTTGAGTCATATGGAAATTTGTCACAAAATTCCCAAAAGACTCAGGAAGGGACTAAAGGATCAAATCCGTCTGTAGTTGGAAATCCATGTTGAAGTCAAGATGTTCCAACTGCTCAATCAGCCAAATCATCTTGTGGACATGATCCCCAACATTCTGTCCCTCAAACATCCTCATGCGGAACAGCTGCCTAGATATCTCATACCTGGCATTCCTACTGTGCTCACCATACAACTCTTGTTGGTGAAGGAGGATCTCACTCGCACTCTGCATGTTCTCATGCTGCTTCTGTAACTCATTACTCATGGAAGCAAGCATGTAACACTTAGCTCTCATATCATGCTCCTTCCACTTGTCCAAAGTTTCATGTTCCTCTTGAGTGGCCTCTAGAGGTAAGGGACCAGGAACATTTGAACATATCCTACATGTTCAAGGTTCAGGACAAGTTTCAAATTTCTCAGCCAATCAAAGAGATTAGGTCCTGTCAACCTATTGCGATCAAGTATGCTTGCAAGGATATTGGATGGTGGTGATTGTTCTGTGCTCATTATTATTAGAAAATTAACTTCAGAAAATAACCAGATTAATTAGTAAATGTATCAAGTAATTAACCAAAATGATTATGGTCTTTTAATCAAATTGGTCCTCCCACTAACTTAGCGAATCCTACACTTCCAAAGTAGAAAATGGAAATCCTAGTTGGATGGATTTCTAGTGGGTGATTGAATTCTTATAATTCTATTGATCATCCTCAGGTACATCCATTATAAGAATTACAATAAACTATAAGTGAGCAACTCCTTGCCCATCACATCTCATGTGAGGTTCAATCCTTTACCTAGCCCCTAATGCTCAAAATCTCAGGTACATCCATTATTGACTTATCTTGCATTAATTAAGTTTATTCCATTGAGCCAGTAATTATGCAAATAATTTTAATGTCCTCAGGTACATGCAATATTGCCCACCAAACCATTTACATATTTACAACATCTCATGCTTAACAATTATTCTTAAGAAAATCTCTTAAATTAATTGCATCTTATGCAACTATTTAAAATTTCTTAAAATAATTATCCCAATGGAGGGCCTATATTATAATTACTTTGATTATAGCATTTCTAACTTAATCATTTGTTTGGAAGATTTTATGGTCATCCTAATTACTATTTAGGTCTCACTTTGCACATTATCCATTTGGCATGCATATATCATATAATTGCATACATTCCCATACATCTCATGCATTCATGGATAAGCAATAAATATGGTATGATCATGGACTTTCTAAGGGATTCAATTCTGAGCCACCAAGAATTGTATCAGGGCATTCCTAGGTGCATTTCATTCATTCATTTTATAAGAGTTGTTGAAGGAGTACATAATGAACACTTGATCTTGAGTTCCTCCCACTAGTCCCACCAATGCTCTTGACCTCCTTGAACTTCTTGCAATCCAATTACATAGTAATCCTTGGCATACCAAGGCGAATTTACAAGAACTTAAATAAATGAAATTACAACCAAACAATTATTACAAACTTAATAATACATGCCCAAAATAAATTAAAATAAATAAATTAATTTACAATCCCAAAGAAACATAAAAGAAATAAATCCAATCACATTGGTCTTTTATAGTCCATGATCATCCATCATGCATATCACTATTTAGCAATTAAATAAAACATACATACTTAAATTAAATTGAATATCTCATATTCAACTTAAAAAATCCAGATTTGAATATGATTCAAATAAATTTAAAAATTCATATTTGAATCTCATTCAAACAAATTTAAAAATTCAGATTTGAATCACATTCAAACAACCTTAAAAATTCAGATTTGAATCACATTCAAACATTTCTTAAAAAATCAGGTTTGAATCACATTCAAACATTTTTTAAAAAATTAGATCTGAATAATATTCAAACAACTTTAAAAATTCAGATTTAAATATGATTCAAACAACTTTAAAAATTCAGATTTAAATATGATTCAAACAACTTTAAAAATTCAGATTTGAATCACATTCAAACAACTTTTAAAATTATGATTTGAATCATAATTTAATTGTGTGATTAAAACTACTAATTAAACACTTTAATTAGTCAAAGAATAGGCCTTAGATCATACAACAATTGCAGAAAATAAAGCCAAACCTTGAACCACCTATGGAAGCCAAACCATACGCACCATTGATGGTGTTTTTCAAGCATGCCGCCACACCTCCATTGCCACCAGCAATGGATAAATTATCTCATGATCAAAACACACAATTAAATCATATAATCAAAAATCTAAATGGCAAATATAGTGGCTCTGATACCAATTGAAGGAATGGAAGCGTGAAAAACACAAGTTTATACCATTGAATTCAAAAATTTTCACCTAGGGTCATATGCATCATGCAAGATTTATTTTTAAGTATTTGATTTCAATGATAAACAACATATTAAAACTCTTTTAATATGTTTTTGGATCTGTATTTGACATTTAAGATTTTAAAATTAATCAGATTAATTTTAAAACCCTAGATTAAATCAAGAATGATTACACTAACCTCTTGATGCCTTTGCAGCATATTTGCGCTTTGAGATTCGTCTTGAGACACCAAATGTTGTCGCTCTAGCTTGTTCACACCAAGAACACCTCTGGCAGCCCTTGAACAGCTTCTAAAGCTTTTTCTATCAATTAGAAATTCAAGTTCTACCTTTTAAGAGATTAGAAATGTAAACAGGACACTATAAACAATTTCTAGTATTTTTAATTCAAGAGATTGATGGCTAATCTCTTTGAATTGATAAGAGATGAAGAAGAAGGGATAGAGATCCACAAAATAGCGTGACAAAGGAGGAGTGGCTGCTTGTTGTCATATTTTTAATTCATAACAACACTTATATAGCTAGGTCAACACATTAAACCCTTGCTACATGTCTCCTTTTGATTAGCTCTAGGTTTAAGTGACCTAATCATATTGTGCTAAGTGTCAAACGTATATTTGATCTTGATTTTAATCATCTTACATTATTAAAAGACATTTGGCAAGCTTATGTGTAATGCCATGTGTCACCATCTTATGGTGCCACATGTCACCACAATGAAATGACCAAAATGCCTGTATCTTAATTTTGAGTTCTCAACCCAAAATAATTATTTCTCTTCTTCTAATCAATTTATATCAAATATAAATTAATTAATTAATCTCTATTAATTATTTTCTCATTAATTAAATTCGTATTTAAACACTTTAAATATAAATTTAACTTATACTATACATCCAATAATTTAAATTTGGTTTCAATTCATGCTAGGGACTTTGCAATCTAATTGTAAACCAAACTTATTTAATTAATCAATTAAACTCTTTAATTAATTAATTAAATCATATTTAATTAGGTGATTACTTGTGCATGTGTGTGACTTACTAGGCTCATCACTAATTGGCAATGTGTTATGATATCAACTCTTAATATCATCAGAACTCTTTCTTACCATAAATGATTTCTCTAAATCATTTTATGCACCTCATAGACTATGGTTAACACCTAGCATAGCATGCCATGGCCACCCAATTAGTAATAAGGTTTACCTTAAATGAACCTATAATCATATGTTACCATGCACTGGAATCTCTCTGCTATAAAATTCAAACTCAAGCTGGAGTCATGGTTTATGTCAAACTCCATTTGCAATGAATATTATGTTCTCTTTTAATTTTAGTTCTTGATTAAAAAGATTTTCTTATCAGAAACTCTTTTCTGAATAAATCTATCTGTCCTGGCCAGAAACTTGAAACATCAAGAACAATTAAATAAACATAGGATTTTATCTCTATTTACTTAGAGGAACAGATTCCATCTTGATCAACACCTACCTCCATATATAACTAGTAGGAGCCAACACATGCCCATATACCCATACATGGTACAAGTATGAAAGCATTATCAAACTCAAACTACCTATATACAAGATAACTGTGCTATCTCAGGTCTAAAGATTACATGCACTGATATGATTTATGATAAAATATTGACAAGAATAAACTCCATGTGCTTGTTATAAATGTTACTGGTTCGGCCTACTTATCATTTATAAGTACCTATTATGTTTGTCATATGACATGAGACTCACCAATCCATCTTATTTATATCTCATATAAATAACTTGGGAACAAACATGAATACAATCTTTATGGATAAGTCATGTCCTTGTTATGAAGTATCCTCGATTGTGAACCTATTTATGATACTTTGTGCTAGAAATAATGTCACTCATATTCTTAACAACTTAAGAATAATATTTCTAACAAAATATCAATGAACCTTTTTTATTCCACATAAATATATTATGCAAATGGAAAAGTGGAAAAGCCTTTTATTAATAAAAATATGTATAAGATACATACTAAATGATATGCTCTAGGACATACTACTAACATTTAGCCATTCTGACATTGTGTTGATACTTGGCCTTGCGCTAATGTTATTACAACTTATTAGTCATTGTTGCACCTTTGGGAGATACATATGTAACCGATGGTGTGGCCCAAGGTACTTGATACCCAATACCGGTTTACGGTTTATCGATCCGGTCATCGGTATAGGTTACTTGGGCAACCAAAAGTGAAAGTGAATAAATTTAATGAAATTATGAATATAACAAGTACAAAATGAATAAGATTACCAATAATGATCTAAAAATTATCTGCATAAGACGTCAAGACATGCACTACATATTTATTTTATGTTATTTCTTTTTATTTTATTATTGGCACCACTAAGCATTATTGCTTATCGCGTTGCTTTTTGCCACGCGAGTTAGAGAGAGGCCGAGAGCCCAATAGACCACGGACTAGGTGAGATCTTCTGCGACTCTGCATAGTGTCAGTGTCACCACACCGTCATCGATTGCATTGGTAGGACACTAGGTTTTATTTTGATATTTTATAATTAATTTTTATTTTCTCATGTGTAATTAAGACTTCTGTAATGTATTTTAGTATTGATGTAAATTATGAAAATTGTGTTTATGAATGAACAAGTGAATATTTATTGATGACTTTTATATGAATTTCATATGAAATGAATGAATGAGAAATTGGAGTATATATGAGAAAAATTGAGATTTTATTGATGAAATGGAGTTTGGGATTGTTAGAAACTTTTGGAAGTGTTTTCACGAGTTTGAAGCTATTTTATCCATTTTTAGTGGCATTTTGCGGATTTTCTATAAAATTTCTGGAACCTCAAATAAATTATAATTTCAATAAATGACTTAAATGAATTATATTTTACAAATTGTACTTCATAACTATTATAAAAATAAATAAAGGAAGAATAAAATGATTGAGATAAAATGGGGTGTTAGATACCTTTGTGTGACATATCATACTCGGCTATCTTGTAGGCGGGTAAGGGTGTCACATTTAATTGTATGTCGAGCACGGTTTAGGCATTTACGGGCCTAGATTGAGTCCATACCATGCATTGTATTTGTAAGTCGAGGTGACACTAATGCAGATCTGTTTGTCTTTGTTATTTTGAATAGGATATGGACCCTACATCACGAGGCGGTTGAGGAGGAAGTGGAGAGTCATGCTCCACTGCGATGGCGAGGCTGGGGTAGGGAGAACACCTCTGCCGGCTCGAGAGCACCTGCTCGGCCTCCACGAGCCATGTTCCAACAAATGGTGAGTTCTTCAGACAAATGGCTAGGGTAATGCCACCACCACCACCACCTCCACAGCAGAAATCCCACCTAGAAAGATTGAGAAAATTTGGAGCAGTGGATTTCTTTGGCAAGAGAGAAGATGATTCTATTGCAGCCGAAAGCTGGTTGAACAGAACAGGCAGAGTTTTAAAACAATTCCACTGCACTCTAGAGCAAAATCTAAAAGCTGTTGTATCTCTATTGCAAGATGATGCCTACCAATGGTGGGATACAGTATCTAGTTAAGTGTAGCCAGAAGTAATAACTTGGGACTTCTTCCTCTCAGAATTCAAGAAGAAATATGTGGGTAGTGTATACCTAGAAGAGAGAAGAAGAGAGTTCATTAACCTGAGGCGACGGTGATAGTGGCGAGCATGAAAAGGAATTTATCAGACTAAGCTGCTATAGAAGGGAGATAGTCCCTAATGAGGCCGAAAGGTATAAGATATTTGAAGAGGGATTAAATGATAACATAAAGATCATGATCACTGCCTTGGGAATCATAGACTTCACCAAGTTAGTGAAAGCTACAATAACAGTTGAAAAAGTAAGAATAAGTGAGCAGACCAGAAGAGAGAGACAATAGAAGAGGGGCTCGAGTCAGTCTAGCTCATCTCCTGCACCAGGAAAGAAGTTCAAAGGTCCACCTGCACAGAGTTCAAGTCAACCTCAAGGTCAGGGTCAGTCTCAGGGGCCCAGGCCACAGTTCACCCCTAGAAGAGGTCAGTCCACACCATCAGTGGGTAGCTCTCCAGGGATAGGGTTTAGGGGATCAGGTCCAGCATCTTTTGCAAGTCCACATTGCCTAAAGTGGCATAAGGGGGAGTGTTGGAGAGTGACTGGTGCCTGCTTAAGGTGTGGGTCGACAGAGCATCAGTTGAGGAACTGTCCATGTAGAACTACTACAGCTACTCCAACACAAGCAGACAGACCTACTCCTGCACCATAAAGGAGTAGGAAATCTAGCAAATCTGAGGCAGTGGGACCATCACAGAGGCCTGCATCTGAGCTAGTAGAGAGGCCTGAGGGCAGACCACCTGCCAGAGCCTATGCCATGAGAGCTCAGGAGGAGCAAGATGCCCCGGATGTCATCAGGAGTACGTTCTCCCTCTACAATACATCTGTGCATGCATTGGTGGATCCAGGATCCACTCATTCATACATCTGCATCAACCTACCTGTAGAAAGGGGATATTAGTAGGGAGTGACCAAGACATTACGGTCACTAATCCATTGGGCCACGATGTAGTGGTGAACAAAGTATGAATTCTTGGCGGACTGATTGAGTTGCCTTTCCATGAGTTTAGCGTGATTTTGGGAATGGGTGGTTGTCACGTCATCAAGCAATGGTTGATTGTAAGTTGAAGAGGATCTCATTGAAAACTCACGAGGGTAATGAGATTACGATTGTGGGGAAAGAATGATTTCTTATCCAATGTCATCTCGATCCACGATTGCAAGAAAGCGATGAGAAAGGTTGTGAAGCCTACCTAGCACATGTGGTGGATACTAGGCAGGCTACACAAGATCTGTGTGACATACCCACAGTAAGAGACTTCCTAGATGTGTTCCCTAAAGAATTGCCTAGCTTGCCACCAGAAAGGGAAGTCGAATTTGCTATTGAGATACTGCCGAGTACAGCACCAATCTCTATTACTCCTTATAGGATGGCACCCACATAATTAAAGGCGAAAATCCGATTCTGAGGAGTTCTTGGATAAGGGGTTCATATGCCCGATGTGTCACCATGGGGAGCTCGGTCTTGTTTGTAAAAAAAGGATGGGACTTTGAGGTTACGCATTGATTCTGGCGATTGAATAAAGTGGTGTGAAGAATAAGTATCCGTTGCCTAGAATTGATGAGCTGTTTGATCGGTTTAAGGGAAGCGAGAGTATTTTCTAAAATTGATCTCAGATCAGGGTATCAGTAGTTGAGGGTGAAGGATGCAGATGTGCCAAAGACTGCATCCAGGACCCGGTATGGGCATTATGAGTTTCTAGTGATGCCCTTTGGCCTAACAAATGCACCAGCAGCATTCATGGACCTTATGAACCGTATCTTCCATCCATACCTAGATCGGTTCGTAGTGGTCTTTATTGATGATATTTTAGTGTATTCCAAGACTAGTGAAGAACATGATGAGCATTTGAGGATTGTTCTGCAAACACTGAGAGAAAAGAAGCTGTATGCTAAGTTGTCCAAGTGTCACTTCTGGTTGAATGAGATTGCATTCCTTGGGCACATAGTGTCAGCTGATGGGATTAGAGTGGATCCCAAGAAGATAGAAGCAGTGATAGAATGGAAGCCTCCAAGGAATACAACTGAGGTCAAAAGTTTCTTGGGGCTAGCTGGGTATTACAGAAGATTTGTGAAGAGATTTTCTTTAATAGCTGCTCCAATGACCAAGTTGTTACATAAGAATGTCAAATTTGACTGGAATGACAAGTGTCAGGCCAGTTTTAGAAGTTGAAGGCTATGTTGATAGAGGCACTAGTGTTAACACAGCCAATGTCAGGAAAGGACTTTGTAGTCTACAGTGATGCCTCACATAATGGGTTAGGGTGTGTATTGACGCAAGAGGGGAAGGTAGTCGCCTATGCTTCCAGGCAGCTAAGGCCACATGAACAGAATTACCCTACCCATGATCTAGAGCTTGCAGCAATTATCTTCACACTAAAGATATGGAGGCATTACTTGTATGGTGAAAAGTGCTACATTTACACAGACCACAAAACCCTGAAATACTTGTCAACCCAGAAGGAGCTCAACCTCAGACAGAGGCGATGGATTGAGTTCCTGAAGGACTATGATTGTGTGATTGACTATCATCCTGGGAAGGCAAATGTAGTTGCTGATGCTTTGAGCAGAAAATCCATCACAGCTTTGAGATCATTGAATGCCCGTCTATCTTTGGCTCGAGATGGAGCTATTTTGGCTGAGTTACAAGTGAGGCCAAACCTGTTAAAGCATATTTTAGATGGGCAGAAGGTAAATGAGAAGCTAAAGGCTATTATGAGCAAAATCCTAAAAGGGAAAGAAACTAACTAGGAAGTGAAAACAGATGGGTGTCTATACTACAAAGGAAGATTATGTGTACCAAATGGGGAATTGAAGGCCAGTATTGTAAAGGAGCCACACACTAGTGTTTATGCTATGCACCCAGGAAGTACAAATATGTATCATGATCTGAAGCTTCAATATTGGTGGCCTAGTATGAAGAAAAACATAACTGACTATGTGACTAAATGCTTGGCATGTCCGCAAGTCAAGGCAGAACATCAAGTTCCATCGGGTTTGCTACAGCCTATATGCATATCTGAATGGAAATGGGATCGGGCCACCATAGATTTTGTGAGTGGTCTACCTCTCACACAGAAGAAACATGGCCTTGATATGGGTGATAGTAGATACATTGACGAAGTCAGCACACTTTTTGCCAGTTAGGACTGACTACTAACTAGAGAAGTTAGCAAAATTGTATATCAGTGAGATAGTTAGACTGCATGGATTCCCACTTTCCATCATATCTGATCAAGACCCAAGGTTTACATCGAGATTTTGGAAAAAGTTACATGAATCCTTGCGTACACAACTCCACTTCAGCACAGCTTTCCATCCTCAGACGAATGGGCAATCAGAAAGAGTAATCCAGGTCCTTGAGGATATGCTGAGGAGTTGTTTCATTGAGTTTGAGGGAAGTTAGGATAGATACCTCCCAATGGCAGAATTTGCATACAACAATAGCTACCAAGCTAGCATCCAAATGGCCCCGTATGAAGCACTGTATGGGAGGAAATGTAAAACTCCAGTGTGCTGGACTGAATTGGGTGAAGACAAACTGGTAGGCCCAGACCTGGTGAAACAGACTAAGGAGAAGGTAAAACTAATCAAAGCCAATCTGAAGGTTGCCTCAGACAGACAGAAATCCTATGCGGACCTGAAGAGAAAAGAAATAGAATATGCGGTTGGCGACAAAGTGTTCCTCAAGGTGTCTCTGTGGAAGAAGGTACTAAGGTTTGGAAGAAAAGGTAAGTTAAGCTGTGACACTCATTACCCATGTACAGTATACCCGAGTAAGTAATGCCACACGGTGTACCGGCACACTCTAATATTCTTCAATTAATTTATATCATGCTTTTGCATATAATTTATGAAATACAATTTATTTAAGCCATTTATCAAAAGTATTATTCATTTAAGGTTCCGAAAATTTTAAAGAAAATCCGGCGGAGTACCGGCTAAAAATGGAGAAAACCGTTCTTCGGAACCTGTGAAAACACTTCCAAATAATTTTCAAACAAACCCAACTTCAATTCATCAACAGAGTCTCAATATAAAAAACTCAACAATATTTCTCAATTTCAGTTCTCAATAGCCTTTTTATTTCTCAAACATCCCTTTCTCAGGGTTCTCATATATAAACAACAATTAAATACTCAAATTACTTCCATACATAACCATAAATCTTTATTATTTACATGAACCTCAAAATACATTACACAAATCCCAATTACATATGAGAAAATAAAAATTAATTACAAAATGATAAAATGACATGTAGTGTCCTACCAATGCACTGCAGGTGACGAGGTGACACGGACAATGTGCAGAACTGCAGGATGGACTCACCCAGTCTGTGGTCTACTAGGCTCACGATCGGGATCTCCAGTACCTACGCGTGGCAAAAGCAACGCGCTAAGCAATATTGCTTAGTGGCGCAATAATATAATAAAAGAAAATAGCAAGAAAATAAATGTGTATAGAATGTGTATGCTTTCTTTGTTCGGTGTTGGTATATTCATTATTTCATTAACTTTGTTCACTTTTATTCATTTGGTTGCCCCAAGTAACCTACACTAGACGACTGGACTGGATAACGGGTAAACTGGCACTGGGTACCTAGTACCTCGGGCCGTCACACCATCGGTCACATATGCATCTCCCGGTGTGCAACAGAACAGCTAACAAGCTGTAAATATATCAGGCACAAGGCCAAAGCTCAATACAAAGTCAGAATGGCTAAAAGCCATAAAATCACAGAATGGCATATTGCCATGTGCAGTACTGCTAACTGAACCCTATTGGCATGCCAAACTATCCAAACCAATCATGTTAGGTATACTAGGGCATTTGAAACTTTTAAATTCTTCAATTTGTGAATTTCAAATTTTTAGTGTCACTATTCATCTTATTGGTCAACAAAAATGTTGACTTTTAGAATAAAAATATGTACATTGACTTTGGCACTCCCTACATACCACATTTGGCATTCCAAACTTGTTGGCATTAAGCATTTATACCATTTCAAAGTTTAAACCAACACAAGCAGAATTTTCAGTTTTGGTGAGTCAGCTTCACTGTTCAATTGGACACTGTTACTGTGGAAATTTGAAGAAATGTAAAACATTAAAGTTGTTCCTTATTTTTTCTAGTTGAATTTCCTTTTTTGAATCACTCCATTTGGAGTTTTGTAGCTCCAGATATGGCTCAAAAACCACAGCTGGCCGGATTGCCAATCTGCAGAATTGACCATATCTACAGTAACAGGAACAGTAACTAGAGTCACTTGGTTGGATGGGTTCTGGCCATAATTTGGGGTAGGTTCCTTCATGAAAATTGTTTGTCTATGTCTTAACTTGTTGCTGTAAAAATTTCAGGTCAATTGACCATATCTACAGTGAGTTATGGCCAAATGAACAGTTACTGTTCATTTGGCCAATTCTGCAGAATCAGTTGCAGGGTATCCGGATTGGGGCCAAGTTTTGGTCCTCTTGCTTTGGTCTTTTGGGCATGGTTTCTTCAGCAAAAATGTGCCATTATAAGCCTAGTTTCATGTCCAATTGGCCAAACACCAATTGGACTAACACAGCCAAAGTTATGGCTGTGTAATTGGACTGAAATTTCAGTCCATTTGCTGCTGTCCTAGGGCAGCCTGCAACCTCACTTTGCAATCCTATTTTTCAGTCCATTTAATGGTCAACTTACCTAAAATGGTCACTAATTGACCATTAAAATGCTCTCTAATAATTTCCTAAACCAAGTTTACATTTTGCTCACAAAACCCTAATTCAAATTCATGTTTTATACAAGTTATCTTAGTTAACTTTTAATCAATTATTCTTGTGTTTATAACCTTCCAACATAACTCTAGTTCACTTCAAGCTCATAAAAACACTCCCTTCTATTCCATAGGCTAGGGCAGCTGAAATTGAAGATGTCATAGACTTAGGTTTTTGGTTCATTTAAATTACAATTCTTACTAGTTTCAAGTCCTAAACCATGAAAATAATGAGTTTTTAAGATATAGATGCACTAACCTTGATTAGGGCAGATTTTTCCCACCTCTAAACTTCACTTTCCTTCACTTTCTAGGCTGCCAAAAGGTTGTTTAAGGTGTGGGGACAAGTTTTAGTGAAGAGTGTTTAAGGTTTAGTAGTGAAACAAAGAGAGAAAGGGAGCTTTGGTGGAGCTTTCATGGTGGAATGGTTATGGAAAATGGAGAGCTACAGGTGTGTTTTTGTGGGAGTGGTGGCTGCTGGAATTTTTCTTATTTTAGTCTTCTTTTATCTCTTTTAATAGTTAGTCAAATAATGGCTTAATTGTGATTGGTCAAAATTTTCTTAATGACATCACCATGATGTCATAAATAAGCTTTTTCCTCATTTTCTTTCCTTTCCTCCACTACTCATTTTCAATTTAATTTCTAGTAATGTTTCTTCATATTTTGTGTCATATTAATTATTTACTCAACTGGACAAGTCGGCCAAAAATCACCTCTGAAGGCGAAAAATCACCATGACCAAAATGCCCTCCGTTTGGCTTAACGGGTCAAAATTGTCTGTACCGATTGAAAAATATTTCTAGGTATTTTCTTGGCATTCTAATGCCATGGGAACCTTAATAACCCTTGTTTTGGAGTCCCAAAAATTATTTTATAATTTTTCCCCCGAGTCTAGGGCTCCTCGTTGCGAGAACCGCAACTTCCCTCTGGTTACCCATCGCTAGGGCACCGGCTCGTTTAACTTGGTTGTATTTTATTTCTAAAATTTTTACTAAATTTTTCTTATTAATATTTGAGTTAATTATGATTCCCGACTTTAGTTTAAATATTTTTCCGGACGTTCTAGCTGTCCGGACCGACACCGGTCACCGGAACAGTAGAATGTACGGAGTTGGTACATGGGAACTGTTGCCTCATCGTCTCTTCACTTTCCCAAGTTGCCTCCTCGGTGTTGTGGTGCCTCCAAAGCACTTTCACCAGTGGAATTCGCTTGTTCCTCATCTCTTTCACTTCCCGAGCCAAGATCCGTAGAGGTTCTTCTTCGTATGTCAAATCCGGCTGTATTTCAATTTCTTCTCTGGAGATGACATGTGAAGGATCTGAGCGGTATCTTCTGAGCATTGACACGTGTTACACATTGTGGATCTTGTCCAGCTCTGGTGGTAAAGCTAGCCTATAGGCCACTGGACCCACACGTTCAATGACTTCATATGGGCCAATGAACCTAGGGCTCAACTTACCTTTCCTTCCAAACCTCAATACCTTCTTCCATGGTGACACCTTGAGGAACACTTTGTCGCCAACCACATATTATATTTCTTTCCTCTTCAGGTCGGCATAAGATTTACATGCATGCGAGGCAACCTTTAAGTTGGCTTTGATTGATTTTACCTTCTCCTCGGCTGTTTCACAGTGCAGGCCTACCAGTTGTCTTCTCCCAATTCAGTCCAAGACTGCTGAGTTCTACATTTTCTCCCATACTGTAGCTTCATATGGGGCCATTTGAATACTAGCTTGGTAGCTATTGTTGTATGCAAATTCTGCCAGTGGGAGGTATCTATCCCAACTTCCCTCAAACTCAATGACACAACTCCTCAGCATATCCTCAAGGACCTGACAAGCATTTCACGTTATTGTTATCATTTCAATTCAATATTTGTATCAATTTCATTGGTTTCAATTGTTTACCTGGATTACTCTTTACGATTGCCCATCCGTCGAGGATGGAAAGGCATCTTGAAATGGAGTTGTGTACCTAAGGACTCATGCAACTTCTTCCAAAATCTCGATGTAAACCTTGGGTCTCGATCAGATATGATGGAAAGTGGAATTCCATGCAGTCTAACTATCTCACTGATATACAATTCTGCTAACCTCTCTAGTGAGTAGTCAGTCCTAAGCGGCGAGAAAGTGTCTTGACTTTGTCAATCTATCAACTATCACCCATGCTACATCATGTTTCTTAGGGTGAGAGGTAGACCACTTACAAAATCCATGGTGACCGATCCCATTTCCATTCGGTATGCGTATAGGCTGTAGCAAACCTGATGGAACTTGATGTTTTGCCTTGACTTGCTGACATGTCAAGCATTTAGTCACATAATCAGCTATGTCTCTCTTCATACCAGGCCACCAATACTGAAGCTTCAGGTCATGATACATCTTTGTACTTCCTGGGTGCATAGCATATACACTAGTGTGCGCCTCTTTCAGAATCTGGCCTTCAATTCCCCATCTTAGTACACACGGTCTTCCTTTGTATCTGAGACATCCATCCGCTTTTACCTCATAGTCGATTGCTTTTCCTTACGGGATTTTGCTCATAATGGCCGTTAACTTTCCATCTCCCTTTTGCCCATCTAAAATCTTTGTGCGAGTTTGGCCTCACTTACAACTCAGGCAAAATAGTTCCATCTCGAATCAAAGTTAGACGGGCATTCAATGATCTCAAAGCTGTGATGGACTTTCTGCTTAAAGCATCAGCAACTACATTTGCCTTCTCAGGATGGTAGTCAATTACACAGTTATAATCCTTCAGGAACTCAATCCATCGCCTCTGTCTAAGGTTGAGCTCCTTCTGGGTTAGCAAGTATTTTAGGCTTTTGTGGTCTGTGTAAATGTAGCATTTTTCACCATACAAGTAATGCCTCCATATCTTCAGTGCGAAGATAATTGCTGCAAGCTCTAGATCATGGGTAGGGTAGTTCTGTTCATGTGGCCTTAGCTGTCTGGAAGCATAGGCGATCACTTTCCCCTCTTGCATCAATACACATCCTAACCCATTATGTGAGGCATCACTGTAGACCACGAAGTCTTTTCCTGACATTGGCTGTGTTAACACTGGTGCCTCTGTCAACATATCCTTCAATTTCTCAAAACTGGTCTGACATTTGTCATTCGGTCAAATATGACATTCTTGTGTAACAACTTGGTCATTGGAGCGGCTATTAGGGAAAATCCTTCACAAATCTTCTGTAATACCCGGCTAGCCCCAAAAAGCTTCGACCTCGGTTGTATTCTGGGAGGCTTCCATTCCATCATCGCTTCTATTTTCTTGGGATCCACCTAATCCCATCGGTGACACTATGTGTCCAAGGAATGCAATCTCATTCACCAAAAGTCACACTTGGACAACTTAGCATACAGCGTCTTTTCCTTCAGGGTTTGCAAAACAATCCTCAAATGCTCATCATGTTCTTCATTGGTCTTGGAATACACCAAAATATCATCAATAAAGACCACTACGAACCGATCTAGGTATGGATGGAAGATACGGTTCATAAGGTCCATAAATGCCGCTGGTGCATTTGTTAGGCCAAAGGGCATCACCAGAAAGTCATAATGCCCGTATCGGGTCCTGAATGCAGTCTTGGGCACATCTACATCCTTCACCCTCAGCGATGATACCACGATGCGAGATCAATCTTAGAAAATAATCCTGCTCCCTTCAACTGATCAAACAGATCATAAATTCTAGGCAACGGATATTTGTTCTTCACTGTCACTTTATTCAACTGCCGGTAATCAATGCATAGCCTCAAAGTCCCATCCTTCTTTTTCACAAACAGCACTGGAGCTCCCCATGGTGACACACTGGGGCGTATGAACCCCTTATCAAGCAACTCTTGCAACTGAGTTTTCAACTCCCTCAATTCAGTGGGTGCCATCCTATAAGGAGCAATGGAAATGGGTGCTGCACCCGGCAGTGTCTCAATAGCAAATTCAACTTCCCTTTCTGGTGGCAAACCAGGCAACTCTTCGGGAAATACCTCTGGGAAGTCTCTCACTGTGGGTATGTCACTCAGGTTTGGCTTAGCCTACCTAGTATCCACCACATGTGCTAGGTAGGCTTCACAGCCTTTTCTCATCATTCTTCTTGCAACTGTGGCTGAGATGACATTGGACAAGAAATCATCCTTTCCCCACAAGCTGTGATCTCATTACCCTTTGAAGTTTTTAGAGAAATTCTCTTCAATTTGCAATCAACTATTGCACGATGGCGTGACAACGGTCCATTCCCAATATCACGTCAAACTCATGGAAAGGCAACTCAATCAGTGCGCCAAGAATTCATACCCCTGAATCCTCAACGGGCAACCCTTGTATACTTTGTTCACTACCACACTGTGGCCCAATGGATTAGTGACCAGAATGTCTTGGTCACTCTCCCCTACCAATATCCCCCTTTCTACGGGTAAGTTGATGCAAATGTAGGAATGAGTAGATCCTGGATCTACCAATGCATGCACAGAAGTATTGTAGAGGGAGAACGTACCCCTGATGACGTCCGAGGCATCTTGCTCCTCCTGAGCTCTCAGGGCATAATTTCTGGCAGGTGGTGCATTATCGGCCTCTCTGGCGGCTCGGATGCGAGCCTGTGATGGTCCCACTGCGTCAGATTTGCCAGATTTTCTACCTCTCTGTGGTGCAGGAGCAGGTCTATCTGCTTGTGTTGGAGCAGTTGTAGTGGTTCTACGTGGACAATTTCTCAGCTGATGCTCTGTCGACCCATATCTCAAGCAGGTACCAGTTACTCTCCAACACTCCCCCTTGTGCCATTTAAGGCAGTGTGGACATGCAGAAGATGTTGGGGCTGGTCCCCTGAACCCCATCCTGGAGCTGCCCTTGATGGTGTGGGTGACCTCTCCTAGTGGTGAGCGTGGCACAGGCCCCAGGTGACCACGACCATGTGGTGAGTGAACTCTGTGCGGTGGACCCTTGAACTTCTTTCCAAATCACGGTGAGCTAGGCCGAGGGTCCTCTTCTGTTTCTCTCTCCTTACAGTGCGCTCCTTTGATTCTCACTTTTTCAACTCTTATTGCAGCTTCCACTAGCTTACTAAATTCTGTGATTCCCAAGGCAGTGAGCTGGATCTTGATGTTGTCATTTAGTCCCTCTTTAAATCTCTTGCACCTTTCAGCTTCATTAGGGACTATCTCCCTTCCATAGCGGCTCAATCGAACAAATTCCTTCTCATACTCGGCCACTGACAACTGCCTCTGCCTCAGATTAATGAACTCTCTTCTTCTCTCTTCCAGGTATACAGTATCCACATATTTCTTCTTGAATTCGGAGAGGAAGAAGTCCCAAGTTACAGCTTCTGGCTGCACTTCACTGGACATAGTGTCCCACCATTCGTAGGCATCATCTTGTAACAAGGATACAACAGCTTCTAAGTTCTGCTCTGGTGTGCAGTGGAGTTGTTTTAAGACTCTGCCCGTTCTGTTCAACCAATTTTATTTGCAATGAGTCATCTTCCCTCTTCTTTGAAGAAATCCACCGCCCCAAACTTTCTTAGCCTTTCCGGTGTGATTTACTGCGTGGAGTGGTGGTGGTGGTCTTCTTGGCATTACTACCATTTGTATAAAGAAGTCGACCATTTGTTGGAACATGGCCTGTGGGGGCTGAGCAGGCTCTGCCTGAGCTGGCGGAGTAGGTTCTCCCCTACCCCTAGTCTCAGCTACTACCGGTGGAGCATGACTCTCCACTTCCTCCTCAACTGCCCTCTGAGATGAAGGGTCCATATCCTATTAAAAATAAGAAAAACAAACAAATCTGCATTAGTGTCACCTCGACTCTTACAAATGCAATGCATGGTATGGACTCAATCTAGGACCAGAAACGCCTAAACCGTGCTCTGATAGCACTAAATGTGACACCCCTTACCCGTGTACAGTATACCCGAGTAAGTAATGCCACACGGTGTACCGGCACACTCTAATATTCTTCAATTAATTTATATCATGCTTTTGCATATAATTTATGAAATACAATTTATTTAAGCCATTTATCAAAAGTATTATTCATTTAAGGTTCCGAAAATTTTAAAGAAAATCCAGTGAGTCTGGCTAAAAATGGAGAAAACCGTTCTTGAACTGTGAAAACACTTCCAAATAATTTTCAAACAAACCCAACTTCAATTCATCAACAGAGTCTCAATATCAAAAACTCAACAATATTTCTCAATTTCAGTTCTCAATAGCCTTTTTATTTCTCAAACATCCCTTTCTCAGGGTTCTCATATATAAACAATAATTAAATACTCAAATTACTTTCATACATAACCATAAAGCTTTATTATTTACATGAACCTCAAAATACATTACACAAATCCCAATTGCATATGAGAAAATAAAAATTAATTACAAAATGACAAAATGACATCTAGTGTCCTACCAATGCCCTGCAGGTGATGAGGTGACACGGACACTGTGCAGAACTGCAGGATGGACTCACCCAGTCTGTGGTCTACTGGGCTCACGATCGGGATCTCCAGTACCTACGCGTGGCAAAAGCAACGCGCTAAGCAATATTGCTTAGTGGTGCAATAATATAATAAAAGAAAATAGTAAGAAAATAAATGTGTATAGAATGTGTATGCTTTCTTTGTTCGGTGTTGGTATATTCATTATTTCATTAACTTTGTTCACTTTTATTCATTTGGTTGCCCCAAGTAACCTACACTAGATATTTGGATGGATAACGGTAAATCGAGTGGGTACCTAGTACCTCGCCGTCACACCATCGGTCACATATGCATCTCGGTGTGCATGAGCGGCTAACAATGTCAAATATATCAGGCACAAGGCCAAAGCTCAATACAAAGTCAGAATGGCTAAAAGCCATAAAATCACAGAATGGCATATTGCCATGTGCAGTACTGCTAACTGAACCCTATTGGCATGCCAAACTATCCAAACCAATCATGTTAGGTATACTAGGGCATTTGAAACTTTTAAATTCTTAAATTTGTGAATTTCAAATTTTTTTAGTGTCACTATTCATCTTATTGGTCAACAAAAATGTTGACTTTTAGAATAAAAATATGTACATTGACTTTGGCACTCCCTACATACCACATTTGGCATTCCAAACTTGTTGGCATTAAGCATTTATACCATTTAACATTTACCACCAATTACAATTAACTAAGCCCACTTAAAACAAATAAAAATAGATAAGAATAAACGAAAAAAAAAAGTCATCAGCCACACCACCCAAAACTAGCCGAAACCTCTCTTCCATACCCAAACCTCCATGAAAGCTCACCAAAGCTCCCAACGTCACCTCATCTCACCTTGAAACCACCACATAGCTTTACAAAAATTTGATCTTGCAACTTCGACATCCTCTAGGCAGGCAAAAGAGGAAGGAAAAAGAAAATTTGGTTAGCTTGAAATTCAGCTGCAACAAGGTTAGTGTCCAACTCTTACCATTTTTGGTTTAGTTCATGTTTAATGGCATGAATTGTGTAGAAATTATAGGAAAATAAAATAAACATATGTGTGTGTGCACCCTAGAAATTTTAGCAGCTAGGTTTGGTTAGGGTTTGGTGATTTTGCTTGATAGCAAAGTTGTAACACCCTCCCTGTAGCAACTCCGTACATTCTACTGTTTCGGTGACCAGTGTGGGTCTGGAAAGCTAGAACGTCCGAAAAAATATTTAAACTAAAGTGAGGAATCATAATTAACTCAAATATTAATAAGAAAAATTTAGGGAAAATCTTAGAAATAAAATACAATCAAATTAAATGAGCCGGTGCCCTAGCGATGGGTAACCCAGTGGGAAGTTGCGGTCCTCGCAACTAGAAGCCCTAAACCCGGGAGAAAAATCATAAAATAATTTTTGGGACTCCAGAGAAGGGTCATTAAGGTTCCTATAGAATTAGAATACCATGAAAAGGCTTAGAAAAATTTTTCAATTGGTACAGACAATTTTGGTCTGTTAAGCCAAACGGAGGGCATTTTGGTCATTTCAACTTCAGAGGTGATTTTTGACCGACATGTCCAGTTAAGTAAATAATTATTATGACACAAAATATAATAAACATTAATGAAAATTAAATTAAAAAGGGGTAGAAAAGAAAAGAAATGAAAATAAAATAAAACTCACATTTATGACATAATCATGATGTCATAAATGAATAAATTTAAAACTCTAGCTAATGAGAATTTGCTAAGTCACTTAAAAGGGAAAATTATCACTAATTAAGACTAGAAAAATGAAAGAAAAATATGGTCTTCTTCTTCATATTTCCGACAATCCTCTCTCACATCTCTAAACCACCATTAAAATCTTGTCTACTCTCTCTCTTCCATAACCCTAGTTCCATACCATAAAACCTCATTCTCCCTTCATAAAAAATTGTTCCTACCACTAGAGCAAGCCTTGGACAGCAATTTTAAGAAGGAAAAAAGAAGTTTCGGAGACTTGGAAAAGTTAGCAAAGGAGGTTAGTGACCAAACTTGTTTTATCTCTTTCAATTCATGTTGAAGGAGTAGTATTTAATGCAAATTTGCAACAAAAATGAGTAAACAACATGTGTATGTCTTGCTTAAAATTTCAGCAGCCTTGAACTTAGTAGGGTTTTGAAGATTTCTTAGAATTAAAATGGTAATGTGGCTGCCCTTAACATTAATCTATTGTTTAGGATAGTGAAAGGTAAGTGAATGTAAGTTTTGAGATGGTTTAGCTAGGGTTTGGGTATGAAATTGAGACTTTGATCATGCAATGATGAAAGTAAGTTTTAATAGTCAATTAGTGACCATTTGGTTATGTGTGAATGAGAATTGAAGTGGTTTGTTTAGTGGGAATTGAAGTTAGTGTTGCTGCCCTTGGTGACCTACAGGACTGGGTATGAGTCCATCAGGTTTGGGTAGCAATAATTTGAGTTGTAGAGGTTCAATTGGTACAAGGCCAATTTGACATGAAACTAGACACATAATGGCACAACTTTGGTGGAGAAACCATGCCCAGAAAACCAAACCAAGTTGACCTAAAATTGCCCTAATCCGGTGACTGCATTTTTCTGGGCAAAATGACTAAATAAACAGTGTTTAATCATTTGGTCATAACTTAGTGTAGAAAGGTCCAATTGACTTGAAATTTTATCAGAAGAAAGCTGAGACATATACCTAAAACTTTCATGAAGAAAAAAAATCCAAATTCAGACCATAACCTAGTCAAGTTGCCAACCAAACTTATGTTACCAAATCTGGTAGAACCAGTTTTGCCCAGAATTTTGGATTATGTCCAATTCGGCCAGTTATGGTGCTTAGGTCATAACTTGAGCTACAAAACTCCAAATGGAGTGATTCAAAAAATGAAATGTAACTAGACAAAATAAGGAACAACTTTCATGAAGACAATTTTGCCAAATTCCTACTGTAAAGATGACCAATGGAACAGTAAACACAAGGATTGAAATATGAAAATTTTGAATAACTAGCACTAAGCTTAGAAATGGTATTTGCAACCAATACCAACAATTTTAGAATGAAAAATATGGTATGTTGGGAGTATTAGAACCAATGTACCTATTGTCTATGCAAAAGTCAACATTTTAATTGACTAATAAAATTAATAGTAACACCTAAACTTAAATTTCAAGAATTATAAAATTTAAAAGTATAACATGCCCTAGTACACCAAGCAAGATTGGTTTTGTCACACCTTACCCCTCTGTAAGGCATAACATGATCCCGTAGTATACCTAATGAATTACCAACTCCGTCTACTGATAACCCATTAAATACACTACAAGGGATTTTAAAAACTTTTCTTACTTCTTTTACAGTGGTGAGCACTATTTACAGGTGTTAAAAACTTTGGTGAACTGAGGTGAAACAACTAACTCATTTGATTTATTTGGAATTTCTGTAAAAATTTTGGCAAAGTGCCATCTGTATTTTGGACAAAACAGTTCTTCAGAAAACCTGTAAAAAAGCACTTCAATAATTTTTTTCAAATCTCAACTCCAATACATTTCTCAACACAACAATTTATCAACACAATTCCATAGAAATTTTTCAAAGTCTGAGATAAGGAAATATAATACAACTTTTACAATCCAAAACACTCATAATTAATTTACAACTTCAAGGTACAATTTAATTTACAACTGCTCAAAACCAAATACAATATGTACATACAGTGTCATACATTACAGTACAAAAAGCAAAAGCGGTATACTCAATATACCAGGTAATCCCTCGCTGGATGTATATGCAGCCTAGTCTGCTGCCCTGTCGGTCTCTCTACCTGCGACAGCAATAAAAAGCTATCGCTGAGACAATGTCTCAGTGGTGCACAACATTAACCAAATCCAATTTAAATCACAATTCATAAGTCATGTAAATAGTGGATACTTAAAACCATAGTCAAATTTAAGACAATAAAGGTCAATAAGAATTTAAACTCCATTTCTCAATATCACAATAATTTTCCATAAGTCAGATCAGGTTTGAATTCAAAAGACAGTATATGTCAATGAGAGTTTAAAATCCATTTCACAATCTCACAATACACATCAGTAAATCACACACAGCTTAATCATGATCCATAATTCAATTCATCCCAAAAGCCGATGGCTAATGAGGTATTCAATTCATCCCAAAAGTCGATGACTAATGAGGAATAACATGGCTAGCTAGCAAAAATATGAGTACTCATTCTATTCGTCCTCAACAGCACACACCTCAACACTTCACCAGAGAGGAATTCAATTCATCCCACTAGACAAGCTAGAGAGGAATACAATCAATATACATGATAGTGTGGTTTCAAACCATTTCTAATGCTTTTAATCAATAAGTATCCATCAATGTCATTCAAACCATTTTTCACATTTTCAAACTATTCACAATATTTTTCAATCAATAAATATTCCTCAAACACATTTCCACAATTTAAAATAATGATATACAAATAATCAATATTTATTTCCATTGAAAATAATTCAAAAGAAACAGTTGTTGTGCACAAACCTCTGATATTTGTCTCCTGGTCTTGACTCAGTATTTCTTTCCCTTTTCTTTGAGTCCTTGTTAATCGAGAAACACAATTTGAAGTGTTTGATTACCAAATTAAACCGTCTCTATCGATGGGGTTTGGTAAATAATGCACCGAACTCAATTATTCACTAACTCACCTAATATACCGACCCTCATTGCGTTTTATGTAAATTAGGTTTTAGTTTCGTTAATATGTCACATTCGATAAGGTTTTAGATTTGGTATGTTTTACCAAAGTCATTTCCTTGCTTAGTGCATTTTAATGCAAATTCTTTGGATCGGAACACTGGTTTGACCTAACCGGACGATCTAGTTCCCTCGGTTTTTGGGTCTCGGTCGAAACTACAAACTTGTAGATCTAGGTCTTATTGCACGCGGTGCAAAATTTCAGGTCAATCCGAGTTAAGTAGACCAAGTTATGGTCATTACACTATTGCTGGTCAAATGGTACCATTTTAGGTCAATTTTAGGTCAAAGTGGTCAATTCTGGTTCGGCCAGTTTTGGACCCGAACTTGTGCAAGTTGTTTGACTTGCTTATGGTCATTTCTGGGCTTTGGTGTCTTCATAAGACTTGTAGGTATGGGTCTTAACTATTCTTGGTCAAAATTTCAGGTCAATTGGACCTGGTTTGAGTGAGTTATGGCCTAAACACTCACTGCTGCCCAATTGGTCATTTTTCAGGTCCTAATTGCATCTAATCCGAATTGGTCAAATTTTTAGGTCACCTTGCAAGCAGAATTTTGGTATGGTTTCTCAATGAAAGTTGGCACATTTTGTGCCTAGTTTCACCTCAAATTGGTCTCATACCAATTGAGGTTACAAATTTAAGGTTATAGGCTAAAATGTACACTGCCCTCAATATGCCTTTCACACCCCACTTCAAACACACATTTACCTTTGCAATTTGTTTACTTACCTATCAATCTGTTTTGGTACATTACCAAAAGCATTTTCTACATTACATCAACATTACTTTGGGCAGATTACCATTACCCTCAACACACCAATTATAATTCACATTTACAATTTCTAAGTACCATTACATACACACCTAACCATTACAAATTTTATATACACTTTACAATATCAATCTACATACATATCATCAATCCTTCTAGGTCAATATTCTGCCTACACTTCCTTCAATATATACATTTACTCAAGTGTTCCCAAGCTGCATAAACCTTCTTCAACATCAAAGTGCCGTCCAACTTACCAATTCCCATCCAAGTGCATAAATCACCATATAAACATGAAGTAATTCACTAGGTTACTAACTCACCATGATCAACATTATTTCTCATCAATTATATCCATAATAAATCACTAAATGCGTGACCCCATGGCTGTCCAAAAATGGCTATCTCAATAACTACTTAAACTTTAAAATTTCCTTCACAAAATTAACACCCATAACATGAACATAATGTTTAACAAAGGAATTCTCAAAAGTGTAAACTTACCTTTGATTGTAACTTTCTAAACCTTCACCAAACTTCTCAAATTTGGTATCAATATCTTCCTTGTGATGTGTAGACAAAGTTTAATGAAGAACCCTAGGTGATTTGGGGTTGAAATGAGGGGATGGATCAAGCTTTACCCAAAACGGCCATGGAGGTTTTTGTGTTCTTCAATTCGGCAATATTGAGAGGACATGAGGAAGATGAGATTTCAGCTGGTTAGTGGACTTACTTCAGCCATATTTATGTTTAATTAAATCCCTAGTGGTCCACTAACTAAATTTAAATCATATTTTAAGCTAACTTTCACTTAATCCCACATTTAACCTTGATTTTAGCTATTTACTTTAGGTACCACTAAATTAATTTTTTTTTATTTTCTAAGTGTAATACTATTTATTTTTAATGGACATTTAGGTCAAAAGACACTTCGGGATGTCAAATGACCATAATGCCCCTGTTCGGGTTACGTTCCCGATTTTTCGGTATTACCGGGTTTTGTCTGTTTTTCGATTTCTCACTTTTCTTTGTACTAATTATTTAATTTTTCTTTGATCTTTCTAATGATATTTATTCTTCAACAAGGGTCTATTTAAGTCCTAAAAATATTTTCCAGGGTTCCCCGCAGTCCAGGGCTAGTCAACGGTCCACGCCGTGACTTCCCGGTGCGGTCACCCATCGTTAGGTTTTCCGGCTCGTTTAACTTGGTCACATTTCTTTGCTATCATTTTTTCTTTGTTTTTCTTGTACTTTCTTTTCTTGTATTTCATTATTTTATGTCTCCTCACTCATATCGAAGTACGGTTCTAGGCATCCTAGCTGTCCGGACAACACTAGTCACCGGAGCAGCAGAACGCACTACCGAACTTTGGGGTGTTACAGGTTTGGATAGATTGGCATACTAATAGAGTTCAGTTAGCAGTACTGCATATGGAATTATGCTATTCTGTGATTTCATGGCTTTTAGTGAAGGAACAGAAGCGTGAAAAACACAAGTTTATACCATTGAATTCAAAAATTTTCACCTAGGGTCACATGCATCATGCAAGATTTATTTTTAACTATTTGATTTCAATGATAAACAACATATTAAAACTCATTTAATATGTTTTTGGATCTATGTTTGCCATTTAAGATTTTAAAATTATTCAGATTAATTTTAGAACCCTAGATTAAATCAAGAATGATTACACTAACCTCTTGATGCACTGCAGCGTATTTGCACCTTTGAGATTCATCTTCAGGACACCAAATGTTGTCCCTGTAGCTTGTCCACACCAAGAACAACTATGGCAGCCCTTGAACAGCTTCTAAAACTTTTTCTATTAATTAGAAATTCAAGTTCTGCCTTTAAAAAGATTAGAAATGTAAACAGGACACTAGAAACAATTTCTAGTATTTTTAATTCAAGAGATTGATGGCTAATATCTTTGAATTGATGAGCGATGAAGAAGAAGAGATGGAGATGCTCAAAAGGCATGACAAAGGAGGAGTGGCTGCTGCTTGTCATATTTTTAATTCATAACAACACTTATATAGCTAGGTCAACACATTAAACCCTTGCCACATGTCACCCTTTGATTAGCTCTAGGTTTAAGTGACCTAATCACATTGTGCCAAGTGTCAAACCTATATTTAATCTTGATTTTAATCATCTTACATGATTAAAAGACATTTGGCAAGCTTATGTGTAATGCCATGTGTCACCATCTCATGGTGCCACTTGTCACCCTGTGAAATGACCAAAATACCCCTGTGTCTTAATTTTGAGTTCTCAACCCAAAATAATTATTTCTCTTCTTATAATCAATTTATATCAAATATAAATTAATTAATTAATCTCTATTAATTAATTTCTCATTAATTAAATTCATATTTAAACACTTTAAATATAAATTTAACTTATACTATACAACCAATAATCTAGATTTGGTTTCAAGTCATGCTAGGGACTTTGCAACATAATTGCAAACCAAACCTATTTAATTAATCAATTAAACTCTTTAATTAATTAATTAAATCATATTTAATTAGGTGATTACTTGTGTATATGTGTGACTTACTAGGCTCATCACTAATTGGCAATGAGTTATGATATCAACTCTTAATATCACCCGAACTCTTTCTTACCATAAATGATTTCTCTAAATCATTTTATGCACCTCATAGACTATGGTTAACAGCTAGCATAGCATGCCATGGCCACCCAATTACTAATAAGGTTTACCTTAAATGAACCTATAATCATATGTTACCATGCACTGGAATCTCTCTGCTACAAAATCCCAACTCAAGCTGGAGTCATGGTTTATGTCAAACTCCATTTGCTATGAATATTATGTTCTCTTTTAATTTCAGTTCTTGATTAAAAAGATTTTCTTATTAGAAACTCTTTTCTGAATAAATCTATCTGTCCTGGCCATGAACTTGAAACATCAAGAACAATTAAATGAACATAGGATTTTATCTCTATTTACTTAGAGGAACAGATTCCATGTTGATCAACACCTACCTCCATATATAACTAGTAGGAGCCAACAAATGCCCATATACCCATACACAGTACAAGTATGAAAGTAGTATCAAACTCAAACCACTTATATACAAGATAACTGTGCTATCTCAGGTCTAAAGATTATATGCACTGATATGATTTATGATAAAATATTGACAAGAGTAAACTCCATGTGCTTATCATAAGTGTCATTGGTTTGGCCTACTTATCATTTATAAGTATCTATCATGTTTGTCATATGACATGAGACTCACCATTCCATCTTATTTATATCTCATATAAATAACTTGGGAATAAACATGAATACAATCTTTCTGGATATGTCATGTCCTTATTATGAAGTATCCTCAATTGTGAACCTATTTATAATACTTTGTGCTAGAAATAATGTCACTCATATTCTTAACAACTTAAGAATAATATTTCTAACAAAATATCAATGGACCTTTTCTATTACACATAAATATATTATGTAAACGGAAAAGTGAAAAATCCTTTTATTAATAAAAATATGTACAAGATATATACTAAATGATATGCTCTAGGGCATACTACTAACAATCTCCCACTAGCACTAGAGCCATTTATTATAATATCTTAGACCTATCTTCTCAAGATGTCGGTCTAGCTAAGTCTATGACATAGGCTTAGTTTATGGATCAGCTGGATTTTCAGCTGATGCTATTTTCTGCATGTCATTAGAAATGTGAGAACTGGCACCAGTTTCTAAAACCCAAGCTGTAAATGAACTATGAGTATCATCGATCTAAATAATAAGATATGGACATACATTCCAAAGGTCTATCCTTCTTGTCTTTCAGAGAAGTAAGATACTCTGGGCAGTTCCTTTTCTAGTGCCCATCCTTCTGGTTGTGGAAACACTTTCCTTTGCCTCCATCAGCTTTAGTCTTCCCTTTCTGTTTAGCTATTTTCTTAGAAGGACCAGGAATCTGATGTTTCTTTTTCTTATTGCCCTTCTTCTTGTTAGACTTTCTAGTAGAAGAAGATGCAATCAAAGCTACCTCTTTTCCTTTATTGCTCGGCATATTCTTTTGGGCAATAACAAAGCAAGTTGAGTAAACGGCTAAGGTGCATTCTGTTGAGTCATATGGAAATTTGTCACAAAATTCCCAAAAGACTCAGGAAGGGACTGAAGGATCAAATCCGTCTGTAGTTGGAAATCCATGTTGAAGTCAAGATGTTCCAACTGCTCAATCAGCCGAATCATCTTGTGGACATGATCCCCAACATTCTGTCCCTCAGACATCCTCATAAGGAACAACTGCCTAGATATCTCATACACGGCATTCCCTCTGTGCTCACCATATAACTCTTGTTGGTGAAGGAGGATCTCACTCGCACTCTGCATGTTCTCATGCTGCTTCTGTAACTCATTACTCATGGAAGCAAGCATGTAACACTTAGCTCTCATATCATGCTCCTTCCACTTGTCCAAAGTTTCATGTTCCTCTTGAGTGGCCTCTAGAGGTAAGGGACCAGGAACATTTGAACATATCCTACATGTTCAAGGTTCAGGACAAGTTTCAAATTTCTCAGCCAATCAAAGAGATTAGGTCCTGTCAACCTATTGCGATCAAGTATGCTTGCAAGGATATTGGATGGTGGTGATTGTTCTGTGCTCATTATTATTAGAAAATTAACTTCAGAAAATAACCAGATTAATTAGTAAATGTATCAAGTAATTAACCAAAATGATTATGGTCTTTTAATCAAATTGGTCCTCCCACTAACTTAGCGAATCCTACACTTCCAAAGTAGAAAATGGAAATCCTAGTTGGATGGATTTCTAGTGGGTGATTGAATTCTTATAATTCTATTGATCATCCTCAGGTACATCCATTATAAGAATTACAATAAACTATAAGTGAGCAACTCCTTGCCCATCACATCTCATGTGAGGTTCAATCCTTTACCTAGCCCCTAATGCTCAAAATCTCAGGTACATCCATTATTGACTTATCTTGCATTAATTAAGTTTATTCCATTGAGCCAGTAATTATGCAAATAATTTTAATGTCCTCAGGTACATGCAATATTGCCCACCAAACCATTTACATATTTACAACATCTCATGCTTAACAATTATTCTTAAGAAAATCTCTTAAATTAATTGCATCTTATGCAACTATTTAAAATTTCTTAAAATAATTATCCCAATGGAGGGCCTATATTATAATTACTTTGATTATAGCATTTCTAACTTAATCATTTGTTTGGAAGATTTTATGGTCATCCTAATTACTATTTAGGTCTCACTTTGCACATTATCCATTTGGCATGCATATATCATATAATTGCATACATTCCCATACATCTCATGCATTCATGGATAAGCAATAAATATGGTATGATCATGGACTTTCTAAGGGATTCAATTCTGAGCCACCAAGAATTGTATCAGGGCATTCCTAGGTGCATTTCATTCATTCATTTTATAAGAGTTGTTGAAGGAGTACATAATGAACACTTGATCTTGAGTTCCTCCCACTAGTCCCACCAATGCTCTTGACCTCCTTGAACTTCTTGCAATCCAATTACATAGTAATCCTTGGCATACCAAGGCGAATTTACAAGAACTTAAATAAATGAAATTACAACCAAACAATTATTACAAACTTAATAATACATGCCCAAAATAAATTAAAATAAATAAATTAATTTACAATCCCAAAGAAACATAAAAGAAATAAATCCAATCACATTGGTCTTTTATAGTCCATGATCATCCATCATGCATATCACTATTTAGCAATTAAATAAAACATACATACTTAAATTAAATTGAATATCTCATATTCAACTTAAAAAATCCAGATTTGAATATGATTCAAATAAATTTAAAAATTCATATTTGAATCTCATTCAAACAAATTTAAAAATTTAGATTTGAATCACATTCAAACAACCTTAAAAATTCAGATTTGAATCACATTCAAACATTTCTTAAAAAATCAGGTTTGAATCACATTCAAACATTTTTTAAAAAATTAGATCTGAATAATATTCAAACAACTTTAAAAATTCAGATTTAAATATGATTCAAACAACTTTAAAAATTCAGATTTGAATCACATTCAAACAACTTTTAAAATTCAGATTTGAATCACATTCAAATAATTTTTAAAATTATGATTTGAATCATAATTTAATTGTGTGATTAAAACTACTAATTAAACACTTTAATTAGTCAAAGAATAGGCCTTAGATCATACAACAATTGCAGAAAATAAAGCCAAACCTTGAACCACCTATGGAAGCCAAACCATACGCACCATTGATGGTGTTTTTCAAGCATGCCGCCACACCTCCATTGCAACCAGCAATGGATAAATTATCTCATGATCAAAAAACACAATTAAATCATATAATCAAAAATCTAAATGGCAAATATAGTGGCTCTGATACCAATTGAAGGAATGGAAGCGTGAAAAACACAAGTTTATACCATTGAATTCAAAAATTTTCACCTAGGGTCATATGCATCATGCAAGATTTATTTTTAAGTATTTGATTTCAATGATAAACAACATATTAAAACTCTTTTAATATGTTTTTGGATCTGTATTTGACATTTAAGATTTTAAAATTAATCAGATTAATTTTAAAACCCTAGATTAAATCAAGAATGATTACACTAACCTCTTGATGCACTGCAGCATATTTGCGCCTTTGAGATTCGTCTTCAGGACACCAAATGTTGTCGCTCTAGCTTGTTCACACCAAGAACACCTATGGCAGCCCTTGAACAGCTTCTAAAGCTTTTTCTATTAATTAGAAATTCAAGTTCTACCTTTTAAGAGATTAGAAATGTAAACAGGACACTATAAACAATTTCTAGTATTTTTAATTCAAGAGATTGATGGCTAATCTCTTTGAATTGATAAGAGATGAAGAAGAAGGGATAGAGATCCACAAAATAGCGTGACAAAGGAGGAGTGGCTGCTGGTTGTCATATTTTTAATTCATAACAACACTTATATAGCTAGGTCAACACATTAAACCCTTGCTACATGTCACCTTTTGATTAGCTCTAGGTTTAAGTGACCTAATCATATTGTGCTAAGTGTCAAACGTATATTTGATCTTGATTTTAATCATCTTACATTATTAAAAGACATTTGGCAAGCTTATGTGTAATGCCATGTGTCACCATCTTATGGTGCCACATGTCACCCTGTGAAATGACCAAAATGCCCCTGTATCTTAATTTTGAGTTCTCAACCCAAAATAATTATTTCTCTTCTTCTAATCAATTTATATCAAATATAAATTAATTAATTAATCTCTATTAATTATTTTCTCATTAATTAAATTCGTATTTAAACACTTTAAATATAAATTTAACTTATACTATACATCCAATAATTTAAATTTGGTTTCAATTCATGCTAGGGACTTTGCAATCTAATTGTAAACCAAACTTATTTAATTAATCAATTAAACTCTTTAATTAATTAATTAAATCATATTTAATTAGGTGATTACTTGTGCATGTGTGTGACTTACTAGGCTCATCACTAATTGGCAATGTGTTATGATATCAACTCTTAATATCATCCGAACTCTTTCTTACCATAAATGATTTCTCTAAATCATTTTATGCACCTCATAGACTATGGTTAACACCTAGCATAGCATGCCATGGCCACCCAATTAGTAATAAGGTTTACCTTAAATGAACCTATAATCATATGTTACCATGCACTGGAATCTCTCTGCTATAAAATTCAAACTCAAGCTGGAGTCATGGTTTATGTCAAACTCCATTTGCAATGAATATTATGTTCTCTTTTAATTTTAGTTCTTGATTAAAAAGATTTTCTTATCAGAAACTCTTTTCTGAATAAATCTATCTGTCCTGGCCAGAAACTTGAAACATCAAGAACAATTAAATAAACATAGGATTTTATCTCTATTTACTTAGAGGAACAGATTCCATCTTGATCAACACCTACCTCCATATATAACTAGTAGGAGCCAACACATGCCCATATACCCATACATGGTACAAGTATGAAAGCATTATCAAACTCAAACTACCTATATACAAGATAACTGTGCTATCTCAGGTCTAAAGATTACATGCACTGATATGATTTATGATAAAATATTGACAAGAATAAACTCCATGTGCTTGTTATAAATGTTACTGGTTCGGCCTACTTATCATTTATAAGTACCTATTATGTTTGTCATATGACATGAGACTCACCAATCCATCTTATTTATATCTCATATAAATAACTTGGGAACAAACATGAATACAATCTTTCTGGATAAGTCATGTCCTTGTTATGAAGTATCCTCGATTGTGAACCTATTTATGATACTTTGTGCTAGAAATAATGTCACTCATATTCTTAACAACTTAAGAATAATATTTCTAACAAAATATCAATGAACCTTTTTTATTCCACATAAATATATTATGCAAATGGAAAAGTGGAAAAGCCTTTTATTAATAAAAATATGTATAAGATACATACTAAATGATATGCTCTAGGACATACTACTAACATTTAGCCATTCTGACATTGTGTTGATACTTGGCCTTGCGCCTAATGTTATTACAACTTATTAGCTGTTCTGTTGCACACTGGGAGATACATATGTAACCGATGGTGTGACGGCCCAAGGTACTTGATACCCAATACCAGTTTACCAGTTTATCCAGTCCAGTCATCCAGTATAGGTTACTTGGGCAACCAAAAGTGAAAGTGAATAAATTTAATGAAATTATGAATATAACAAGTACAAAATGAATAAGATTACCAATAATGATCTAAAAATTATCTGCATAAGACGTCAAGACATGCACTACATATTTATTTTATGTTATTTCTTTTTATTTTATTATTGGCACCACTAAGCATTATTGCTTAGCGCGTTGCTTTTTGCCACGCGCAGGTTCTGGAGAGACCGACCGAGAGCCCAATAGACCACAGACTAGGTGAGATCTTCTGCAGCTCTGCATAGTGTCCGTGTCACCACACCGTCATCAGTGCATTGGTAGGACACTAGGTTTTATTTTGATATTTTATAATTAATTTTTATTTTCTCATGTGTAATTAAGACTTCTGTAATGTATTTTAGTATTGATGTAAATTATGAAAATTGTGTTTATGAATGAACAAGTGAATATTTATTGATGACTTTTATATGAATTTCATATGAAATGAATGAATGAGAAATTGGAGTATATATGAGAAAAATTGAGATTTTATTGATGAAATGGAGTTTGGGATTGTTAGAAACTTTTGGAAGTGTTTTCACAGGTTTCGAAGAACTGTTTTATCCATTTTTAGCTGGCATTTTGCCGGATTTTCTATAAAATTTACGGAACCTCAAATAAATTATAATTTCAATAAATGACTTAAATGAATTATATTTTACAAATTGTACTTCATAACTATTATAAAAATAAATAAAGGAAGAATAAAATGATTGAGATAAAATGGGGTGTTCCGATACACTGTGTGACATATCATACTCGGCTATACTGTAGACGGGTAAGGGGTGTCACATTTAATTGTATCAGAGCACGGTTTAGGCATTTCTGGGCCTAGATTGAGTCCATACCATGCATTGTATTTGTAAGAGTCGAGGTGACACTAATGCAGATCTGTTTGTCTTTGTTATTTTGAATAGGATATGGACCCTACATCACAGAGGGCAGTTGAGGAGGAAGTGGAGAGTCATGCTCCACCTGCAGTAGCTGAGACTGGGGGTAGGGGAGAACCTGCTCTGCCAGCTCCAGTAGAGCCTGCTCAGCCTCCACAGGCCATGTTCCAACAAATGGCTGAGTTTTTCAGACAAATGGCTCGGGTAATGCCACCACCACCACCACCTCCACAGCAGAAATCACATTTAGAAAGATTGAGAAAATTTGGAGAAGTGGACTTCTTTGGCAAGAGAGAAGATGATTCTGTTGCAGCCAAAAATTGGTTGAACAAAATAGGGAGGGTTTTAAAACAACTCCACTGCACTCTAGAGCAAAATCTAGAAGCTGTTGTATCTCTATTGCAAGATGATGCCTACCAATGGTGGGATACAGTATCTAGTGAAGTGCAGCCAGAAGTAATAACTTGGGACTTCTTCCTCTCAGAATTCAAGAAAAAATATGTGGGTAGTGTATACCTAGAAGAGAGAAGAAGAGAGTTCATTAATCTGAGGCAGAGACAGCTGATAGTGGCAGAGCATGAAAAGGAATTTATCAGACTAAGCTGCTATAGAAGGGAGATAGTCCCTAATGAGGCCGAAAGGTATAAGATATTTGAAGAGGGATTAAATGATAACATAAAGATCATGATCACTGCCTTGGGAATCATAGACTTCACCAAGTTAGTGAAAGCTACAATAACAGTTGAAAAAGTAAGAATAAGTGAGCAGACCAGAAGAGAGAGACAATAGAAGAGGGGCTCGAGTCAGTCTAGCTCATCTCCTGCACCAGGAAAGAAGTTCAAAGGTCCACCTGCACAGAGTTCAAGTCAACCTCAAGGTCAGGGTCAGTCTCAGGGGCCCAGGCCACAGTTCACCCCTAGAAGAGGTCAGTCCACACCATCAGTGGGTAGCTCTCCAGGGATAGGGTTTAGGGGATCAGGTCCAGCATCTTTTGCAAGTCCACATTGCCTAAAGTGGCATAAGGGGGAGTGTTGGAGAGTGACTGGTGCCTGCTTAAGGTGTGGGTCGACAGAGCATCAGTTGAGGAACTGTCCATGTAGAACTACTACAGCTACTCCAACACAAGCAGACAGACCTACTCCTGCACCATAAAGGAGTAGGAAATCTAGCAAATCTGAGGCAGTGGGACCATCACAGAGGCCTGCATCTGAGCTAGTAGAGAGGCCTGAGGGCAGACCACCTGCCAGAGCCTATGCCATGAGAGCTCAGGAGGAGCAAGATGCCCCGGATGTCATCAGGAGTACGTTCTCCCTCTACAATACATCTGTGCATGCATTGGTGGATCCAGGATCCACTCATTCATACATCTGCATCAACCTACCTGTAGAAAGGGGGATATTAGTAGGGGGGAGTGACCAAGACATTCTGGTCACTAATCCATTGGGCCACAGTGTAGTGGTGAACAAAGTATGAATTCTTGGCAGACCTGATTGAGTTGCCTTTCCATGAGTTTGACGTGATTTTGGGAATGGACTGGTTGTCACGTCATCAAGCAATGGTTGATTGTAAGTTGAAGAGGATCTCATTGAAAACTCCTGAGGGTAATGAGATTACAGTTGTGGGGGAAAGGACAGATTTCTTATCCAATGTCATCTCAGTCACAGTTGCAAGAAAACTGATGAGAAAAGGTTGTGAAGCCTACCTAGCACATGTGGTGGATACTAGGCAGGCTACACCAGATCTGTGTGACATACCCACAGTAAGAGACTTCCTAGATGTGTTCCCTAAAGAATTGCCTAGCTTGCCACCAGAAAGGGAAGTCGAATTTGCTATTGAGATACTGCCGAGTACAGCACCAATCTCTATTACTCCTTATAGGATGGCACCCACATAATTAAAGGAACTGAAAATCCAGTTACAGGAGTTACTGGATAAGGGGTTCATATGCCCCAGTGTGTCACCATGGGGAGCTCCAGTGCTGTTTGTAAAAAAAAAGGATGGGACTTTGAGGTTACGCATTGATTACCGGCAGTTGAATAAAGTGACTGTGAAGAATAAGTATCCGTTGCCTAGAATTGATGAACTGTTTGATCAGTTTAAGGGAGCAGGAGTATTTTCTAAAATTGATCTCAGATCAGGGTATCATTAGTTGAGGGTGAAGGATGCAGATGTGCCAAAGACTGCATCCAGGACCCGGTATGGGCATTATGAGTTTCTAGTGATGCCCTTTGGCCTAACAAATGCACCAGCAGCATTCATGGACCTTATGAACCGTATCTTCCATCCATACCTAGATCGGTTCGTAGTGGTCTTTATTGATGATATTTTAGTGTATTCCAAGACTAGTGAAGAACATGATGAGCATTTGAGGATTGTTCTGCAAACACTGAGAGAAAAGAAGCTGTATGCTAAGTTGTCCAAGTGTCACTTCTGGTTGAATGAGATTGCATTCCTTGGGCACATAGTGTCAGCTGATGGGATTAGAGTGGATCCCAAGAAGATAGAAGCAGTAATAGAATGGAAGCCTCCAAGGAATACAACTGAGGTCAAAAGTTTCTTGGGGCTAGCTGGGTATTACAGAAGATTTGTGAAGAGATTTTCTTTAATAGCTGCTCCAATGACCAAGTTGTTACATAAGAATGTCAAATTTGACTGGAATGACAAGTGTCAGGCCAGTTTTAGAAGTTGAAGGCTATGTTGATAGAGGC
The DNA here is from genome assembly GCF_030052815.1 of Hevea brasiliensis. NCBI lineage: Eukaryota > Viridiplantae > Streptophyta > Magnoliopsida > Malpighiales > Euphorbiaceae > Hevea > Hevea brasiliensis. The sequence continues at coordinate 59,764,071 of NC_079499.1, read as the reverse complement.
ACTAGTGTTAACACAGCCAATGTCAGGAAAGGACTTTGTAGTCTACAGTGATGCCTCACATAATGGGTTAGGGTGTGTATTGACGCAAGAGGGGAAGGTAGTCGCCTATGCTTCCAGGCAGCTAAGGCCACATGAACAGAATTACCCTACCCATGATCTAGAGCTTGCAGCAATTATCTTCACACTAAAGATATGGAGGCATTACTTGTATGGTGAAAAGTGCTACATTTACATGCACACAAAACCCGAAATACTTGTCAACCTGTATGAGCTCAACCTCTATTGCAGGCGATGGATTGAGTTCCCAAGGACTATGATTGTGTGATTGACTATCATCCCGGGAAGGCAAATGTAGTTGCTGATGCTTTGAGCAGAAAATCCATCACAGCTTTGAGATCATTGAATGCCCGTCTATCTTTGGCTCGAGATGGAGCTATTTTGGCTGAGTTACAAGTGAGGCCAAACCTGTTAAAGCATATTTTAGATGGGCAGAAGGTAAATGAGAAGCTAAAGGCTATTATGAGCAAAATCCTAAAAGGGAAAGAAACTAACTAGGAAGTGAAAACAGATGGGTGTCTATACTACAAAGGAAGATTATGTGTACCAAATGGGGAATTGAAGGCCAGTATTGTAAAGGAGCCACACACTAGTGTTTATGCTATGCACCCAGGAAGTACAAATATGTATCATGATCTGAAGCTTCAATATTGGTGGCCTAGTATGAAGAAAAACATAACTGACTATGTGACTAAATGCTTGGCATGTCCGCAAGTCAAGGCAGAACATCAAGTTCCATCGGGTTTGCTACAGCCTATATGCATATCTGAATGGAAATGGGATCGGGCCACCATAGATTTTGTGAGTGGTCTACCTCTCACCCAGAAGAAACATGACGCAGTATGGGTGATAGTAGATACATTGACGAAGTCAGCACACTTTTTGCCAGTTAGGACTGACTACTAACTAGAGAAGTTAGCAAAATTGTATATCAGTGAGATAGTTAGACTGCATGGATTCCCACTTTCCATCATATCTGATCAAGACCCAAGGTTTACATCGAGATTTTGGAAAAAGTTACATGAATCCTTGCGTACACAACTCCACTTCAGCACAGCTTTCCATCCTCAGACGAATGGGCAATCAGAAAGAGTAATCCAGGTCCTTGAGGATATGCTGAGGAGTTGTTTCATTGAGTTTGAGGGAAGTTAGGATAGATACCTCCCAATGGCAGAATTTGCATACAACAATAGCTACCAAGCTAGCATCCAAATGGCCCCGTATGAAGCACTGTATGGGAGGAAATGTAAAACTCCTGTGTGCTGGACTGAATTGGGTGAAGACAAACTGGTAGGCCCAGACCTGGTGAAACAGACTAAGGAGAAGGTAAAACTAATCAAAGCCAATCTGAAGGTTGCCTCAGACAGACAGAAATACTATGCGGACCTGAAGAGAAAAGAAATAGAATATGCGGTTGGCGACAAAGTGTTCCTCAAGGTGTCTCTGTGGAAGAAGGTACTAAGGTTTGGAAGAAAAGGTAAGTTAAGCTGTGACACTCATTACCCGTGTACAGTATACCCGAGTAAGTAATGCCACACGGTGTACCGGCACACTCTAATATTCTTCAATTAATTTATATCATGCTTTTGCATATAATTTATGAAATACAATTTATTTAAGCCATTTATCAAAAGTATTATTCATTTAAGGTTCCGAAAATTTTAAAGAAAATCCGGCGGAGTACCGGCTAAAAATGGAGAAAACCGTTCTTCGGAACGTGTGAAAACACTTCCAAATAATTTTCAAACAAACCCAACTTCAATTCATCAACAGAGTCTCAATATAAAAAACTCAACAATATTTCTAAATTTAATTTCTCAATAGCCTTTTTATTTCTCAAACATCCCTTTCTCAGGGTTCTCATATATAAACAACAATTAAATACTCAAATTACTTCCATACATAACCATAAATCTTTATTATTTACATGAACCTCAAAATACATTACACAAATCCCAATTACATATGAGAAAATAAAAATTAATTACAAAATGATAAAATGACATGTAGTGTCCTACCAATGCACTGCAGGTGACGAGGTGACACGGACAATGTGCAGAACTGCAGGATGGACTCACCCAGTCTGTGGTCTACTAGGCTCACGATCGGGATCTCCAGTACCTACGCGTGGCAAAAGCAACGCGCTAAGCAATATTGCTTAGTGGCGCAATAATATAATAAAAGAAAATAGCAAGAAAATAAATGTGTATAGAATGTGTATGCTTTCTTTGTTCGGTGTTGGTATATTCATTATTTCATTAACTTTGTTCACTTTTATTCATTTGGTTGCCCCAAGTAACCTACACTAGACGACTGGACTATATAACGGGTAAACTGGCACTAGGTACCTAGTACCTCGGGCCGTCACACCATCGGTCACATATGCATCTCCCGGTGTGCAACAGAACAGCTAACAAGATGTAAATATATCAGGCACAAGGCCAAAGCTCAATACAAAGTCAGAATGGCTAAAAGCCATAAAATCACAGAATGCCATATTGCCATGTGCAGTACTACTAACTGAACCCTATTGGCATGCCAAACTATCCAAACCAATCATGTTAGGTATACTAGGGCATTTGAAACTTTTAAATTCTTCAATTTGTGAATTTCAAATTTTTTTAGTGTCACTATTCATCTTATTGGTCAACAAAAATGTTGACTTTTAGAATAAAAATATGTACATTGACTTTGGCACTCCCTACATACCACATTTGGCATTCCAAACTTGTTGGCATTAAGCATTTATACCATTTCAAAGTTTAAACCAACACAAGCAGAATTTTCAGTTTTGGTGAGTCAGCTTCACTGTTCAATTGGACACTGTTACTGTGGAAATTTGAAGAAATGTAAAACATTAAAGTTGTTCCTTATTTTTTCTAGTTGAATTTCCTTTTTTGAATCACTCCATTTTGAGTTTTGTAGCTCCAGATATGGCTCAAAAACCACAGCTGGCCGGATTGCCAATCTGCAGAATTGACCATATCTACAGTAACAGGAACAGTAACTAGAGTCACTTGGTTGGATGGGTTCTGGCCATAATTTGGGGTAGGTTCCTTCATGAAAATTGTTTGTCTATGTCTTAACTTGTTGCTATAAAAATTTCAGGTCAATTGACCATATCTACAGTGAGTTATGGCCAAATGAACAGTTACTGTTCATTTGGCCAATTCTGCAGAATCAGTTGCAGGGTATCCGGATTGGGGCCAAGTTTTGGTCCTCTTACTTTGGTCTTTTGGGCATGGTTTCTTCAGCAAAAATGTGCCATTATAAGCCTAGTTTCATGTCCAATTGGCCAAACACCAATTGGACTAACACAGCCAAAGTTATGGCTGTGTAATTGGACTGAAATTTCAGTCCATTTGCTGCTGTCCTAGGGCAGCCTGCAATCTCACTTTGCAATCCTATTTTTCAGTCCATTTAATGGTCAACTTACCTAAAATGGTCACTAATTGACCATTAAAATGCTCTCTAATAATTTCCTAAACCAAGTTTACATTTTGCTCACAAAACCCTAATTCAAATTCATGTTTTATACAAGTTATCTTAGTTAACTTTTAATCAATTATTCTTGTGTTTATAACCTTCCAACATAACTCTAGTTCACTTCAAGCTCATAAAAACACTCCCTTCTATTCCATAGGCTAGGGCAGCCGAAATTCAAGATGTCATACACTTAGGTTTTTGGTTCATTTAAATTACAATTCTTACTAGTTTCAAGTCCTAAACCATGAAAATAATGAGTTTTTAAGATATAGATGCACTAACCTTGATTAGGGCAGATTTTTCCCACCTCTAAACTTCACTTTCCTTCACTTTCTAGGCTGCCAAAAGGTTGTTTAAGGTGTGGGGACAAGTTTTAGTGAAGAGTGTTTAAGGTTTAGTAGTGAAACAAAGAGAGAAAGGGAGCTTTGGTGGAGCTTTCATGGTGGAATGGTTATGGAAAATGGAGAGCTATAGGTGTGTTTTTGTGGGAGTGGTGGCTGCTGGAATTTTTCTTATTTTAGTCTTCTTTTATCTCTTTTAATAGTTAGTCAAATAATGGCTTAATTGTGATTGGTCAAAATTTTCTTAATGACATCACCATGATGTCATAAATAAGCTTTTTCCTCATTTTCTTTCCTTTCCTCCACTACTCATTTTCAATTTAATTTCTAGTAATGTTTCTTCATATTTTGTGTCATATTAATTATTTACTCAACTGGACAAGTCGGCCAAAAATCACCTCTGAAGGCGAAAAATCACCATGACCAAAATGCCCTCCGTTTGGCTTAACGGGTCAAAATTGTCTGTACCGATTGAAAAATATTTCTAGGTATTTTCTTGGCATTCTAATGCCATGGGAACCTTAATAACCCTTGTTTTGGAGTCCCAAAAATTATTTTATAATTTTTCCCCCGAGTCTAGGGCTCCTCGTTGCGAGAACCGCAACTTCCCTCTGGTTACCCATCGCTAGGGCACCTCGTTTAACTTGGTTGTATTTTATTTCTAAAATTTTTACTAAATTTTTCTTATTAATATTTGAGTTAATTATGATTCCCGACTTTAGTTTAAATATTTTTCCGGACGTTCTAGCTGTCCGGACCGACACCGGTCACCGGAACAGTAGAATGTACGGAGTTGGTACATGGGAACTGTTGCCTCATCGTCTCTTCACTTTCCCAAGTTGCCTCCTCGGTGTTGTGGTGCCTCCAAAGCACTTTCACCAGTGGAATTCGCTTGTTCCTCATCTCTTTCACTTCCCGAGCCAAGATCCGTAGAGGTTCTTCTTCGTATGTCAAATCCGGCTGTATTTCAATTTCTTCTCTGGAGATGACATGTGAAGGATCTGAGCGGTATCTTCTGAGCATTGACACGTGTTACACATTGTGGATCTTGTCCAGCTCTGGTGGTAAAGCTAGCCTATAGGCCACTGGACCCACACGTTCAATGACTTCATATGGGCCAATGAACCTAGGGCTCAACTTACCTTTCCTTCCAAACCTCAATACCTTCTTCCATGGTGACACCTTGAGGAACACTTTGTCGCCAACCACATATTATATTTCTTTCCTCTTCAGGTCGGCATAAGATTTACATGCATGCGAGGCAACCTTTAAGTTGGCTTTGATTGATTTTACCTTCTCCTCACTGTTTCACTGTGCAGCCCTACCGATTTGTCTTCTCCCAATTCAGTCCAAAGACTGCTGAGTTCTACATTTTCTCCCATACATAGCTTCATATGGGGCCATTTGAATACTAGCTTGGTAGCTATTGTTGTATGCAAATTCGCTGGGAGGTATCTATCCCAACTTCCCTCAAACTCAATGACACAACTCCTCAGCATATCCTCAAGGACCTGACAAGCATTTCACGTTATTGTTATCATTTCAATTCAATATTTGTATCAATTTCATTGGTTTCAATTGTTTACCTGGATTACTCTTTCTGATTGCCCATCCGTCTGAGGATGGAAAGCTGTGCTGAAATGGAGTTGTGTACCTAAGGACTCATGCAACTTCTTCCAAAATCTCGATGTAAACCTTGGGTCTCGATCAGATATGATGGAAAGTGGAATTCCATGCAGTCTAACTATCTCACTGATATACAATTCTGCTAACCTCTCTAGTGAGTAGTCAGTCCTAACTGGCAGAAAGTGTGCTGACTTTGTCAATCTATCAACTATCACCCATGCTACATCATGTTTCTTCCGGGTGAGAGGTAGACCACTTACAAAATCCATGGTGACCCGATCCCATTTCCATTCAGGTATGCGTATAGGCTGTAGCAAACCTGATGGAACTTGATGTTCTGCCTTGACTTGATGACATGTCAAGCATTTAGTCACATAGTCAGCTATGTCTCTCTTCATACCAGGCCACCAATACTGAAGCTTCAGGTCATGATACATCTTTGTACTTCCTGGGTGCATAGCATATACACTAGTGTGCGCCTCTTTCAGAATACTGGCCTTCAATTCCCCATCTTCTGGTACACACAGTCTTCCTTTGTAATACAGACATCCATCTGCTTTTACCTCATAGTCAGTTGCTTTTCCTTCTGGGATTTTGCTCATAATGGCCGTTAACTTTCCATCTCCCTTTTGCCCATCTAAAATCTACTGTAGCAGGTTTGGCCTCACTTACAACTCAGGCAAAATAGTTCCATCTCGAATCAAAGTTAGACGGGCATTCAATGATCTCAAAGCTGTGATGGACTTTCTGCTTAAAGCATCAGCAACTACATTTGCCTTCTCAGGATGGTAGTCAATTACACAGTTATAATCCTTCAGGAACTCAATCCATCGCCTCTGTCTAAGGTTGAGCTCCTTCTGGGTTAGCAAGTATTTTAGGCTTTTGTGGTCTGTGTAAATGTAGCATTTTTCACCATACAAGTAATGCCTCCATATCTTCAGTGCGAAGATAATTGCTGCAAGCTCTAGATCATGGGTAGGGTAGTTCTGTTCATGTGGCCTTAGCTGTCTGGAAGCATAGGCGATCACTTTCCCCTCTTGCATCAATACACATCCTAACCCATTATGTGAGGCATCACTGTAGACCACGAAGTCTTTTCCTGACATTGGCTGTGTTAACACTGGTGCCTCTGTCAACATAGCCTTCAATTTCTCAAAACTGGTCTGACATTTGTCATTCCAGTCAAATATGACATTCTTGTGTAACAACTTGGTCATTGGAGCAGCTATTAGGGAAAATCCCTTCACAAATCTTCTGTAATACCCAGCTAGCCCCAAAAAGCTTCTGACCTCAGTTGTATTCCTGGGAGGCTTCCATTCCATCACTGCTTCTATTTTCTTGGGATCCACCCTAATCCCATCAGCTGACACTATGTGTCCAAGGAATGCAATCTCATTCAGCCAAAAGTCACACTTGGACAACTTAGCATACAGCTTCTTTTCCTTCAGGGTTTGCAAAACAATCCTCAAATGCTCATCATGTTCTTCATTGGTCTTGGAATACACCAAAATATCATCAATAAAGACCACTACGAACCGATCTAGGTATGGATGGAAGATACGGTTCATAAGGTCCATAAATGCCGCTGGTGCATTTGTTAGGCCAAAGGGCATCACCAGAAAGTCATAATGCCCGTATCGGGTCCTGAATGCAGTCTTGGGCACATCTACATCCTTCACCCTCAACTGATGATACCGATGCGAGATCAATCTTAGAAAATAATCTCGCTCCTTCAACCGATCAAACAGATCATAAATTCTAGGCAACGGATATTTGTTCTTCATCGCTACTTTATTCAATCGCGGTAATCAATGCAAAGCCTCAAAGTTCCATCCTTCTTTTTCACAATAATCACTGGAGCTCCCCATGGTGACACACTGGGGCGTATGAACCCCTTATCAAGCAACTCTTGCAACTGAGTTTTCAACTCCCTCAATTCAGTGGGTGCCATCCTATAAGGAGCAATGGAAATGGGTGCTGTACCCGGCAGTGTCTCAATAGCAAATTCAACTTCCCTTTCTGGTGGCAAACCAGGCAACTCTTCAGGAAATACCTCTGGGAAGTCTCTCACTGTGGGTATGTCACTCAGGTTTGGCTTAGCCTGCCTAGTATCCACCACATGTGCTAGGTAGGCTTCACAGCCTTTTCTCATCATTCTTCTTGCAACTGTGGCTGAGATGACATTGGACAAGAAATCTGTCCTTTCCCCCACAACTGTGATCTCATTACCCTTTGAAGTTTTTAGAGAAATTCTCTTCAATTTGCAATCAACTATTGCCTGATGACGTGACAACCAGTCCATTCCCAATATCACGTCAAACTCATGGAAAGGCAACTCAATCAGGTCTGCCAAGAATTCATACCCCTGAATCCTCAACGGGCAACCCTTGTATACTTTGTTCACTACCACACTGTGGCCCAATGGATTAGTGACCAGAATGTCTTGGTCACTCTCCCCTACCAATATCCCCCTTTCTACGGGTAAGTTGATGCAAATGTAGGAATGAGTAGATCCTGGATCTACCAATGCATGCACAGAAGTATTGTAGAGGGAGAACGTACCCCTGATGACGTCCGGGGCATCTTGCTCCTCCTGAGCTCTCAGGGCATAATTTCTGGCAGGTGGTCTGTTATCTGGCCTCTCTGCTGGCTCAGATGCAGGCCTCTGTGATGGTCCCACTGCGTCAGATTTGCCAGATTTTCTACCTCTCTGTGGTGCAGGAGCAGGTCTATCTGCTTGTGTTGGAGCAGTTGTAGTGGTTCTACGTGGACAATTTCTCAGCTGATGCTCTGTCGACCCACATCTCAAGCAGGCACCAGTTACTCTCCAACACTCCCCCTTGTGCCATTTAAGGCAGTGTGGACATGCAGAAGATGTTGGGGCTGGTCCCCTGAACCCCATCCCTGGAGAGCTGCCCACTGATGGTGTGGACTGACCTCTCCTAGGGGTGAACTGTGGCCTGGGCCCCTGAGACTGACCCTGACCATGTGGCTGAGCTGAACTCTGTGCAGGTGGACCCTTGAACTTCTTTCCAAATGCAGGGGCTGAGCTAGACTGACCGGGTCCCCTCTTCTGCTGTCTCTCCCTTCTGGTCTGCTCACTGATTCTCACTTTTTCAACTCTTATTGCAGCTTCCACTAGCTTACTAAATTCTGTGATTCCCAAGGCAGTGAGCTGGATCTTGATGTTGTCATTTAGTCCCTCTTTAAATCTCTTGCACCTTTCAGCTTCATTAGGGACTATCTCCCTTCCATAGCGGCTCAATCGAACAAATTCCTTCTCATACTCGGCCACTGACAACTGCCTCTGCCTCAGATTAATGAACTCTCTTCTTCTCTCTTCCAGGTATACAGTATCCACATATTTCTTCTTGAATTCGGAGAGGAAGAAGTCCCAAGTTACAGCTTCTGGCTGCACTTCACTGGACATAGTGTCCCACCATTCGTAGGCATCATCTTGTAACAAGGATACAACAGCTTCTAAGTTCTGCTCTGGTGTGCAGTGGAGTTGTTTTAAGACTCTGCCCGTTCTGTTCAACCAATTTTCGACTGCAACAGAGTCATCTTCCCTCTTGCTGAAGAAATCCACCGCCCCAAACTTTCTTAGCCTTTCCAGGTGTGATTTCTGCTGTGGAGCTGGTGGTGGTGGTGCTGCTGGCATTACTCCGGCCATTTGTATAAAGAAGTCGACCATTTGTTGGAACATGGCCTGTGGGGGCTGAGCAGGCTCTGCCTGAGCTGGCGGAGTAGGTTCTCCCCTACCCCTAGTCTCAGCTACTACCGGTGGAGCATGACTCTCCACTTCCTCCTCAACTGCCCTCTGAGATGAAGGGTCCATATCCTATTAAAAATAAGAAAAACAAACAAATCTGCATTAGTGTCACCTCGACTCTTACAAATGCAATGCATGGTATGGACTCAATCTAGGACCAGAAACGCCTAAACCGTGCTCTGATAGCACTAAATGTGACACCCCTTACCCGTGTACAGTATACCCGAGTAAGTAATGCCACACGTGTCCAAGACACTCTAATATTCTTCAATTAATTTATATCATGCTTTTGCATATAATTTATGAAATACAATTTATTTAAGCCATTTATCAAAAGTATTATTCATTTAAGGTTCCGAAAATTTTAAAGAAAATCCGGCGGAGTACCGGCTAAAAATGGAGAAAACCGTTCTTCGGAACCTGTGAAAACACTTCCAAATAATTTTCAAACAAACCCAACTTCAATTCATCAACAGAGTCTCAATATCAAAAACTCAACAATATTTCTCAATTTCAGTTCTCAATAGCCTTTTTATTTCTCAAACATCCCTTTCTCAGGGTTCTCATATATAAACAATAATTAAATACTCAAATTACTTTCATACATAACCATAAAGCTTTATTATTTACATGAACCTCAAAATACATTACACAAATCCCAATTGCATATGAGAAAATAAAAATTAATTACAAAATGACAAAATGACATCTAGTGTCCTACCAATGCCCTGCAGGTGATGAGGTGACACGGACACTGTGCAGAACTGCAGGATGGACTCACCCAGTCTGTGGTCTACTGGGCTCACGATCGGGATCTCCAGTACCTACGCGTGGCAAAAGCAACGCGCTAAGCAATATTGCTTAGTGGTGCAATAATATAATAAAAGAAAATAGTAAGAAAATAAATGTGTATAGAATGTGTATGCTTTCTTTGTTCGGTGTTGGTATATTCATTATTTCATTAACTTTGTTCACTTTTATTCATTTGGTTGCCCCAAGTAACCTACACTAGATGACTGGACTGGATAACGGGTAAACTGGAGCTGGGTACCTAGTACCTCGGGCCGTCACACCATCGGTCACATATGCATCTCCCGGCAGGTAAATGCAATGCCTAACAAGTCAGAAATATATCAGGCACAAGGCCAAAGCTCAATACAAAGTCAGAATGGCTAAAAGCCATAAAATCACAGAATGGCATATTGCCATGTGCAGTACTGCTAACTGAACCCTATTGGCATGCCAAACTATCCAAACCAATCATGTTAGGTATACTAGGGCATTTGAAACTTTTAAATTCTTAAATTTGTGAATTTCAAATTTTTTTAGTGTCACTATTCATCTTATTGGTCAACAAAAATGTTGACTTTTAGAATAAAAATATGTACATTGACTTTGGCACTCCCTACATACCACATTTGGCATTCCAAACTTGTTGGCATTAAGCATTTATACCATTTCAAAGTTTAAACCAACACAAGCAGAATTTTCAGTTTTTGTGAGTCAACTTCACTGTTACTGTGGAAATTTGAAGAAATGTAAAACATGAAAGTTGTTCCTTATTTTGTCTAGTTGAATTTCCTTTTTTGAATCACTCCATTTGGAGTTTTGTAGCTCCAGATATGGCTCAAAAACCACAGCTGGCCGGATTGCCAATTTGCAGAATTGACCATATCTACAGTAACAGGAACAGTAACTAGAGTCACTTGGTTGGATGGGTTCTGGCCATAATTTGGGGTAGGTTCCTTCATGAAAATTGTTTGTCTATGTCTTAACTTGTTGCTGTAAAAATTTCAGGTCAATTGACCATATCTACAGTGAGTTATGGCCAAATGAACAGTTACTATTTATTTGGCCAATTCTGCAGAATCAGTTGCAGGGTATCCGGATTGGGGCCAAGTTTTGGTCCTCTTAATTTGGTCTTTTGGGCATGGTTTCTTCAGCAAAAAATGTGCCATTATAAGCCTAGTTTCATGTCCAATTGGCCAAACACCAATTGGACTAACACAGCCAAAGTTATGGCTGTGTAATTGACCAAATTTCATCCATTTGTCGCCCTAGGGCAGCCTGCAACCTCACTTTGCAATCCTATTTTTCAGTCCATTTAATGGTCAACTTACCTAAAATGGTCACTAATTGACCATTAAAATACTCTCTAATAATTTCCTAAACCAAGTTTACATTTTGCTCACAAAACCCTAATTCAAATTCATGTTTTATAAAAGTTAGCTTAGTTAACTTTTAATCCATTATTCTTGTGTTTATAACCTTCCAACATAACTCTAGTTCACTTCAAGCTCATAAAAACACTCCCTTCTATTCCATAGGCTAGGGCAGCTGAAATTGAAGATGTCATAGACTTAGGTTTTTGGTTCATTTAAATTACAATTCTTACTAGTTTCAAGTCCTAAACCATGAAAATAATGAGTTTTTAAGATATAGATGCACTAACCTTGATTAGGGCAGATTTTTCCCACCTCTAAACTTCACTTTCCTTCACTTTCTAGGCTGCCAAAAGGTTGTTTAAGGTGTGGGGACAAGTTTTAGTGAAGAGTGTTTAAGGTTTAGTAGTGAAACAAAGAGAGAAAGGGAGCTTTGGTGGAGCTTTCATGGTGGAATGGTTATGGAAAATGGAGAGCTACAGGTGTGTTTTTGTGGGAGTGGTGGCTGCTGGAATTTTTCTTATTTTAGTCTTCTTTTATCTCTTTTAATAGTTAGTCAAATAATGGCTTAATTGTGATTGGTCAAAATTTTCTTAATGACATCACCATGATGTCATAAATAAGCTTTTTCCTCATTTTCTTTCCTTTCCTCCACTACTCATTTTCAATTTAATTTCTAGTAATGTTTCTTCATATTTTATGTCATATTAATTATTTACTCAACTGGAGAAGTCGGCCAAAAATCACCTCTGAAGGCGAAATAACCAAAATGCCCTCCGTTTGGCTTAACGGGTCAAAATTGTCTGTACCGATTGAAAAATTTTTCTAGGTATTTTCTTGGCATTCTAATGCCATGGGAACCTTAATAACCCTTTTTTTGGTGTCCCAAAAATTATTTTATAATTTTTCCCCTGGGTCTAGGGCTCCTCGTTGCGAGAACCGCAACTTCCCTCTGGTTACCCATCGCTAGGGCACCGGCTCGTTTAACTTGGTTGTATTTTATTTCTAAAATTTTTACTAAATTTTTCTTATTAATATTTGAGTTAATTATGATTCCCGACTTTAGTTTAAATATTTTTCCGGACGTTCTAGCTATTCGGATCGACACCGGTCACCGGAACAGTAGAATGTACGGAGTTGGTACAGGGAGTGTGTTACATAAGCCCTAGGTTCATTGGCCGATATGAAGTCATTGAACGTGTGGGTCCAGTGGCCTACAGGATAGCTTTACCACCAGAGCTGGACAAGATCCACAATGTGTTCCACGTATCTATGCTAAGAAGATATCGCTCAGATCCTTCACATGTCATCTCCATGGAAGAAATTAAAGTATAACCGGATTTGACATATGAAGAAGAACCCATACAGATCCTAGATAGGGAAGTGAAAGAGTTGAGGAATAAGCAGATTCCACTGGTGAAAGTGCTTTGGAGGCACCATAACACCGAAGAGGCAACTTGGGAAAGTGAACAGACGATGAGGCAACAGTTCCCTTAACTGTTTGCATCAGGTAAATTTTGAGGACGAAATTTAAATTAGAGGGGAAGAGTTGTAACACCCTCCCTATAGCAACTCCGTACATTCTACTGTTCCGGTGACCAGTGTGGGTCCGAAAAGCTAGAACACCCGAAAAAATATTTAAACTAAAGTGAGGAATCATAATTAACTGAAAAATAAATAATAAAAATTTAAGAAAAATTTTAGAAATAAAATACAATCAAGTTAAATGAGCCGGTGCCCTAGCGATGGGTAACCCAGTAGGAAGTTGCGGTCTTCACAACTAGAAGTCCTAAACCCAGAAGAAAATTTACGAAATAATTTTTGGGACTCCAGAGAAGGGTCATTGAGGTTCCTATGGCATTAGAATGCCAAGAGAAGCCTTAGAAAAATTTTTCAATCGGTACAGACAATTTTGGTCTGTTAAGCTAAATGGAGGGCATTTTGGTCATTTCACCTTCAGAGGTGATTTATGACCGACTTGTCTAGTTAAGTAAATAATTATTATGACATAAAATATGAATAAACATTAATGAAAATTAAATTAAAAAGGTGTAGAAAAGAAAAGAAATGAAAATAAAATAAAACTCACATTTCTGACATAATCATGATGTCATAAATGAATAAATTTAAAACCCTAACTAATGGGAATTTGCCAAGTCACTTAAAAGGGAAAATTATCACTAATTGAGACTAGAAAAATGAAAGAAAAATCTAGTCTTCTTCTTCATATTTCTGACAGCCCTCTCTCACATCTCTAAACCACCATTAAAATCTTCTTTGTTCTCTCTCTTCTATAACCCTAGTTCCATACCATAAAGTCTCATTCTCCCTTCATGAAAAATTATCCCTACCACTAGAGCAAGCCTTGGACAGCAATTTTAAGAAGGAAAAAAAGAAGTTTTGGAGACTTGGAAAAGTTAGCAAAGGAGGTTAGTGACCAAACTTGTTTTATTTCTTTCAATTCATGTTGAATGAGTGGTATTTAATTCAAATTTGCAAGAAAATTGAGTAAACATCATGTGTATGTCTTGCTTAAAATTTCAGCAGCCTTGAACTTGGTAGGGTTTTGAAGATTTCTTAGAATGAAAATGGTATTGTGGCTGCCCTTAACATTAATCTATTGTTTAGGATAGTGAAAGGTAAGTGAATGCAAGTTTTGAGATGGTTGAGCTAGGGTTTGGGTATGAAATTGAGACTTTGATCATGCAATGGTGAAAGTAAGTTTTAATGGTCAATTAGTGACCATTTGGTTATGTGTGAATGAGAATTGAAGTGGTTTGTTTAGTGGGAATTGAAGTTAGTGTTGCTGCCCTTGGTGACCTGCAGGACTGGGCATGAGTCCATCAGGTTTGGGCAGCAATAATTTGAGTTGTAGAGGTTTAATTGGTGCAAGGAAAATTGGACATGAAACTAAACACATAATGGCACAACTTTGGTGAAGAAACCATGCCCAGAAAACCAAACCAAATTAACCTAAAGATTGCCCTAATCCGAGTGACCTGCATTCTGCCTGGGCAGAATGACCAAATGAATAGTGTTTATTCATTTGGTCATAACTCAGTGTAGAAAGATCTAATTGACCTGAAATTTTACCAGAAGAAAGTTGAGACATATACCTAAAACTTTCATGAAGAACACATGTCACACCTTACCCCTCTGTAAGGCATAACATGATCCCGTAGAATACCTAATGAACTATCGAACTTCACCTACTGATAACTACTTAGGTATGCTACAAGGGATTTTAAAACCATTTTCTTACATTTTGGAAATGGTGAGCATTTTGGTAGGAATTAAAATCATTTATTCAAAGCTTAAAAACTAGTAAAAATTTTTATCCATTTTTATTTTTCCTCAAATTCTATAAAAATTTCGGCGGAGTGCTGTCTGTATTTTGAGAAAACAGTTCTTCAAATACTTGAGAAAAACACTTCCAATAAATTTTCCACAACTCCCAACCTCCAAATAATCTCAAATCAACACAATTTAATTCATTCCACAATTCAACAAAAAATTTATCAACTTAAAATATTTCATAACTTCATTCACAATGCATATAGTACGAAATTCACAAAAAGAAAATCCAAAATAACATTATTACAATTTATTGTACAATTGCTTAACTTTACATTGATACATAGAACACTACAATGTTTACATCAAATAATTACAAGGGTATAAATAAATACCCATACAGAAGTGATCAAAGAAGTTATTGCCAATTCAGCAGCTCACTCTGCTGCTTTTTCCTTGCCCTTATCTGCGATAGCAAAATAAGCTATCGCTGAGTATAAAAATACTCAGTGGTGCACAATAAAAATTGAAATGCAGTACATAAAACATTCCTTGACAAATTCACAATTTGAATATTTCATAATCACATTCCATAATTTATCAAAACTTATTATAGCACAATTTTTGTCAAATAATTTAATAAACACAGTGTTGCCACTAATCGAAATCAATGAGGGAGGTGGCTAGCTAGCTAATGAGTACTCATCTGATCTACAACCTCAACTGGTAAACCAAAGAGAGAGGAAAATAATCGATCTCAATCCCATAAATGGAGGAGGAATAATAAGGCACCGTCATGCTAAGTGTGAATCAGAAATCTATTTCAAACATTCTATTCAAATATTGCATACAAAAATTAAATCAATTTCCAAAGTTACAATTTCATCACAAAGTGGCAACATAAAAGTTCCTAAACTCATAATGCGTACTAAATCAAATTTTCAAGGATAAAATGCTGAAATAGGGTTTATTGTGCACAAACCTGACGTGAGTCGCCTCTAGGCCTTGACTCAGTCTCTCAGACTTTTCGAGTCTTTTTCAGCTGAAACACAAAATTTATAGTGTCTCAGTATCTTTACTTTATAACAATTCCAATAATTAATTCCAATATGTTTAAACTTACATTCTTGCAATTTCATGTTTAGGTTACTATTTATGGTACTATTGAAGTCAATTTATTAACTTTCTAAGGCTTAATAGGTATAGGAACTCCAACCTCACCCACATACTACATTTTGGTCATAAATTTTGTTGGTTTTGGTTATTTTCTCAAAACTTAGGTCTTTTAGGCAAAATTGTAAAATTTCAATTTTGGTGTCTTATGTTGCACTATTCCATTGGTTATTTTGCTGTTAGAATTGGGCTAAGTTTTCTTCTTAGAAATTGTCCCTTAATGTCTTAACTTTATTCTTATTTTTGAATCACTCCATTTGGAGTTTTGTAGCTCAAGTTATAGCCATTTTAATCATGGTTGCCGGATTGGACTTAAACCAGATTTCTAAGCACCAAACTGGTTCTAGCAGTTTTAGGTCCCAATTTTGGGTGGCCAAATGACTTGGTTAAGGGCATAATTTGAGTTTGTGTTCTTCATGAAAGTTTTAGGTTTATATCTCTGCTTTCCTCTGGTAAATCTCAGGTCATTTAGACCTGCCTAGCCTAAGTTATGGCTAAATGAACAAACACTGTTTATTTGGTCATTTTTATACATGTTTGATTGCCAATTTCGGATTTGGTCAATTTGTTCACTAGGTTTTGGTCACTTTTTGGGCATGATTCCTAAATGAAAAATGTTCCATTTTGTGTATATTTTGATTCCCAATTGGTCTCACACCAATTGGACTTGCAAATTTTCAGTTTTGGTCCGTGAAAGGGACCTTGGTCCTGCTGCCTACAGCATGACCCTAAACAATCCGAATTTGCAATTGGTTCCGACACTTCTAACATACTCCAATTGGTCACAAATGACCATTTCTCACCTCAAACCAAGTCCAACACACCATTTAACACATTCCCACATTTTTGTCTCTAAAACCTTTGATGCTAAAACCCTAGTTCATGCCATTGATCAATTCCTTAATCAAATCATTACACTAATCACATATTCAACCTTATTTAAGCTCTAATTCATGTTTAGTTTAACTAAACACTATCAAATCCAACACCCTATCAAGCTGGCTGAATTCACATATGGTTCCTCAACAAAAATTTTCTTTTCATTTTAAGTTTATTTCCAAGTTCATTCAATCATAAACACTAGAATCAAACTAAAAAAATTCAAGTTGGATCACTAACCTTAGTGCAGAATTTTAATCTTCAATTCTCCTCACTTTTTTGGTTTTAATGGCATCCAAGCTTCATATGAAGGTCCACTTGCAAGGCTTCCTTAAGGGGGTTAGGGAATTTGTGGCTGAATTTAGGGTTTATGAGAGCTTGAGGTGAGCTCCCATGGTGGTTTCAAGAAAGAAAAATGAGGGAGAGAGCGCGTTAACGGAGAGGGACAACAACAAGATGAAGATAAATGAATTTTTTTTTCTTTTCTTTTATGTGTATTAGGAAGACCACAAATTAAATTAAATAAATTTTTAATCATAATATTTATGGCATCATGCATGATGTCATCTCTTTTCACCTTTTTCATTTTCTTTTTATTTTTCTATTTATTTTTCCATTAATTCTTTAATTTAATTTTTGATTCCGAAATTTTCTTTTCTCTGATTTTATTTGACCGTTAGGTCAGCAGTCAGCTCTCGGGGTCAATGGACCAAATTGCCACTCGCCGGTTCAACCCGGTTTGCAAATAATTCAATATTTCTTTCGGCTCCTTGACCTAATTATTTGACTGGCTTAATAGTTCTTTTTCATGATTTTCTCTTTTCCACTGTGTTCGCAATAGTCCTAAGGATTGCGGTGTCACATTTTACAGTTCGAAATTTGAGTTTAAATCAAGCTCACAGTCCTTCTCAAGAAGGTCACCGATCGCTGTGACTCTCGACTCATTTAACTTCTTATGTTCTATTTTTCTTATTTATACTTAACCAATTCACAATTACTAATTATTTGTGTTTATGGCTTATCTAGTTGTCTTAAGTGTGGTTCTAATCTCCTCAGTTGTCCGGACCGACACTGGTCATCAAAATAGTGAAATATACCAGGCTATGCAAATAGGGGTGTTACAATTCTCCCCCCGTTAAAATAAATTTCGTCTCAAAATTTTACCTGGTATCAATCTCTAAATAGCTGTGGGTGCTATCTCCTCATTTCCTCCTCTCGTTCCCAAGTAGCTTCTTGGCCTGAATGATGGTTCCACAGTACTTTCACTAATAGAATCTGCTTGTTCCGTAGTTGCTTCACCTCATAAGCTAGAATCTCTATGGGTTCTTCCTCATATGTGAGGTTTGGATTCGCTTCAATTTCTTCTACCGGTAGTACATGAGATGGGTTTGATCGATACCTCCTCAACATAGACACATGGAATGTTAGTAATATGCCCTAAAGCATATCATTTAGTATGTATCTTGTACATATTTTTATTAATAAAAGGCTTTTTCACTTTTCTGTTTACATAATATATTTATGTGTAATAGAAAAGGTCCATTGATATTTTATTAGAAATATTATTCTTAAGTTAATAATATGAGTGACATTATTTCTAGCACAAAGTATCATAAATAGGTTCACAATCGAGGATACTTTATAATAAGGACATGACTTATCCAGAAAGATTATATTCATGTTTGTTCCCAAGTTATTTATATGAGATATAAATAAGATGGAATGGTGAGTCTCATGTCATATGACAAACATGATAGGTACTTATAAACGATAAGTAGGCCGAACCAGTGACACTTATGACAAGCACATGGAGCTTGTTAATGTTTTGTCATAAATCATATCAGTGCATATAATCTTTACACCTGAGATAGCATAGTTATCTTGTATATAGATAGTTAGAGTTTGATAATGCTTTCATACTTGTACTGTGTATGGGTATATGAGCATGTGTTGGCTCCTACTAGTTATATATGGAGGCAGGTATTAATCAAGATGGAATCTGTTCCTCTAAGTAAATAGAGATAAAATCCTATGTTCATTTAATTGTTCTTGATGCTTCAAGTTCCTGGCTAGGACAGATAGATTTGATCATAAAAGAGTTTCTGATAAGAAAATCTTTTTAATCAAGAACTGGAATTAAAAGAGAACATAATATTCATAGCAAATGGAGTTTGACATAAACCATGACTCCAGCTTGAGTTGGGATTTTGTAACAGAGAGATTCTAGTGCATGGTATCATATGATTATAGGTTCATTTAAGGTAAACCTTATTACCAATTGGATGGCCATGGCATGCTATGCTAGGTGTAACCATGGTCTATGAGGTGCATGAAATGATTTAGAGAAATCGTTTATAGTAAGAAAGAGTTCTGATGATATTAAGAGTTGATATCATATCTCATAGCCAATTAGTAATGAGCCTAGTAAGTCACACACATACACAAGTTATCACCAAATTAAATATGATTTAATTAATCAATTAAAGAGTTTAATTGATTAATTAAATAGGTTTGGTTTGCAATTAGATTGCAAAGTCCCTAGCATTACTTGAAACCAAATCTAGATTATTGGATGTATAGTATAAGTTAAATTTATATTTAAAGTGTTTAAATATAATTTAATTAATGAGAAATTAATTAATAGGGATTAATTAATTAATTTATATTTGATATAAATTAATTAGAGGAAGAGAAATAATTATTTTGGGTTAAGAACTCAAAATTAAGACACAGGGGTATTTTGGTCATTTCACAGTGTGACACGTGGCACCATGAGATGGTGACACATGGCATTATACATAAACTTGCCAAATGTCTTTTAATCATGTAAGATGATTAAAATTAAGATTAAATATAGGTTTGACACTTGCCACAATGTGATTGGGTCGATTAAACCTATAGCTAATCAAAGGGTGACATGTGGCAAGGGTTTAATGTGTTAACCTAGCTATATAAGTGTTGTTATGAGAAAATAAAATACAATCAGCAGCCACACTCCTTTGTCGCACCATTTTGAAGCTCTCCCTCTCTTCCTCTTCATCTCTCATCTATTCAAAGAGATTAGCCATCAATCTCTTGAATTAAAAATACTATAAATTGTTTCTAGTGTCCTGTTTACATCTCTAATCTCTTAAAAGGCAGAACTTGAATTTCTAATTAATTGAAAAAGCTTTAGAAGCTGTTCAAGGGCTTCCATAGGTGTTCTTGGTGTGGAAAAGCTAAAGGGACAACATTTGGTGTCCTGAAGACGAATATCAAAGGCGCAAATACGCTGCAGTGCATCAAGAGGTTACTGTGTTTGTTCTTGATTTAATCTACGGTTCTAAAATTAATCTAATTAATTTTAAAATCTTAAATGGCAAAAAAAGATCCAAAAACATATTAAAAGAGTTTTAATATGTTGTTTATCATTGAAATCAAATAGATAAAAATAAATCTTGCATGATGCATGTGACCCTATGTGAAAATTTTGAATTCAATGGCATAAACTTGTATTTTTCACGCTTCCGTTCCTTCAATTTGTATCAGAGCCACTATATTTGCCATTTCGATTGTTGATTATATGATTTAATTGTGTAATTTGATCATAAGATGATTAATCCATTACTAGTTGTAATGGATGTGTGGCGACACACATGGTGATGCCACCATAGGTGGCGGTAACAAAGGTTCTTCAAGGTGGTGCAAGGTTTGCTTTTTAATTTACAATTGTTGTATGATTTAAAAGCTCATCCTATGTCTAATTAGATTATTTAATTAGAATTTAAATTACACAATTACATTATGATTCAAATCAGAATTTTAAAAATTGCTTGAATGTGATTCAAATTTGAATTTTAAAAATTGTTTGAATGTGATTCAAATCTGAATTTTTAAAGTTGTTTGAATCATATTTAAATCTGATTTTTTAAAGTTGTTTGAATAATATTCAGATCTGAATTTTTTAAAATTGTTTGAATGTGATTCAAATATGAATTTTTAAGGTTGTTTCAATATGATTCAAATCTGACTTTTTAAATTTGTTTGAATGAGATTCAAATCTGAATTTTTAAATTTATTTGAATTATATTCAAATCTGGAATTTTTTAAGTTGAATATGAGATATTCAATTTATTTTAAGTACGTATGTTTTATTTAATTGTTAAATAGTGATATGCATGATGGATGATCATGGACTATAAAAGACCAATGTGATTGGATTTATTTCTTTTATGTTTCTTTAGGATTGTAAATTAATTAATTTATTTTAATTTATTTTGGGCATGTATTATTTAAGTTTGTAATAATTTTTGGGTTGTAATTTCATTTATTTATGTTCTTATAAATTCGCCTTGATATGCTAAGGATTACTATGTAATTGGATTGCAAGAAGTTCAAGGAGGTCAAGAGCATGAAGGAACGGAAGCGTGAAAAACACAAGATTATACCATTGAATTCAAAAATTTTCACCTAGGGTCACAAGCACCATGCAAGATTTATTTTTATCTATTTGATTTCAATGATAAACAACATATTAAAACTCTTTTAATATGTTTTTGGATCTGTATTTGCCATTTAAGATTTTAAAATTAATCAGATTAATTTTAGAACCCTAGATTAAATCAAGAACGATTACACTAACCTCTTGATGTCTTTGCGTGTCTTCGCCTTTGAGATTCGTCTTGAGGACACGGATGTTGTCCCTCTAGCTTGTCCACACCAAGAACACCTATGGCAGCCCTTGAACAGCTTCTAAAGCCTTTTCTATTAATTAGAAATTCAAGTTCTGCCTTTTAAGAGATTAGAGATGCAAACAGGACACTAGAAACAATTTCTAGTGTTCTTAATTCAAGAGATTGATGGCTAATCTCTTTGAATTGATGAGAGATGAAGAGAAATAGCTGGAGAGGCTCAAAGTGGCATGACATATGAGAGGAGAGGCTGCTGGTTGTGTTTTCTTTTCATAACCCCACTTAAATAGCTAGGTTAACACATTAAACCCTAGCCACATGTCACCTTTTGATTAGCTCTAGGTTTAAGTGACCCAATCACATTGTGCCAAGTGTCAAACCTATATTTAATCTTGATTTTAATCATCTTACATGATTAAAATTATTTGGCAAGCTTATGTGTTATGCCATGTGTCACCATCTCATGGTGCCACGTGTCCTGTACAAAATGACCAAAATGCCCTGTGTCTTAATTTTGAGTTCTTAACCCAAAATAATTATTTTCTTCTTCTAATTAATTTATATCAAATATAAATTAATTAATTAATCTCTATTAATTAATTTCTCATCAATTAAATTCATATTTAAACACTTTAAATATAAATTTAATTTATACTACACATCCAATAATCTAGATTTGGTTTCAAGTCATGCTAGGGACTTTGCAATTTTATTGCAAACCAAATCTATTTAATTAATCAATTAAACTCTTTAATTAATTAATTAAATCATATTTAAATAGGTGATAACTTGTGTATGTGTGTGACTTACTAGGCTCATCACTAATTGGCAATGAGACATGATATCAACTCTTAATATCATCAGAACTCTTTCTTACCATAAATGATTTCTCTAAATCATTTTATGAACCTCATAGACCATGGTTAACACCTAGCATAGCATGCCATGGCCACCCAATTAGTAATAAGATTTACCTTAAATGAACCTATAATCATATGTTACCATGCACTAGAATCTCTCTGTTACAAAATCCCAACTCAAATTTGGAGTCATGGTTTATGTCAAACTCCATTTGCTATGAATATTATGTTCTCTTTTAATTCCAGTTCTTGATTAAAGATTTTTCTCATCGAAACTCTTTTACGAATAAATCTATCTGTCTGGCAGAACTTGAAACATCAAGAACAATTAAATGAACATAGGATTTTATCTCTATTTACTTAGAGAGCAGATTCCATCTTGATCAACACCTACCTCCATATATAACTAGTAGGAGCCAACACATGCCCATATACCCATACATAGTACAAGTATGAAAGCGATATCAAACTCAAACTACCTATATACAAGATAAGCTGTGCTATCTCGGGTCTAAAGATTATATGCCTTGATATGATTTATGACAAAACATTGACAAGAGTAAACTCCATGTGCTTGTCATAAGCGTCACTGGTTGACCTACTTATCATTTATAAGTGCCTATCATGTTTGTTATATGGCATGAGACTCACCATTCCATCTTATTTATATCTCATATAAATAACTTGGGAACAAACATGAATACAATCTTTACGGATAAGTCATGTCCTTATTATGAAGTATCCTCGATTGTGAACCTATTTATGATACTTTGTGCTAGAAATATTGTCACTCATATTCTTAACAACTTAAGAATAATATTTCTAACAAAATATCAATGGACCTTTTCTATTACACATAAATATATTATGTAAAAGGAAAAGTGGAAATGCCTTTATTAATAAAAATATGTACAATATACATACTAAATGATAATATATAGGGCATATTACTAACAATCTCACACTAGCACTAGAGCCATTCATTACAATATCTTATACCCATCTTATCATGATGTCAGTCTAACTGGGCTTGTGACAATGACTTAGTGAATGGATCGGCTGGTTTTTAGCTGTTGTTATATTTTCTGAATGGGTATATCGCGTTGCCCAACTATATCCACGATAATATGGTAGTGCCTTTCTATGTGTTTGGATTTTGGGTGAGACCTTGGTTCCTTAGCTTTGCATGTTGCTCCATTGTTGTCACGATGTAGTGGAGCTGGCGACTTAATGGAAGGAACTACTATAAGTTACATTCACGAACTTCTTTATCAAGCGACTTCCTTTGCGGCATCGATGCAACAATATACTCGACCTCGATAGTGGAATCTGCGCAATCGTGCTCTGTTTGGAACTCTTCCAATGCACCTCCATTACAAATGAACACATATCAGAGGTAGACTTTCTATCATCGATATCGATTGGAAATCGAATCGGTATAACCATCAATTGCAAGTCTCCACCTCCATAAATCAAGAATAAATCCTTAGTTCTTCTTAAGTACTTAAGAATATTCTTGTGACTATCGATGTTCCAAACACGGATTGGATTGATACACGCTAGTCAAACTAACGACATATGCGATATCAGGCCTAGTACACAACATTGCATACATTAAACTTCCAATAGCGAAGCATATGGAATCTGGCCATCTTATCTCTTTCTTGAGATGTCTTTGGAGACATCTCTTTAGAAAAGATGGATACCATGTCTCACTTGGTAACAATCCTCTCTTGGAATCAAGCATGTTAAACCTCTTTAACACCTTTTCCAAGTATAGACTTTGTGATAAACCAATTATCCTTTTAGCTCTATCTCTATAGATCACGAATCCCAAGAATATAGGTTGCCTCCCTAAGTCTTTCATGGAGAATGTATTTGACAACCATACCTTTATAGTCGTCAACATACTGTATCATTACCCATCAACGATTATGTCATCCACATATAAGACAAGGAAAATGATAGCATTGTCACTAACCTTCTTATATACACATGGCTCATCCTCATTTTTGATAAAACTAAAGGATTTAATGGCTTCATCAAAACGGATGTTCCAACTCCTCGAAGCTTGTTTCAACCCATAAATGGATCGCTTTAGCTTGCATACCTTGGAACCATCTTGGGATTCAAATCACCTAGGTTGTTCCATGAAAATGTTTTATTCAATGTATCAATTGAGAAAATCTGTTTTGACATCCATCGCCAAATCTCATAATCATAGTATGCATTTATTGCTAATAAAATCCTAATTGATTTAAGCATGGCAGCGAGAAAGTCTCCTCATAGTCTATTCCTTGCCTTTGGCGAAACCCTTTCGCTACTAGCCTTGCCTTATAGGTCTCTACCTTTCCATCAGAACCAATTTTCTTCTTGAAAACCCATTTGTTCCCTATAGGTACAATACCTTTAGGTGGGTCAACAAGATCCCAAACTTGATTCTTATACATGGAATCAATCTCGGATTTCATAGCATCAATCCATTTTGAAGAGTCTATATCTGATATAGCTTCTTCATAGGTAAGTGGATCATCCCCATGATCTACTTCTTCATGAGTAGACAACTCTTGTTCTTCTTCATGAAGAAAACCATATCTCATTGGTGGGTGAGATACCAGTTGTTCTACGAGGAGCAGTGTAGATGTTTCATCAATGGGTATAGGTTGACTAGATGGATCTATATCCATCGATGCATTGGTTGGTCGAGAATTCTCCAATTCTAACTCTATTTGCCTTCCTTTGCCTCCTTCTTGAACAAGCATTGTTTAAGAAATGTGGCATCTCTACTTATCACAACCTTTTGTGAAGTAGGCAAATAAAAATAATATCCAAAACTATCTTTTGGATATCCCACAAATCGACCTTTTTCTGACCTGATCTCCAATTTATCAGTGTTGACTTTTGATATAAGGTGGACAACCCCAAATCTTAACATGCTTAAGACTTGGTTTTCTTCCATGCCATATCTCATAAGGTGTGGAAGAAAGCGATTTGATGGAATCCTATTCGAGAATATACAAAGTGATTCTAATGCAAATCCCCAAAGGAGATTGGCATATCGGTATAGCTCATCATACTACGTACCATATCCAATAAGTGCGATTTCTCCTTCGGATACACCATTCGGTTGTGGCGTTCTGGAGAGTCGGTGAAACAATGCCATGCTCTCTCAAGTATTCATCAAATTCGATTACTCAAATATTCACCTCCACGATCGATCGAAGAGCTTTAATATTTTTCTGTTTGATTTACTACTTCAGATTTAAATTCCTTAAACTTTTCAAAGGATTCATGTTTGTATTTCATCAAATACAAATACCCAAACCTTGATTTATCATCAGTAAAGGTAATAAAATAATGAAAGCCCCCTCTAGCCATTTCTTTAAATGGACCACATACATCACTATGTATTAGCTCCAAAATATTTTGACTCTTAGCCCTTGTCCAACAAAGGGTGATCTAGTCATTTTGCCCTGAAGGCAAGATTCACAAGTTGGAGTAGGCTCAGAGCCCAATGAGGATAGAATCCCCATTTTCTCCAATTTTGCAATCCTATCTTCTACAACATGACCTAACCTTAAGTGCCAAGTATATTTTGAACTTGAGTTGGTTTTCACCATGGCATTGCTTTCATTTAGATTGCTACACTCTGGCCAGTGGAAACACTTTCTTACTGGCAATGGAAACACTTTCTGTTGGCGGTGGAAACACTTTCTTTTGCCTCCATCGACTTTAGTCTTACTTTTCTGTTTAGCTATTTTCTTGGAAGGACCAGAATCGAGGTTTCTTTTTCTTATTGCCTTTCTTCTTGTTGGACTTTCCAGTGAGAAGAAGATGCAACAAAGCTACCTCTTTTTCTTTATTGCACTGGCATATTCTTTTGGGCAATAACCGGCATGTTGAGTAATTCAGCTAAGGTGCATTCTGTTTAGTCATATGGAAATTTGTCACAAAATTCCCAAAAGACTCAGGAAGGGACTGAAGGATCAAATCCGTTTGTAGTTGGAAATCCATGTTGAAGTCAAGATGTTCCAACTGCTCAATCAGCCGAATCATCTTGTGGACATGATCCCCAACATTCTGTCCCTCAAACATCCTCATACGTAATAACTGTTTAGATATCTCATACCTAGAATTCCTGATTTGCTCACCATAAAACTATTGTATGTGAAGGAGGATCTCACTAGCACTCTGCATGTTCTCATGTTGTACGTAACTCATTACTCATGGAAGCAAGCATGTAACACTTAGCTCTCATATCATGCTCCTTCCACTTGTCCAAAGTATCATGTTCCTCTTGTGTGGCCTCTGGAGGTAAGGGACCAGGAACATTTGAATATAGAACATATCCTATATGTTCAAGGTTTAGGACAAGTTTCAAATTTCTTAGCCAATCAGACAGATTAGGTCTGTCAACTGTTGTGATCAAGTATGCTTGCAAGGATATTGGATGGTGGTGGTTGTTTTGTGCTCATTTTATCGAGAAAATTAGCTGCAGAAAATAACTTGATTAATTAGTAAATGTATCATGTAATTAACCAAAATGATTATGGTCTTTTAATCAAATTGGTCCTCCCACTAACTTAGCGAATCCTACACTTCCAAAGTAGAAAGCGGAAATCCTAGTTGGATGGATTTCTAGTGGGTGATTGAATTCTTATAATTCTATTGATCATCCTCAGGTACATCCATTATTGGAATTACAATAAACTATAAGTGAGCAACTCCTTGCCCATCACATCTCATGTGAGGTTCAATCCTTTTACTAGCCCCTAATGCTCAAAATCTCAGGTACATCCAATATTGACTTATCTTGCATTAGTAAAGTTGATCCCATTGAGCGATAATTATGCAAATAATTTTAATGTCCTCAGTACATCCAATATTGGCCACCAAACCATTTACATATTGACAACATCTCATGCTTAACAATTATTCTTAAGAAAATCTCTTAAATTAATTGCATCTCATGCAACTATTTAAAATTTCTTAAAATAATTGCCCCAATGGAGGGCTTATGTTATAATTACTTTAATTATAGCATTTCCAACTTAATCATTTGTTTGGAAGATTTTATAGCCATCCTAATTACTATTAAGGTCTCACTTTGCACATTATCCATTTAGCATGCATATATCATATAATTGCATACATTCCCATACATCTCATGCATTCATGGATAAGCGATAAATATGGTATGATCATGGACTTTCTAAGGGATTCAATGCGAGCCACCAAGAATTGAATCGGGGCATTCCTAGGTGCATTTCATTCATTCATTTTACAAGAGTTGCTGAAGGAGTACATAATCAACACTTGATCTTGAATTCCTCCCACTTTGGTCCCACCAATGCTATTGAACTCCTTTAACTTATTGAAATCCAATATTACATAGTAATCCTTGGCATAACAATGCGAATTTACAATTACTTAAATAAATGAAATTACAACCCAAAAATATTACAAACTTAATAATATATGCCCAAAATAAATTAAAATAAATTAATTTACAATCCCAAAGAAACATAAAAGAAATAAATCCAATCACATTGGTCTTTTATAGTCCATGATCATCCATCATGCATATCACTATTTAACAATTAAATAAAACATACATACTTATATTAAATTGAATCTCTCTTATTCAACTTAAAAATCAGATTTGAATATGATTCAAATAAATTTAAAAATTCAGATTTGAATCTCATTCAAACAAATTTAAAAATTCAGATATGAATCACATTCAAACAACTTCAAAAATTCAGATTTGAATCACATTCAAAAATTTTTAAAAATCAGATTTGAATCACATTCAAATATTTTTAAAAATGATATCTGAATTTTATTGAATCAATTTTAAAAAATCAGATTTAAATATGATTCAAACAACTTTAAAAATTCAGATTTGAATCACATTCAAACAACTTTTAAAATTCAGATTTGAATCACATTCAAACATTTTTTTTAAAATTCTGATTTGAATCATAATTTAATTGTGTGATTAAAACAACTAATTAAACACTTTAATTAGTCAAAGAATAGGCCTTAGATCATACAACAATTGCAGAATTAAAAGCCAAACCTTGAATCACCCATGGAACCATTGTTGCCGCCACCATTGGTGGCTTCACCATGTGTGACGCCACACCTCTTAATCCAACCAGCAATGAATCAATCATCTTATGATCAAATCACACAATTAAATCATATAATCAACAATCTAAATGGCAAATATAGTGGCTCTGATACCAATTGAAGGCAGGCGTGAAAAACACAAGATTATACCATTGAATTCAAAAATTTTCACCTAGGGTCACAAGCACCATGCAAGATTTATTTTTATCTATTTGATTTCAATGATAAACAACATATTAAAACTCTTTTAATATGTTTTTGGATCTGTATTTGCCATTTAAGATTTTAAAATTAATCAGATTAATTTTAGAACCCTAGATTAAATCATGAACGATTACACTAACCTCTTGATGTGCTGCAGCGTGTCTTCGCCTTTGAGATTCGTCTTCAGGACACCAGATGTTGTCCCTCTAGCTTGTCCACACCAAGAACACCTATGGCAGCCCTTGAACAGCTTCTAAAGCCTTTTCTATTAATTAGAAATTCAAGTTCTGCCTTTTAAGAGATTAGAGATGCAAACAGGACACTAGAAACAATTTCTAGTGTTCTTAATTCAAGAGATTGATGGCTAATCTCTTTGAATTGATGAGAGATGAAGAGAAATAGCTGGAGAGGCTCAAAGTGGCATGACATATGAGAGGAGAGGCTGCTGGTTGTGTTTTCTTTTCATAACCCCACTTAAATAGCTAGATTAACACATTAAACCCTAGCCACATGTCACCTTTTGATTAGCTCTAGGTTTAAGTGACCCAATCACATTGTGCCAAGTGTCAAACCTATATTTAATCTTGATTTTAATCATCTTACATGATTAAAATTATTTGGCAAGCTTATGTGTTATGCCATGTGTCACCATCTCATGGTGCCACGTGTCCTGCAAAATGACAAAAATGCACCTGTGTCTTAATTTTGAGTTCTTAACCCAAAATAATTATTTTCTTCTTCTAATTAATTTATATCAAATATAAATTAATTAATTAATCTCTATTAATTAATTTCTCATCAATTAAATTCATATTTAAACACTTTAAATATAAATTTAATTTATACTACACATCCAATAATCTAAATTTGGTTTCAAGTCATGCTAGGGACTTTGCAATTTTATTGCAAACCAAATCTATTTAATTAATCAATTAAACTCTTTAATTAATTAATTAAATCATATTTAAATAGGTGATAACTTGTGTATGTGTGTGACTTACTAGGCTCATCACTAATTGGCAATGAGACATGATATCAACTCTTAATATCATCAGAACTCTTTCTTACCATAAATGATTTCTCTAAATCATTTTATGAACCTCATAGACCATGGTTAACACCTAGCATAGCATGCCATGGCCACCCAATTAGTAATAAGATTTACCTTAAATGAACCTATAATCATATGTTACTATGCACTAGAATCTCTCATTACACAATCCCAACTCAAGCTTGAGTCATGGTTTATGTCAAACTCCATTTGCTATGAATATTATGTTCTCTTTTAATTCCAGTTCTTGATTAAAAGATTTTTCTCATCAGAAACTCTTTTCTGAATAAATCTATCTGTCCTGGCCAGGAACTTGAAACATCAAGAACAATTAAATGAACATAGGATTTTATCTCTATTTACTTAGAGGAACAGATTCCATCTTGATCAACACCTACCTCCATATATAACTAGTAGGAGCCAACACATGCCCATATACCCATACATAGTACAAGTATGAAAGCAGTATCAAACTCAAACTACCTATATACAAGATAATTGTGCTATCTCAGGTCTAAAGATTATATGCACTGATATGATTTATGACAAAACATTGACAAGAGTAAACTCCATGTGCTTGTCATAAGCGTCACTGGTTCGGCCTACTTATCATTTATAAGTGCCTATCATGTTTGTTATATGGCATGAGACTCACCATTCCATCTTATTTATATCTCATATAAATAACTTGGGAACAAACATGAATACAATATTTCTGGATAAGTCATGTCCTTATTATGAAGTATCCTCGATTGTGAACCTATTTATGATACTTTGTGCTAGAAATATTGTCACTCATATTCTTAACAACTTAAGAATAATATTTCTAACAAAATATCAATGGACCTTTTCTATTACACATAAATATATTATGTAAACGGAAAAGTGGAAATGCCTTTATTAATAAAAATATGTACAAGATACATACTAAATGATATGCTCTAGGGCATATTACTAACAGAGCATTGGTGGGACCAGTGGGAGGAATTCAAGATCAAGTATTGATTATGTTCTCCTTCAGCAACTCTTGTAAAATGAATGAATGAAATGCACCTAGGAATGCCCTGATTCAATTCTTGGTGGCTCAAAATTGAATCCATTAGAAAGTCCATGATCATACCATATTTACTGCTTATCCATGAATGCATGAGATGTATGGGAATGTATGCAATTATATGATATATGCATGCTAAATGGATAACGTGCAAAGTGAGACCTAAATAGTAATTAGGATGATCATAAAATCTTCCAAACAAATGATTAAGTTGGAAATGCTATAATCAAAGTAATTATAATATAAGCCCTCCATTGGGACAATTATTTTAAGAAATTTTAAATAGTTGCATAAGATGCAATTAATTTAAGGGATTTTCTTAAGAATAATTATTAAGCATGAGATGTTGTAAATATGTAAATGGTTTGGTGGCCAATATTGGATGTACCTGAGGACATTAAAATTATTTGCATAATTACTGGCTTAATGGGATCAACTTAACTAATGCAATATAAGTCAATAATGGATGTACCTGAGATTTTGAGTATTATGGGCTAGGTAAAGGATTAAACCTCACATGAGATGTGATGGGCAAAGAGTTGCTCACTTATAGTTTATTGTAATTCCAATAATGGATGTACCTGAGGATGATCAATAGAATTATAAGAATTCAATCACCCACTAGAAATCCATCCAACTAGGATTTATGTTTTCTACTTTGGAAGTGTAGGATTCGCTAAGTTAGTGGGAGGACCAATTTGATTAAAAGACCATAATAATTTCGGTTAATTACTTGATAAATTTACTAATTAATCTGGTTATTTTCTATAGTTAATTTTTTGATAATAATGACCACAGAACAACCACCACCATCCAATATCCTTGCAAGCATACTTGATCGCAATAGGTTGACAGGACTTAATCTGTCTGATTGGCTAAGAAATTTGAAACTTGTCCTGAACCTTGAACATATAGGATATGTTCTAGATTTAAATGTTCCTGGTCCCTTACCTCCAGAGGTCACTCAAGAGGAACATGAAACTTTGGACAAGTGGAAGGAGCATGATATGAGAGCTAAGTGTTACATGCTGGCTTCTATGAGTAATGAGTTACAGAAGCAGCATGAGAACATGCAGAGTACAAGTGAGATCCTCCTTCACCTACAAGAGTTGTATGGTGAGCACAGTAGGAATGCTAGGCATGAGATATCTAGGCAGCTGTTCCGCATGAGGATGTCTGAGGGATAGAATGTTGGGGATCATGTCCACAAGATGATTCGACTGATTGAGCAGTTGGAACATCTTGACTTCAACATAGATTTCCAACTACAGACGGATTTGATTCTTCAGTCCCTTCTTGAGTCTTTTGGGAATTTTGTGACAAATTTCGATATGACTAAACAGGAATGCACCTTAGCTAGTTTACTCAACATGCTGGTTATTGCCCAAAAGAATATGCCGGGCAATAAAGGAAAAGAGGTAGCTTTGATTGCATCTTCTTCTACTGGAAAGTCCAATAAGAAGAAGGGCAATAAGAAAAAGAAACCTCAGATTCCTAGTCCTTCTAAGAAGATAGCCAAACAGAAAAACAAAGATCAAAGTTGACAAAGGTAAAGGAAAGTGTTTCCTCTATTAGCAGGAAAGTGTTTCCATTGCCAGCAGGAAAGTGTTTCCACTGTCCAGAGTATAGCAATCTAAAAGAATGCAATGCCATGATGAAAATCAACTCAAAATTCAAAATATATTTAGCACTTAAGATTAGGTCATGTTGCAAAAGATAGGATTGCAAAATTGGAGAAAATGGGGATTCTATCTTCATTGGGCTCCGAGCCTACTTCTACTTCTGAATCTTGCCTTCAGGGCAAAATGACTAGATCACCCTTTGTTGGACAAGGACTAAGAGCTGAAAATATTTTAGAGCTAATATATAGTGATGTATGTGATCCATTTAAGGAAATGGTTAAAGGCGATTTTCATTATTTTATTACTTTTACTCATGATAAATCAAGGTTTGGGTATTTGTATTTGATGAAATACAAACATGAATCCTTTGAAAAGTTCAAAGAATTTAAATCTGAAGTAGAAAATCAAACAGGAAAGAGTATTAAAGCTCTTTGATCAGATCGTGGAGGAGAATATTTGAGTACTAAATTTGATGAATACTTGAGAGAGCACAGCATTGTTTCCCAGTTGACTCCTCTAGGAATGCCACTGTAACACCCCTATGTTCGGTAGTGCGTACTACTGTTCCGGTGACCAGTGTTGTCCGGACAGCTAGAATGCCTAGAACTACACTTCGATATGAGTGAGGAGACATAAAATAATGAAATACAAGAAAAGAAAATACAAGAAAAACAAAGGAAAAATAATAGCAAAGAAATATAATCAAGTTAAGCGAGCCGAGAACCCTAGCAATGGGTGACCGCACCGGGAAGTCACGGCGTGGACCGTTGACTATACTGGACCGCGGAACCACGGAAAATATTTTTAGGACTTAAATAGACCCCTATTGAAATATAAATATCATTAGAAATATTAAATAAAAAAAATTAAATAATTAGTACAAAGAAAAGTGGGAAATAGAAAAATGGACAAAACCTGGTGTTACCGAAAAATTGAGAATGCAACCTGAACAGGGGCATTGTAGTCAATCGACATCCCGAATTGTCTTTTGACCTAAATGTCCATTAAAAATAAATAATATTACACTTGGAAAATATAATGAAAAATTAAATTGGTGATACCTAAAGTAAATAGCAAAAATTATGGGTTTAATGTGGAATAAATGGAAGTTAAACATATAATATGATTTAATTTGTGTAAGTGGACCACTATGGAATAAATTAAAAACAAAAAGGGCAGGTGTAAACCCATTATACAATCTGCAAACTTCATCTTCCTCATTTGTTTCATCCATGCTGAAAAGAGAAGCTTGAAATCCTCCATGGCCATTTTGCTTAAAGCTTCATCAACCTCTTCATTTCACCTCCAAACACCTAGGTTACTTCATTAAAGTTTGTCCCCACATCACAAGAAAGAGTTTGGTAGCAAAATCAAGGAAGTTTAGTGAAGGTTTAACAAGTCCTAACAATAGGTAAGTTTGTATTTTTGAATATTACTTTGTTAAAGTTTGAAAGCATGTATGGGTGTTTGATTTGTGAAGAAATTTTAAAGTTTTGAGGCGTTATTGATATATCCAATTCTGGACAGCCATGGAGTTCTGTATTTAATGAATTATTCTTACTTATATTTGATGGGAATTCATGTTGAGTAGGGTGATTTAATGTCCTAGTAAGTTAATTTCATGTATATGTGGTGATTGTGCATTTGGGATTGAAGTTGAAGAAATTATGGGAAACTTTAGCAATTTGGAGCATTTCGGCAGCTTTGAGACTTCTTGATGAATGTTTGAATTCCTGAAGATATTGGATGAATTGTGATATTGAGGATTGATGAATATGTATGTAAATTGGTTGTGGAAATTATATGTAATAATTAGGGGTGTTTATGTGTATATATTGTTGTAATTGGACTTTGTGAATTAGAGTTTCATTTGGTGTATTGAGGATATTTGTATTCTGCCCAAAGTGACTTTAATGTGAAGTGATAAATGGTTTTGGTAATGTACTGTTAGTAGTATGCCCTAGAGCATATCATTTAGTATGTATCTTGTACATATTTTTAATAATAAAAGGCATTTCCACTTTTCCGTTTACATAATATATTTATGTGTAATAGAAAAGGTCCATTGATATTTTGTTAGAAATATTATTCTTAAGTTGTTAAGAATATGAGTGACAATATTTCTAGCACAAAGTATCATAAATAGGTTCACAATCGAGGATACTTCATAATAAGGACATGACTTATCCAGAAAGATTGTATTCATGTTTGTTCCCAAGTTATTTATATGAGATATAAATAAGATGGAATGGTGAGTCTCATGCCATATAACAAACATGATAGGCACTTATAAATGATAAGTAGGCCGAACCAGTGACACTTATGACAAGCACATGGAGTTTACTCTTGTCAATGTTTTGTCATAAATCATATCAGTGCATATAATCTTTAGACCTGAGATAGCACAGTTATCTTGTATATAGGTAGTTTGAGTTTGATACTGCTTTCATACTTGTACTATGTATGGGTATATGGGCATGTGTTGGCTCCTGCTAGTTATATATGGAGGTAGGTGTTGATCAAGAAGGAATCTGTTCCTCTAAGTAAATAGAGATAAAATCCTATGTTCATTTAATTGTTCTTGATGTTTCAAGTTCTGCCAGACAGATAGATTTATTCGTAAAAGAGTTTCGATGAGAAAAATCTTTTAATCAAGAACTGAATTAAAAGAGAACATAATGTTCATAGCAAATGGAGTTTGACATAAACCATGACTCAAATTGAGTTGGGATTTTGTAACAGAGAGATTCTAGTGCATGGTAACATATGATTATAGGTTCATTTAAGGTAAATCTTATTACTAATTGGGTGGCCATGGCATGCTATGCTAGGTGTTAACCATGGTCTATGAGGTTCATAAAATGATTTAGAGAAATCATTTATGGTAAGAAAGAGTTCGATGATATTAAGAGTTGATATCATGTCTCATTGCCAATTAGTGATGAGCCTAGTAAGTCACACACATACACAAGTTATCACCTATTTAAATATGATTTAATTAATTAATTAAAGAGTTTAATTGATTAATTAAATAGATTTGGTTTGCAATTAAATTGCAAAGTCCCTAGCATGACTTGAAACCAAATCTAGATTATTGGATGTGTAGTATAAATTAAATTTATATTTAAAGTGTTTAAATATGAATTTAATTGATGAGAAATTAATTAATAGAGATTAATTAATTAATTTATATTTGATATAAATTAATTAGAAGAAGAAAATAATTATTTTGGGTTAAGAACTCAAAATTAAGACACAGGCATTTTGGTCATTTCATTACAGTGACACGTGGCACCATGAGATGGTGACACATGGCATAACACATAAGCTTGCCAAATGTTTTTTAATCATGTAAGATGATTAAAATCAAGATTAAATATAGGTTTGACACTTGGCACAATGTGATTGGGTCACTTAAACCTAGAGCTAATCAAAAGGTGACATGTGGCTAGGGTTTAATGTGTTAACCTAGCTATTTAAGTGGGGTTATGAAAAGAAAACACAACCAGCAGCCTCTCCTCTCATATGTCACGCCACTTTGAGCCTCTCCAGCTATTTCTCTTCATCTCTCATCAATTCAAAGAGATTAGCCATCAATCTCTTGAATTAAGAACACTAGAAATTGTTCCTAGTGTCCTGTTTACATCTCTAATCTCTTAAAAGGCAGAACTTGAATTTCTAATTAATAGAAAAGGCTTTAGAAGCTGTTCAAGGGCTGCCATAGGTGTTCTTGGTGTGGACAAGCTAGAGGGACAACATCTGGTGTCCTGAAGACGAATCTCAAAGGCGCACACTGCAAAGACATCAAGAGGTTAGTGTAATCATTCTTGATTTAATCTAGGGTTCTAAAATTAATCTGATTAATTTTAAAATCTTAAATGGCAAATACAGATCCAAAAACATATTAAAAGAGTTTTAATATGTTGTTTATCATTGAAATCAAATAGATAAAAATAAATCTTGCATGGTGCATGTGACCCTAGGTGAAAATTTTGAATTCAATGGTATAATCTTGTGTTTTTCACGCCTGTTCCTTCAATTGGTATCGAGCCACTATATTTGCCATTTAGATTGTTGATTATATAATTTAATTGTGTGTTTGATCATGAGATCAAGAGATTCATTGCTGGTTGGATCATGAGATGTGGCGTCACACATGGTGAAGCCACCATTGGTGGCGGCAACAATGGTTCCTTGGGTGGTTCAAGGTTTGGCTTTTAATTCTACAATTGTTGTATGATCTAAGGCCTATTCTTTGACTAATTAAAGTGTTTAATTAGTTGTTTTAATCACACAATTAAATTATGATTCAAATCA
The DNA here is from genome assembly GCF_030052815.1 of Hevea brasiliensis. Lineage (NCBI taxonomy): Eukaryota > Viridiplantae > Streptophyta > Magnoliopsida > Malpighiales > Euphorbiaceae > Hevea > Hevea brasiliensis. The sequence goes on along the minus strand of NC_079499.1, from coordinate 59,727,368 downwards.
GAATTTTAAAAATTGTTTGAATGTGATTCAAATCTGAATTTTAAAAGTTGTTTGAATGTGATTCAAATCTGAATTTTTAAAGTTGTTTGAATCATATTTAAATCTGATTTTTTAAAATTGATTCAATAAAATTCAGATCTGATTTTTTAAGAAATATTTGAATGTGATTCAAATCTGATTTTTTAAAAAATGTTTGAATGTGATTCAAATCTGAATTTTTGAAGTTGTTTGAATGTGATTCAAATCTGAATTTTTAAATTTGTTTGAATGAGATTCAAATATGAATTTTTAAATTTATTTGAATCATTTTCAAATCTGGATTTTTAAGTTGAATATGAGATATTCAATTTAATTTAAGTATGTATGTTTTATTTAATTGTTAAATAGTGATATGCATGATGGATGATCATGGACTATAAAAGACCAATGTGATTGGATTTATTTCTTTTATGTTTCTTTGGGATTGTAAATTAATTAATTTATTTTAATTTATTTTGGGCATGTATTATTAAGTTTGTAATATTTTTGGGTTGTAATTTCATTTATTTAAGTTCTTGTAAATTCGCCTTGGTATGCCAAGGATTACTATGTAATATTGGATTGCAAGAAGTTCAAGGAGGTCAAGAGCATTGGTGGGACCAAAGGGGAGGAATTCAATATCAAGTGTTGATTATGTACTCCTTCAGCAACTCTTGTAAAATGAATGAATGAAATGCACCTAGAATGCCCGATTCAATTCTTGGTGGCTCGAATTGAATCCCTTAGAAAGTCCATGATCATACCATTTTTACTGTTTATCCATGAATGCATGAGATGTATGGGAATGTATGCAATTATATGATATATGCATGCTAAATGGATAATGTGCAAAGTGAGACCTTAATAGTAATTAGGATGGCTATAAAATCTTCCAAACAAATGATTAAGCTGGAAATGCTATAATTAAAGTAATTATAACATAAGCCCTCCATTAGCAATTATTTTAAGAAATTTTAAATAGTTGCATGAGATGCAATTAATTTAAGAGATTTTCTTAAAAATAATTGTTAAGCATGAGATGTTGTAAATATGTAAATGGTTTGGTGGCCAATATTGGATGTACCTGAGGACATTAAAATTATTTGCATAATTATCGCTCAATGGGATCAACTTAACTAATGCAAGATAAGTCAATAATGGATGTACTGAGATTTTGAGCATTAGGGGCTAGGTAAAGGATTGAACCTCACATGAGATGTGATGGGCAAGGAGTTGCTCACTTATAGTTTATTGTAATTCCAATAATGGATGTACCTGAGGATGATCAATAGAATTATAAGAATTCAATCACCCACTAGAAATTCATCCAACTAGGATTTCCGTTTTCTACTTTGGAAGTGTAGGATTCGCTAAGTTAGTGGGAGGACCAATTTGATTAAAAGACCATAATCATTTTGGTTAATTACATGATACATTTACTAATTAATCTGGTTATTTTCTCAGTTAATTTTCCGATAAAAATGAGCACAAAACAACCACCACCATCCAATATCCTTGCAAGCATACTTGATCACAACAGTTGACAGGACCTAACTGTCTGATTGGCTAAGAAATTTGAAACTTGTCTGAACCTTGAACATATAGGATATGTTCTATATTCAAATGTTCTGGTCCCTTACCTCCAGAGGCCACACAAGAGGAACATGATACTTTGGACAAGTGGAAGGAGCATGATATGAGAGCTAAGTGTTACATGCTTGCTTCCATGAGTAATGAGTTACAGAAGCAACATGAGAACATGCAGAGTGCTAGTGAGATCCTCCTTCACCTACAAGAGTTGTATGGTGAGCACAGCAGGAATGCTAGGTATGAGATATCTAAACAGCTTATTCCGTATGAGGATGTCCGAGGGATGAATGTTGGGGATCATGTCCACAAGATGATTGGTGATTGAGCAGATTGGAACATCTTGACTTCAACATGGATTTCCAACTACAAACGGATTTGATCCTTCAGTCCCTTCCTGAGTCTTTTGGGAATTTTGTGACAAATTTCCATATGACTAAATAGGAATGCACCTTAGCTGAATTACTCAACATGCTGGTTATTGCCCAAAAGAATATGCCAGGCAATAAAGAAAAAGAGGTAGCTTTGGTTGCATCTTCTTACTGGAAAGTCCAACAAGAAGAAAGGCAATAAGAAAAAGAAACCTCGATTCTGGTCCTTCCAAGAAAATAGCTAAACAGAAAAGTAAGACTAAAGCTGATGGAGGCAAAGGAAAGTGTTTCCACTGCCAACAGGAAAGTGTTTCCATTGCCAGTAAGAAAGTGTTTCCACTGGCCAGAGTGTAGCAATCTAAAAGAAAGCAATGCCATGGTGAAAACCAACTCAAGTTCAAAATATACTTGGCACTTAAGGTTAGGTCATGTTGCAGAAGATAGGATTGCAAAATTGGAGAAAATGGGGATTCTATTCTCATTGGGCTCTGAGCCTACTCCAACTTGTGAATCTTGCCTTGAGTGGCAAAATGACTAGATCACCCTTTGTTGGACAAGGGCTAAGAGCTGAAAATATTTTGGAGCTAATACATAGTGATGTATGTGGTCCATTTAAAGAAATGGCTAGAGGGGGCTTTCATTATTTTATTACCTTTACTGATGATAAATCAAGGTTTGGGTATTTGTATTTGATGAAATACAAACATGAATCCTTTGAAAAGTTTAAGGAATTTAAATCAAGTAGTAAATCAAACAGAAAAATATTAAAGCTCTTCGATCGATCGTGGAGGTGAATATTTGAGTCTCGAATTTGATGAATACTTGAGAAAGCATGGCATTGTTTCTCACCGACTCCTCCAGAACGCCACAACCGAATGGTGTATCTGAAGGAGAAATCGTACCCTATTGGATATGGTGCGTAGTATGATGAGCTATACCGATATGCCAATCTCCTTTGGGGATTTGCATTAGAATCGACTTTGTATATTCTGAATAGGATTCCATCAAAATCGCTTTCTTCCACACCTTATGAGATATGGCATGGAAGAAAACCAAGTCTTAAGCATGTTAAGATTTGGGGTTGTCCACTTATATCAAAAAGTGAACAACGATAAATTGGAGACCAGATCGTAAAAGGTCGATTTGTTGGATATCCAAAAGATAGTTTTGGATATTATTTTTATTTGCCTACTTCACAAAAGGTTGTGATAAGTAGAGATGCCACATTTCTTGAACAACGGTTTGTTCAAGAAGGAGGCAAAGGAAGGCAAATAGAGTTAGAATTGGAGAATTCGACCAACCAATGCATCAGATGGATATAGATCCATCTAGTCAACCTATACCCATTGATGAAACATCTACACTGTTCCTTGTAGAACAACCAGGTATCTCACCCACCGGTGAGATATGGTTTTCTTCATGAAGAAGAACAAGAGTTGTCTACTCATGAAGAAGTAGATCATGGAGATGATCCACTTACCTATGAAGAAGCTATATCAGATATAGACTCTTCAAAATGGATTGATGCTATGAAATCCGAGATTGATTCCATGTATAAGAATCAAGTTTGGGATCTTGTTGACCCACCTGAAGGTATTGTACCTATAGGGAACAAATGGGTTTTCAAGAAGAAAATTGGTTCTGATGGAAAGGTAGAGACCTATAAGGCAAGGCTAGTAGCGAAAGGGTTTCGCCAAAGGCAAGGAATAGACTATGAGGAGACTTTCTACTTTGTTGCCATGCTTAAATCAATTAGGATTTTATTAGCAATAGCTGCATACTATGATTATGAGATTTGGCAGATGGATGTCAAAACAACTTTTCTCAATGGATACATTGAAGAAAACATTTTCATAGAACAACCTAAGGGATTTGAATCCCAAGATGGTTCCAAGGTATGCAAGCTAAAGCGATCCATTTATGGGTTGAAACAAGCTTCGAGGAGTTGGAACATCCGTTTTGATAAAGCCATTAAATCTTTTGGTTTTATCAAAAATGAGGATGAGCCATGTGTATATAAGAAGGTTAGTGACAGTGCTATCACTTTCCTTGTCTTATATGTGGATGACATACTATTGATGGGTAATGATACAGGTATGTTGACGACTATAAAGGTATGGTTGTCAAATACATTCTCCATGAAAGACTTAGGGGAGGCAACCTATATTCTTGGGATTCGCATCTATAGAGATAGAGCAAAAAGAATAATTGGTTTATCCCAAAGTCTATACTTGGAAAAGGTGTTAAAGAGATTTAACATGCTTGATTCCAAGAGAGGATTGTTACCAGTGAGACATGGTATCCACCTTTCTAAAGAGATGTCTCCAAAGACACCTGAAGAAAGAGATAAGATGGCCAGGATTCCATATGCTTTGGCTATTGGAAGTTTAATGTATGCAATGTTGTGTACTAGGCCGGATATCGCATATCTCGTTAGTTTGACTAGCGGTATCAATCCAATCGAGTTTGGAACATCGGATAGTCACAAGAATATTCTTAAGTACTTGAGAAGAACTAAGGATTTATTCTTGATTTATGGAGGTGGAGACTTGCAATTGGATGGTTATACTGATTCTGATTTCTAATCAGATATCGATGATAGAAAGTCTACCTCTGGATATGTGTTCATTTGTAATGGAGGTGCAGTCAGTTGGAAGAGTTCCAAACAGAGCACGACTACAGATTCCACCATCGAGGTCGAGTATATTCTCGCATCGATGTCGCAAAAAGAAGTTGTTTGGATAAAGAAGTTCGTGATGAACTTACAAGAGTTCCTTCCATTGAGTCGCCAGCCCACTACATCGTGACAACAATGGAGCGATCATCTGAGCTAAGGAACCAAGGTCTCACCAGAAATCCAAACACATAGAAAGGCGCTACCACATTATCAAAGAAATAGTTGGGCGAGGCGATGTAGCCATGCAGAAAAATAACATCAGCTGAAAAATTCAGCTGATCCATTCACTAAGCCTTTGTCATAAGCTCAGTTAGACTGACATCTTGAGAAGATGGGTCTAAGATATTATAATGAATGGCTCTAGTGCTAGTGGGAGATTGTTAGTAGTATGCCCTAGAGCATATCATTTAGTATGTATCTTGTACATATTTTTAATAATAAAAGGCATTTCCACTTTTCCGTTTACATAATATATTTATGTGTAATAGAAAAGGTCCATTGATATTTTGTTAGAAATATTATTCTTAAGTTGTTAAGAATATGAGTGACAATATTTCTAGCACAAAGTATCATAAATAGGTTCACAATCGAGGATACTTCATAATAAGGACATGACTTATCCAGAAAGATTGTATTCATGTTTGTTCCCAAGTTATTTATATGAGATATAAATAAGATGGAATGGTGAGTCTCATGCCATATAACAAACATGATAGGCACTTATAAATGATAAGTAGGCCGAACCAGTGACACTTATGACAAGCACATGGAGTTTACTCTTGTCAATGTTTTGTCATAAATCATATCGGCATATAATCTTTAGACTGAGATAGCACAGTTATCTTGTATATAGGTAGTTTGAGTTTGATCTGCTTTCATACTTGTACTATGTATGGGTATATGGGCATGTGTTGGCTCTGCTAGTTATATATGGAGGTAGGTGTTGATCAAGAAGGAATCTGTTCTCTAAGTAAATAGAGATAAAATCCTATGTTCATTTAATTGTTCTTGATGTTTCAAGTTCTGGCCAGACAGATAGATTTATTCGTAAAAGAGTTTACGATGAGAAAATCTTTTAATCAAGAACTGGAATTAAAAGAGAACATAATGTTCATAGCAAATGGAGTTTGACATAAACCATGACTCACTTTGAGTTGGGATTTTGTAACAGAGAGATTCTAGTGCATGGTAACATATGATTATAGGTTCATTTAAGGTAAATCTTATTACTAATTGGGTGGCCATGGCATGCTATGCTAGGTGTTAACCATGGTCTATGAGGTTCATAAAATGATTTAGAGAAATCATTTATGGTAAGAAAGAGTTCGATGATATTAAGAGTTGATATCATGTCTCATTGCCAATTAGTGATGAGCCTAGTAAGTCACACACATACACAAGTTATCACCTATTTAAATATGATTTAATTAATTAATTAAAGAGTTTAATTGATTAATTAAATAGATTTGGTTTGCAATTAAATTGCAAAGTCCCTAGCATGACTTGAAACCAAATCTAGATTATTGGATGTGTAGTATAAATTAAATTTATATTTAAAGTGTTTAAATATGAATTTAATTGATGAGAAATTAATTAATAGAGATTAATTAATTAATTTATATTTGATATAAATTAATTAGAAGAAGAAAATAATTATTTTGGGTTAAGAACTCAAAATTAAGACACAGGGGCATTTTGGTCATTTCACAGTGTGACACGTGGCACCATGAGATGGTGACACATGGCATAACACATAAGCTTGCCAAATGTTTTTTAATCATGTAAGATGATTAAAATCAAGATTAAATATAGGTTTGACACTTGGCACAATGTGATTGGGTCACTTAAACCTAGAGCTAATCAAAAGGTGACATGTGGCTAGGGTTTAATGTGTTAACCTAGCTATTTAAGTGGGGTTATGAAAAGAAAACACAACCAGCAGCCTCTCCTCTCATATGTCACGCCACTTTGAGCCTCTCCAGCTATTTCTCTTCATCTCTCATCAATTCAAAGAGATTAGCCATCAATCTCTTGAATTAAGAACACTAGAAATTGTTCCTAGTGTCCTGTTTACATCTCTAATCTCTTAAAAGGCAGAACTTGAATTTCTAATTAATAGAAAAGGCTTTAGAAGCTGTTCAAGGGCTGCCATAGGTGTTCTTGGTGTGGACAAGCTAGAGGGACAACATCCGTGTCCTCAAGACGAATCTCAAAGGCGCAGACACTGCAAAGACATCAAGAGGTTAGTGTAATCATTCTTGATTTAATCTAGGGTTCTAAAATTAATCTGATTAATTTTAAAATCTTAAATGGCAAATACAGATCCAAAAACATATTAAAAGAGTTTTAATATGTTGTTTATCATTGAAATCAAATAGATAAAAATAAATCTTGCATGGTGCATGTGACCCTAGGTGAAAATTTTTGAATTCAATGGTATAATCTTGTGTTTTTCACGCTTCCGTTCCTTCATGTACCAAATCAGATGGGGAAGAGAAGTGGACTTATAGCAAGGTAAATGTGCAATTGATAGATGTTAAGCAATGTATTTAAGGACACTATGCATTTCAGCCTATAACTCTAAATGTGTAACTCCAATTGGTATGAGACCAAATGGAGGTGAAATTAGGCACAAAATTTGCCAACTTTCATGAAGGAAGCATATCAAAATTCTGTTTGCAAGGTAGCTTGAAAAATGACCAAATCCGGATTAAGTGCAAGTGAGGACTGAAAACTGACCATTTGGGCAGCAGTTAGTGTTTAGGCCATCACTCACTCAAAACAGGTCCAATTGACCTGAAATTTTAACCATGAATAGCTGAGACCCATATCTACAAGTCTTATGAAGACACCAAAGCCCAAAAATGACCATAAGCAAGTCAAACAGCTTGCACAATTTCGGGTCCAAAAACTGGCCGAACCTAAAATGACCTAAAATGACCTAAAGTGACCAATTTTAGTGCAATTTGACCAGCAATAGTAAAATGACCATAACTTGGTCTACATAACTCAGAATGACCTAAAATTTTGCCCCGCGTTCCATAAGACATAGATCTACAAGTTTGTAGTTTTGACCGAAACCGGAAAACTGAGGAAACTAGGTCGTCCGGCTAGGTCAAACTAGTATCCCGTAATCCAGCAAGTTGCAATAAAATGCACTAAACAAGGAAAGGAAATTGGTAACATGTACCAACCCTAAAAGACTATCGAATGTGACATATTAGTAACACTAAAACCTAATTTACCTAGAACGCATCGAGGGTCGATATACTAGGTTGATTAAGTAAATAATAGCTTTCAGTGAATTACTTATCAAGCATTATCGATAGAGACAGTTTAATTTAGTACTGAAACACTTCAAATTGTGTTTCTCAGTTAGTAAAGACTCAGGGAAAGGGAAGGAAACACTGAGTCCAGACTAGGAGACAATTATCAGAGGTTTGTGCACAACAACTATTTCTTTTGAATTTTTCAATTGAAATGAATTATGACTATTTGTACATTATTGTTTTAAATTGTGGAAATATGTTTGAATGGATATTTATCGCTTGAAAAGCACTGTAAATGGTTTGAAATTGTGAGAAATTGTTTGAATGATATTGATGGATACTTATTGATTGAAAAGCATTGAAAATGGTTTGAAACCATAGCTATCATGTATATTGATTGTATTCCTCGCTAGCTTGTCTAGTGGGACGAATTAAATTCCCTCTCTGGCTGAAGTGTTGAGGTGTGTGCCTGTTGAGGACGAATAGAATGAGTACTCATATTTTTGCTAGCTAGCTATGTTATTCCTCATTAGTCATCGACTTTTGGGACGAATTAAACTTTGGAACATGATTAAGCTGCGTGTGTGATTTATTGATATGTATTATGAGATTATGAAATGGAGTTAAATTCTTATTGACATTCACTGTCTTTTGAATTTAATCATGATTTGATTTATTGAAATTATTATTGCGATATTGAGAAATGGAGTTTAAATTCTTGTTGACATTTACTATCTTGAAATTATCTATGGTTTTAAGTATCCATCATTTATTTAACTTATGAATTGTGATTTAAAGTTGTATTTGGTTAATGTTATGCACCACTGAAACATTGTCTCAGCGATAGCTTTTATTCTTGTCCGCAGTAGACAGATGCATGTAAAGCAGACTAGGCTGCTAGTACACCCAGCGAGAGATTTTTCGGGTATAACGAGTATACCACATTTTGCATTTTGTACTGTAATGTATGACCATTGTATGTATATATTGTTTTTGGTTTTGAGCAGTTGTAAATTAAAAATTATACATTGAAGTTGTAAAGTAAATTATGAGTTATTTTGACTTGTAAAAATTGTATTATATTTCTTTTATCTCAGTCTTTGAAAAATTATTGTGGATTTGAGTTGAGAGATATGTTGTGTTGAGAAATATGTTGGAGTGGAGATTTGGAAATATATTGAAGTGCTTTTTACAGGTTTTCTGAAGAATTGTTTTATCCAAAATACAGATGGCACTCTGCCAAAATTTTTACAGAAAATTTCTAATGCTCTAAATGTGTTAGTTCTATCACTTCAGTTCAAAAAGGTTTTTACCACCTATAAATAGTGCTCACCACTGTAAAAGAAGTAAGAAAAGTTTTTTTTTAAATCCCTTGTAGTGTATTTAATGGGTTATCAGTAGACGGAGTTGGTAATTCATTAGGTATACTACGGGATCATGTTATGCCTTACAGAGGGGTAGGGTGTGACATGTTTTAGTGGTATCAGAGCAAAGATTTTAAATTCTGTTTTCATATGTTACTTGAATATTCTTTCTTCATAGTACAACTGCTCAATATCATTGTTTGATACATACAATACATTACATTATAAATATGCACTAACGAGAGGAAATCTCCTTGTGTTAATTGTTCAGGAGATCTAAAATCCTCGCATTGACTATGGAAGAGGGTGATCGTTCAGTTGATCAATCTATAGAGGCTGAGGTGCAAGGGGATGCCCCAGGCCTACATAATGTCAGTGGTTTAGCTGCACTAGCCCCAGCAGTACTGCAGTTTCCTGCTTAATTCGCTCAGCAGATGGCTGCAATGTTCCAACAAATGGCTGGTAATGTGCCTACTCAAGTCCCAATACAGACACCAGTGGTACAACCACAATCTCCTACTAGGCAGTATGACAAATTGATAAAGTATGGGACTACAGAGTTCAAGGGGACAATAGATCCTCTAGAGGCTGAACAGTGGTTAGAGAGGATGGATAGAGTATTCAAGAAACTGCACTGCACGGAGGAGCTCAGATTTGAATACTCTGTATCTCTACTACAGGGGGATGCTTATGACTGGTGGAAAACCATTCCCCACAGTCTGGTAGAACCTGCAGTGTTAACATGGAATGACTTTCTCAGGGAATTCAGACAAAAATATGTCCTTAATGCTTATGTAGACCAGAAGCTACAAGAATTCCTAAGTCTGAAACAGGGGAGCAGATCAGTGGCTGAGTATGAAAGAGAATTTTCCCGCCTGAGCCATTATGCAGTAAGTTTACTTGCTACCAGCAGGGAGAGATGCAAGAGGTTTAAAACTGGCTTGAAGCCCAGTATCAGATTACAAGTAGTCGGGTTCAAACACACTAACTTCTCTGAACTTGTTTCTCAAGCCCTAGAGTTGGAAAGAATTGAGTTTGAAGCTACTCCTGAGAAAAAGAAATCAGAGAAGACAGAGAAAGAGGGATAATCTGTAGAACAGAGTTCTAGTGGTCCTACTAGAAAGAGGAAAAAATATGGGGGACATGGCAGAGGTGGCAAGAAGTCTGGTAGGGGAAGATATTCAGGACAGAAGCCTCCTCTATCTGGTCAGCAGAGTACCGGAGGTTCTTACCCTCCCCGCCAATGTGAAACTTGTGGAAGAAATCATGGTGCGATATGCTACAAGGCTATTGGAGCCTGTTATAACTGTGGAGGCACAGGACACTTTGCCAAGGACTACACCAGTAGTCGCAGAGTTGGACCACCTCCTACTACTGCAGAAGGGTCAGTTCAAAGCCCTGTCACCAGAAGTTCACAACCACCCAGCAGAGGTAGAGGCAGAGGTAGAGGTAGCCCAGCAGGCATCCAAGGCACAGTGAAACATTCAGAGCAAGATAGTGCTCCAGTCAGAATCTATGCAATGAGACAGAGGGAAGAGGCAGAGACATCTGATGTTGTGGCTGGTACCTTCTCAACTTTTAATCAAGATGTATTTGTGTTATTTGATCTGGGTTCTACCCATTCTTATGTGAGTGCTAGCATCATTGATTGCATTGCTGTTCCATGTACAAAAATGGACTTTGAGGTACTAGTAACAAGTCCACTAGGACAGGAAGTCAGGGTTAATAAAATGTATAGAGATTGTCCTTTGGTGATCCAAGGACACACTTTTCTGTCTGATTTCATTGAAATGCCCTTCAGAGATTATGATATCATCTTGGGCATGGATTGGTTAGCTAGGCATCATGCTATGATTGACTGTAGGCTGAAGACAGTCACTTTTGGTCTCCCTCAGTACAATGATGTGGTAATACATGGGGAGAGGCAGTTATTTCCATCAAACGTCATTTCGGCTGCACTAGCCAGAAAAATGATCAGAAAGGGGTGTGAAGCATACTTGGCACATGTGGTAGACACCCAAGTGGGGAGTCCAGCATTGAAGGACATCCCTACAGTATATGACTTTCCATATGTGTTTCCTGATGAATTGCCAGGACTACCTCCGGAAAGAGAAGTGCAGTTTGAAATTAATGTTATGCCTAGTGTGGATCCAATCTCCATAACGCCATACAGAATGGCACCAGCAGAGTTGAAGGAGTTGAAGATACAATTGCAAGAATTACTTGAAAAGGGCTTCATCCGCCCTAGTGTGTCACCTTGGGGAGCACCAGTATTGTTTGTTAAGAAGAAAGATGGCACTCTTCGCTTATGCATTGACTACCGACAGTTAAATAAGGTGACAATAAAGAACAGATATCCATTGCCTCGCATTGATGATCTGTTTGATCAGTTGAAGGCTGCAGCTGTATTCTCCAAAATTGATTTGCGATATGGTTATTATCAGTTGAAGGTGCATGAGCAGAGTATTCCAAAAACTGCTTTCAGAACTCGGTATGGCCACTATGAGTTTCTAGTAATGCCATTCGGGTTAACAAATGCTCCAGCTACTTTTATGGATCTGATGAACACTATCTTCAGACCATATCTCGATCAATTTGTGGTGGTGTTTATTGATGACATTTTGATATACTCGAGGAATGCAGAAGAGCATGACAGACATCTGCGGATTGTACTGCAGACTTTAAGGGAGAAACAGCTATACCCCAAATTGTCGAAATGTGAATTTTGGCTGAAAGAAATCTCCTTTTTGGGACATGTTGTGTCAGCTGAAGGGATCAAGGTAGATTCCAGCAAGGTAGAAGCTATCCTTATTTGGAAGCCACCCAGGAACATCACAGAAATTCATAGTTTTCTAGGTTTAGCTGGATATTACCGTCGGTTTGTGAAGGGGTTTTCTATGTTATCTTCTCCACTGACCAAACTGCTTCGGAAAGATGTAAAATTTCAGTGGACAGATAAATACCAGGAAAGTTTTGTTGAGTTGAAAAGGTGTTTGACTGAAGCTCCAGTCCCCACTTTACCTACTCCGGGTAAAGAATATACAGTTTATAGTGATGCTTCTCACAATGGGTTAGGCTGTGTACTGATGCAAGATCGGAATGTCATTGCTTATGCATCACGCCAGCTGAAACCGCATGAGAGGAACTACCCAACACATGATCTGGAGCTAGCGGCTATTGTTTTTGCTCTGAAGATCTAGAGACACTATTTGTATGGAGAGAAATGCTACATTTACACAGATCACAAGAGCTTGAAGTACTTAGGCACCCAGAAGGAATTGAATTTGAGGCAGAGGAGATGGCTAGAACTGATTAAAGATTATGATTGCTTAATAGACTATCAGCCAGGGAAAGCAAATGTGGTGGCTGACGCCTTAAGTCGCAAGACTATGGCAAGTCTCAGACTTTCTCCTTTGTCCATGGTATATGAATTGAAAGCACAGCATGCCAGTTTAGAGATTGATGATGAGTGACAGACAGTAGTTGCATGCCATGTACAACCAGTGTTGATTGATCAGATCAGAATGGCTACTCAGAGTGATGAAAAATATCAGAAGCTACTGAAAGAAGTCCAGCAGGGCAAGAAACCTAAATTTTCCGTGAGAGAGGATGGTTTATTACTGCATCAGGGCAGAATGTGCGTTCCTAGTGATGTGGAATTGAGACAGATCATTATGAAGGAAGCACATGAGTCTCCATTTGCTATGTACCCTGGTGGAACTAAAATGTACAGAGGGCTGAAAGAGCATTACTGGTGGATGGGTGTGAAGAGATATATAGCTGAATTTGTTTCCAAATGCCTAACTTGTCAGCAAGTAAAGTCAGAACATCAAGTTCCAGCTGGTTTGTTACATCCTTTGTCAGTACCAGAGTGGAAATGGGAACGAATAACTATGGATTTTGTTACAGGACTTCCAAGGACACAGAGTAGTCATGATGCAGTATGGGTTATAGTTGACAGATTGACCAAGTCTGCTCACTTTTTGCCAGTTCGGATGGATTATAGCCTGGAAAGATTGGCCAAATTGTACATGTATGAGATTGTAAAATTGCATGGAGTGCCAGTATCAATTGTGTCTAACAGAGATCCTAGGTTCACTTCTAGATTCTGGGGTAGTCTTCAAAGAGCCCTAGGAACTAGATTGAACTTCAGCACAACATTCCACCCACAAACAGATGGCCAGTCTGAGAGGGTTATTCAGATATTAGAGGATATGCTACAGGCTTGTGTGATTGAATTTGAAGGTAGTTGGGATACACACTTGCCTTTGATTTAGTTTGCTTATAACAACAGCTACCAATCAAGCATTGGGATGCCCCCATATGAAACTTTGTATGGCAGAAAGTGCAGAACTCCCTTATGTTGGGATGAAGTAGGTGAAAGGAAGATGATTGGGCCAAAAACTGTTCAGCAGACAGAGGAAAAGATTAGATTGATCAGAGATAGACTCAAGGCTGCATCAGACCGTCAGAAGTCCTATGTTGATCTGAAAAGAAGAGATATTGAACATGTAGTGGGTGATAAGGTATTCCTCAAAGTTTCTCCATGGAAGAGGATTATGAGATTTGGCAGAAAGGGGAAACCGAGTCCTCGTTTCATCGGACCATATGAGGTTCTGAAAAGAGTGGGTCCTTTGGCATATCGGTTGGCATTACCTCCAGAGCTAGCAAGGATACACAGTGTCTTCCATGTGTCCATGTTAAGGAGGTACAGATCTGACCCATCACATGTACTATCAGTTGAAGAGATTGAAGTAAATCCAGACCTCTCATATGAGGAAGAACCCATAAAAATTCTGGCATATGAGGTGAAGCAGCTGAGGAATAAACAGATACACCTGGTTAAAGTGCTGTGGAACCATCATTCAGGCCAGGAAGCTACTTGAGAACGTGAAGAGGATATGAGGAGACAGCACCCACAGCTGTTCAGAGACTAATACCAGGTAAAATTTCGAGACGAAATTTATTTAAGGGGGGGAGAATTGTAACACCCCTATGTTCGGTAGTGCGTACTACTGTTCCGGTGACCAGTATTGTCCGGACAACTATTCGCCCAGAACTACACTTCGATATGAGTGAGGAGACATAAAATAATGAAATACAAGAAAAGAAAATACAAGAAAAACAAAGTAAAAATAATAGCAAAGAAATATAATCAAGTTAAGCGAGCCGAGAACCCTAGCGATGGGTGACCGCACCGGGAAGTCACGGCGTGGATCGTTGACTAGCCTCGGATCATGGGAACCACGAAAATATTTTTAGGACTTAAATAGACCCCTATTGAAATATAAATATCATTAGAAATATTAAAAAAAAATTAAATAATTAGTACAAAGAAAAGTGGGAAATCGAAAAACGGACAAAACCCGGTGTTACTGAAAAATCGAGAATGCAACCCGAATAGGGGCATTGTAGTCAATCGACATTCCGAATTGTCTTTTGACCAAAATGTCCATTAAAAATAAATAATATTACACTTGGAAAATATAATGAAAAATTAAATGGGTGGTACCTAAAGTAAATAGCAAAAATTATGGGTTTAATGTGGAATAAATGGAAGTTAAACATATAATATGATTTAATTTGTATAAGTGGACCACTATGGAATAAATTAAAAACAAAAAGGGCAGGTGTAAACCCATTATACAATCTGCAAACTTCATCTTCCTCATTTGTTTCATCCATGCCGAAAAGAGAAGCTTGAAATCCTCCATGGCCGTTTTGCTTAAAGCTTCATCAACCTCTTCATTTCACCTCCAAACACCTAGGTTGCTTCATTAAAGTTTGTCCCCACATCACAAGGAAGAGTTTGGTATCAAGGAAGTTTAGTGAAGGTTTAACAAGTCCTAACAATAGGTAAGTTTGTATTTTTTAATATTGCTTTGTTAAAGTTTGTAAGCATGTATGGGTGTTTGATTTGTGAAGAAATTTTAAAGTTTTGAGGAGTTATTGATATATCCAATTTTGGACAGCCATGGAGTTCTATATTTAATGAATTATTCTTACTTATATTTGATGGGAATTCATGTTGAGTAGGGTGATTTAATGTCCTAGTAAGTTAATTTCATGTATATGTGGTGATTGTGCATTTGGGATTGAAGTTGAAGAAATTATGGGAAACTTTGGCAATTTGGAGCATTTCGGTAGCTTTGAGACTTCTTGATGAATGTTTGAATTCCTGAAGATATTGGATGAATTGTGATATTGAGGATTGATGAATATGTATGTAAATTGGTTGTGGAAATTGTATATAATAATTAGGGGTGTTTATGTGTATATATTGTTATAATTGGACTTTGTGAATTAGAGTTTCATTTGGTGTATTGAGGATATTTGTATTCTGCCCAAAGTGACTTTAATGTGAAGTGATAAATGGTTTTGGTAATGTACCAAATCAGATGGGGAAGAGAAGTTGTGACACCCCTTACCCGTCTACAGTATATCCGAGTAAGCTATGTCACAAGGCGTACCGGAACACTCTATTTTACCTTAATTTATTTTTATCATAGTTTTGAATACAACTTGTGAAATATAATTCATTTAAGCCATTTATTGAAATTACAATTTATTTGAGGTTCCGAAAATTTTATAGAAAATCCGATAGAGTACTGGCTAAAACTGGAGAAAACAGTTCTTCGGAACCTGTGAAAAACACTTCCAATATTCATATCTCATCACTCTCAAACTCCAATATCATCACAAACTCAATATTTTTCAATTTTAGTTCTCAATCATCATTTCTCATGGTACTCATATATAAGCAACAAATAAATACTCAAATTACTTCCATACATAACCATAAACCTTCATTATTTAGATGAACCTCAAAATACATTACATAAGTTCAATTACAAATGAGAAAATAAAAGTTATTTGTTACAAAATACCAAGATGAGACCTAGTGTCCTACCAATGCACTGTAGAAGGTGAGGTGACACGGACACTGTGCAAAACTGCAGGATGGACTCACCCAGTCTACGGTCTACTGGGCTCAAGATCAGTATCTCCAGAACCTACGCATGGCAAAAGCAACGCGCTAAGCAATGATGCTTAGTGGTGTAATAATAAAATAAAAGAAAATAGTAGAAAATAAATATGTATTTAATGTATATGTCTTATTTGTTTTGTATCTGTTATATTCATTTATTTCTTTAACTTTGTCCATTTTCATTCATTTGGTTGCCCAAGTAACCTATACTGGACGACTGGACTGGATAAACGGGTAAACTGGCACTGGGTATCTAGTACCTCGGGCCGTCACACCATCGGTCACATATGCATCTCCCGGTGTGGAACAGAACAGCTAATAAGCTATAATAACAATAGGCACAAGGCCAAGTCTCAACACAATATCAAAATGGCTAAAAGCCATAAAATCACAGAATGGCATAATGCCATGTGCAGTACTGCTAACCGAACCCTATTGGCATGCCAAACTATCCAAACCAATCTTGTTAGGTACACTAGGGCATTTGATACTTTAAAATTCTTCAATTTGTGAATTTCAAGTTTTGGTGTCACTATTCACTTCATTAGTCAACAAAAATGTTGAATTTTGGATAGAAAATAGGTGCATTGGTTTTAACACTCCTAATGTACCACATTTTGCATTTAAAACTTGTTGGAATTAATCACCAAATCCATTTCTAAGCTTAAATCACAGAGAGCAGAATTTGCAGTTTTTGAACCCTAAATTTACTGTTCCATTAAGCACTGTTGCAGTGGGAATTTGAGGAAATGGTAAACATGAAAGTTGTTCCTTATTTTGTCTAGTTGAATTTCTTTTTTTGAATCACTTCATTTGGAGTTTTGTAGCTCTAGATATGGCCCAAAAACCACAGCTGGCCGGATTGCAAAACTGCAGAATTTACCAAATCTATAGTACAATGAATAATGACTGCCACTGCCTTATTGGATAGGTTCTGGTCATAATTTGGGGTAGGTTTCTTCATGAAAGTTGTTTTTCTATATCTTATGTTAGTGCTGTAAAAATTTCAGGTCAATTGGGCCATTCTACAGTAAGTTATGGCCAAATGAACAGTTACTATTCATTTGGTCATTCTGAAGAACCTGTTTGCAGGGTATCCAGATTGGGGCCAACTTTTGGTCCTATTGCTTTGGTCTTTTGGGCATGGTTTCTTCAGCAAAATTGTGCCATTTTATGTCTAGTTTCATGTTCAATTGGCCAAACACCAATTGATCCTACACAGCCAAAGATATGGCAGTCCAAACAGGCTGGACTCATAGCCTCCTTGCTGCTGTCACTAGGCAGCCTACCAATTTGGTTTGTAACACTCTAATTCACTTCAAATTATGGTCAACTTACCTCAAATGGTCACTAATTGACCATTAGAATGTGCACTCACCATTTCATAAGCAAATCCAAGTTTCTCTCCCAAAACCCTAACCCTAATTGACCAAGCCTCCAATTCATGCATTCCACTCCTAATTTGCTATACTAATAATATAACTTATAAGAGGGGCAGCAATATGTCACTTTAAACCAAAGATTTCTCCTAACCCTAACTCATGTACAGGCTGCCAAAACTTCATGGAATATAACCATGCTTCATTAATTCAATTTTTGTCAAATTTTTAACTTAACTTAGCTCAAATTCAAGATTAGAAAGATGTAAAAGCAAAAGTTATGGCACTAACCTCTTGTAGGGCAGAATTTTCCAAGCTTAAACTTCACTTTTTCTCTTTCTTTTTGCTCCCAAAAACTTCACCAAACTGAAATATCAAGGTTTTATGTTGACACTTAGGGTTTTTGTTGAAAGAAAGCTAGGGAAAATGAAGATTTAGAAAGTTTGTTAATGGAGGAGTGAGGGAGGAGGTGTAAAACGTTTTGAAGAAGAAGAAAAGGGCTGCTGTTTTTTCTAGAATTCTACCTCCTTTTCTTTAGTTTAATGTATTTTAAATTGTCTTGCTTTAATTTGATTGGCCATAGCATTTTTAATTACCTAAGCATGACATCATAATTCCCAATTTAGCTCCTTTTTCTTTCTTTTCTTTTCTACCAAATTTCAATTTAATTTTTAACAATATTTATTCATTTTTTAGATCATAATAATTATTTAATTAACTGGACAAGTCGGCCAAAAATCGTCTCTGAAGGTGAAATGACCAAAATGCCCTCCGTTTGGCTTAACGGGTCAAAATTGTCTATATCAATTGAAAAAATTTTCTAAATATTTTCTTGGCATTCTAATGCCATAGGAACCTCAATGACCCTTCTCTGGAGTCCCAAAAATTATTTTATAATTTTTCCCCCGGGTCTAGGGCTCCTAGTTGCGAGAACCGCAACTTCCCTATGGGTTAACCATTGCTTGGGCACCGGCTCATTTAACTTGGTTGTATTTTATTTCTAAAATTTTTCCTAAATTTTTCTTATTAATATTTGAGTTAATTATGGTTCCTCACTTTAGTTTAAATATTTTTCCGAACGTTCTAGCTGTCTGGATCGACACCGGTCATCAGAACAGTAGAATGTACGGAGTTGCTACAGGGAGGTGTTACAACTCTTCCACTCTAATTTAAATTTCATCCTCGAAATTTACCTGATGCAAACAGTTGAGGAAACTGTTGCCTCATCGTCTCTTCATTTTCCCATGTTGCC
Source organism: Hevea brasiliensis (assembly GCF_030052815.1). Lineage (NCBI taxonomy): Eukaryota > Viridiplantae > Streptophyta > Magnoliopsida > Malpighiales > Euphorbiaceae > Hevea > Hevea brasiliensis. The sequence goes on along the minus strand of NC_079499.1, from coordinate 59,708,463 downwards.
TCTTCGGTGTTGTGGTGCCTCCAAAGCACTTTCACTGGTGGAATCTGCTTATTTCTCAACTCTTTCACTTCCCGCGCCAAGATCCGTAGAGGTTCTTCTTCATATGTCAAATCCAGCTGTATTTCAATTTCTTCCCTAGAGATGACATGTGAAGGATCTGAGCGGTATCTTCTGAGCATGGACACGTGGAACACATTGTGGATCTTGTCCAGCTCTGGTGGTAAAGCTATCCTATAGGCCACTGGACCCACACGTTCAATGATTTCATATGGGCCAATGAACCTAGGGCTTAACTTACCTTTTCTTCCAAACCTCAGTACCTTCTTCCACGGTGACACCTTGAGGAACACTTTATCGCCAACCACATATTCTATTTCTTTTCTCTTCAGGTCGGCATAAGATTTCTGTATATCTGAGGCAACCTTCAGATTGGCTTTGATTAGTTTCACTTTCTCCTCACCTGCTTTCACTGTGTCCGCCCCACCGCTTGTTCGCTAATTCAGTCCAAAGACACTGGATTTCTACATTTCCTCCCATATAATGCTTCATACGGGGCCATTTGGATACTAGCTTGGTAGCTATTGTTGTATGCAAATTCTGCCAGTGGGAGGTATCTATCCCAACTTCCTTCAAACTCAATGACACAACTCCTCAGCATATCCTCAAGAACCTGACATATATTTCATGTTATTATTATCATTTTAATTCAATATTTGTATCAATTCCATTGGTTTAAATTATTTACCTGGATTACTCTTTCGGATTGCCCATCCGTCTGAGGATGGAAAGCTGTGCTGAAGTGGACTTGTGTACCCAAGGACTCATGCAACTTCTTCCAAAATCTCGATGTAAACCTTGGGTCTCGATCACATATGATGGAAAGTGGAATTCCATACAGTCTAACTATCTCACTGATATACAATTCTGCTAACTTCTCCAAAGGAGTAGTCACCCTAATCGCAGAAAGTGTGTCGACTTCACAATCTATCCACTATCACCCATGCCGCATCATGTTTCTTCCGGGTGAGAGGCACCACTTACAAAATCCATGGTGACCCGATCCCATTTCCATTCGGTATGCGTGTGCCGTAGCAAACCCGATGGAACTTGATGTTCGCTTGACTTGCCGACTTGTCAAGCATTTAGTCACATAATCGGCTATGTCCTTCTTCATACTGTGCCACCAATACTGAAGCTTCAGATCATGATACATCTTTGTACTTCCTGGGTGCATAACATATACACTGGTGTGTGCCTCTTTTAGAATACTGGCCTTTAATTCCCCATCATCTGGTACACACAGTCTTCCTTTGTAGTACAGACACCCATCTGCTTTCACCTCATGGTCAGTTGCTTTTCCCTCTAGGATTTTGCTCATAATAGCCATTAACTTTTCATCTACCTTCTGCCTATATAAAATCTGCTGTAGCAGGTTTGGCCTCACTTGCAACTCAGCCAAAATAGCTCCATCTCGAACCAAAGATAGACGGGCATTCAATGATCTCAAGGCTGTCATGGATTTTCTGCTCAAAGCATCAGCAACAACATTTGCCTTCCCAGGATGATAGTCAATCACACAATCATAGTATTTCAGGAACTCAATCCATCGCCTCTGTCTAAGGTTGAGCTCCTTCTGAGTTGGCAAATATTTCAGACTTTTGTGGTCTGTGTAAATGTAACACTTTTCACCATACAAGTAATGCCTCCATATCTTCAGTGCGAAGATAATTGCTGCAAGCTCTAGATCATGGGTAGGGTAATTTTGTTCATGTGGCCTTAGCTGCCTGGAAGCATAGGCAATCACCTTTCCCTCTTGCATCAATACACACCCTAACCCATTATGTGAGGTGTAGGGGTGGGGAGGCATCACTGTAGACCACAAAGTCCTTTCCTGACATTGGCTGTGTTAACACTGGTGCCTCTGTCAACATAGCCTTCAACTTCTCAAAACTGGTCTGACACTTGTTATTCCAGTCAAATCTGACATTCTTGTGTAACAACTTGGTCATTGGAGCAGCTATTAAAGAAAATCCCTTCACAAATCTTCTGTAATACCCAGCTAGCCCCAAGAAGCTTCTGACCTCAGTTGTATTTCTGGGAGGCTTCCATTCCATCACTGCTTCTATTTTCTTGGGATCCACCCTAATCCCATCAGCTGACACTATGTGTCCAAGGAATGCAATCTCATTCAACCAAAAATCACACTTGGACAACTTAGCATACAGCTTCTTTTCTCTCAGGGTTTGTAAAACAATTCTCAAATGTCCATCATGTTCTTCCCTGGTTTTGGAATATACCAAAATATCGTCAATAAAGACCACTACGAACCGATCTAAGTGTGGATGGAAGATACGGTTCATAAGGTCCATAAATGCTGCTGGTGCATTTGTTAGGCCAAAGGGCATCACCAGGAACTCATAATGCCCATATCGGGTCCTGAATGCAGTCTTTGGCACATCTGCATCCTTCACCCTCAACTGATGATACCCCTATCTGAGATCAATTTTGGAAAATACTCCTGCTCCTTTCAACTGATCAAATAGATCATCAATTCTAGGCAACGGATACTTATTCTTCACTGTCACTTTATTCAACTGCCGGTAATCGATGCATAGCCTCAAAGTGCCATCCTTCTTTTTCACAAATAGCACTGGAGCTCCCCATGGTGACACACTGGGGCATATAAACCCCTTATCAAGTAACTCTTGCAACTGAGTTTTCAAGTCCCTTAATTCCGTGGGTGCCATCCTATAAGGAGCAATGGAAATGGGTGCTGTACTCGACAGTGTCTCAATAGCAAATTCAACTTCCCTTTCTGGTGGAAAACCAGGTAACTCTTCAGGAAATACCTCTGGGAAGTCTCTTACTGTGGGTATATCACTCAGGTTTGGCTTAGCCTGCCTAGTATCCACCACATGTGCTAGGTAGGCTTCGCAGCCTTTTCTCATCATTCGTCTTGCAACTGTGGCTGAGATGACATTGGACAAGAAATCTGTCCTTTCCCCCACAACTGTGATCTCATTACCTTCAGAAGTTTTCAAAGAAATTACTTCAATTTGTAATCAACTATTGCCTGATGACGTGACAACCAGTCCATTCCCAAAATCACGTCAAACTCGTGGAAGGGCAACTCAATCAGGTCTACCAAAAATTCATACCCCTGAATCCTTAACGGGCAACCCTTGTATACTTTGTTCACCACTACACTGTGGCCCAATGGATTAGTGACCAGAATGTCTTGGTCACTCTCCCCTACTAGTATCCCCCTTTCTACGGGTAGATTGATGCAGATGTATGAATGAGTGGATCCTGGATCCACCAATGCATGCACAGGTGTATTGTAGAGGGAGAACGTACCCCTGATGACGTCTGGGGCATCTTGCTCCTTCTGAGCTCTCAGGGCATAAGCTCTGGCAGGTGGTCTGTTATTTGGTCTCTCTGCTGGCTCAGATGCAGTCCTATGTGATGGTCCTACTGCCTCAGATTTGCCAGATTTCCTACCCCTTTGTGGTGCAGGAGCAGGTCTGTCTGCTTGTGTTGGAGCAGCTGTAGTAGTTCTGCATGGACAGTTCTTCAACTGATGCTCTGTTGACCCACACCTTAAGCAGGTACCAGTCACTCTCCAACACTCCCCCTTATGCCACTTCAGATAGTGTGGACATGCAGAAGATGCTGGGGCTGGTCCCCTGAACCCCATCCCTGGAGAGCTGCCCACTGATGGTGTGGACTGACCTCTCCTAGGGGTAAACTGTGGCTTGGGCCCCTGAGACTGACCCTGACCGTGTGGCTGACCTGAACTCTGTGCAGGTGGACCCTTGAACCTCTTCCTGCATGCAGAGCCGAACTAGACCGACTGGGCCCTCTTCTGCTGTCTTTCCCTTCTAGTCTGCTCACTGATTCTTACTTTCTCCACTTTTAATGCAACTTCCACTAACTCGGTGAAGTCAGTGATTCCCAAGGCGGTGATATGGATCTTTATGTTGTCATTTAATCCCTCTTCAAATCTCTTACACCTTTCAGCCTCATTAGGGACTATCTCCCTTCCATAACGGCTCAATCTGACGAATTCCTTCTCATACTCGGCCACCGATACTGTCGCCTCAGGTTAATGAATTCCCTTCTTCTCTCTTCTAAGTATACAGTACCCACATATTTCTTCTTAAATTCGGAGAGGAAGAAGTCCCAAGTTACTATTTCTGGCTGCACTTCACTGGACACAGTATCCCACCATTCATATGCATCGTCTTGCAGCAGAGATACAGCAGCTTCTAGGTTTTGTTCTGGGGTGCAGTGGAGTTGTTTTAAGACTCTTCCTGTTCTGTTCAACCAATTCTCGGCTGCAACAGAATCATCTTCTCTCTTGCCGAAGAAGTCCATTGCTCCAAATTTTCTTAATCTTTCTAGGTGTGATTTTGGTTGTGGAGCTGGTGGTGGTGGTGCTGCTGCTGCTGGCATTACCCCAGCCATTTGTCTGAAGAATTCAGCCATTTGCTGAAACATGGCCTGTGGAGGCTGAGCAGGCTCCGCTTGAGCTGGTGGAGCAGGTTCTCCCATACCCCCAGTCTCAGCTGCTGCAGATGGAGCATGACTCTCCACTTCCTCCTCAACTGCCCTCTGAGATGTAGGGTCCATATCCTATTCAAAATAAGAAAGACAAATAGATCTGCATTAGTGTCACCTCGACTCTTACAAATGCAATGCATGGTATGGACTCAATCTAGGCCCAGAAATGCCTAAACCGGGCTCTGATACCACTAAATGTGACACCCCTTACCCGTCTACAGTATATCTGAGTAAGCTATGTCACACGGCATACCGGAACACTCTATTTTACCTTAATTTATTTTTATCATAGTTTTGAATACAACTTGTGAAATATAATTCATTTAAGCCATTTATTGAAATTACAATTTATTTGAGGTTCCGAAAATTTTATAGAAAATCCGGCAGAGTACCGGCTAAAATCGAGAAAGCAGCTTCTTGAACTGTGAAAAACACTTCCAATATTCATATCTCATCACTCTCAAACTCCAATATCATCACAAACTCAATATTTTTCAATTTTAGTTCTCAATCATCATTTCTCATGGTACTCATATATAAGCAACAAATAAATACTCAAATTACTTCCATACATAACCATAAACCTTCATTATTTAGATGAACCTCAAAATACATTACATAAGTTCAATTACAAATGAGAAAATAAAAGTTATTTGTTACAAAATACCAAGATGAGACCTAGTGTCCTACCAATGCACTGTAGAAGGTGAGATGACACTGACACTGTGCAGAACTGCAGGATGGACTCACCCAGTCTGCGGTCTACTGGGCTCATGATCAGTATCTCCAGAACCTACTCGTGGCAAAAGCAATGCGCTAAGCAATGATGCTTAGTGGTGCAATAATAAAATAAAAGAAAATAGTAGAAAATAAATATGTATTTAATGTATATGTCTTATTTGTTTTGTATCTGTTATATTCATTTATTTCTTTAACTTTGTCCATTTTCATTCATTTGGTTGCCCAAGTAACCTATACTGGACGATCGGATCGATAAACGGATGGCACTGGGTATCTAGTACCTCGGGCCGTCACACCATCAGTCACATATGCATCTCCCGGTGTGCAACAGAACAGCTAATAAGCTGTAATAACAATAGGCACAAGGCCAAGTCTCAACACAATATCAAAATGGCTAAAAGCCATAAAATCATAGAATGACATAATGCCATGTGCAGTACTGCTAACCGAACCCTATTGGCATGCCAAACTATCCAAACCAATCTTGTTAGGTATACTAGGGCATTTGATACTTTAAAATTCTTCAGTTTGTGAATTTCAAGTTTTGGTGTCACTATTCACTTCATTAGTCAACAAAAATGTTGACTTTTGGATAGAAAATAGGTGCATTGGTTTTAACACTCCCAATGTTCCACATTTTGCATTTAAAACTTGTTGGAATTAATCACCAAATCCATTTCTAAGCTTAAATCCAAGAGAGCAGAATTTGCAGTTTTTGAACCCTAAATTTACTGTTCCATTAAGCACTGTTGCAGTGGGAATTTGAGGAAATGGTAAACATGAAAGTTGTTCCTTATTTTGCCTAGTTGAATTTCTTTTTTTGAATCACTTCATTTGGAGTTTTGTACCACCAGATATGGTCCAAAAACCACAGCTGGCCGGATTGCAAAACTGCAGAATTTACCAAATCTACAGTACAATGAATAGTGACTGCGACTGCCTTGTTGGATAGGTTCTGGCCATAATTTGGGGTATGTTTCTTCATGAAAGTTGTTTTTCTATATCTTATCTTGTTTCTGTAAAAATTTCAGGTCAATTGGGCCATTCTACAGTAAGTTATGGCCAAATGAACAGTTACTGTTCATTTGGTCATTCTGCAGAACCTGTTTGCAGGGTATCCGGATTGGGGCCAACTTTTGGTCCTCTTGCTTTGGTCTTTTGGGCATGGTTTTTTCAGAAACATTGTGCCATTTTATGTCTAGCTTCATGTCCAATTGGCCAAATACCAATTGAACCTACACAGCCAAAGATATGGCAGTCCAAACAGGCTGGACTCACAACCTCCTTGCTGCTGTCACTAGGCAGCCTACCAATTTGGTTTGTAACACTCTAATTCACTTCAAATTAGGGTCAACTTACCTCAAATGGTCACTAATTGACCATTAGAATGTTCACTCACCATTTCATAAGAAAATCCAAGTTTCTCTCCCAAAACCCTAACCCTAATTGACCAAGCCTCCAATTCATGCATTCCACTCCTAATTTGCTATACTAATAATATAATTTATAAGAGGGGCAGCAATATGTCACTTTAAACCAAAGATTTCTCCTAACCCTAACTCATGTCCAGGCTGCTAAAACTTCATGGAATATAACCATGCTTCATTAATTCAATTTTTGTCAAATTTTTAACTTAGCTCAAATTCAAGATTAGAAAGATGTAAAAGCAAAAGTTATGGCACTAACCTCTTGCAGGGCAGAATTTTCCAAGCTTAAACTTCACTTTTTCTCTTTCTTTTTGCTCCCAAAAACTTCACCAAACTGAAATATCAAGGTTTTATGTTGACACTTAGGGTTTTTGTTGAAAGAAAGCTAGGGAAAATGAAGATTTAGAAAGTTTGTTAATGGAGGAGTGAGGGAGGAGGTGTAAAATGTTTTCAAGAAGAAGAAAAGGGCTGTTGTTTTTTCTAGAATTCTGCCTCCTTTTCTTTAGTTTAATGTATTTTAAATTGTCTTTCTTTAATTTGATTGGCCATAGCATTTTTAATTACCTAAGCATGACATCATAATTCCCAATTTAGCTCCTTTTTCTTTCTTTTCCTTTCTACCAAATTTCAATTTAATTTTTAACAATATTTATTCATTTTTTAGATCATAATAATTATTTACTTAACTGGACAAGTCGGCCAAAAATCGTCTCTGAAGGCGAAATGACCAAAATGCCCTCCGTTTGGCTTAACGGGTCAAAATTGTTTGTACCGATTGAAAAATTTTTCTAAATATTTTCTTGGCATTCTAATGCCATAGGAACCTCAATGACCCTTCTCTGGAGTTCCAAAAATTATTTTATAATTTTTCCCCTGGGTCTAGGGCTCCTAGTTGCGAGAACCGCAACTTCTCTATGGGTTACCCATCACTTGGGCACCGGCTCATTTAACTTGGTTGTATTTTATTTCTAAAATTTTTCCTAAATTTTTCTTATTAATATTTGAGTTAATTATGGTTCCTCACTTTAGTTTAAATATTTTTCCGGACGTTCTAGCTGTCCGGACCGACACCGGTCACCGGAACAGTAGAATGTACGGAGTTGCTACAGGGAGGGTGTTATAGAAGTGGACTTATAGCAAGGTAAATGTGCAATTGATAGATGTTAAGCAATGTATTTAAGGACAGTATGCATTTCAGCCTATAACTCTAAATGTGTATCTCCAATTGGTATGAGACCAATTGGAGGTGAAATTAGGCACAAAATGTGCCCACTTTCATGAAGGAAGCATATCAAAATTCTGTTTGCAAGGTAGCTTGAAAAATGACCAAATCTGGATTAAGTGCAAGTGAGGACTGAAAACTGACCATTTGGGCAGCAGTTAGTGTTTAGGCCATAACTCACTCAAAACTGGTCCAATTGACCTGAAATTTTAACCATGAATAGTTAAGACCCATATCTACAAGTCTTATGAAGACACCAAAGCCCAGAAATGACCATAAGCATGTCAAACAGCTTGCACAAGTTCGGGTCCAAAAACTGGCCGAACCTAAAATGACCTAAAATGACCTAAAGTGACCAATTTTAGTGCAATTTGACCAGCAATAGTAAAATGACCATAACTTGGTCTACATAACTCAGAATGACCTAAAATTTTGCCCCGCGTTCCATAAGACATATATCTACAAGTTTGTAGTTTTGACCGAAACCCGAAAACTGAGGAAACTAGGTCGTCCGGCTAGGTCAAACTAGTATCCCGTAATCCAGCAAGTTGCAATAAAATGCACTAAACAAGGAAATGAAATTGGTAACATGTACCAACCCTAAAAGACTATCGAATGTGACATATTAGTAACACTAAAACCTAATTTACCTAGAACGCATCAAGGGTCGATATATTAGGTTGATTAAGCAAATAATAGCTTTCAGTGAATTACTTATCAAGCATTATCGATAGAGACAGTTTAATTTAGTACTGAAACACTTCAAATTGTGTTTCTCAGTTAGTAAAGACTCAGGGAAAGGGAAGGAAACACTGAGTCCGACTGTGAGACAATTATCAGAGGTTTGTGCACAACAACTATTTCTTTTGAATTTTTCAATTGAAATGAATTATGACTATTTGTACATTATTGTTTTAAATTGTGGAAATGTGTTTGAATGGATATTTATGGCTTGAAAAGCACTGTAAATGGTTTGAAATTGTGAGAAATTATTTGAATGATATTGATGGATACTTATTGATTGAAAAGCATTGGAAATGGTTTGAAACCACAGCTATCATGTATATTGATTGTATTCCTCGCTAGTTTGTCTAGTGGGATGAATTGAATTCCCTCTCTGGCTGAAGTGTTGAGGTGTGTGCCTGTTGAGGACGAATAGAATGAGTACTCATATTTTTGCTAGCTAGCTATGTTATTCCTCATTAGTCATCGACTTTTGGGACGAATTGAACTTTGGAACATGATTAAGCTGTGTGTGTGATTTATTGATATGTATTATGAGATTGTGAAATGGAGTTAAATTCTTATTGACATTCAATGTCTTTTGAATTTAATCATGATTTGATTTATTGAAATTATTATTGCGATATTGAGAAATGGAGTTTAAATTCTTGTTGACATTTACTATCTTGAAATTATCTATGGTTTTAAGTATCCATCATTTATTTAACTTATGAATTGTGATTTAAAGTTATATTTGGTTAATGTTGTGCACCACTGAGAAATTGTCTCAGCGATAGCTTTTTATTGCTGTCGCAGGTAGACAGACAGACATGGCAGCAGACTAGGCTGCTAGTACAAACAGCGAGAGATTTTTCGGGTATAACGAGTATACCACATTTTGCATTTTGTACTGTAATGTATGACCACTGTATGTATATATTGTTTTTGGTTTTGAGCAGTTGTAAATTAGAAATTATACATTGAAGTTGTAAAGTAAATTATGAGTTATTTTGACTTGTAAAAATTGTATTATATTTCTTTTATCTCAATCTTTGAAAAATTAGTGTGGATTTGAGTTGAGAAATATGTTGTGTTGAGAAATATGTTGGAGTGGAGATTTGGAAATATATTGAAGTGCTTTTTACAGGTTTTCTGAAGAACTGTTTTATCCAAAATACAGATGGCACTCTGCCAAAATTTTTACAGAAAATTTCTAATGGTCCAAATGTGTTAGTTCTATCACTTCAGTTCAAAAAGGTTTTTAACACCTGTAAATAGTGTTCACCACTGTAAAAGATGTAAGAAAAGTTTTTTTTTTTTTAAATCCCTTGTAGTGTATTTAATGGGTTATCAATAGACGGGGTTGGTAATTCATTAGGTATACTACGGGATCATGTTATCCCTTACAGAGGGGTAGGGTGTGACAGCCACAGCTGAATGGTGTATCTGAAGGGAGAAATCATACCCTATTGGATATGGTACGTAGTATGATGAGCTATACTGATATGCCGATCTCCTTTTGGGGATTTGCATTAGAATTAGCTTTGTATATTCTGAATAGGATTCCATCGAAATCAGTTTCTTCCACACCTTATGAGATATGGCATGGAAGAAAACCAAGTCTTAAGCATGTTAAGATTTGGGGTTGTCCAGCTTATATAAAAAAGATGAACACTGATAAATTGGAGACCAGATCAGAAAAGGGTCGATTTGTTGGATATCCAAAAGATAGTTTTAGATATTATTTTTATTTGCTCACTTCACAAAAGGTTGTGATAAGTAGAGATGCCACATTTCTTGAACAACAGTTTGTTCAAGAAGGAGGCAAAGGAAGGCAGATAGAGTTGGAATTGGAGAATTCTGATCAACCAGCAGATCAGATGGATATAGATCCATCTAGTCAAGATACACCCCTTGATGAAACATCTACAGCTGTTCCTCGTAGAACAACCAGGGTATCTCACCCACCAGTGAGATATGGTTTACTTCATGAAGAAGAACAAGAGTTGTCTACTCATGAAGAAGTAGATCATGGAGATGATCCACTCACCTATGAAGAAGCTATATTAGATATAGACTCTTTAAAATGGATTGATGCAATGAAATCTGAAATTGATTCCATGTATAAGAATCAAGTTTGGGATCTTGTTGACCCACTTGAAGGTATTGTACCTATAGGGAACAAATGGGTTTTAAAGAAGAAAATTGGTTCTGATGGAAAGGTAGAGACCTATAAGATAAGGCTAATAGTGAAAGGATTTCGCCAAAGGCAAGGAATCGACTATGAGGAGATTTTCTCTCCTGTTGCCATGCTCAAATCAATTAGGATTCTATTAGCAATAACTGCATACTGTGACTTTGAGATTTGGTAGATGGATGTCAAAACAGCCTTTCTCAATGGATACATTGCAGAAAACATTTTCATGGAACAACCTAGGGGTTTTGAATCCCAAGATGGTTCTAAGGTATGCAAGATAAAGCGATCCATTTATGGGTTGAAGCAAGCTTCGAGGAGTTGGAACATCCATTTTGATGAAGCCATTAAATCCTTTGGTTTTATCAAAAATAAGGATGAGCCATGTGTATATAAGAAGGTTAGTGACAGTGCTATCACTTTCCTTGTCTTATATATGGATGACATACTGTTAATGGGTAATGACATAGGTATGTTGACAACTGTAAAGATATGGTTGTCAAATACATTCTCCATGAAAGACTTAGGGGAGGCAACTTATATTCTTGGGATTCACATCTATAGAGATAGAGCGAAAAGAATAATTGGTTTATCCCAAAGTCTATACTTAGAAAAGGTGTTAAAGAGGTTTGACATGCTTGATTCCAAGAGAGGATTGTTACCAGTGAGACATGGTATCCATCTTTCTAAAGAGATGTCTCCAAAGACACCTGAAGAAAGAGATAAAATGGTCAGGATTCCATATGCTTCGGTTATTGGAAGTTTAATGTATGCAATGTTGTGTAATAGGCTGGATATCGCATATGCTGTTAGTTTGACTAACAGGTATCAATCCAATCCAGGTTTGGAACACTGGATAGCTGTCAAGAATATCCTTAAGTACTTGAGAAGAACTAAGGATTTATTCTTGATATATGGAGGTGGAGACTTGCAATTGGATGGTTATACTGATTCTGATTTCCAATCAGATATCGATGATAGAAAGTCTACATCTGGATATGTGTTCATTTGTAATGGAGGTGCAGTCAGTTGGAAGAGTTCCAAACAGAGCACGATTGCAGATTCCACTATAGAGGCTGAGTATATTGCTGCATCAAATGCTGCAAAGGAAGCTATTTAGATAAAGAAGTTCGTGACAGAACTTGCAGTAGTTCCTTCCATTGAGTCAGCAGTTCCACTACACTGTGACAATAATTGAGCAGTCATACAGGCTAAGGAACCAAGGTCTCACCAAAAATCCAAACACATAGAAAGGCGCTACCACATTATTAGAGAAATAGTTGGATGAGGCGATGTAGCCATGCAGAAAATAGCATCAGCTGAAAATCCAGCTGATCCATTCACTAAGCCTATGTCATAGACTCAGCTAGACCGACATCTTGAGAAGATAGGTCTAAGATATTATAATGAATGGCTATAGTGCTAGTGGGAGATTGTTAGTAGTATGCCCTAGAGCATATCACTTAGTATGTATCTTGTACATATTTTTATTAATAAAAGGCTTTTCCACTTTTTCGTTTACATAATATATTTATGTGTAATAGAAAAGGTCTATTGATATTTTGTTAGAAATATTATTCTTAAGTTGTTAAGAATATGAGTGACATTATTTCTATCACAAAGTATCATAAATAGGTTCACAATCGAGGATACTTCATAATAAGGACATGACTTATCTAGAAAGATTGTATTTATGTTTGTTCCCAAGTTATTTATATAAGATATAAATAAGATGGAATGGTGAGTCTCATGTCATATGACAAACATGATAGGTACTTATAAATGATAAGTAGGCCGAACCAGTGACACTTATGACAAGCACATCGAGTTTACTCTCATCAATGTTTTGTCATAAATCATATTAGTGCATATAATTTTTAGACCTAAGATAGCGCAGTTATCTTGTATATAGGTAGTTTGAGTTTGATACTACTTTCATACTTGTACTGTGTATATGGGCATGTGTTAGCTCCTACTAGTTATATATGCAGGTAGGTGTTGATCAAGATAGAATCTGTTCCTCTAAGTAAATAGAAATAAAATCCTATGTTCATTTAATTGTTCTTGATGTTTTAAGTTCCTAGCCAGGAGACATAGATTTAATCAGAAAAGAGTTTCTGATGAGAAAATCTTTTTAATCAAGAACTAGAATTAAAAGAGAACATAATATTCATAGCAAATGGAGTTTGACATAAACCATGACTCCAGCTTTAGTTGAGATTTTGTAACAGAGAGATTCTAGTGCATGGTAACATGTGATTATAGGTTCATTTAAGGTAAACCTTATTACTAATTGGGTGGCTATGGCATGCTATGCTAGGTGTTAACCATGGTCTATGAGGTGCATAAAATGATTTAGAGAAATCGTTCATGGTAAGAAAGAGTTCTGATGATATTAAGAGTTGATATTATATCTCATTGCCAATTAGTGATGAGCCTAGTAAGTCACACACATACAGAAGTTATCACCTAATTAAATATGATTTAATTAATTAATTAAAGAGTTTAATTGATTAATTAAATAGGTTTGGTTTGCAATTAGATTGCAAAGTCCCTAGCATGACTTGAAACCAAATCTAGATTATTGGATGTATAATATAAGTTAAATTTATATTTAAAGTGTTTAAATAGAATTTAATTAATGAGAAATTAATTAATAGAGATTAATTAATTGATTTATATTTGATATAAATTAATTAGAAGAAGAGAAATAATTATTTTGGGTTAAGAACTCAAAATTAAGACACAGGGGCATTTTGGTCATTTCACAGCATAGCACGTGGCACCATGAGATGGTGACACATGGCATTACACATAAGCTTGCCAAATGTCTTTTAATCATGTAAGATGATTAAAATTAAGATTAAATATAGGTTTGACACTTGGCACAATGTGATTGAGTCGCTTAAACCTAGAGCTAATCAAAGGGTGAAATGTGGCAAGGGTTTAATGTGTTAACCTAGCCATATAAGTGTTGTTATGAGAAAATAAAATACAACCAGCAGCCACACTCCTTTGTCATGCCATTTTGAAGCTCTCCCTCTCTTCCTCTTCATCTCTCATCAATTCAAAGAGATTAACCATCAATCTCTTGAATTAAAAATACTAGAAATTATTTCTAGTGTCTTGTTTACATCTCTAATCTCTTAAAAGGCAGAACTTGAATTTCTAATTAATAGAAAAAGCTTTAGAAGCTTTTCAAGGGCTGCCATAGGTGTTCTTGGTGTGGATAAGCTAGAAGGACAACATTTGGTATCCTGAAGACGAATCTCAAAGGCGTAAATACGCTGCAGTGCATCAAGAGGTTAGTATGTTTGTTCTTGATTTAATCTAGAGTTCTAAAATTAATCTGATTAATTTTAAAATCTTTAATGGCAAATAAAGATCCAAAAACATATTAAAAGAGTTTTAATATGTAGTTTATCATTGAAATCAAATAGATAAAAATAAATCTTGCATGATGCATATGACCCTAGGTGAAAATTTTGAATTCAATGGCATAAACTTGTATTTTTCACACTTCCGTTCCTTCATGGAAGACATTATGTATCTTCTCCAACTCTGGAGGTAGTGTCAACCGATATGCCAAAGGACCCACTCTTTCTAGAACCTCATAAGGCCCAATGAAACAAGGACGTAGTTTCCCCTTTCAACTGAATCTCATAATCCTCTTCCAAGGGGAAACCTTGAGGAATACTTTGTCACCCACTGCATACTTAATATCCCTTCTCTTCAAATCAATATAGGACTTCTGACGGTCTGATGCAGTCTTAAGTCGATCTTTGATCACCCTAATTTTCTCTTCGGTATGCTGAACAATTTATGGCCCAATCAACTTTCTTTTGCCTACTTCATCCCAACATAGGGGAGTTCTGCACTTTTTGCCATACAAAGCTTCATATGGAGGCATCCCAATGCTTGATTGGTAGCTGTTGTTGTAAGCAAACTTAATCAAAGGCAAATGTGTATCCTAACTACCCTCAAATTCAATCACACAAGCCCGTAGCATGTCCTCCAAGATCTAAATTACCCGTTCAGACTGGCCATCGGTCTGTGGGTGGAATGTCATACTGAAGTTCAATCTAGTTCCTAGGGCTCTCTGAAAATTAATCCAAAATCTAGAAGTGAACCTAGGATCTCTGTCTGATACGATGGATGCTGGCACTCCATGTAGTCTCACAATCACATCAATGTATAACTTGGCCAATCTTTCTAGACTATAGTCCATCTAGACTAGCAGAAAATGAGCAAACTTGGTTAGTCTTTCAATAATGACCCAAACTGCATCCTGACTCTTCTGTGTCCTCAGAAGTCCCATCACAAAATCCATAGTTATTCTCTCCCATTTCCATTATGGTACTGGTAGTGGATGTAACAACCCAGTTGGTACTTGATGCTCTGCCTTTACTTACTGACAAGTTAGGCATTTGGAAACAAACTCTGCCACATCTCTCTTCATACACATCCACCAGTAATGCTCTTTTCGCCCTCTATACATTTTTGTACCACCAGAGTGCATGGCAAAAGGAGACTTATGTGCTTCCTTCAAAATGATTTGCCTCAAATCAACATCATTAGGAACACACATTCTGCCTTGGTGTAGCAATAAACCATCATCTCTTATTGAGAATTCTGGTTTCTTGCCCTGCTAGACTTCTTCCAACAGCCTTTGATACTTCTCATCATTCTGAGCAGTCATTCTGATCTGACAAATCAACACTGGCTATACATGCTATGCAACTATTGTCTACCCCTCATCATTAATCTCTAAACTGGCATGTAATGATCTCAACTCATGTACCATAGACAAAGGAGTAACCCGTAGACTTGCCATAGTCTTGCAACTTAAGGCATCAGCCACAACATTAGCTTTACCTGGCTAATAGTCTATCAGACAATCATAGTCTTTTATCAACTCTAACCATCTCCTCTGTCTCAAATTCAACTCTTTCTGGGTGCCCAAATACTTCAAACTCTTATAATCTGTGTAGATGTAGCACTTCTCCCCATACAAATAATGTCTCCAGATCTTAAGAGCAAACATAATAGCTGCAAGCTCCAAATCATGTGTCGGATAATTTCTCTCATGCGTCTTTAGCTGGCGTGATGCATAGGCAATGACATTTCGATCTTACATCAATACATAGCCTAACCCATTGTGAGAAGCATCAGTATAAACTGTGTATTCTTTACCCGGAGTAGGTAAAGTCAGCACTAGAGCTTCAGTCAAACATCTCTTCAATTCATCAAAACTCTACTGGCATTTATCCGTCCACTGGAATTTCACATCTTTCCTAAGCAGCTTGGTCAATGGAGATGCCAACATGGAGAATCCATTCATAAATTGACAGTAGTATCCAGCTAAACCCAGAAAACTGCGAATCTCCATAATATTTCTGGGTGGCTTCTAATTAAGGACAACTTCTATCTTACTAGGATCTATCTTAATACCCTCTGCTGATACTATGTATCCCAAAAAGGATATCTCCTTCAGCCAAAATTCACACTTCGACAATTTGGCGTATAGCTGTTTCTCCCTTAAAGTTTGCAGTACAATCTGCAGATGTCTATCATGCTCTTTTGCACTCCTCGAATAGACCAATATATTATCTATGAATACTTGGTCGAGGTATGGTCTAAAGATAGTGTTCATCAGATCCATAAAAGTAGCCGGAGCATTAGTTAACCCGAATGGCATGACCAAGAACTCATAATGGCCATATTAGGTTCTGAAGGCCATTTTAGAAATACTCTGCTCTTGTACTTTCAGCTGATAATAACCTGATCTCAGGTCAATTTTGGAGAACACAGCTGCACCCCTTAACTGATCAAACAAGTCATCAATGTGGGGCAATGGGTATCTATTCTTTATTGTCACCTTATGCAACTGTCGATAGTCAATGCATAACCGGAAAGTGCCATCCTTTTTCTTTACAAACAATACTGGCGCTCCCCAAGGTGACACACTAGGGCGGATAAAGCCTTTGTCAAGTAGCTTTTGCAACTGCACTTTCAATTCTTTCAATTCTGCAGGTGCCATTCTATATGGTGTTATGGAGAATGGGTCCACACCAGGCATAACATCAATTTCAAACTGCACTTCCCTTTCTAGTGGTAATCCTGATAATTCATCAGGAAACACATTTAGAAAGTCACATACCGTAGGAATGTCCCTCAATGCTGGACTACCCACTTGGGTATCTATCACATGTGCCAAGTACGCCTCACAACCCTTCCTAATCATTTTTTTGGCCAGTGCAGCTGAAATGATGTTTGAAGGCAATAACTGCCTCTCTCCATGTATTACTACATCACCATACTGAGGAAGACTAAAAGTGACTGTCTTCAGTCTACAGTCAATCATTGCATGATGCTTGGCTAACCAATCCATACCCAAGATAGTGTCATAATCTTTGAAGGGCATTTTAATCAAATTAGACAAAAAAGTGTGTCCTTGGATCACCAAAGGACAATCGCTATATAGTCTACTTACCCTGACCTCTTGGCCTAATGGACTAGTTACTAGCACATCATAGTCCATTGGTATACACTGAATAGCAGTAGAATACATCACACTAGCACTGACATATGAATTTGTGGATCCAGAATCAAATAACACATATACATCTTGGTCAAGGATGGAGAAAATACTAGCTACTACGTCTGATGTTTCAGCCTCCTCCCTTTGACGCATGGTATACACTCTGACTGGTGCGCCACTGGGTACTGGCTGGTTAATAGTGCTTTGACTTCCAGGAGTGTTACCAGGATCCCTACCTCTGCCTCTACCTCTACCACCTAGCTGTGACCTTCTAGGTGTAGAGACTTGGGCTGATCCCTCAGATGTAGTAGAAGGTCTAGATCGGTGCGAACTAGTATAATCCTTAGCAAAATGTCCGCTCCCTTCACAGTTATAGCATGCACCTATGGCCTTGAAACACACCTCACCATGTGTTCTACCACAGGTTTCACACTACCGGACTGATAAAGATCCTCGAGAAGCTTGCTGGGTCTGCTGACCAGACTAGGGAGGTCTTTGGCCAGAGAATCTGCCTCTGCCTGATCTGTGAGAACTAGATCCTCTAGACTATTTCCTCTTCCCTGAACCACTTTCAGGTGCTTTACTAGTAGTCTTTTTAGTCTTCTCTTTCTCTTGTGTACCCTTCTTCACTGCCCCTTCTGATTCTACTCTTTCCAATTCCAGGGCTTGTGAAATCAGCTCAGAAAAATTCTGGTGTCTGAATCCCACAACTTGCATCCTCAGATTTGGCCTTAACCCGGACTCAAACCTCTTACATCTGTCTCTGGGGGTGGAGACTAAGCTTCCAGTATAATGGCTTAGCCTTGAAAGGTTCTGTTCAGACTCAAACCTATTGTTCTATCCCCTTGTTTCAAACTCAGGAATTCCTATAACTTCATATCCACATAAGCATTGGGAACCCACTTCTGTCGAAACTCCCTCAAAAAGTCTGACCAGGTCAACAGAGGTGGCTCAACCAGGCTGTGGGGGATGGTATTTATGCATCCCCTTGCAATAGAGAAACAGAGTACTCGAACTTCAGCTCTTCTGCACACTGCAGGATTTTAAAAACCCATTCCATTTGCTCTAACCACTGTTCTGCCTCCAGTGGATCCACAATGTCCTTAAACTCGGTGGCCCCAAATTTCATCAATTTTTCATATTGCCGAGCTGAGGGCTGTGGTTGTGCTGTAGGTGCTTGCATCTGAGCTTGAGGTGGCACATTTCCTGCCATTTGTTGGAAAAATGAAGAAATCTGTTCAAACTGAGCAGGAAACTGTGGCGCTGGAGTGGCTGACCCACTCACGTTCTGGAGTGCTGGGGCTTCCCTTTGAACCTCAGCCTTAACAGATTATTCCATGGAATGATCTCCCTCTTCCATTCCGTTTCCCAAAAATTTATACTTCCTGAGATCAAACACAAGGAGGTTGACCTCCGTTAGTGCATATTCATGATGTAAATATGTCATATGTATCAATTAAAGACACTTGAGCAGTTGTACTTATCAAAGAAATATTCACATAAATAGTCAAAATTTATGGCAAAACCATGCTCTGATACCACTAAAACATATCACACCTTACCCCTCTGTAAGGCATAACATGATCCCGTAGAATACCTAATGAACTATCGAACTTCACCTACCGATAACTCCTTAGGTACACTACAAGGGATTTTAAAACCATTTTCTTACATTTTAGAAGCGGTGAGCATTTTGGTAGGAATTAAAATCATTTATTCAAAGCTTAAAAACTAGTAAAAATTTTTATCCATTTTTATTTTTCTGTAAATTCTATAAAAATTCGGCAGAGTGCCATCTGTATTTTGAGAAAACAGTTCTTCAAATACCTGAGAAAGATACTTTCAATAAATTTTTCATAACTCCCAACCTCAAAATAATCTCAAATCAACACAATTCAATTCATTCCACAATTCAACCAAAAATTTATCAACTTAAAATATTTCATAACTTCATTCACAGTGCATATAGTACGAAATTCACAAAAAGAAAATCCAAAATAACATTTTTCCAATTTATTGTATAACTGCTCAACTTTACATTGATACATAGAATACTACAATGTTTACATCAAATAATTACAAGGGTATAAATAAATACCCGTATAAAAGTGATCAAAGAAGTTCTTGCCAATTCAGTAGCTCACTCTACTGCTTTTTCCTTGCCCTTATCTGTCACACCCTACCCCTCTGTAAGGCATAACATGATCCTGTAGTATACCTAATGAATTACCATACTTTGTCTACTGATAACCCATTAAATACACTATAAGGGATTTTAAACCTTTTCTTACTTCTTTTTACAGTAGTGAGCACTATTTATAGGTGTTAAAAATTCTTTTAACTAAAGTGAAACCAAATAACTCATTTAAAGTATTAACAATTTCTGTAAAAATTTTGGCAGAGTACCATCTGTATTTTGAATAAAAGAGTTCTTCAAAAACCTGTTAAAAGCACTTCCAATATTTTGTTCAATCCCCAAACTCTAATATCCAATCAACACAATAAGTTTCTCAACATTTGCCAACTCAAATCCATAATAATTTTCTAGTGTTTTCAAAAGCTGAGATAAAAGAAATATATCACAATATTTACAAGCCAAAATAATTTATAAACTTAGTTTACAACTGCTCAAAACCAAAAACAATATATACATACAGTGAACATACATTACAATACAAAATGCAAACTATGGTATACTCAATATACCCGATGAACTCTCAATGTAGTACTAGCAGCCTAGTTTGTTGCCCTGTTAGTCTATCTACTTGCGACAGCAATGAAAAGCTATCACTGAGCTAATGTCTCAGTGGTGCACAACATTAACAAAATGCAACTTTAAATCATAAATCACAAGTCGTATAAATAGTAGATACTTAAAACCATAGTTAAATTCAAAAGACAGTGAATGTCAATAAGAATTTAAACTCCATTTCACAATAACACAATAAATATCAATAAATCATACACACAGCTTAATCATGTTCCAAAGTCCAATTCGTCCCAAAAGCCGATGGCTAGTGAGGAATAACATAGCTAGCAAGCAATAATATGAGTACTCATTCTATTTGCCCTCAACAGGCGCACACCTCAACACTTCAGCCAGAGAGGGAATTCAAAGTCAATTTGTCCCACTGGACAAGCTACATTATAATACAATATCTACATTTTATACTAAATACAAAAATATGATCTATATGGGCCCTATCTACATGCATTGCTGAGGAGGTGACAACCTTGAATACTCCAGCCACTTCTGCAGATCTGGACTCCAAAAATCTTAGTCAAAGTACCTGCGCGAGGAAACAAATCCATCGTGCTAAGCATTACTGCTTAGTGGTGCAATAATATTTTAAGAAAATAAAATCTCATCAAAATAAAATCTCATCAATTATTTTCATAACCATCTCATTCACATATCTCAATTTCATATTCATTTCCATGCATTATCTATATATTTCAAATCTGTCTTCAAATCCACACAATCTCATTCATGCTCAAATCACATAAGTAAAATTTTCAAATTTCTTTAATTTGCATAATTTCATAATTTACATAATATATAAATTAATTACATATGAAAAAGCTAATTTATTAAATTACATTACATTTCTATTAATTACCTGCTCATAATCTACATTATAATACAATATCTAGCATTTTATACTAAATACAAAATATGATCTATATGGGCCCTATCTACATGCATTGCTGAGGAGGTGACAACCTTGAATACTCCAGCCACTTCTGCAGATCTGGACTCCAAAAATCTTAGTCAAAGACCTGCGCGAGGAAACAAATCCATCGTGCTAAGCATTGCTGCTTAGTGGTGCAATAACAGAACAAGAAAATAAAATATACAAATAAAGAAAGAACAAAGCATAATTTGAATATTTAAGAATCAATTTAATTTAATACAATGTGTCTAATATTAATTATCTTCGATTCTCATTTGTTTCGCTTTGAAAGCGTTTAATTCCGAAATTCACAGGGATAATGTACAACATACAGAATTAATAAAAATAATCAGTTTATATTTATATGGCAATAGAAGGTACATTTAAAATATTTAATTAAGTTATACCTATTTTTGCAACTCTTTTATCATTTTACTTAACAATTTTTATGTGGTTTGGATCGTTTCATAATTGTAACTAATTCTTTTGAAGTCTTATTAACTCATTTATTTGTTTTCTAATATTTTTAATTACTAATAGTCTTAATTTATTTTAATAAATTACACTGCCCAAGTAACCTACGACAGGCTGACTAAACTGGATAACGGGTCGTTGGCTCTGGACACCGCGGTGCCTCGGGCCGTCATACCATGGGACGCAGAACGTCAACCACGTATGCAGTCAGTATGGCTAAAAAGCCATGATATCACATAATCGGGCATAAAAGCCATGAATACGGGCATAAGAGCCATGAATACGGGCATAGAGCTATGAATATAGGCATAAAGCCTTTGCGATCGCTAAAACAATACCCTATTGGCATGCCAAACTATCCAATCTGACACACATGTCTAGGCAATACAAGGGCACATAATATCATTAAATATTAATATGTTGTGTTTTATGACTTCATTATTTCATGATAAATTTCAATTATAATTCATACATTCATTTGATCATTTATATGATCACAATTCACATCAATTATCCTTTTTATACCATTGTACTCAAAGTACTTTTCCTTTCTACAATAATGAAAACTAATGTCTCATTCATACATTAATATGGTTCATCTATTCATTTATTATGTTATTCATATTGATCACCATTCTAAACAATGGTTCACATGTACGATTGTATTCAAAACATTTTTCCTTCCTCATTTATACATTCAAGAATCTACTCATGTAATTACAATTTTTATATTTCAAGTTGAGTTATTAATATTTTATAAATTCCATTTTTGATGGGCATATAAGCCCTAACTATTTATTCACATCAATTAGGTGACTTATTTTTAATGTTTCAAGTAACCCATAAATATTTCATGGATTTCAATTTTATAGCCTTAATTTCTTTTTAACAAATTTGACTAGGATGCATAGTCCACATTTGTCATACAATTCTAAGCATTTAAGCTTAGAATTGGTTCTAGGTCTTCATCTTAATTTACTAATCATTTTGATTACTATTCACCTTACTAGTCAACCAAAAAGTTAACTTTTTTATACTTAATGGATATATTAATTCTAATTACACCAAGATCCCACATTTTTAGTTTTACATTTGCTAGTATTAATTGCCAATTGCAATTTAAAGTCCCCTAGATGCATTTCTAATTTCAAATTTTGAATTTTCAAAATTTGGTGTCACTATTCACCTTATTGGTCAACAAAAATGTTGACTTTTGGATAGAAAATAGGTACATTGGTTTTAACACACCCAACATACCACATTTTGCATTGAAAACTTGTTGGCATTAAGTATTAATACCATTTCTAAACTTAAACTAAGGGAAGCAAAATTTTCAGTTTTTGAAGCCTAACTTTACTGTTCCATTAAGTACTGTTTCAGTGGGAATTTGAGGAAATGGTAAACATGAAAGTTGTTCCTTATTTTGTCTAGTTGAATTTCCTTTTTTGAATCACTCCATTTGGAGTTTTGTAGCCCCAGATATGGTCCAAAAACTACAGCTGGCCAGATTGGAAAAACTGCAGAATTACCAAATCTACAGTACAATGAACAGTGTGACTGCCATTTGGGTTAGGTTCTGGTCATAATTTGGGGTAGGTTTCTTCATGAAAGTTGTTTTTCTGTCTTAACTTGTTGCTGTAAAAAATTCAGGTCAATTGACCATATCTACAGTGAGTTATGGCCAAATGAACAGTTAGTGTTCATTTGGTCATTTCTGCAGGTGCTGTTGCAGAGTATCTGGATTGGGGCTAACTTTTGGTCCACTTGCTTTGGTCTTTTGGGCATGGTTTCTTCAGTAAAAATGTGCCATTACAAGCCTAGTTTCATGTCCAATTGGCCAAACACCAATTGGACCAACACAACCAAAAATATGGCTGTCTAAGTGGGCTGGAATCACAGCCTCATTACTGCTGTCTCTAGGCAGCCTGCACATTTCACTTTGCCATGCGATAGCTCACTTCAAATTATGATTAACTTGCCTCAAATGGTCACTAATTGACCATTAGAATTTCCTTTAATCATTTCATAAGCCAAATCAAATTTTCACTCCCAAAACCCTAACCCTAATTGACCAAGCCTCCAATTCATGCATCCCACTCCTAATTTGCTATACTAATCATATAATTTATAAGAGGGGCAGCAATATGTCACTTTAAACCAAAGATTTCTCCTAACCCTAACTCATGTCAAGGCTGCCAAAACTTCATGGAATATAACCATGCTTCATTAATTCAATTTTTGTCAAATTTTTAACTTAGCTCAAATTCAATATTAGAAAGATGTAAAAGCAAAGGTTATGGCACTAACCTCTTGGATGAATTTTTACCCTTCACTTTCCTTCACTTTCTTCTCTTCTAATGGCTGCCCAAATTTAGCTCTAGTGATAAGGGAAATTTTTTGTGAAGAGAGGGTGAGGTTTTGGTGTAGTTGGCTAGGGAATCAAGCTCATTTGGAGCTTTAATGGTGGTCTTCCTCTTTTTGTTTTCTTTGGTGCGGGAATGAAATGAAGGAGCTGCTGGAATTGTTTCATTTTTATCTCTTGTTATTTCATTTTTTTTCTTTAGTTAATTAGTTAAATGGTGATTGGTGGATAGGTTCTTAATGACATCATATGATGTCATAATTAGGTATTTTCTTTCATTTCCTTTTCTTATTTTCTCTACTCATTTTCAATTCAATTTTTAGCAATATTTATTCATATTTTAGATCATAATAATTTTACTTAACTGGACAAGTCGGCCAAAAATCGTCTCTGAAGGCGAAATGACCAAAATGCCCTCCGTTTGGCTTAACGGGTCAAAATTGTCTGTACCGATTGAAAAATTTTTCTAAATATTTTCTTGGCATTCTAATGCCATAGGAACCTCAATGACCCTTCTCTGGAGTCCCAAAAATTATTTTATGAAATTTTCCCCGGGTCTAGGGCTCCTCGTTGTGAGAACCGCAACTTCCCTCTGGTCACCCATCGCTTGGGCACCGGCTCGTTTAACTTGGTTGTATTTTATTTCTAAAATTTTTCCTAAATTTTTCTTATTAATATTTGAGTTAATTATGGTTCCTGACTTTAGTTTAAATATTTTTCCGGACGTTCTAGCTGTCCGGACCGACACCGGTCACCGGAACAGTAGAATGTACGGAGTTGCTACAGTGAGGGTGTTACAAATTTTACCTAGCCGGATGACCTAGTTCCCTCAGTTTTCGGGATTTGGTCCAAACTACAAACTTGTAGGTCTATGTCTTATTGCACGCGAGGCAAAATTTCAGGTCATTCTGAGCTATGTAGGCCAAGTTATGCTTGACAGAATGCACCAAAATGGTAGGTTTATTTAGGTCACTTTTGGTTCGGCCAGTTTTGGTACCTGAACTTGTGCAAGCTATTTGGCTTGGTTCTAGCCATTTTTAGGCTTTGGTGTCTTCATAAGAATTGTAGATATATGTCTAAACTATTCATGATAAAAATTTCAGGTCAATTGGACCTCTTTTGAGTAAGTTATGATAAAAAAAACTAACTGCTACCCAAATGGTAAATTTTCAGGTTTTCAAGTCACTAATTCAGATTTGGTCATTTTTCAAGTCACCTTCTAGGCAGAATTTAGGTAAGCTTCCTTCATGAAAGTTGGCACAATTTGTGCCTAGTTTCAGCTCCAATAGGTCTCATACCAATTGGAGTCTCACACTTAAGGTTCTCAGCCAAAACATACACTTCCCTACTACACACTCCTCATCACTTACCAATTACATATTCAACACTTACCAAATTACTTCCTTCATGCCAATTCTGTTTTGTACCTTACCATTAACACATTTAACAACACATTGTGGTCATTTTGGACAGCTTGTAACCATTCTCAATATGTACACTATAACACAAAATTTTCCAAAGTCCATTTACACCATTTAACCTCATGAACATACCCCATTTACATACCCAATTCCAAACCATTATACACATATACATGCTGACATCAATAACAACATAATTCAATAACCCAAACCATGAAACAACACATTTTAAACTACGCTTTAAAGTTGCCGATTTGCACATCTCCCTCAAATAGCTTCCAAACTTCCAAAACCAAGTGCACTATCACACATACACTTAGTATACATTATCCAAATTATTTCTATATACATAAACACTTATACCAACATCTTAAACAACCATAAACAAGTAAAAGCAAGCTATAAATAGTGAGTTTCCATGGCTTACAAAATGGTGTATCACCCTTCAATCATCAAACATAAAAAATTCTTCCATAAATCAACTGCCCACAACATCCACTCAAAGTTTAATGAATCAAGATTGAAAAATACACACTTACCACTTTTGAACTTCTTCAAAACTCCACCAAAACTTATCTTTCTTGCTCCTAGTATGCTGCCCAAGGTATGGTGGTCAAGTTTAATGAAGGGAGCTAGTGTAAAGGATGGCTAAATCATAGTGAACTTGAGCTTGGAGTATGGATGGCCATGGAGGTTTTCTTCCAAGGTGTTTCCGCTGGATTTCCCAAGGTTGAAGAAGATAGAATTTTCTGCCTATATGTTGATTAAAGGTCCACTTTGAAGATGTTAGTGGAGCACTAAAATCAATTATAAGGTTTGTTTAATCAAATTTTCCAATTTCCCACATTTTCCTCCTATCTTTTGCTATTTAGATTATTTACCACCAATTTAATTTTTCATGACTTTTCTAAAGTGTAATATCATTAATTTTTAATGGACTTTTAGGTCAAAAGGCAACTCAAGATGTCAATTGATCACAATGCCCCTATTCGGGTTGCATTCCCGATTTTTCGGTAACATCGAGTTTTGTCGTTTTCTCGATTTCTCGTTTTTCTTTGTACTAATTAATTAATTTTTCTTTGATATTTCTAATGACATTTATACTTCCATAGATGTTTATTTAAGTCTTAAAAATATTTTCTACGGTTCCCCGTGGTCCAGGGCTAGTCAACAGTCTATGCCGTAACTTCTCGGTGCGGTTACCCATCACTATGGTTTTCGGCTTGTTTAACTTGGTTACATTTCATTGCTATTATTTTTTCTTTATATTTTTTTTTTTGCATTTTCTTTTCTTGTATTTCATTATTGTTCAGATAGACACTGTCATCGGAATAGTAGAATGCACTATCGAACATAGGGGTGTTACAATTCTCCCCCCCCCCCTTAAAATAAATTTCGTCTCGAAATTTTACCCGGCATCAGTCTCTGAACAGCTGTGGGTGCTATCTCCTCATGTCCTCTTCATGTTCTCAAGTAGCTTTCTGGCCTGAATGATGGTTCCACAGCACTTTAACCAAGCGTATCTGTTTATTCCTCAGCTGCTTCACCTCATATGCCAGAATTTCTATGGGTTCTTCATCATATGAGAGGTCTAGATTTAACTCAATCTCTTCAACTAATAGTACATGAGATGGGTCAAATCTGTACCTCCTTAAAATGGACACTCCTTTCTAGCTCTGGAGGTAATGCCAACCGGTATGCCAAAGGACCCACTATTTCCAGAATCTCATGTGGTCCGATGAAACGAGGACTCAGTTTTCCCTTTCTGCCAAATCTCATAATCCTCTTCCAAGGAGAAACTTTAAGGAATACCTTATCACCCACTGCATATTCAATTTCTCTTCTTTTCAGATTAACATAGGACTTTTGACGGTTTGATGCAGCCTTGAGTCGATCTCTGATCAATCTGATCTTTTCCTCTGTCAACTGAATAATTTCTAGCCCAATCATCTTCCTTTCACCTACTTCATCCCAACATAGGGGAGTTCTGCACTTTCTGCCATACAAAGCTTCATATGGAGGCATCCCAATGCTTGATTGGTAGCTGTTGTTAAATGCAAACACATTCAATGGAAAGTGTATATCCCAACTACCTTCAAACTCAATCACATAAGCTCATAGCATATCCTCCAATATCTGAATTACCTTTCAGACTAGCCATCTGTCTGTGGGTGGAATGCTGTGCTGAAGTTCAATCTAGTTCTTAGGGCTCTCTGAAGACTACCCCAGAATCTAGAAGTGAACCTAGGATCTTTATCTGATATAATCAATACTGGCACTCCATGCAGTTTTACAATCTCATTTATGTATAATCTAGCCAATCTCTCCAGGCTATAATCCATCCAGACTGGCAAAAAGTGACCAGACTTGGTTAGTCTATCAACTATAACCCATACTGCATCATGACTATTTTGTGTCCTCGGAAGTCCCATCACATAATTCATAGTTATCCGTTCCCATTTCCACTCTGGTACTGGTAATGGATGTAAAAAACCAGCTGGAACTTGATGTTCTGCCTTTATTTGCTGACAAGTTAGGCATTTGGAAACAAATTCAGCTATATCCCTTTTCATACCCATCCACCAGTAATGCTCTTTCAGCCCTCTGTACATTTTAGTTCCACCAGGATGCATAGCAAAAGGAGACTCATGTGCTTCCTTCATAATGATCTGTCTCAAGTCAACATGATTAGGAATGCACATTCTAGCTGATGTAGTAGTAAACCATCATCTCTCACAGAAAATTTAGGTTTCTTGCCCTACTGGACTTCTTTCAGTAGCTTGTGATATTTTTCATCACTTTGAGCAGCCATTCTGATCTGATCAATCAACACTAGCTGTACATGCCATGCAACTACTATCTATCCCTCATCATCAATCTCCAAACTAGCATGCTGTGCTTTCAACTCATGTACCATGGACAAAGGAGAAACTCTGAGACTTGCCATAGTCTTGTGACTTAAGGCATCAGCCACCACATTTGCTTTCCCTGGCTGATAGTCTATTAAGCAATCATAGTCTTTAATCAGTTCTAACCATCTCGTCTGCGTCAAATTCAATTCCTTCTGGGTGCCCAAGTACTTCAAGCTCTTGTGATATGTGTAAATGTAGCATTTCTCTCCATACAAATAGTGTCTCCAGATCTTCAGAGCAAAAACAATAGCTGCAAGCTCCAAATCATGTGTCAGATAGTTCCTCTCATGCGGTTTTAGCTGGCGTGATGCATAAGTAATGACATTTCGATCTTGCATCAGTACACAGCCTAACCCATTGTGAGAAGCATCATTATAAACTATACACTCTTTGTCACACCCTACTCCTCGTAAGATGTAACATGCTCCCGTAGTACAAGTAATGAATTACCGTACTTCGCCTACCGGTAACCCATTAAATATATTACAAGGGATTTTAAAACAATTTTCATTCATTTTTAAATTGGTGGGTAAAATTTTCTTTTTTCAGATTTTAAAAACCTTTATTTAAAGTCCAAACATAAACTAAATTTTTAGACATTTAAAATCTTTGCAATTTTTATAAAAATTTCAGCAGAGTGCCGTCTGTATTTTGAGAAAACAGTTCTTCAAAACCTGAAAATAAAGACACTCCTAATATTTTTCTCAATCACAACTCTATTATTCAATCTCATTCAACAAATCAACATAAGCAACTCAATACATATTTTAAATTAAATCAAACATTGAAACCTCTCATTAAGGTAACAAAATTAATATTTACATTCATGGGATCATAAAAAATTTAGTAGTGCAAAACTTTATAAATACATAAAATCTCAAGATAACCTTATAATAATTTCTGTTTCATTACAATCCAAAAATATATTACAAAATAGTTGGTACAACTGCTCAAAGTAAATTTCATACATACAATTACAGAATTACATCAAAATCTAAAGTACAAGGGTATACCTATGATATACCCGAAGATAGTCTCACTATGATTTTTAGTAATCTTGCTTAGCTGCTTTATACTTCCTTTCACCTGCGACAGCATACAAAGCTATCGCTGAGTGGTGAACTTAGAGGTCCACAAACTAATAATTTAAAACTTAATACAAGTTATGCTTGACAATTCATAACGAATAAAAATTTAAAATTTCTAAATTCTTCAAAATTCATAACATTCAGAAATCAATATTTTCATTCATGCAAATTATTCATTTGAATAACATTTTGATCAATTAGTAACCATTTATCTACATTTCTTTTAAATCCCAAAATAATACAAAAATATTTTGAATCACTGACAAATTATTTATTCCAACCACAATTTATCAAACTATGCATAATTTAAAGGGCATTGCCAACAATTCACACAGTTGAACCCATGACCCAAAATTCAAATGGATGTCGTGTTGTACACCACGACATTTCACACTCTCCCAATAACCAAGCCTAAAAGGGAGGAACAAAGACTAGCTAGTATATATGAGTACTCATTCAAACTCTTCCCCAACTGGCAAGCCAGAGAGGAAGGAACTCGCCCCATCTAGTGGAGGAGATATCTCACTAGATAAGCTAATGAGAATTCACAACATATTTTGCCATGTCAACTGTGGTTTCAAATCATATTCAAAACAATTTCTATTTACAAAGTGTTTATAAATCATCAACATATTTAATCATCATAAGTTCATGCTCAAGGTTGGCAACACATCAAACTTAAAATTTATAATCCTCAAAACCATGCAATAAATCCTTAAATGCATAAGAAAATTTACATTTAATTTATACAATTTCATTCAACAAATTAAAATCCTCAGCACAACAAAATTATAGATCATAAAATAAACTTGTTCAAATCAATTTAGAAGTGAAAAGTAACAAAATAGTTAGTTGTGCACAAACCTTATACGAGTTGCCTCTTGGCCTTGACTCGATGTCTCGGGTTCTTTCTCGGTATTCTGTTCCACTGAAACACACAGTTTCACAGTGTTTCAGTATCACCATTTATCATAACTCTAAAAATAAATTCAAATCTACTTTTACCTAGCTTTAATATGCTAAACTTGATGTTCTTTAAAATTTGTATTTCGGGGTTACTATTCATGACACTATTCAAGTTAATTTGTTGACTTTCTAATGCTTAATAGGTATGGGAATTCTAATTTCACCCACATAAGACATTTTGGTTACCTAATTTGTTGGTTTTGGTTGTTTTCTCAAATTTTAAGTCTTTTAGGCAAAATTGTAAATTTTCAGTTTTAGTGTCCTATGTTGCACTGTTCCATTGGTCATGTTGCTGTTAGAATTTGGCTAAGTTTTCTTCATAGAAATTGTTCCTTATTGTCTTAACTTTATTCTCTTTTTTTAATCACTCCAACTGGAATTTTGTAGCTCAAGTTATAGCCATTTGAATCATGGCTGCCGGATTGGACTTAACCCAGATTTCTGGGCATGAAACTGGTTCTGGCAGTTTTAGGTCACCAAATTTGGGTGGCCAAATGACTTGGTTAAGGGCATAATTTGGGTTTGTGTTCTTCATGAAAGTTTTAGACCTACATCTCATCTATCCACTGGTAAACTTTTAGGTCATTTAGACTTGCCTAGCCCAAGTTATGGATATATGAACAAATACTGTTCATTTGGTCATTTTTGTACAGGTCAGACTGCATAAATCTGGATTTGGTCAATTTGTTCACTAGGTTTTGGTCACTTTTTGGGCATGATATGTAAATGAAAATTGTGTCATTTTGTGTCTATTTTCATTCCCAATTGGCCTAACACCAATTAGACTTGTAAATTTTCAGTTTTGGTCCCTGAAATGGACCTTGGTCCTGCTGCCTGTAGCATGACCCTAAGCAATCCGAATTTGCATTTGGTTCCAACACTTCTAACATACTTCAATTGGTCACAAATGGCCATTTCTCAGCTCAAACTAGGTCAAACACACCATTTAACACATTCTCACATTTTTGTCTTCCAAAACCCTAGGTCAAAACCCTAATTACATAGAATTCAAATCTAATGCATTCAAAACATATATCCATACTTCACATACACAACTCAACCTAAACAACCATTCAAAAACCTCAAAATCATTCATTTCAAACCCTAACTAAGGCTGGCCAAAATTCTCTTTTAGTCCCTCAATAATTATTTTCTTTTGATTTTAAGTTAAGATCTAAGTTAATTGAGTTATAAACACAATAAATAAACTTAAATTTCCAAATACAAGTGCTTACCTCTACTAGAATTTTCAATTCTTCCCTTTCTTCCTTTGCTTCTTTTCTTTCCTTCTTCTAAAGCTTCCTCAAGTTGATCTAAAAAGTTCTTATGGACTAGTTTGGGGTCAAAGTGGGTTAAGTGGTTGGAAGCAAGCTTAAAGCATGCTTTAATGGAGGTTTTTGGTGAGAGAAGAAATGGCATAGAGAGAGCTACGGGAATTTGGAGAAGAAGAAGCAAAAAATTTGTCTTTTTAATTTTGTTTTTATCTTCATTTATGCCATAATTGACTTAGTAAAAAATTTGGGTAAAATAATTTTTATTTTGACATCATTCATGATGTCTCCTAATGATGTAAGCATGATATAAATAAAGTTTTCTTTTGTTTTTTCTTTTGCATTTATTTTTCTATTAGTTCTTTAATTTAATTCCTGATTCCTAAACTTTCTTTTCTCTGATTTTATTAGACAGTTAGGTCAGGAGTCAGCTCTAGGGGTAAATTGACCAAATTGCCCCTCGCTGGTTCTATCCGGTTTGTAAATAATTTAATATTTCTTTTCGATCCCTGACCTAATTATTTGACTTGTTTAAAGATTCTTTTTCGTGATTTTCTCTTTTTCACTATGTTCACAATAGTCCTAAGGACCGCGATGTCACATTTTACGGTTCGAAATTTGAGTTTAAGTCGGCCTCATAGTCCTTGCCGAGAAGGTCACCCATCGTTGTGACTCTCGGCTCATTTAACTTCTTATGTTCTGTTTTTCTTATTTATACTTAACTAATTGACAATTACTAATTATTTGTGTTTAGGGCTTAACTAGGTGTCTTAAACATAGTTCTAATCTTCTTAATTGTCTGGACCGATACCGGTCACCGGAACAGTAACATATACCAGGCTATGCAAATAGGGGTGTCACACTCTTTACCCAGTGTAGGTAAAGTAAGGACTGGAGCTTCAGTCAAACACCTCTGCAACTCATCAAAACTCTGCTGACATTTATCTGTCCACTAAAATTTTACATCTTTCCGAAGCAGCTTGGTCAGTGGAGAAGCTAACATAGAAAACCCTTTCAAAAACCGACGGTAATATCTAGCTAAACCCAGAAAACTGCGAATTTCTGTGATATTCCTGGGTGGCTTCCAATTAAGGATAGCTTCTACCTTGCTGGAATCTACCTTGATCCCTTCAGTTGACACAACATATCCTAAGAAGGAGATTTCTTTCGGCCAAAATTCACATTTCGACAATTTGGTGTATAGTTGTTTCTCCCTTAAAGTCTGCAGTACAATTCACAGATATCTGTTATGCTCCTCTGCATCCCTCGAATATATCAAAATATCATTAATAAACACCACCACAAATTGGTTGAGATATAGTCTGAAGATAGTGTTTATCAGATCCATAAAAGCAGCTGGAGCATTGGTTAACCCAAATAGTATTACCAGAAACTCATAGTGGCCATATCGAGTTCTGAAAGCAGTTTTTGGAATACTCTGCTCTTGCACTTTCAACTGATAATAACCAGATCACAAATCAATTTTGGAGAATACAGTTGCACCCTTCAACTGATCAAACAGATCATCAATGCGAGGCAATGGATATTTGTTCTTTGTTGTCACCTTATTCAACTGCCAGTAGTCAATACATAAGCGAAGAGTGACATCTTTCTTCTTCACAAACAATACTGGCGCTCCCCAAGGTGACACACTAGGGCGGATGAAGCCCTTTTTAAGTAGTTCTTGTAACTGTACCTTCAACTCCTTCAACTCTGTTGGTGCCATTTTGTATGGTGTTATGGAGATTGGATCCACACCAGGCATAACATTAATCTCAAACTGCACCTCTCTTTCTAGAGGTAATCCTGGCAATTCATCAGGAAACACATCTGGAAAGTCATATACTGTAGGGATGTCCCTCAATGATGGACTCCCCACTTGGGTGTCTACCACATGTGCCAAGTATCCTTCACACCCCTTTCTGATCATTTTTCTGACTAGTGCAGCCGAAATGATGTTTGATGGCAATAACTGCCTCTCCCCGTGTATTACCACTTCACTGTACTGAGGGAGACCAAAAGTGAATGTCTTCAGTCTACAGTCAATCATGGCATGATGCCTAGCTAACCAATCCATGCCCAAGATGATATCATAATCTCTGAAGGGCATTTCAATGAGATCAAACAGAAAAGTATGTCCTTGGATCACCAAAGGACAAGCCCTATATATTTTATTGACCCTGACCTCTTGTCCTAGAGGACTTGTTATTAGCACCTCAAAGTCCATTTTCACACATAGAACAGCAATGCAATCAATGATGCTAGTACTCACATAAGAATGGGTAGAACCCGGATCAAATAACACAAACACATCTTGATTAAAAGTTGAGAAGGTACCAGCAACAACATCAGATGTCTCAGCCTCTTCTCTCTGTCTCATTGCGTAGCCTCTAACTGATGCACTTCCTTGCTCTGATTGATTTACTGTGCCTTAGCTGCCTGCTGGACTACCTCTACCCCTA
This sequence comes from Hevea brasiliensis, assembly GCF_030052815.1. NCBI lineage: Eukaryota > Viridiplantae > Streptophyta > Magnoliopsida > Malpighiales > Euphorbiaceae > Hevea > Hevea brasiliensis. Next base: position 59,674,422 of record NC_079499.1, on the reverse strand, counting down.
CCTCTACCTCTGCTAGGTGGTTATGAACCTCTGGTGATAGGATTTTGAACTGACCCTTCAGCAGTAGTCGGAGGTGGTCCAACTCTACGAGTACTGGTGTAGTCTTTGGCAAAGTGCCTTGTGCCTCCACAGTTATAACAGGCTCCTATGGCCTTATAGCATACCCACCATGGCTTATACCACAAGTTTCACATTGGCGGGGAGGGTAGGAACTTCTGGTACTCTGCTAACCAGATGGAGGAGGTTTCTGTCCCGAATATTTTCCCCTACCGGACTTTTTACCACCTCTATTGTGTCCCCCAAAGTTCTTTCTTTTCCCAGTAGGACCACTGAAACTCTGATCTACTGACTTCCCCTCTTTCTCTTTTTCTGTCTTCTCTGATTTCTTTTTCTCTGGGGCCGCTTCTGACTCAATTCTCTTTAATTCCAGTGCTTGAGAAATAAGCTTAGAGAAGTTACTATGTTTGAATCTGACCACTTGTAATCTGATACTAGGGTTCAAGTCAGTTTCAAACCTCTTACATCTCTCCCTACTGGTAGAAAGTAGACTTACTGCATATTTATAATGTAATGTACTGTATGTATCAAACAATGACATTGAGCAGTTGTACTATGAAGAAAGAATATTTAAATTATAGGTCAAAACAAAATTTAAAAACCAGGCTCTGATACCACTAAACATGTCACACCCTACCCCTTTGTAAGGCATAACATGATCCCATAGTATACTTAATGAATTACCAAACTTTGTCTACTGATAACCTATTAAATACACTACAAGGGATTTTAAACATTTTCTTACTTCTTTTACAGTGCTGAGCACTATTTATAGGTGTTAAAAATTCTTTTAACTAAAGTGAAACCAAACAACTCATTTGAAGTATTAACAATTTCTGTAAAACTTTTGGCAGAGTGCCATCTGTATTTTGAATAAAACAGATCTTTAAAAACCTGTAAAAAGCACTTCCAATATTTTGTTCAATCCCCAAACTCCAATATCCAATCAACACAATAAGTTTCTTAACATTTGCCAACTCAAATCCACAATAATTTTTCAGTGTTTTCAAAAGCTGAGATAAAAGAAATATATCACAATATTTACAAGCCAAAATAATTTACAAACTTAGTTTACAACTTTAATATATAATTTTAATTTACAACTGCTCAAAACCAAGAACAATACATACATACAGTGAACATATATTATAATACAAAATGCAAACTATGGTATACTCAATATACTCGATGAACTATCAATGTAGCACTAGTAGCCTAGTCTGCTGCCCTGTCAGTCTGTCTACCTGCGACAGCAATGAAAAGCTATTGCTGAGCCAATGTCTTAGTGGTGCACAACATTAACAAAATGTAACTTTAAATCATAAATCACAAGTCATATAAATAGTGGATACTTAAAACCATAGTTAAATTCAAAAGACAGTGAATGTCAATAACAATTTAAACTCCATTTCACAATATCACAATAAATATCAATAAATCATACACACAGCTAGTCACACCCTATTCCCCTGTAAGATGCAACATGATCCCATAGTACACCTAATGAATTACTGTACTTCGCCTACCGATAACCCATTAGATATACTACAAGGGATTTTAAAACAATTTTCTTGAAATTTAAATCATCGGTTAAAATCTGGTGTTATAATTTTTTTTTTTTGAATTTCAGCAAAGTGCCGGCTGTATTTTGAGAAAACAGTTCTTCAATCTTGCAAAAGAAAATGCTCCCAATATGTTTTCTCAAATACAACTTCAATAACTTCATTTCAATTCACAATTCAATTCTCAATAAACAATCAATTCATTTTCAAACTATTCTCATCATAAAGAAACATTTCATTGATTACAAGACTCAAAATTTATAATACAAAACTATTCAAGTAAATGAAATCTCAACTTTATATTTACAATAATTTACATTTAATTACATACCAAAATATTTTATAAGAGTTTTTATACAACTGCTCAAATAATTTACATACATATTATTACATGCATACATCGAAACCTATGTACATGGGTATACCTATGATATACCTGGAGCTGATCTGAATATGTCTTCAAAGAAACTTATTCACTGCTTTATGCTCTTTTTACCTGCGACAGCATACAAAGCTATCACTGAGTGGTGCACAACTATAATTTAAAACGTAGTACAATATATATTGACAAAATTTACAGTAAATAATTTGGAAATCTGAATACTCATCAAATTCCAAAACTCAAAATATTCATTGCCAATAATGTAAATCATTTGTATAAAATGACTTTGATCACGAAATTCAATTTATCAAATCATGACTAACCATTTAAGGTAGTTCCAAAAAAATTAATTATACATAAATCATAACTGAAATCATAATTCTTTACTGTTCAAAAACATTCTGTGTCTCAAAAATCATGTTGTATCTCAAAAACCATGCTGTATCTCAAAAACCATTATGTATCTCAAAAATTATTCTGTATCTCAAAAACCATTATGTATCTCACTAACTATACAAGACTAATCTGAAAGGGCCATCTTCGGGGTGATTCTAACTCCCTATGGTCGGGGAGGTCGAATTGGATTCTAACTCTCTATGGCCGGGGAGGTCGAATCATCGTGCACAGTACACATCACAATAATGAATCTTCCGCAAGGGCCATAACGATAAAAAACTTAGATCTAACCTCAAATCAGAGGAAAATCTAAGCCTGTGCATGTACCATAGTAATCAAAACACAACTAACTCCATTGTCTTCTCAACAAATGAGAGAGACGGGTAATAACCTAGTCAAGCATCTATAGTGAGATATAAAACAATATCACAATCCTTTTAGTGAGCATAAGTCACAATATAATTCGATTCAAATTCAATTCCAATATCCAATAATTTTTATGCTCATCATAATTCAAATCATAAATTTGCATTTTTCCATGAAAATTACCATCATAATTCAAAACATGTTCTATCACAATTTTACAAAACATAATTTATTCAATCCATAACAATGCTTAATACTTGTGGAAATACCATTTTTACAAAGATAAATTCATATATATTATAACAATTTTCAATAATCATTGAATTAAATCCAATGCTTGTTAAACATAATACATAAGAAAAGTATGTCATTTAATCATATGAAATATTCAAACAAAATCAGTTAAAAACTAGTTATGCACAAACCTCTGATAACTGTCTCTTGGTCTTGACTCAGTGTTTCCTTCTCTCTCCTTGAGTCTTTGCTAACTGAGAAACACAATTTGAAGTGTTTCAGTACTTAATTAAACTGTCTCTAACGATAATGTTTGATAAATAATTCACTGAATGCTATTATTTGCTCAATCAACTTAATATATCGACCCTCGATGCGTTTTAGGTAATTTAGGTTTTAACGTTACTAATATGTCACATTCGATAGTCTTTTAGGGTTGGTACATATTACCAAGTTCATTTCCATGTATACTGCATTTTCATGCAATTTGCTAGATTCCAGGATACTAGTTTGACCTAGCCGGACGACCTAGTTCTTTCAGTTTTCGGGTTTCGGTATAAACTACAAACTTGTAGATCTATGTCTTATGGAACGCGGGGCAAAATTTCAGGTCCTTCTGAGTTATGTAGACCAAGTTATGGTCATTTTACTATTGCAGGTCAAATTGCAGCAAAATTGGTCATTTTAGGTCACTTTAGGTCATTTTAGGTTCGGCCAGTTTTTGGACCCGAACTTGTGCAAGCTGTTTGACTTGCTTATGGTCATTTCTGGGATTTGGTGTCTTCATACGACTTGTATATATGGGTCTTAACTATTCATGGTTAAAATTTCAGGTCAATTGGACCTGTTTTGAGTGAGTTATGGCCTAAACATTAACTGCTGCCCAAATGGTTAGTTTTCAGGTCTCAATTGCACTTAATCCGGATTTGGTCATTTTTCAAGCTACCTTGCAAGCAGAATTTTGGCAAGCTTCCTTCATGAAAGTTGGCACATTTTGTGCCTAGTTTCACCTTCAATTGGTCTCATACCAATTGGAGCCACACAATTAAAGTTATAGGCCTAAAACTCAAACTGCCTTATTGCAATTCTTGCATACACATCAAGCATCACTTTTAACACTCACCAAACTTAACATTTAAACCAATTCTGGTTGTGCCACAACCTAAACATAATTTACAACATTTTATAGGTCATTTTGGCAGCTTACAATTACATTCAATGTGCACCAACAAGTGCAGAATTTGTCCAACTCAATTTACAACAATTCAATCACCAATTCATGCTCATTTCCATGTCAAACTTCACACCATCATTCTTGCACTCAAACTGCCATAACAACCAACACATTTTAACATCATTATTCCATAAACCAAGCATGAATTCCAGCATTCTTCAAGAGCTAACAAACTGCCACAATGGTACATTTACATTCCATTAATTTCCAAGCTTTAAATTTCATTTCACATTTACATATTCTAAATATACATCACCCAAATGATTACCCATACACATAAATAATTAATCAACCTTCTAATCCACCATTTACAAGCAAGCGTAAACTGCCTTCAAGGTGTTTCCATGGCTGCAAAAAGGACACATCCCCATTTAAACACCAAACCTTAAAAATCTCTCCATAATTCAAGTACCGATAACCTCCTCACAAACTTTAATGAAGCACTAATCAAAAATACATACTTACCACTTTGGAAACTCTTCAAAACTTCACCAAAACTTGATCTTCTTGCTGCCTATCTACTGCCCATAATGTGAGGATTAACTTTAATGAAGGGAAGTGGAGAGAAAGAAGCTTGGATCACCCTTGCATGGAGCTCCAAAACCATGCGGCAATGGAGTTCTTCCCTTCTCCATTTTTGGCTGAATTTTAAGAAATGAGGAAGATGACAATCTGCTGGTCCATGATGAAGATTAAATGGTCCACTTTAATGAGTTAGTGGAGCACTATTGCAAGTTTAATGTTAATTTATTCAAAAGTTTTAATTTCCCACATTTAACTCCCCATTTTTGCTATTTACATTAGGTACCCCTAAATTAATTTTTCATTATATTTTCCAAGTGTAATATTATTTATTTTTTATGGACATTTAGGTCAAAAGATAACTCGGGGTGTCAAATGACCACAATGCCCCTGTTCGGGTTGCATTCCCGATTTTTCGGTAACACCGGGTTTTGTCCGTTTTCCGATTTCTCACTTTTCTTTGTACTAATTAATTAATTTTTCTTTGATATTTCTAATGATATTTATACTTCAATAAATATTTATTTGAGTCCTAAAAATATTTTCCAGGGTTCCCCGCGGTCCAGGGCTAGTCAACGGTCCACGCCGTGACTTCCCGATGCGGTCACCCATCACTAGGGTTTTTGGCTCGCTTAACTTGGTTACATTTCTTTGCTATTATTTTTCCTTTGTTTTTCTTGTATTTTCTTTTCTTGTATTTCATTATTTTATGTCTCCTCACTCATATCGAACTGTAGTTCTAGGCATCCTAGCTGCTTGGACAACACTGGTCACCGAAATAGTAGAACGCATTACCGAACATAGGGGTGTTACACAGCTTAATCATGTTCCAAAGTCCAATTCGTCCCAAAAGCCGATGGCTAGTGAGGAATAACATAGCTAGCTAGCAATAATATGAGTACTCATTCTATTTGCCCTCAACAGGCACACACCTCAACACTTCAGCCAGAGAGGGAATTGAAAGTCAATTCATCCCACTAGACAAGCTAGCGAGGAATTCAATCAATATACATGATAGCTGTGATTTCAAACCATTTACAATGTTTTTCAAGCAATAAGTATCCATCAAATATCATTCAAACAAATTTTCACAATTTAAACAATAATAGATAAATTGTCATAATTCATTTTAATTGAAAATTCAAAAGAAATAACTGTTGTGCACAAACCTCTAAAGTGTAGCCTCTTGGCCCTGACTCAGTGTTTCCTTCCCTTTTCCTGAGTCTTTGCTAACTGAAATACATAATTTGAAGTGTTTAAGTACTCATTTAAATTTTCTCTAACAATAAGGTTTATAATTAATTTATTGAATTTTATTATTTTCCTTAGTCAACTTAAAATATTGACCCTCAATGCGCTCTAGGTGAATTAGGTTTAATGTTACCAATATGTCACATTTTATAGCCTTTTAATGTTAGTACACGTTACCAAATTCACTTTCAAGTATATTGCATTTTATTGCAATTTGCCAGATTTTGGTATGCTAATCTTACCTAGCCGGATGACCTTGTTCCCTCAGTTTTCGGGTTTCAGTCCAAACTACAAACTTGTAGGTCTATGTCTTATTGCATGCGGGGCAAAATTTCAGGTCATTCTGAGTTGTGTAGACCAAGATATGGTCAATTTACCAATGCTGGACAGAATGCACCAAAATGGTAGGTTTAGGCCATTTTTAGGTCACTTTTGGTTCGGCTAGTTTTGGTACTTGAACTTGTGCAAGCTATTTGGCTTAGTTCTGGCCATTTCTGGGCTTTGATGTCTTCATAAGAATTGTAGATATATGTCTAAACTATTCATGGTAGAAATGTTAGGTCAATTGAACCTGTTTTGGGTAAGTTATGGTCAAAACACTAACTGCTGCCCAAATGGTAAATTTTCAGGCTTTCAAGTCACTAATCCGGATTTGGTCATTTTTCAAGTCACCTTCTAGGCAGAATTTAGGTAAGCTTCCTTCATGAAAATTAGCACATTTTGCGCTTAGTTTCACCTCTAATTAATCTCATACCAATTGGAGTCACACACTTAAGTTTCTAAACCAAAACATACACTGCCCTACTACACTCTCCTCATCACTTACCAATTACATATTCAACACTTACCAAATTACTTCCTTCATGCCAATTCTGGTTTATACCTTACCATTAACACATTTAACAACACATTTTGGTTATTTTGGACAGCTTGTAACCATTCTCAATAAGTACACTATAACACAGAATTTTCCAAGTCCATTTACACCATTTAACCTCATGAACATACCCCATTTACATACCCAATTCCAAACCATTATACACATATACATGCTGCCATCAATAACAACATAATTCAATAACCCAAACCATGAAACAACACATTTTAAACTACACTTTAAAGTTGCCGATTTGCACATCTCCCTCAAATAGCTTCCAAACTTCCAAAACCAAGTGCATTATCACACATACACTTAGTATACATTATCCAAATTATTTCTATATACATAAACACTTGTACCAACATCTTAAACAACCATAAACAAGTAAAAACAAGCTACAAATAGTGAGTTTCCATGGCTGAAAAAATGGTGTATCCCCATTCAATCATCAAACATAAAAAATTCTTCCATAAATCAACTATCCACAACATCCACTCAAAGTTTAATGAAGCAAGATTGAAAAATACACACTTACCACTTTTGAACTTCTTCAAAACTCCACCAAAACTTATCTTTCTTGCTCCTAGTATGCTGCCCAAGGTATGGTGGTCAAGTTTAATGAAGGGAGCTAGTGTAAAGGATGGCTAAATCATGGTGAACTTGAGCTTGGAGTGTGGACGGCCATGGAGGTTTTCTCCCAAGGTGTTTCGGCTAGATTTCCCAAGGTTGAAGAAGATAGAATCTTCTACACATAGGTTGATTAAAGGTCCACTTTGAAGATGTTAGTGGTGTTAGTAGTATGCCCTAGAGCATATCATTTAGTATGTATCTTGTACATATTTTAATAATAAAAGGCATTTCCACTTTTCCGTTTACATAATATATTTATGTGTAATAGAAAAGGTCCATTGATATTTTGTTAGAAATATTATTCTTAAGTTGTTAAGAATATGAGTGACAATATTTCTAGCACAAAGTATCATAAATAGGTTCACAATCGAGGATACTTCATAATAAGGACATGACTTATCCAGAAAGATTGTATTCTTGTTTGTTCCCAAGTTATTTATATGAGATATAAATAAGATGGAATGGTGAGCCTCATGCCATATAACAAACATGATAGGCACTTATAAATGATAAGTAGGTGACACTTATGACAAGCACATGGAGTTTACTCTTGTCAATGTTTTGTCATAAATCATATCAGTGCATATAATCTTTAGACTGAGATATACAGTTATCTTGTATATAGGTAGTTTGAGTTTGATCTTTCATACTTGTACTATGTATGGGTATATGGGCATGTGTTGGCTCCTGCTAGTTATATATGGAGGTAGGTGTTGATCAAGATGGAATCTGTTCCTCTAAGTAAATAGAGTTAAAATCCTATGTTCATTTAATTGTTCTTGATGTTTCAAGTTCCTGGCCAGACAGATAGATTTATTCGTAAAAGAGTTTCGATGAGAAAAATCTTTTAATCAAGAACTGGAATTAAAAGAGAACATAATATTCATAGCAAATGGAGTTTGACATAAACCATGACTCTTGAGTTGGGATTTTGTAACAGAGAGATTCTAGTGCATGGTAACATATGATTATAGGTTCATTTAAGGTAAATCTTATTACTAATTGGGTGGCCATGGCATGCTATGCTAGGTGTTAACCATGGTCTATGAGGTTCATAAAATGATTTAGAGAAATCATTTATGGTAAGAAAGAGTTCTGATGATATTAAGAGTTGATATCATTTCTCATTGCCAATTAGTGATGAGCCTAGTAAGTCACACACATACACAAGTTATCACCTATTTAAATATGATTTAATTAATTAATTAAAGAGTTTAATTGATTAATTAAATAGATTTGGTTTGCAATAAAATTGCAAAGTCCCTAGCATGACTTGAAACCAAATCTAGATTATTGGATGTGTAGTATAAATTAAATTTATATTTAAAGTGTTTAAATATGAATTTAATTGATGAGAAATTAATTAATAGAGATTAATTAATTAATTTATATTTGATATAATTAATTAGAAGAAGAAAATAATTATTTTGGGTTAAGAACTCAAAATTAAGACACAGTGGCATTTTGGTCATTTTGCAGTGTGACACGTGGCACCATGAGATGGTGACACATGGCATAACACATAAGTTTGCCAAATGTTTTTAATCATGTAAGATGATTAAAATCAAGATTAAATATAGGTTTGACACTTGGCACAATGTGATTGGGTCACTTAAACCTAGAGCTAATCAAAAGGTGACATGTGGCTAGGGTTTAATGTGTTAACCTAGCTATTTAAGTGTGGTTATGAATGGAAAACATAACCAGCAGCCTCTCCTCTCATATGTCACGCCACTTTGAGCCTCTCCAGCTATTTCTCTTCATCTCTCATCAATTCAAAGAGATTAGCCATCAATCTCTTGAATTAAGAACACTAGAAATTGTTTCTAGTGTCCTGTTTGCATCTCTAATCTCTTAAAAGGCAGAACTTGAATTTCTAATTAATAGAAAAGGCTTTAGAGGCTGTTCAAGGGCTGCCATAGGTGTTCTTGGTGTGGACAAGCTAGAGGGACAACATCTGGTGTCCTGAAGACGAATCTCAAAGGCAGACACGCAAAGACATCAAGAGGTTAGTGTAATCGTTCTTGATTTAATCTAGGGTTCTAAAATTAATTTGATTAATTTTAAAATCTTAAATGGCAAATACAGATCCATAAACATATTAAAAGAGTTTTAATATGTTGTTTATCATTGAAATCAAATAGATAAAAATAAATCTTGCATGGTGCATGTGACCCTAGGTGAAAATTTTTGAATTCAATGGTATAAACTTGTGTTTTTCACGCCTGTTCCTACAATTGGTATCGAGCCACTATATTTGCCATTTAGATTGTTGATTATATAATTTAATTGTGTGTTTGATCATGAGATCAAGAGATTCATTGCTGGTTGGATCATGAGATGTGGCGTCACACATGGTGAAGCCACCATTGGTGGCGGCAACAATGGTTCCTTGGGTGGTTCAAGGTTTGGCTTTTAATTCTGCAATTGTTGTATGATCTAAGGCCTATTCTTTGACTAATTAAAGTGTTTAATTAGTTGTTTTAATCACACAATTAAATTATGATTCAAATCAGAATTTTAAAAATTGTTTGAATGTGATTCAAATCTGAATTTTAAAAGTTGTTTGAATGTGATTCAAATCTGAATTTTTAAAGTTGTTTGAATCATATTTAAATCTGATTTTTAAAATTGATTCAATAAAATTCAGATCTGATTTTTTAAAAATATTTGAATGTGATTCAAATCTGATTTTTAAAAATGTTTGAATGTGATTCAAATCTGAATTTTTGAAGTTGTTTGAATGTGATTCAAATCTGAATTTTTAAATTTGTTTGAATGAGATTCAAATCTGAATTTTTAAATTTATTTGAATCATATTCAAATCTGATTTTTAAGTTGAATATGAGATATTCAATTTAATTTAAGTATGTATGTTTTATTTAATTGTTAAATAGTGATATGCATGATGGATGATCATGGACTATAAAAGACCAATGTGATTGGATTTATTTCTTTTATGTTTCTTTGGGATTGTAAATTAATTAATTTATTTTAATTTATTTTGGGCATGTATTATTAAGTTTGTAATATTTTTGGGTTGTAATTTCATTTATTTAAGTTCTTGTAAATTCGCTTGGTATGCCAAGGATTACTATGTAATATTGGATTGCAAGAAGTTCAAGGAGGTCAAGAGCATTGGTGGGACCAGTGGGAGGAATTCAATATCAAGTGTTGATTATGTACTCCTTCAGCAACTCTTGTAAAATGAATGAATGAAATGCACCTAGGAATGCCCTGATTCAATTCTTGGTGGCTCGAATTGAATCCCTTAGAAAGTCCATGATCATACCATATTTATCGCTTATCCATGAATGCATGAGATGTATGGGAATGTATGCAATTATATGATATATGCATGCTAAATGGATAATGTGCAAAGTGAGACCTTAATAGTAATTAGGATGGCTATAAAATCTTCCAAACAAATGATTAAGTTGGAAATGCTATAATTAAAGTAATTATAACATAAGCCCTCCATTGGGGCAATTATTTTAAGAAATTTTAAATAGTTGCATGAGATGCAATTAATTTAAGAGATTTTCTTAAGAATAATTGTTAAGCATGAGATGTTGTAAATATGTAAATGGTTTGGTGGCCAATATTGGATGTACTGAGGACATTAAAATTATTTGCATAATTATCGGCTCAATGGGATCAACTTAACTAATGCAAGATAAGTCAATATTGGATGTACACGAGATTTTGAGCATTAGGGGCTAGTAAAAGGATTGAACCTCACATGAGATGTGATGGGCAAGGAGTTGCTCACTTATAGTTTATTGTAATTCCAATAATGGATGTACCGAGGATGATCAATAGAATTATAAGAATTCAATCACCCACTAGAAATCCATCCAACTAGGATTTCGTTTTCTACTTTGGAAGTGTAGGATTCGCTAAGTTAGTGGGAGGACCAATTTGATTAAAAGACCATAATCATTTTGGTTAATTACATGATACATTTACTAATTAATCTGTTATTTTCTGCAGTTAATTTTACGATAAAAATGAGCACAAAACAACCACCACCATCCAATATCCTTGCAAGCATACTTGATCACAACAGTTGACAGACCTAATCATGCGATTGGCTAAGAAATTTGAAACTTGTCTCAACCTTGAACATATAGGATATGTTCTATATTCAAATGTTCTGGTCCCTTACCTCCAGAGGCCACACAAGAGGAACATGATACTTTGGACAAGTGGAAGGAGCATGATATGAGAGCTAAGTGTTACATGCTTGCTTCCATGAGTAATGAGTTACGAAGCAACATGAGAACATGCAGAGTGCTAGTGAGATCCTCCTTCACCTACAAGAGTTGTATGGTGAGCACAAAGAGAATGCTAGGTATGAGATATCTAATTATTCCGTATGAGGATGTCCGAGGGATGAATGTTGGGGATCATGTCCACAAGATGATTCGGTGATTGAGCGGTTGGAACATCTTGACTTCAACATGGATTTCCAACTACAAACGGATTTGATCCTTCATCCCTTCACGAGTCTTTTGGGAATTTTGTGACAAATTTCCATATGACTAAACAGAATGCACCTTAGCTGAATTACTCAACATGTTATTGCCCAAAAGAATATGCTGCAATAAAGGAAAAGAGGTAGCTTTGGTTGCATCTTCTTCTGGAAAGTCCAACAAGAAGAAGGGCAATAAGAAAAAGAAACCTCGATTCTGGTCCTTCCAAGAAAATAGCTAAACAGAAAAGGAAGACAAAAGTCGATAAAGGCAAAGGAAAGTGTTTCCACCGCCAACAGAAAGTGTTTCCATTACCAACAGAAAGTGTTTCCATTGCGAAGAAAGTGTTTCCAGCGGCAGTATAGCAATCTAAATGAATGCAATGCCATGGTGAAAACCAACTCAAGTTCAAAATATATTTGGCACTTAAGGTTATGTCATGTTGCAGAAGATAGGATTGCAAAAACTGGAGAAAATGGGGATTCTATCCTCATTGGGCTCTGAGCCTACTCCAATTTATGAATCTTGCCTTCAGGGCAAAATGACTAGATCACCCTTTGTTGGACAGGGGCTAAGAGCTGAAAATATTTTGGAGCTAATACATAGTGATGTATGTGGTCCATTTAAAGAAATGGCTAGAGGGGTTTTTTATTATTTTATTACCTTGATGATAAATCAAGGTTTGGGTATTTGTATTTGATGAAATACAAACATGAATCTTTTGAAACGTTCAAAGAATTTAAATCTGAAGTAGAAAATCAAACAGGAAAGAATATTAAAGTTCTTCGATCAGATCGTGGAGGTGAATATTTGAGTACTGAATTTGATGAATACTTGAGAGGGCATGGCATTGTTTCTCAGCTGACTCCTCCAGGAACGCCACAGCTGAATGGTGTATCTGAAAGGAGAAATCGTACCCTATTGGATATGGTACGTAGTATGATGAGCTATACTGATATGCCAATCTCCTTTGGGATTTGCATTAGAATCGACTTTGTATATTCTGAATAGGATTCCATCAAAATCTTTCTTCCACACCTTATGAGATATGGCATGGAAGAAAACCAAGTCTTAAGGATGTTAAGATTTGGGGTTGTCCATTTTTATCAAAAAACACCGATAAATTGGAGATCGGATCGAGAAAAGGGTCGATTTGTTGGATATCCAAAAGATAGTTTTGGATATTATTTTTATTTGCCTACTTCAAAAAGGTTGTGATAAGTAGAGATGCCACATTTCTTGAAAAACAGTTTGTTCAAGAAGGAGGCAAAGGAAGGCAAATAGAGTTAGAATTGGAGAATCGACCAACCAATCGATGGATATAGATCCATCTAGTCAACCTATACCCATTGATGAAACATCTACACTGTTCCTCGTAGAACAACCAGGTATCTCACCCATGAGATATGGTTTTCTTCATGAAGAAGAACAAGAGTTGTCTACTCATGAAGAAGTAGATCATGGAGATGATCCACTTACCTATGAAGAAGCTATATCGGATATAGACTCTTCAAAATGGATTGATGCTATGAATTCGAGATTGATTCCATGTATAAGAATCAAGTTTGGGATCTTGTTGACCCACCGAAGGTATTGTACCTATAGGGAACAAATGGGTTTTCAAGAAGAAAATTGGTTACGATGGAAAGGTAGAGACCTATAAGGCAAGGCTAGTAGCGAAGGGTTTCGCCAAAGGCAAGGAATAGACTATGAGGAGACTTTCTCTGTTGCCATGCTTAAATCAATTAGGATTTTATTAGCAATAATGCATACTATGATTATGAGATTTGGCGATGGATGTCAAAGCAGCTTTTCTCAATGGATACATTGAAGAAAACATTTTCATGGACCTAAGGGATTTGAATCCCAAGATGGTTCCAAGGTATGCAAGCTAAAGCGATCCATTTATGGGTTGAAACAAGCTTCGAGGAGTTGGAACATCCGCTTTGATGAAGCCATTAAATCTTTTGGTTTTATCAAAAATGAGGATAAGCCATGTGTATATAAGAAGGTTAGTGACAAGACTATCACTTTCCTTGTCTTATATGTGGATGACATCTCGTTGATGGGTAATGATACAGGTATGTTGACGACTATAAAAGTATGGTTGTCAAATACATTCTCCATGAAAGACTTAGGGGAGGCAACCTATATTCTTGGGATTCACATCTATAGAGATAGAGCGAAAGGAATAATTGGTTTATCCCAAAGTCTATACTTGGAAAAGGTGTTAAAAAGGTTTAACATGCTTGATTCCAAGAGAGGATTGTTACCAGTGAGACATGGTATCCACCTTTCTAAAGAGATGTCTCCAAAGACACCTGAAGAAAGAGATAAGATGGCCAGGATTCCATATGCTTCGGCTATTGGAAGTTTAATGTATGCAATGTTGTGTACTAGGCGGATATCATATATGTTAGTTTGACTAGCGGTATCAATCCAATCCAGTTTGGAACATCGATAGTCCAAGAATATCCTTAAGTACTTGAGAAGAACTAAGGATTTATTCTTGATTTATGGAGGTGAGACTTGCAATTGGATGGTTATACGATTACGATTTCCAATCGATATTGATGATAGAAAGTCTACCTCTGGATATGTGTTCATTTGTAATGGAGGTGCGATCGGTTGGAAGAGTTCCAAACAGAGCACATTGCAGATTCCACTACAGAGGTGAGTATATTCTCGCATCGATCTCGCAAAGGAAGTGTTTGGATAAAGAAGTTCGTGAACTTACAGTAGTTCCTTCCATTGAGTCGTTCCACTACATCGTGACAATAATGGAGCGATCATCTGAGCTAAGGAACTAAGGTCTCACCAAAATCCAAACACATAGAAAGGCACTACCACATTATCAGACATATAGTTGGGCAAAGGCGATATAGCCATGCAGAAAAATAACATCAGCTGAAAAATTTAGCTGATCCATTCACTAAGCCTTTGTCACAAGTTCAGTTAGACCGACATCTTGAGAAAATAGGTCTAAGGTATTGTAATGAATGGCTCTAGTGCTAGTGGGAGATTGTTAGTAGTATGCCCTAGAGCATATCATTTAGTATGTATCTTGTACATATTTTAATAATAAAAGGCATTTCCACTTTTCCGTTTACATAATATATTTATGTGTAATAGAAAAGGTCCATTGATATTTTGTTAGAAATATTATTCTTAAGTTGTTAAGAATATGAGTGACAATATTTCTAGCACAAAGTATCATAAATAGGTTCACAATCGAGGATACTTCATAATAAGGACATGACTTATCCAGAAAGATTGTATTCTTGTTTGTTCCCAAGTTATTTATATGAGATATAAATAAGATGGAATGGTGAGTCTCATGCCATATAACAAACATGATAGGCACTTATAAATGATAAGTAGGCCGAACCAGTGACACTTATGACAAGCACATGGAGTTTACTCTTGTCAATGTTTTGTCATAAATCCTATCAGTGCATATAATCTTTAGACCTGAGATAGCACAGTTATCTTGTATATAGGTAGTTTGAGTTTGATCGCTTTCATACTTGTACTATGTATGGGTATATGGGCATGTGTTGGCTCTCGCTAGTTATATATGGAGGTAGGTGTTGATCAAGATGGAATCTGTTCCTCTAAGTAAATAGAGTTAAAATCCTATGTTCATTTAATTGTTCTTGATGTTTCAAGTTCTGGCCAGACAGATAGATTTATTCGTAAAAGAGTTTCGATGAGAAAAATCTTTTAATCAAGAACTGGAATTAAAAGAGAACATAATATTCATAGCAAATGGAGTTTGACATAAACCATGACTCGGCTTGAGTTGGGATTTTGTAAGAGATTCTAGTGCATGGTAACATATGATTATAGGTTCATTTAAGGTAAATCTTATTACTAATTGGGTGGCCATGGCATGCTATGCTAGGTGTTAACCATGGTCTATGAGGTTCATAAAATGATTTAGAGAAATCATTTATGGTAAGAAAGAGTTCTGATGATATTAAGAGTTGATATCATTTCTCATTGCCAATTAGTGATGAGCCTAGTAAGTCACACACATACACAAGTTATCACCTATTTAAATATGATTTAATTAATTAATTAAAGAGTTTAATTGATTAATTAAATAGATTTGGTTTGCAATAAAATTGCAAAGTCCCTAGCATGACTTGAAACCAAATCTAGATTATTGGATGTGTAGTATAAATTAAATTTATATTTAAAGTGTTTAAATATGAATTTAATTGATGAGAAATTAATTAATAGAGATTAATTAATTAATTTATATTTGATATAATTAATTAGAAGAAGAAAATAATTATTTTGGGTTAAGAACTCAAAATTAAGACACAGGGGCATTTTGGTCATTTTGCAGTGTGACACGTGGCACCATGAGATGGTGACACATGGCATAACACATAAGTTTGCCAAATGTTTTTAATCATGTAAGATGATTAAAATCAAGATTAAATATAGGTTTGACACTTGGCACAATGTGATTGGGTCACTTAAACCTAGAGCTAATCAAAAGGTGACATGTGGCTAGGGTTTAATGTGTTAACCTAGCTATTTAAGTGTGGTTATGAATGGAAAACATAACCAGCAGCCTCTCCTCTCATATGTCACGCCACTTTGAGCCTCTCCAGCTATTTCTCTTCATCTCTCATCAATTCAAAGAGATTAGCCATCAATCTCTTGAATTAAGAACACTAGAAATTGTTTCTAGTGTCCTGTTTGCATCTCTAATCTCTTAAAAGGCAGAACTTGAATTTCTAATTAATAGAAAAGGCTTTAGAGGCTGTTCAAGGGCTGCCATAGGTGTTCTTGGTGTGGACAAGCTAGAGGGACAACATCTGGTGTCCTGAAGACGAATCTCAAAGGCGCAGACACGCTGCAGCACATAAAGAGGTTAGTGTAATCGTTCTTGATTTAATCTAGGGTTCTAAAATTAATTTGATTAATTTTAAAATCTTAAATGGCAAATACAGATCCAAAAACATATTAAAAGAGTTTTAATATGTTGTTTATCCTTGAAATCAAATAGATAAAAATAAATCTTGCATGGTGCATGTGACCCTAGGTGAAAATTTTTGAATTCAATGGTATAATCTTGTGTTTTTCACGCTTCCGTTCCTACAAGTGGAGCACTAAAATCAATTATAAGGTTTGTTTAATCAAATTTTCCAATTTTCCGCATTTTTTTCCTATCTCTTGCTATTTAGATTATGTACCACCATTTTAATTTTTCATCACATTTTTAAAGTGTAATATCATTTATTTTTAATGAAAATTTAGTTCAAAAGGCAACTCGAGGTGTCAATTGACCACAATGCCCCTATTCGGGTTGCATTCCCGATTTTTCGGTAACTTCGAGTTTTGTCATTTTTCCGATTTCTCATTTTTCTTTGTACTAATTAATTAATTTTTCTTTGATATTTATAATAACATTTATACTTTCATAGATGTTTATTTAAGTCTTAAAAATATTTTTCAGGGTTCCCCACGGTCCAGGGCTAGTCAACGGTCCACGCCGTAACTTTCCGGTTCGGTCACCCATCGCTATGGTTTTCGACTCGTTTAACTTGGTAACATTTCATTGCTATTATTTTTCTTTTGTTTTTCTTATATTTTCTTTTCTTATATTTCATTATTTTATGTCTCCTCACTAATATTTAAGTGTAGTTCTAGGCATCCTAACTGTCTGGACAGACACTGTCACGAGAACAGTAGAACGCATTACCGAACATAGGGGTGTTACATTATCTGCGACAGTAAAATAAGCTATCACTGAGTATAAAAATACTCAGTGGTGCACAATAAAAATTGAAATGCAGTACATAAAATATTCCTTGGCAAATTCACAATTTGAATATTTCATAATCACATTCCATAATTTATCAAAACTCATTATAGCACAATTTTGGTCAAATAATTTAATAAACACGGTGTTGCCAATTCATACACAACTTAAGCCATGACACAAAATTTTTTATCAATGCCGCATTGTATATCACGGCAAAGCAATCTACAACCCCACTAATCGAAATCAATGAGGGAGGTGGCTAGCTAGCTAATGAATACTAATCCGATCTACAACCTCAACTGGTAAACCAGAGAAGGAGGAAAATAATCGATGTCAACCCCATAAATGGAGGAGGAATAATAAGGCATTGTCATGCTAAGTGTGAATCAGAAATCCATTTCAAACATTTTATTCAAATATTGCATACAAAGATCAAATCAATTTCCAAAGTTACAATTTCATCACAAAGTGGCAACACAGAAGTTCCTAAACTCATAATGCGTACTAAATCAATTTTTCAAAGATAAAATGCTGAAATAGGGTTTATTGTGCACAAACCTAACGTGAGTCGCCTCTAGGCCTTGACTCAGTCTCTCAGACTTTCTGAGATTTTTTCAACTGAAACACAAAATTAGTTATTGCAATTTCATGTTCAGGTTACTATTCATGGCACTATTCAAGTCAATTTGTTGACTTTCTAAGGCTTAATAGGTATGGGAACTCCAACTTCACCTACATACCACATTTTGGTCACCAATTTTGTTGGTTTTGGTTGTTTTCTCAAAACTTAGGTCTTTTAGGCAAAATTGCAAATTTTTAGTTTTGGTGTCTTACGTTGCACTGGTCCATTGGTCATTTTACTGTTAGAATTGGGCTAAGTTTTCTTATTAGAAATTGTCCCTTAATGTCTTAAATTTATTCTTCTTTTTGAATCACTCCATTTGGAGTTTTGTAGCTCAAGTTATAGCCATTTGAATCATGGCTGCAGGATTGGACTTAACCCAGATTTATGGGCACCAAACTGGTTCTGGCAGTTTTAGGTCACCAACTTTGGGTGGCTAAATGACTTGGTTAAGGGCATAATTTGGGTTTGTGTTCTTCATGAAAGTTTTAGGTCTATATCTCAGCTTTCCACTGGTAAAATTTGGCCAAATGGTCATTTTTGTACAAGTCAGATTGCTAATTATGGATTTGGTCAATTTGTTCACTAGGTTTTGGTCACTTTTTGGGCATGATTCATGAACGATAAATGTTCCATTTTGTGTCTATTTTCATTCCCAATTGGCCTCACACTAATTGGATTTGTAAATTTTCAGTTTTGGTCCCTGAAAGGAACCTTGGTCCTGCTGCCTGCATCATGACCCTAAACAATCCGAATTTGCAATTGGTTCCAACACTTCTAACATACTCCAATTGGTCACAAATGACCATTTCTCACCTCAAACCAAGTCCAACACACCATTTAACACATTCCCATATTTTTGTCTCCAAAACCCTATATGCCAAAACCCTACTTCATGCCATTGATCAATTCCTTAATCAATTCATTACACTAATCACATATTCAACCTTATTTAAGCTCTAATTCATGTTTAGTTTAACTAAACAGTATCAAATCCAACACCCTATCAAGCTGGCCGAATTCACATATGGTCCCACAACAAAAATTTTCTTTTCATTTAAAATTTATTTTCAAGTTCATTCAATCATAAACACTAGAATCAAACCAAAAAAATTCAAGTTGGATCACTAACCTTAGTGCAGAATTTTAATCTTCAATTCTCCTCACTTTCTTGGTTTTAATGGCATCCAAGCTTCATATCAAGGTCCACTTGCAAGGTTTGCTTAAGGGGGTTAGAGAATTTATGGCTGAATTTAGGGTTTATGAGAGCTTGAGGTGAGCTCCCATGGTGGTTTCAAGAAAGAAAAATGAGAGAGAGAGAGCTAAGGGAGAGGGACGGCAACAAGATGAAGATAAATGAATTTTTTTTTTCTTTTCTTTTCTTTTATGTGTATTAGGAAGACAACAAATTAAATTAAAAAAAAAATTTAATTATAATATTTATGGCATCATGCATGATATCATGCATGATGTCATCTCTTTTCACCTTTTTCATTTCCCTTTTATTTTTCTATTTATTTTTTCATTAGTTCTTTAATTTAATTTTTGATTCTAAAATTTTCTTTTCTCTGATTTTATTTGACAGTTAGGTCAGGAGTCAGCTCTCGGGGTCAATTGACCAAATTTGCCCTCGTCGGTTCAACCCGGTTTGTAAATAATTCAATATTTCTTCCGGCTCCCTGACCTAATTATTTGAATGGCTTAATAGTTCTTTTTCATGATTTTCTATTTTCCACTGTGTTCGCAATAGTCCTAAGGACAGCGGCGTCACATTTTACAGTTCGAAATTTGAGTTTAAATCGACCCGCAGTCCTTCCTAAGAAGGTCACCCATCGCTGTGACTCTCGACTCATTTAACTTCTTATGTTCTGTTTTTCTCATTTATACTTAACCAATTGACAATTACTAATTATTTGTGTTTATGGCTTATCTAAGTGTGGTTCTAATCCCCTCAGTTGTCCAGACCGACACCGATCATTGGAATAGTGAAATATACCAGGCTATGCAAATAGGGGTGTTACAACACAAATTCAAATTTTGACCATAACCTAGTCAAATTGCCAACCAAACTTAGGTTACCAAATTTGGCAAAATCAGTTTTGCCCATAATTCTGGATTCTATCCAATCCGACCAGTTATGGTGTTTAGGCAATAACTTGAGCTACAAAACTCCAAATAAAGTGATTCAAAAAAGGAAATATAACTAGACAAAATAAGGAACAACTTTCATGAAGACAATTTTGCCAAATTCATGCTGTAAAAATGACCAATGGAACAGTAAACACAAGGTTTGAGATCTGAAAATTTTGAACAACTAGCACTAAGCTTAGAAATGGTATTGGCAACTAATACCAACAATTTTATAATGCAAAATGTGGTATGTTGGGAGTATTAGAACCAATGTACCTATTGTCTATGCAAAATTCAACATTTTAGTTGACTAGTGAAATGAATAGTAACACCTAAACTTAAATTTTAAGAATTATAAAATTTAAAAGTATAACATGCCCTAGTACACCTAGCAAGATTGGTTTTGATAGATTGGCATGCCAATAGGGTTCAGTTAGCAGTACTGCACATGGCATTATGCCATTCTGACATTGTGTTGATACTTCGCCTTGTGCCTAATGTTATTACAGCTTATTAGCTGTTCTGTTGCACACCGAGAGATACATATGTGAATGGTGTGACGGCCTGAGGTACTTGATACCCAGTGCCAGTTTACTCGTTTATCCAGTCCAGTTATCCAGTATAGGTTACTTGGGCAACCAAAAATGAAAGTGAATAAATTTAATGAAATTATGAATAACAAGTACAAAATAAATAAGATTACCAATAATGATAAAAAAATTGTCTGCATAAGCTATCAGGACATGCACTGCATATTTATTTTCTGTTATTTCATTTTATTTTATTATTGGCACCACTAAGCATTATTGCATAGCGCGTTGCTTTTTACCACGCGTAGGTTCTGGAGAGACCGACCGAGAGCCCAGTAGACCACAGACTGGGTGAGATCTTCTGCAGCTCTGCATAGTGTCTGTGTCACCTCATCATCATCAGTGTATTAGTGGGACAATAGGTTTTATTTTGGTATTTTGTAATTAACTTTTATTTTCTCAATTGTAAATAAGACTTCTGTAATGTATTTTGGTATTGATGTAAATTATGAAAATTGTCTTTATGAATGAACAAGTGAATATTTATTTATGACTTTTATATGAATTTCATATGAAATGAATGAATGAGAAATGGGAGTATATATGAGAAAAATTGAGATTTTGTTGATGAAAAGGAGATTGGGATTGATAGAAACTTTTGGAAGTGTTTTTCACAGGTTCCGAAGAACTGTTTTATCCATTTTTAGCCGGCATTCTGTCGGATTTTCTATAAAATTTGCGGAACCTCAAATAAATTATAATTTTAATAAATGACTTAAATGAATTATATTTTACAAATTGTACTTCATAACTATAATAAAAATAAATTAAGGAAGAATAAAATGATTGAGATAAAATAGGGTGTTCTAGTACACTGTGTGACATCTTACTCGGCTATACTGTAGATGGGTAAGGGGTGTCACAAAAGTAGTGATGAGCAGCCCTTGGTATTAAATGAGTGATTGAACATAGTTGTGTAAGTGAAATGCAAAGATTATGCATGTATGAACATGAAAAATTGGACATTTGAACACCATTAGGGTTTGCTCATGCAATGGTATGTTAACATTGTAATGGTCAATTAATGACCACTTAAATGTGTATGAGAAGGAATTGAAGTGAGTAAGGGTGTTGGAGTTGAAATGAGGTGTGCTGCCCTTGGTGACCTGTAGGACTAGGTGTGAGTCCATTACGTTTGGGCAGCCATAAATGGACTTGTATAGGTTCAATTAGTGCAAGGCCAATTGGACATGAAACTAGACACATAATGGCACAACTTTGATGAAGAAACCCTGCCCAGAAAACCAAACCAAGTTGACCTAAAAATTGCCCTAATCTGAGTGACTTGCATTCTGCCTAGGTAAAATGACCAAATGAACAGTATTTATTCATTTGGCATAACTCAGTGTAGAAAGGTCCAATTGACCTGAAATTTTACCAGCAGAAACCTGAGACATAGACCTACAACTTTTATTAAGAAACCAAACCCAAAATTTGATCATAACATGTTCAATATTGACCTGCAATTAGTGTACAAAACACTATAGATTTGGTTCTGTCCAGAAAATTCTAGAAGTTTGCAATCTGGCCAGTTATGGTGTTTAGGCCATAACTTGAGCTACAAAACTCCAATTGGAGTGATTCAAAAAAAGATATGTAACTAGACACAATAATTAATAAAGATTATTCAATTAATTTATATTTGATAGAAATTGAGTCGAAGAAAAGAAATAATTATTTTGGGTTGAGAACTCAAAATTAAGACATAGGGGTATTTTGGTCATTTCACAGGGTGACAAGTAGCACCATGAGATGGCGACACATGGCACTACACATAATCTTGCTAATTGTCTTTTAATCATGTAAGATGATCAAAGTAAAGATTAAGTCTAGGTTTGACACTTGGCACAATGTGATTGGGTCAATTAAACCAATAGCCAATCAGAAAGTGACATGTGGCAAGGGTTTTAAGTGATGACCTAGCTATATAAGTATTATTATGAAAGAGTAAAATAATGAGGCTACTGTTCTTCTTTGGTGCCGCCACCCAGAGAACATCTCTCCTCTCTTCTTCTTCATCTCTCATCAATTCAAAGAGATTTGCCAATAATCTCTTAAATTAAAAATACTAGAAATCATTTCTAGTGTCCTATTTACATCAGTAATATCTCAAAAGGCAAAACCTGAATTTTTAATTCGTTAGAAAGGCTTTAGAAGTTGTTCAAGGGGCTGTCATTGGTGATCTTGGTATAGATAAGCTAGAGGGACAATATCTGGTGTCCTGGGCGCATCCCAAAGGTGCCAAATACACTGTAGTGTATCAAAAGGTTAGTGCACTTGTTCTTGATCTAATCTAGGGTTCTAATGAATTAATCTATTAATTCTAAAATCTTAAATGGAAAATGTAGATCCAAAAATATATTAAAAGAGTTTTAATATGCTGTTTATTATTGAAATCAAATAGATTAAAATACATCTTGCATAATGCATGAGACCCTAGGAGAAAAATTTTTGAATTCAATGATCTAAACTTATGTTTTTCATACTTCCGCTCTTTTAATTGGTATGAGAGCGACTATATTTGCCATTTAGATTATTGATTATATGATTTAATTGTGTGATTTGATCATGAGAAGATTAAATCATTGCTGGTTGAAATGAAAAAAGCAGCGGTATAATGAAGGCACCATTGGTGTGTATGGTTTGATCCATCCAACCATGTGCATGGATCTATGGGTTTGTTTGTGGGTGTCACACCTTACCCCTCTGTAAGGCATAACATAATCTCGTAGAATACCTAATGAACTACTGAACTTCACCTACCGATAACTCATTAAGTACTCTACTAGGGATTTTAAGACAATTTTCTTACTTTTATAAGTGGTGAGCATTTTTTAATAGGTATTAAAACATTTAATTAAAGTTAAAAACTAGTTAAAATTTTTGGCCCATTTTATTTTTTCCGCAAATTTTATAGAAATTTCGGCAGAGTGCCATCTGTATTTTGAGAAAACAGTTCTTCAAATACCTGTAAAAAAACACTTCCAATAATTTGTCTCAACAACTTATTCAAATTCACAACCATCCTAATTAATTTCAACATCATTTATCAATTTCCAAAAATTCAAATCCACAATTTCTAGTATTCAACACTCATCAAAATACCATTAATCAATTTCATTCAATTTTAACCAAAATACTTCCATTCATATTTCATTAAAGATAAAACAATTTATATACATCATTACAAAAATTTACACTAAAAGAAATTCAAACTAAAATTTATTACAAACTTTATACAAACTACTCAAGATCAGTTTTACATGTCCATACCTTTACATACATTACATATATCAAAATAAATTTTTACAGTCAAGGTATAAAATATACCCGATAACTTCAAAGCAGGTAACTCCTCAATCCTCAGCAGCTCAATCTGCTGCTCCTCTAGTCTCTAAATCTGCGATAGCAATAACAACCATCGCTGAGTACTAGGACTCAGTGGTGCACAACATACTAAAATAATCTTTATGCAAAATTTAAATCATATTTATTCAAAAATTGGACTAAACATGAGAATTAAACACAAAACATGAATTATGAGATTTTAATCCAAATAATTTCATTTCGAAGTGTCAAAACCAGTTTCATAAAACCCACAGTTATATCATGCCATTCGAAATAAATATAATCTCAATAGCTCGAGGCTAAGGAAAGTTACATCACAAGGCTAGCTAGCTCAAATATGTGGATATCCATTCAATTTCTTCTTCTACTGGCACACACCTCAACACTTCAGCCAGAGAAGGAATCAAAATTTGAAACTGATTACCCCCACTAGTCATGCTAGTGAGGTGTTCAAATATATGGTCATGACACTATGGTTTCAAAACTTATCTTAACAATTTACTAAACATTGCCATTTCAAATATATACAAATAAACTTTCAACAATTCAAAGCAAAAGCATAATACAAATTTCATGTACTTCGCAAATAAATTTTAAAGCATGTTGATGTTGTGCACAAACCTTAAGCGAGTCGTCTCTTGGCCTTGACTCGATTCCTCGAATTCTTTCCCGGTGTTCTTTTCAACTGAAACACACAGCTTCACAGTGTTTCAGTATCATAACTTATCAGAAATCCAAAATAAATTCAAATTCACTTATACCTAGCTTTAATATGCTAAAATTGATGTTCTTTAAATTTTGTATTTCGGGGTTACTATTCATGATACTATTCAAGTTAATTTATTGACTTTCTAAGGCTTAATAGGTATGGTTATTCCAACTTCACCCACATACCACATTTTAGTTACTAATTTTGTTGGTTTTGGTTGTTTACTCAAATTCTAAGTCTTTTAGGCAAATTTGCAAATTTTCAGTTTTAGTGTCTTATGTTACACTGTTCTATTGGTCTTTTTTCTATTAGAATTTGGCAAAACTTTCTTCATAGAAAATGTTCCCTATTGTCTTAACTTTATTCTTCTTTTTGAATCACTCCATTTGGAGTTTTGTAGTTTAAGTTATAGCCATTTGAATCATGGCTATCGGATTAGACTTAACCCAGATTTTTGGGCACCAAGCTGGTTCTGGCAGTTTTAGGTCACCAAATTTGGGTAGCCAAATGACTTGGTTAAGGGCATAATTTGGGTTTATGTTCTCCATAAAAGTTTTATGTCTATATCTCAGCTGTCCACTGGTAAAATTTCAAGTCATTTAGACCTACCAAGCCCAAGTTATGGCCAAATAAGCAAATACTGTTCATTTGGTCATTTTTGTACAGGTCAGACTGCATAAATCCGGATTTGGTCAATTTGTTCACTAGGTTTTGGTAACTTTTTAGGCATAATTCCTAAATGAAAAATGTTCCATTTTGTGTCTATTTTCATTCCCAATTGGTCTCATACCAATTGGACTTGTAAATTTTTAGTTTTGGTCCCTCAAAGGGACCTTGGTCCTACTACCTGCAGCATGATCATTTTCAATCCCAATTTAAACTCACTTCTAACACTTCCAACACATCTCAATTAGTCACAAATAACCATTTTTCATCTCAAACAAAGTCAAACACAACATTTGAACAATTCTTACATTTTTGCCTTCCAAACCCTAAGTGTCATAAACCCTAATTTCCAATTTATCAAAATTCATCAAATCAAAGTGTGCCAATCACATCTACATGCTCAATTAGGCTTGCATACACATTTACTTGAACTAAAAAATATCAACACTTCACAATCTCATGGCTAGCTGAAATTTACACCTTTGTTCTCATACATAATTTTCTCAATCTTTCATGTTATTCCATCCATTTCTACTCTAATTCAAACATTTTTACTTAAAGAAAATGTTGGATCAACTTACTTCAATTGAAGTTTTTCCAAAAGCTCTAATTCTTCTAATTTATTCTTTCTTTTTGTTCTCAATGAGCTTGCCAAGATCCAACAATTAGATTTACGCAAGAAATTTGTGGGATTTATGGGGTTGATTCAAGCTTTGAAAGCTTGAATTTTCATGGCTATGGAGGAACTGAGGAGAAAAGAGAGAGAGAAAGAGTGTGGACGGGAAAGTGGGAAGATGACTAATTTTTTTTTCTTTTCTTTTTCTTTTTCTTTTTATGTCTTTAGGAAGACTACAAATTTAAATTAAAAAAGTTTTAATTATAATAATTATTACATCATGCATGAGGTCATGCATGATGTCATCACTTTTTTCACTTATTTATTTATTTACTTATTTTTCAATTAGTTCTTTAATTTAATTCTTGATTCTGAAATTTTCTTTTCTTCGATTTTATTTGAGAGTTAGGTCAGGAGTCAGCTCTCGGGGTCAATTGACTAAATTACCCCTCGTCAGTTCGACTCGGTTTGAAAATAATTTAATATTTCTTCCGGATCCCTGACCTAATTATTTGACTGGTTCATGATTTTCTCTTTTCCACTGTGTTCGTAATAGTCCTAAGGACCGTAGCGTCACATTTTATGATTCGAAATTTGAGTTTAAATAAACTTTGCAATCCTTCCCGAGAAGGTCACCCATCGCTGTGACTCTCGGCTCATTTAACTTCTTATGTTCTGTTTTTCTTATTTATACTTAACTAATTGGCAATTACTAATTATTTGTGTTCATGGCTTATCTAGTTGTCTTAAGTGTGGTTCTAATCCCCTTAATTGTCTGGACCAACACCGATCACCGGAATAGTCGAATAGACCAGGCCATGCAAATAGGGGTGTTACAATTCTCCCCCCCCCCCCCTTAAAATAAATTTCGTCTCGAAATTTTACCTAGTATCAATCTTTGAACAGCTGTGGGTGTTGTTTCCTCATGTCCTCCTCTCGTTCCCAAGTAGCCTCCTGGCCCGAATGATGGTTCCACAGCACTTTCACTAACGGTATTTGCTTGTTCAGTAGCTGCTTCACCTCATAAGCCAGAATCTCCATGGGTTCTTCCTCATATGTGAGGTCTGGATTCACTTTAATTTCCTTTACTAGTAGTACGTGAGATGGGTCTAATCGATACCTCCTCAACATAGACACATGAAAGACTTTATGTGTCTTCTCTAGTTTTGGAGGTAGTGCCAATCGATATGCTAAAGTACCCACTCTCTCCAGAACCTCATATGGCCCAATGAAACGAGGACTCAGTTTCCCCTTTATGCTGAATCTCATAATTCTCTTCTAAGGGGAAACCTTGAGGAATACTTTGTCACCCACTGTATATTCAATATCCCTTCTCTTCAGATCAATATAGGACTTCTAATGGTCTGATGCAGTCTTAAGTTGATCTCTAATCAATCTGATTTTCTCTTCAGTTTGCTAAATAATTTCAGGCCCAATCATCTTCCTTTCACATACATCATCCCAACACAAGGGAGTTCTGCATTTTCTGCCATACAAAGCTTCATATGGAGGCATCCCAATGCTTGATTGATAGCTATTATTGTAAGCAAACTCAATCAAAGGTAAGTGTGTGTCCCAACTGCCCTCAAACTCAATCACAAGAGCCCATAGCATGTCCTCCAAGATCTGAATTACCCTCTTAGATTGGCCATCTGCTTATGGGTGGAATGCCGTACTGAAGTTCAATCTAGTTCCTAGGGCTCTCTGAAGACTACCCTAAAATCTAGAAGTGAACCTAGGATCTCTGTCTGATACGATGGGTACTGGCACTCCATGTAATCTCACAATCTCATCTATGTACAACTTGGCCAATCTTTTTAAATTGTAGTCCATCCGGACTGGCAGAAAATGAGTAGACTTGGTTAGTTTGTCAATAATGACCCAAACTGCATCATGACTCTTGTGTGTCCTCGGAAGTCCCATCACAAAATCCATCATTATTCTCTCCCATTTCAATTCTGGTACTGGTAGTGGGTGTAACAACCCAGTGGGTACTTGATGCTCTGCCTTTACTTGCTGACAAGTTAGGCATTTGGAAACAAACTCTGCTACATCTCTTTTCATACCCATCCACCAGTAATGCTCCTTTAGTCCTCTATACATTTTTGTGTCACCAGGGTGCATGGTAAAAGGAGACTCATGTGCTTCCTTCAAAATGATCTTCTTCAAATAAACATCATTAGGAACACACATTCTGCCCTGGTGTAGCAATAGACCATCATCTCTTATTGAGAATTCTAGTTTCTTGCCCTGTCTGACTTATTCCAATAGCTTCTGATACCTTTCATTATTCTGAGTAGCCATTCTGATCTGATCAATCAACACTGGCTGTACATGCCATGCAACTGTTGTCTATCCCTCATCATTAATCTCTAAGCTAGCATGTAATGACCTTAACTCATGTACAATAGACAAAGGATTGACCCGTAGACTTGCCATAGTCTTGCGACTTAAGGCGTCAGCGACAACATTAGCTTTCCCTGGCTGATAGTCTATCAAATAATCATAGTCTTTTATCAACTCTAACCATCTTCTTTGTCTCAAATTCAGCTCTTTCTGGGTGCCCAAATACTTCAAACTCTTATGATCTGTGTAGATGTAGCACTTCTCCCTATACAAGTAGTGTCTCCATATCTTAAGAGCAAACACTATAGCTGCAAGCTCCAAATCATGTGTTGGATAATTCCTCTCATGCGGTTTCAGCTGGCGTGATGCATAAGCAATGACATTTCGATCTTGCATCAATACAAAGCCTAACCCACTGTGAGAAGCATCACTATAAACTGTGTATTCTTTACCCGGAGTAGGTAAAGTCAGGACTGGAGCTTCAGTCAAACATTTCTTCAATTCATCAAAACTCTATTGGCATTTATCTGTCCACTGAAATTTCACTTCTTTTCGAAGTAATTTGGTCAATGGAGATGCCAACATTGAAAATCCCTTCACAAATCGACTGTAGTATCCAGCTATCTCCAGAAAACTGCAAATCTCAATGATATTCCTGGGTGGTCTCCAATTAAGGACAGCTTCTATCTTGCTAGGATCTACCTTAATACCTTCTGCTGATACTATGTGCCCTAAAAAGGATATCTCCTTTAGCCAAAATTCACACTTTGACAATTTGGCGTATAGTTGTTTCTCCCTCAAATTTTGCAGTACAATCCGTAGATGTCTATCATGCTCTTCTGCACTCCTCGAATAGACCAATATATCATCAATGAATACCACAACAAACTGGTCGAGGTATGCTCTAAAGATAGTGTTCATCATATCCATAAAGGCAATCGGAGCATTAGTCAACCCGAATGGCATGACCAAGAACTCATAATGGCCATAGTGGGTTCTGAAGGCAGTTTTAGGAATACTCTGCTCTTGTACTTTCAACTGATAATAACTTGATCTCAGGTCAATTTTGGAGAACACAGTTGCACCCCTCAACTGATCAAACAAGTCATCAATGCGGGGCAATGGGTATCTGTTCTTTATTGTTACCTTATTCAACTGCTGATAGTCAATGCATAACCAGAGAGTGCCATCCTTCTTCTTTACAAACAACACTGGCGCTCCCCAAGGTGACACAATAGGGTGGATAAAGCCCTTGTCAAGCAGCTCTTGCAACTGCACTTTCAACTCTTTCAATTCTGTAGGTGCCATTCTATATGGCGTTATGGAGATTGGGTCCACACCAGGCATAACATCAATCTCAAACTGCACCTCTCTTTCTAGAGGTAATCCTGGCAGTTCATCAGGAAACACATCCGGAAAGTCACATACTGTAGGGATGTCCCTCAATGCTGGACTCCCCATTTGGGTGTGTATCACATGTGCCAAGTATGCTTCACACCCCTTTCTGATCATCCTTCTGGCAAGTGCAGCCGAAATGATGTTTGATGGCAGTAAATGCCTCTCCCCATGTATTACCACATCACTGTACAGAGGAAGACCAAAAGTGACTGTCTTCAGTCTACACTCAATCATGACGTGATGCCTGGCTAACCAATCCATGCCCAAGATGATATCATAATCTCTGAAGGGCACTTCAATCAAATCTGACAAAAAAACATGTCCTTGGATCACCAAAGGATAGTCTCTATAGATTCTATTGACCCGAACGTCTTGTCCTAGCAGACTAGTTACTAGCACTTCAAAATCCATTTGGACACACGGAACAGCAAGTGAACTGACTATGCTAGCACTAACGTATGAGTGGGTTGAACCCAGATCAAACAACACAAATACATCTTGATCAGAGATAGAGAATGTACCAGCTACAACATCAGAAGTCTCAGCCTCTTCTTGCTGTCTCATCGTGTAAACTCTGGCTGAAGCACTTCTTTGTGCTGACTGACCAACAATACCCTGACTGTCTGAAGCAGTGCCTCTTCCTCTGCCAACTGATTGTGAACCTCTAGGAGTAGGACTCTGAATAGATCCTTCTGTAGTCGTAGGAGCTGGACCGAATCTAGGAGTACTGGTGCAGTCTTTAGCTAGATGGCCCTTGCCTCCACAGTTAAAATAGGCTCCTGTTGCCTAATAGCATTCTCTCCCATGAATCTTGCCACAAGTCTTATAGAGGCGGGCAGGATATGAACCCCTGCTCGACTGCTTACCAGACCAAGGGGGTCTTTGTCCAGAAAATCAGCCCCTTCCAAACCTTCCACCTCGACCTCTGCTAGGTTTGCTAAATTTCTTTCTCTTCCTAGAAGTACCACCAGAACTTTGTTCAGCTGACTTTTCCACTTTATCTTTTTTTGATTTCTCAGCTTTCTCTGATTTTTCTTTTACAGGTGTCGCTTCTGATTGAATCCTTTCTAGCTCAAGTGCTTGAGAGATGAGTTCTAAAAAATTTCTATGTCTGAATCCCACTACTTGCATCCTCAAACTGGGCTTCAAACCCGTCTCAAATCTCTTGCACCTTGCCTTGCTGGTGGAAAGGAGACTCCCAACATAGTGGCTTAAGCGGGAGAACTCCCTCTCATATTCTGCCACTGTTCTATTGCCTTGCTTTAGACTTAACAATTCTTACAATTTCTTATCAACATATGAATCTGAGACGTATTTCTATCTAAACTCTCTAATGAAGTCATCCCAGGTCAGTACTGGTGGTTCAGCCAAGCTATGGGGAATGGTCTTCCACCAATCATACGCATCCCCTTGCAATAGTGACACAGAATATTCAAACTTCAACTCATCTAGGCAGTGCAGCTTCTTAAACACTTTATCCATCCTTTCAAGCCATTGCTCTGCCTCTAAAGGGTCTACTGTACCCTTAAACTCTATAGCCCCATACTTTAATAACTTGTCATACTGTCTGGCTGGAGGCAATGGTTGTACCACAGGTGGTTGGGGTGGAGCTTGAGCAGGCATACCCCCAACCATTTGTTGAAACATCGCAGCCATTTATTGTGTGAACTGTGTAGGAAACTGCAGCATTTGTGGGGCTGGTGCTACTCATCCACTGACATTTTGTAGAGCTGGGGCTTCCCCTTGTGCCTCAGCTTTAATAGATTGCTCAACTGAGCGATCCCCTTCTTCCATTTCAATCTGAAGTGAAGGTATCTCCTGAACAAATAACATAAGGAGATTTTTCTCCGTTAGTTCATATTTATGATGTAATGCACTGTATGTAACAAATAAGGACATTGAGCAGTTGTACTTAGCAAAGAAAAGACACAAATTCATAAGTTAAAACATACTTCAAAAATTTTGCTCTGATACCACTAAAACATGTCACACATTACCCCTCTGTAAGGCATAACATGATCCCGTAGAATACCTAATGAACTACATAACTTCACCTACCGATAACTCATTAAGTACCCTATAAGGGACTTTAAGACAATTTTCTTACTTTTATAAGTGGTGAGCATTTTCTAATAGGTATTAAAACATTTAATTAAAGTTGAAAACTAGTTAAAATTTTTAGCCCATTTTATTTTTCCGCAAATTTTTCG
This sequence comes from Hevea brasiliensis, assembly GCF_030052815.1. Lineage (NCBI taxonomy): Eukaryota > Viridiplantae > Streptophyta > Magnoliopsida > Malpighiales > Euphorbiaceae > Hevea > Hevea brasiliensis. The sequence goes on along the minus strand of NC_079499.1, from coordinate 59,642,016 downwards.
GCAGAGTGCCGTCTGTATTTTGAGAAAATAGTTCTTCAAATACCTGTAAGAAAACACTTCCAATAATTTATCTCAACAACTTCTTCAAATTCACAACCATCCCAATCAATTTCAACATTATTTATCAATTTCCAAAAATTCAAATCCACAATTTCCAATATTCAACACTCATCAAAATACCATTAATCAATTTCATTCAATTTTAAGCAAAATACTTCTATTCATATTTCATTAAAGATAAAACAATTTATATACATCATTACAAAAATTTACACTAAGAGAAATTGAAACTAAAATTTATTATAAACTTTATACAAACTTTATACAAATTGTTCAAGACCACTTTCACATGTCCATACATTTACATACATTACATATATCAAAATAAATTTTTACAGTTAGGGTATAAAATATACCCAATAACTTCAAAGCAGGTAGCTCCTCAGTCTTCAAAAGCTCAATCTACTGCTCCTCCAGTTTTCAAATCTGCGACAGTAATAACAGCCATCGCTGAGTACTAGGACTCAATGGTGCACAACAATCTTTATACAGATTTTAAACCATTATTATTCAAAAATTGGATTGAACATGAGAATTAAACACAGAACATGAGAATTAAACACAAAATTATGAGATTTTGATCTAAACAATTTCATTTCGAAGTGTCAAAACCAGTTTCATAAAACCCACAGTTATATCATGCCATTCGAAACAAATATAATCTTAATAGCCAGAGACTAAGGAGAAGTCACATCACAAGGCTAGCTAGCTCAAATATATGGATATCCATTCAATTTCTTCTTCTATTGGCACACACCTCAACACTTCAGCCAGAGAAGAAATAAAAAATCAAAACTAATTACCCCCACTAGTCATGCTAGTGAGGTGTTCAAATATATGGTCATGACACTGTGGTCTCAAAACTTATCTTAACAATTTACTAAACATTGCCATTTCAAATATACACAAATAAACTTTCAACAATTCAAAGGAAAAGCATAATACACATTTCATGTACTTTGTAAATAAATTTTAAAGCATGTTGATGTTGTGCACAAACCTTAAGCGAGTCGCCTCTTGGTCTTGACTCGATTCCTCGGGTTGTTTCCCGGTGTTCTTTTTAACTGAAACACACAGTTTCACAGTGTTTCAGTATCATAACTTATCAAAAATCCAAAATAAATTCAAATTTACTTATACCTAGCTTTAATATGCTAAAATTGATGTTCTTTAAATTTTGTATTTCGGGGCTACTATTCATGATACTATTCAAGTCAATTTATTGACTTTTTAAGGCTTAATAGCTATGGGAATTCCAACTTCACTCACATACCACATTTTAGTTATTAATTTTGTTGGTTTTAGTTGTTTACTCAAATTCTAAGTCTTTTAAACAAATTTGCAAATTTTCAGTTTTGGTGTCTCATATTACACTATTCCATTGGTCATTTTTCTATTAGAATTTGGTAAAACTTTCTTCATAGAAAATGTTCCCTATTATCTTAACTTTATTCTCCTTTTTGAATCACTCCATTTGGATTTTTGTAGCTCAAGTTATAGCCATTTGAATCATAGCTGCCGGATTGGACTTAACCCAGATTTCTAGGCACGAAACTGGTTCTGGCAGTTTTAGGGGCATAATTTGGGTTTGTATTCTTCATGAAAGTTTTATGCCTATATCTCAACTGTCCACTGGTAAAATTTGAGATCATTTAGACCTGCCTAGCCCAAGTTATGGCCAAATGAGCAAACACTATTCATTTGATCATTTTTTACAGGTAAGACTGCATAAATCCGTATTTCGTCAATTTGTTCACTAGGTTTTGGTCACTTTTTGGGCATGATTCCTAAATGAAAAATGTTCCATTTTGTGTCTATTTTCATTCCCAGTTGGTCTCATACCAATTTGACTTGTAAATTTTCAGTTTCGGTCCCTCAAAAGGACCTTGGTCCTGCTGCCTGCAGCATGACCATTTTCAATCCGAATTTAAACTCACTTCTAACACTTCCAACACATCTCAATTGGTCACAAATGACCATTTTTCATCTCAAACAAGGTCAAACACAACATTTGACCAATTCTCACATTTTTGCCTTCCAAACCCTAAGTGCCATAAACCCTAATTTCCAATATATCAAAATTCATCAAATCAAAGTGTGCCAATCACATCTACATGCTCAATTAGGCTTGCATACACATTTACTTGAACTAAAACATATCAACACTTCACAATCCCATGGCTGGCTGAAATTTACACCTTTGTTCTCATACATAATTTTCTCAATTTTTCATGTTATTCCATCCATTTCTACTCTAATTCAAACATTTTTACTTAAAGAAAAGGTTGGATCAACTTACTTCAATTGAAATTTTTCCAAAAGCTCCAATTCTTCTAATTTCTTCTTTCTTTTTGTTCTCAATGAGCTTGCCAAGATCCAACAATAAGATTTACACAAGAAATTTGTGGGATTTATGGGGTTGATTCAAGCTTTGAAAGCTTGAATTTTCATGGCTGTGGAGGAACTAAGGAGAAAAGAGAGAGAGAAAGAGTGTGGACAGGAAAGTGGGAAGATGACCAATTTTTTTTTTTCTTTTCTTTTTCTTTTTATGTCTTTAGGAAGACCACAAATTTAAATTAAATAAATTTTAATTATAATAATTATTGCATCATGCATGAGGTCATGCATGATGTCATCACTTTTTTCACTTTTTTTTATTATTTGTTTTTCAATTAGTTCTTTAATTTAATTCCTGATTCTGAAATTTTTTTTTCTTCGATTTTATTTGACAGTTAGGTCAGGAGTCAGCTCTCGGGGTCAATTGACCAAACTATCTCTCGTCGGTTCGACCCGGTTTGAAAATAATTTAATATTTCTTCCAGATCTCTAACATAATTATTTGACTGGCATAACAGTTCTTTTTCATGATTTTTTCTTTTCCACTGTGTTCTTAATAGTCCTAAGGACCGAAGCGTCACATTTTACGGTTCAAAATTTGAGTTTAAATCGTCTTTGCAGTCCTTCCCGAGAAGGTTACCCATCGCTGTGACTCTCGGCTCATTTAACTTTCTATGTTCTGTTTTTCTTATTTATACTTAACTAATTGGCAATTACTAATTATTTGTGTTCATGACTTATCTAGTTGTCTTAAGTGTGGTTCTAATCCCCTTAATTGTCCAGACCGACACCGATCACCGGAATAGTGGAATATACCAGGCCATGCAAATAGGGGTGTTGCAGTGGGCTTGGTTCCAAGGCCCATGATGAGGCCCATGACTAATTAACGTATTTAATTAGGTGTTTTAATCACACAATTAAATTTTGATTCAAATCTAAATTTTTAAATTTGTTTGAATGTGATTCAAATCTGAATTTTTAAATTTGTTTGAATATGATTCAAATCTAAATTTTGAAATTTATTTGAATCACATTCAAATCTGGATTTTTAAGTTGAATATGAGATATTCAATTTAATTTAAGTATGTATGTTTTATTTAGTTGTTAAATAGTAATATGCATGATGGATGTCATGGACAATAAAAGACCAATGTGATTGGATTTATTTCTTTTATGTTTCTTTGGGTTGTAAATTACTTAATTTATTTTAATTTATTTTGGGCATGTATTATAAGATTGTAATAATTTTGGATTGTAATTTCATTTATTTAATTCTTATAAATTTGCCTTGGTATGCCAAGAATTACTATGTAATTGGATTGCAAGAAGATCAAGGAGGTCAAGAGCATTGGTGGGACCAGTGGGAGGAATTTAAGATCAAGTGTTGATTATGTACTCCTTCAGCAACTCTTGTAATATGAATGAATGAAATGCACCTAGGAATGCCCTGATTCAATTCTTTGTACCTGAGATTTTGAGCATTAGGGGCTAGGTAAAGGATTGAACCTCACATGAGATATGATGGGCAATGAGTTGTTCACTTATAGTTTATTGTAATTCCAATAATGGATGTGCCTGAGGATGATCAATAGAATTATAAGAATTCAATCACCCACTAGAAATCCATCCAACTAGGATTTCTGTTTTCTACTTTAGAAGTGTAGGATTTGCTAAGTTAGTGGGAGGACCAATTTGATTAAAAGACCATAATCATTTTGGTTAATTACATGATACATTTACTAATTAATCTGGTTATTTTCTATATTTAATTTTCTGATAATAATGAGCACAGAACAACCACCACCATCCAATATTCTTTCAAGCATACTTGATCGCAATAGGTTGACAGGACCTAATCTCTCTGATAGGCTAAGAAATTTGAAACTTGTCCTGAACCTTGAACATATAGGATATGTTCTAGACTCAAAAGTTCCTGGTCCCTTACCTCCAAAGGCCACACAAGAGGAACATGAAACTTTGGACAAATGGAAGGAGCATGATATGAGAGCCAAATGTTACATGCTTGCTTCTATTAGTAATGAGTTACAAAAGTAGCATAAGAACATGCAGAGTGCGAGTGAGATCCTCCTTCACCTACAAGAGTTGTATGGTGAGCATAGCAGAAATGCTAGATATAAGATATCTAGGCAGCTATTTCGCATGAGGATGTCTGAGGGACAGAATGTTGGGGATCATGTCCACAAGATGATTCAGCTGATTGAGCAGCTGGAACATCTTGACTTTAATATGGATTTCCAACTGCAAACGGATTTGATCCTTCTGTCCCTTCTTGAGTCTTTTGGGAATTTTGTGAAAAATTTTCATTTGACTAAACAGGAATGCACCTCGGTTGGTTTACTTAACATGCTGGTTATTGTCCAAAAGAATATGCCGGGCAATAAAGGAAAAGAGGTAGCTTTGATTGCATCTTCTTCTATTGGAAAGTCCAACAAGAAGAAGGGTGTAACACCCTCCCGGTAACTACTCCGTACATCCTACTGTTCCGGTGACCGGTGTAACACCCTCCCGGTAGCAACTCCGTACATTCTACTGTTCCGGTGACCGGTGTCGGTCCGGACAGCTAGAACTTCTGGAAAAATATTTAAACTAAAGTGAGGAACCATAATTAACTCAAATATTACTAAGAAAAATTTAGTAAAAAATTTTAGAAATAAAATACAACCAAGTCAAATGAGCCGGTGCCCAAGCGATGGGTAATCAAAGGTAAGTTGCGGTTCTCGCAACGAGGAGCCCTAGACCCGGAGAAAAATTCATAAAATAATTTTTGGGACACCAGAGAAGGGTCATTGAGATTCCTATGGCATTAGAATGCCAAGAAAATATTTAGAAAAATTTTTCAATCGGTACAGACAATTTTGACCCGTTAAGCCAAACGGAGGGCATTTTGGTCATTTCGCCTTCATAGACGATTTTTGGCCGACTTGTCCAGTTGAGTAAATAATTATTATGACATAAAATATGAATTAATGTTGATGTAAAATTAATTTGAAGTTAGTAGAAGAGAAAAGAAAAGAAAATACAATAAAATGCCAATTATGACATATTATGAGGTCATTTAAAATTGTCCACCAATCACAATTAAGTAACCATTTGACTAATTAATAAAAGAGATAAATAAAGACCAAGGAAGACCAAAAACAAGCAGCCATCTTCTTCTTCAAAACGTGATCCTCTCCTCCATAACCCTCCATGGAAGTTTTCTTTAATTACTTCCATTTTCCCATGAATTTGCACTATAAAACCCTAAGTCCCTTCACTAAAAGCTTGTCTCTACCTCTTGGGAAGTGTTTGGCAGCCTAGAAAGTGAAGGAAAGTGAAGTTTTGAGTTGGGAAAAATCTGCCTACAAGAGGTTAGTGCTTACTTTTACAAATATTTCTTTATTTCTATGTTAGGGACTTGAACTTAGTATGAAATTGTAAATTAAATGGACTAAACTCATGTGTATCTATACCATGAATTTTGGCTGCCCTAAGGAAGGAATAGGATTGATTGTTTTGATGGACTTAGAGTGGACTAAATATGATGTTTAAGGTATTTATATACATGGATAATGAGTTAGTGTATTAACTAGGGTAACTAGTGTGAATCACAATGGGAAACTAGGGTTTTGGAGAGTGAAATTTGGTTTTGGCTTATGAAGTGGTAAGTGAACCTTATAAGGGTCAATTAGTGACCATTTGAGGTAAGTTCACCATAATTTGAAGAGATTTAGAGTGATGCAAGCTGAATTGGTAGGCTGCCTACGGTAACCAGTAGGGAGGCTGTGATTCCAGCCCACTTGGACTGCCATATGTTTGGCTGTGTTGGTCCAATTGGTGTTTGGCCAATTGGACATGAAACTAGGCTTATAATGGCACATTTTTTCTGAAGAAACCATGCCCAAAAGACCAAAGCAAGAGGACCAAAAGTTGGCCCCAATCCAGATACCCTGCAAACAGCCCCTGCAGAATGACCAAATGAACAGTAACTGTTCATTTGGCCATAACTCACTGTAGAAATGGTCAATTGATCTGAAATTTTTACAGCAACAAGTTAAGACATAGACAAACAATTTTCATGAAGAAACATACTCCAAATTATGACCAGAACCTAATCAAATCATTGAGCAAAGTAAAGTTTACTGTACTGAGATTTCCAGAATTTTCATTTGAGCAGTAATGTTTGGATGGCTATAACTCTCTCTAGAAAACTCGGATTTAGACGATTCTTGAACCGATGGAAACCTAAGGCATGGTAGAACATTTCATATGAAGAAAGTTAGACCAAATTATGAACTTAACTTGGTCAAATTACTGACCAAAGTTGGACCAAAATCTGCCAAAACCCAAAATTTCAGCAGGAACAGTACACGTGAACAGTAAACTTATTTTGGCCATAACTTGAGCTACAAAACTCCAAATGGAGTGATTCAAAAAACTAAATTCAACTAGACAAAATAAGGAACATTTTCTATGAAGGAAGTTTTGTCAAATTCCAATAGTAAATCGACCAATGAAACAGTGCAACTTCGGAGCACCAAAACCGAAAATTGGCAATTTTGCCAAAATGACCTAAGCTTTGAGAAAGTGACCAAAACCAACAAGTTTTAAATGAAAAATGTAGTATGTTGGAAGTGCCAAAGTCAATGTACATATTTTCTATGCAAAAGTCAATATTTTAGTTGACTAATGAAGTGAATAGTGACATGAAAACTTGAAATAAGCTTGGAAATGGATTTGGTAATTGATTCCAACAAGTTTTAAATGCAAAATGTGGTACATCGGGAGTGTTAAAACCAATGTATCTATTGTCTATGCAAAAGTCAACATTTTTGTTGACCAATGAGGTGAATAGTGACACCAAAACTTGAAATTCAAAATTTGAAATTAGAAATGCATCTAGGGGACTTTAAATTACAATTGGCAATTAATACTAGTAAATGTAAAACTCAAAATGTGGGATCTTGGTGTAATTAGAATTAATATATCCATTAAGTATAAAAAGGTCAACATTTTGGTTGACTAGTATGGTGAATAGTAATCAAAATGATTAGTGAATTAAGATGAAGACCTAGAACCAATTCTAAGCTTAAATGCTTAGAATTGTATGACAAATATGGACTATGCATCCTAGTCAAAATTGTTAAAAAGAAATTTAGGCCATAAATTTGAAATCCATGAAATATTCATGGATTACTTGAAACATGAAAAATAAGTCACCTAATTGATGTGAATAGATAGTTAGGGCATATATGCCCATCACAAATGGAATTCATAAAATATTAGTAACTCAACTTGAAATATAAAATTTGTAATTACATAAGTAGATTCTTGAATGTATAAATGAGAAAGGAAAAATGTTTTGAATACAATGGTACATGTGAACCATTGTTTAGAATTGTGATCAATATGAATAACATAATGAATGGATAAATAAACCATATTAATGTATGAATGAGACATTGTTCTCATTATTGTAAAGAGGAGAAGTATTTTGAGTACAATGGTATAAAAGAATAATTGATGTGAATTGTGATCATATAAATGATCAAATGAATGTATGAATTATGATTGAAATTTATCATGAAATAATGAAGTCATAAAGCACAATATATTAACATTTTAAAGTATTAAATGCCCTAGTATTCCTAAGAAGATTGGTTTGGATAGTTTGGCATGCCAATAGGGTATTGTTTTAGCAGTACTGCGAAAGGCTTTATGCCTGTATTCATGGCTTTATGCCCGTATTCATGGCTTTTATGCCAGTATTCATGGCTTTCATGCCCGATCATGTGATATCATGGCTTTTTAGCCATACTGACTGCATACGTGGTTGACGTTCTGCGTCCCATGGTATGACGGCCCGAGGCACCGCGGTGTCAAGGTTAACGACCCGTTATCCATTCGTCGCCCAAAGATAGGTTACTTGGGCATGGAAAAGTATAACTGTGATTGAACTGATTATTAAAGAAAATACGAAAATTAAGTATCAGGAATGATTACAAAAATACAAAGAAGCTCAAGATCATGAAGAAAATAATTAACAAAAGGCATGAAGAAGTTAATATCATAAAACGTAATTAGCCCTCGACTAAACATTAAGTTGGTAATTATTCAGTTCTTATGAACACAATGGCTAAGAAATTATGATTTTTATTTGCATATTATATTTTCTTGTATTATTGGCACCACTAAGCTTTATGCTTAGCGCGTCGCTTTTGCAACGCGTAGGTACTGAAGATTTGGACAGAGGGCCCAGTAGACCACAGATTCGGTAAGGCAGTTCACAGTTCTGCATAGTGTCCGTGTCACCTCACCATTCACAGTGCATTGGTAGGACACTAGGTCCCATTTTGTATTTTGAGATTTTTGTAAATTTTGTAATTAAACTCTTATTTTATCATGTGTATTTGAAACAAATGTAATATAATTTTGAATTAATGTAAGTACTTGTAATTTGTGATTATAAATCACATGTGAGAATTTATTTATGATTTGAGTCTAATGATGATGTGAAATGAATGAAGGACAAATAGAGGAATTGTTAAGAAATTGTTGTAAATTGATGTGATGCAAATGGATCAAATGAGATGAATGATTGAGAAATGAATGGTTGAAAAATGTTGAGATTTTGACAAATGGAGTTGAGATGATTGAATATGAATATAGGAAGTGTTTTCACAGGTTCCGAAGAACGGTTTTCTCCATTTTTAGCCGGTACTCTGCCGGATTTTCTTTAAAATTTTCGGAACCTCAAATAAATAAAAATTTCGATAAATGGCTTAAAATGAATTATATTTTACAAGTTATATTCAAAATTATAATAAAAATTAATTAAGAAAAAAATAGAGTGCTCCGGCACACTGAGTGGCATTGCTTGCTCAGCTACACTGTAGTCGGGTAAGGGGTGTCACAACCGGTGTCGGTCCGGACAGCTAGAATGTCCGAAAAAATATTTAAACTAAAGTGAGGAACCATAATTAACTCAAATATTGATAAGAAAAATTTAGTAAAAATTTTTGAAATAAAATACAACCAAGTTAAATTAGCCGGTGCCCTAGCGATGGGTAACCAGAGGGAAGTTGCGGTTCTCGCAACGAGGAGCCCTAGACCCGGGGGAAAAATTATAAAATAATTTTTGGGACTCCAGAGAAGGGTTATTGAGGTTCCCATGGCATTAGAATGCCAAGAAAATACCTAGAAAAATTTTTCAATCGGTACAGGCAATTTTGACCTGTTAAGCCAAACGGAGGGCATTTTAGTCATTTCGCCTTCAGAGGTGATTTTTGGCTGACTTGTCCAGTCGAGTAAATAATTATTATGACATAAAATATAAATAAATATTGCTAAAAATTTAATTGAAAATAAGTAGAAAAGAAAAGAAAAGAAAAATGAAAGTAAATGCTTAAATATGCCATCATGCTTAAGTAAGCATGATGCAATTAAATTTTCCCACCAATTGGAATGTGACAAGCACACACTAAAACAATTAAAAAGGGAAAAAAATGGACAGAAAATCAGTTTTCTTCTTCATTTTTTCAGCTTGCCGAATCCTCCCATGGAAGCTTTCATTTTCTCCTTCATTCAAGCTTGCAAATCCCTCTAACCTTACCCCAAAACCCTAAGCTACCTTCATAAAAAATTAATCCCACACCTAGACAAAGCAATTGACAGCCAAGAAAAGAGGAAACAAGGAGGTTTTCACAAGTCCAAGAAGTGTCCCTTAAAGGTTAGTGCACTAAAACCTTTTCTTTCAATTTTAGGTGTAGTATGCATGCCAAATTAAGTGGGAAATTCAAGAAATTGAAAGAATTAGTTAAGGAATTAAACATCCCTAATTCAGCAGCCTTGGGAACCTTATGGGGTTTGATGAATTCCTGCATATATACATGATTAGTGATGATGATTGATGAGGTTATAGGCATGAGAAGTGATAGGAATTTAATTGATTAAGTTTTGAAATTTGAAATTAGGGTTTTGGGAGTGAAGAATTAGACTTGGTTTATGAAGAGATTAATGGACATTTTAATGGTCAATTAGTGACCATTTAAGGCAAGTTAATCATAATTTGAAGTGAGTTAATGCATGGCAACCGAATGGGAAGGTCGCCCTAGGACAAAGAAAGTAGGTGGATCAAATTTCAGTCCACTTGGACTGCCATAACATGGGCTGTGTTGGTCCAATTGGTTTTTGGCCAATTAGACATGAAACTAGGCTTATAATGGCACATTTTTTCTGAAGAAACCATGCCCAAAAGACCAAAGCAAGAGGACCAAAAGTTGGCCCCAATCCGGACACCCTGCAACTGATTCTGCAGAATGACCAAATGAACAGTAACTGTTCATTTGGCCATAACTCACTGTAGATTTAGTCAATTGACCTGAAATTTTTACAGCAACAAGTTAAGACATAGACAAACAACTCTCATGAAGAAACCTACCCCAAATTATGGCCAGAACCAATTCAAAAATGCAATCACAATCACTGTTCATGTTACTGTAGATATGGTCAATTCTGCAGATTGGCAATCCGGCCAGCTGTGGTTTTTGAGCCATATCTGGAGCTACAAAACTCCAAATGGAGTGATTCAAAAAAGGAAATTCAATTAGACAAAATAAGGAACAATTTTCATGTTTGCCATTTCCTCAAAATCCCACAGCAACAGTGTCCAATGGAACAGTAAAATTGAGTTACAAAAACTAAAATTTCTGCTTCCCTTGGTTTAAACTTTGAAATGGTATAAATGCTTAATGCCAACAAGTTTTGAATGCCAAATGTGGTATGTTGGGAGTGCCAAAGTCAATGTACATATTTTCTATCCAAAAGTCAATATTTTTGTTGACCAATAAGGTGAATAGTAACACCAAAACTTCAAATTCACAAATTGAAGAATTTAAAAGTTTCAAATGCCCTAGTATACCTAACAAGATTGGTTTGGATAGTTTGGCATGCCAATAGGGTTCAGTTAGCAGTACTGCATATGGCAATATGCCATTCTGTGATTTTATGGCTTTTAGCCATTCTGACCTTGCATTGAGATTTGGCCTTGTGCCTGAGATTATTTACAGCTTGGTAGCTGTTCTGTTGCACACCGGGAGACGCATATGTGACCGATGGTGTGACGGCCCGAGGTACTAGATACCCAGTGCCAGTTTACCTGTTATCCAGTCCAGTCATCTAGTGTAGGTTACTTGGGCAACCAAATGAATAAAAGTGTATAAAGTTAATGATATACAAATTCAAAACAAATGAAACATATACATTCACCACATATCTATTTTCTTGCTATTTCTTTTATTTTATTATTGCACCACTAAGCATTATTGCTTAGCGCGTTGCTTTTGCCACGCGTAGGTTCTGGAGATACAGATCGTGAGCCCAGTAGACTATAGACTGGGTGAGTTCATCCTGCAGCTCTGCACAGTGTCCGTGTCACCTCACTACCTGCAGTGCATTGGTAGGACACTAGGTGTCATTTTGACATTTTGTAACTAAATTTTGATTTTCTCATATGAAATTAAACTTGTGTAATGTATATTGATGTTTATGTAAATTATGAAAATTGTATTTGTGAATGGAAAAGTAAATGTTTATTTGTGATTTATATGTGATCATCACATGTGATGGATGAATGAGAATTGAAATTGAAATGTTGAGATCTTGATATTAAGTTTTGTGATGATATTGGAGTTGAGAATGAATGAATTTGTTTATTGGAAGTGTTTTTCACAGGTTCCGAAGAACTGTTTTCTCCATTTTTAGCCGGTACTCCGCCGGATTTTCTATAAAATTTTCGGAACCTCAAATAAATAATACTTTTGATAAATGGCTAAAATAAATTATATTTCATAAATTATATTCACAAGCATGATATAAATTAATTAAGGTATATTAGAATGTGCCGGTACACCGTGTGGCATTACTTACTCGGGTATACTGTACACGGGTAAGGGGTGTCACAAAGGGCAATAAGAAAAAGAAACCTCAGATTCCTAGTCCTTCCAAGAAAATAGCTAAACAGAAAGAAAAGACTAAAGCTGATAGAGGCAAAGGAAAGTGTTTCCACTGCCAGCAGGATGGGCACTAGAAAAGGAACTGCCCAGGGTATCTTGCTTCTTTAAAGGAAAAGAAGGATACACCTTCGGAAGATATGTCCATATCTTGTTATTTAGATTCTGATGATACTCATAGTTCATCTACAGCTTAGGTTTTAGATACTGGTGCTAGTTCTCACATTTCTTATGATATGCAGGAACTAGCAAATAGTAGTAGCTGCATTCTCGAGATATTAGACTTTGGATTGGCGATGGCTTAACTATTGATGCTTTAGCCATAGGATCTAAATCTTTTTACATGTCTGGATATGTTTTATGTTTGGATAATATTTTATATGCACTTGATGCTTTTAAGAACATCATTTCTATATCTAGTTTGACTAGAAATGACTATGAATTTCAATTCACAGATGATGTTTGCAATATTTATTTTTGAAATAAATATGTTGGTTCGAGTTATATGTATAATGGTCTTTATTATTTGGATAATAATGATAAACACAAATCGAATGCAAGTGATCTAAATGAATGTAATGCCATGGTGAAAATCAATTCAAGTTCAAAATATATTTGGCACTTAAGGTTAGGTCATGTTGCAGAAGATAGGATTGCAAAACTAGAGAAAATGGAGATTCTATCCTCATTGGGTTCTAAACCTACTCCAGCCTATGAATCCTGCCTTCAAGGCAAAATGACTAGATCACCCTTTGTTGGATACAAGGGCTAAGAGCTGAAAATATTTTGGAGCTAATACATAGTGATGTAAGTGGTCCATTTAGTTAAATGGCTAGAGGCGGTTTTCATTATTTTATTACCTTTACTGATGATAAATCAAGGTTTGGGTATTTGTATTTGATGAAATACAAACATGAATCCTTTGAAAAGTTCAAAGAATTTAAATCTGAAGTAGAAAATCAAACAGGAAAAAGTATTAAAGCTCTTCGATCAGATCATAGAGGTGAATACTTGAGTACTAAATTTGATGAATACTTGAGAGAGCATGGCATTGTTTTCCAGTTGACTCCTCTAGGAACACCACAGCTGAATGGTGTATCTGAAAGGAGAAATCATACCTTATTGGATATGGTACGTAGTATGATGAGCTATACTAATATGCCAATCTCCTTTTGGAGATTTGCATTAGAATCAGCTTTGCATATTCTGAATAGGATTCCATCAAAATCAGTATCTTCCACACCTTATGAGATATGACATGGAAGAAAACCAAGTCTTAAGCATGTTAAGATTTGAGGTTATCCAGCTTATATCAAAAAGCTAAACACTGATAAATTAGAAACCAGATAAGAAAAAGGTCGATTTGTTGGATATCCAAAAGATAGTTTTGGATATTATTTTTATTTGCCTACATCACAAAAGGTTGTGGTAAGTAGAGATGCCACATTTCTTGAACAACAGTTTGTTCAAGAAGGAGGCAAAGGAAACCAAATAGAGTTAGAATTGAAGAATTCTGACCAACCAACATATCAGATGGATATAGATCCATCTAGTCAACCTACACCTATTGATGAAACATCTACATCTGTTCCTCGTAGATCAACCAGGGTATCTCACCCACCAATGAGATATGGTTTCCTTCATGAAGAAGAATAAGAGTTGTCTGCTCATGGAGAAGTAGATCATGGAGATGATCCACTTACCTATGAAGAAGCTATATTAGATATAGACTCTTCAAAATGGATTGATGCTATGAAATCCGAGATTGATTCCATGTATAAGAATCAACTTTGGGATCTTGTTGACCCACCTGAAGGTATTGTACCTATAGGGAACAAATGGGTTTTCAAGAGTAAAATTGATTCCGATGGAAAGGTAGAGACCTATAAAGCAAGGCTAGTAGCGAAAGGGTTTCGTCAAAGGCAAGGAATCAACTATGAGGAGACTTTCTCGCCTGTTGCCATGCTTAAATCAATTAGGATTCTATTAACAATAGCTACATACTATGATTATAATATTTAGCAGATGGATGTCAAAACAGCTTTTCTCAATGGATACATTGAAGAAAACATTTTCATGGAACAACCTAGGGGTTTTGAATCCCAAGATGGTTCTAAAGTATGCAAGCTAAAGAGATCCATTTATGGGTTGAAGCAAGTTTCGAGGAGTTGGAACATTTGTTTTGATGAAGCCATTAAGTCATTTGGTTTTATAAAAAATGAGGATGAGTCATGTGTATATAAGAAGGTTAGCGATAATTCTGTCACTTTCCTTGTCTTATATGTTGATGACATTTTGTTGATGGGTAATGACACAGGTATGTTGACAACTGTCAAGGTATGGTTGTCAAATACATTCTCCATGAAAGACTTAGGGGAGGCAACCTATATTCTTGGGATTCGCATCTATAGAGATAGAGAGAAAAAAATAATTGGTTTATCCCAAAGTCTACACTTAGAAAAGGTGTTAAAGAGGTTTAACATGCTTGATTCCAAGAGATGATTGTTACCAATGAGACATGGTATCCACCTTTCTAAAGAGATGTCTCCAAAGACACCTGAAGAAAGAGATAAAATGGCTAGGATTCCATATGCTTCAGCTATTAGAAGTTTGATATATGCAATGCTGTGTACTAGGCCGAATATCGCATATGCTGTTAGTTTGACTAGCAGGTATCAATCTAATCTAGGTTTGGAACACTGGATAGCTGTCAAGAATATCCTTAAGTACTTGAAAAGAACTAAGGATTTATTCTTGATATATGGAGGAGGTGACTTACAATTGGATGGTTATACTGATTCTGATTTTCAATCAGATATGGATGATAGAAAGTCTACCTCTGGATATGTGTTCATTTGTAATGGAGGTGTAGTCTGTAACACCCCTATGTTCGGTAGTGCGTTCTACTGTTCCGGTGACTAGTGTCTGTCCGGACAGCTAGAATGCCTGGAACTACACTTAAATGTTAGTGAGGAGACATGAAATAATGAAATACAATAAAGGGAAATACAAGAAAAATAAAGGAAAAATAAAAAAGAGAAAATGTAACTAAGTTAAATGAGCCAAAAACCGTAGCGATGGGTGACCGCACCGGGAAGTGGCGGCGTGGACCGTTGACTAGCCCTGGACCGCGGAGAACCCTGAGAAATATTTTTAAGACTTAAAAAAACATCTATTGAAGTATAAATGACATTAGAAATGTCAAAGAAAAATTAATTAATTAATTAATTAGTACAAAGAAAAATGAAAAATCGAGAAATCGACAAAAATCGATGTTATCGAAAAATTGGGAGTACAACCCGAATAGGGGCATTTTTGTCATTTGACATTTAGAGTTGGCTATTGACCTAATTGTCAATGAAAAATAAATAGTATTACATTTAGAAAATATAATGAAAAATGGAATTAAAGATAAAATATAATTGAAGAGAAATTAAGGTCAAAATTGTAATTATTGAAACCTTAGAATAAAATATAATTAAACTATGTTTAGTGGAGCACTAAGTGGACACATAAATACTTAAAATGAGGATAGATTTTCCCACTCACTTCATCATCCTCACCAAGCTCTCTCATGGCCGAAAATGGTTTCTCTCAAACTCTCCCATTTTGAGAGAAATTGTGACATGAAATTGTAAATCATTTGAATTGTGAATTATCGATAAATGTTTTATAACCATATTTTAAATTGTTATTGTACACCACTGAGTAAATTTTACTTAGTGATAGCTTTTTCATTGCTGTTGCAGTTAGACAGACAGACAAAGCAGCAGAGTAGGCTGCTTGTGCCACACTTTTACGATTTTGCCGGGTATATTGAGTATACCACTTTCTTGTAAATATTATTGTAATGTATGTGAACGGTATGTATATATTGTACTTGGTCTTGAGCAGTTGTAAACTAAAGTTATAAATTATTTTGGCCTATAAAAATGTTGTAATATATTTTTCTTACCTCAGCTTTTGGAACTACTGAAAATTTATATTTAACTGAGTTTGACAAATGTTGAGCCATATTGGAGTTTGGGATTGAACAAATATATTGGAAGTGTTTTTTTACAAGTTTTTTAAGAACTGTCTTATTCAAAATACAGACGGCACTCTGTCAAAATTTTTACAGAAATTATTGATATTCAGATTTGTTATTTGGTTTCACTTTAGTTAAAAAAAAAAAATTTAACACCTGTCAAAAGTGCTCACCACTGTAAAAAGAAATAAGAAAATATTTAAAATCCCTTGTAGTGTATTTAATGAGTTATCAGTAGACGAAGTTTGGTAATTTATTAGGTATACTACGGGATCATGTTATGCCTTACATAGGGATAAGGTGTAACACAGTCAGTTGGAAGAGCTCCAAATAGAGTACGACTGTAGATTCGACTACCGAGGCTGAGTATATTGCTGCATCAGATGCTGCAAAGGAAGCTGTTTGGATAAAGAAGTTCATGATAGAACTTGCAGTAGTTCCTTCCATTGAGTCAGCAGTTCCACTTCACTGTGACAACAATGGAGCAGTCATACAGGCTAAGGAACCCCGGTCTCACCAGAAATCCAAACACATAGAAAGGAGCTACCACATTATCAGAGAAATAGTTGGGTGAGGCGATGTAGCCATGCAGAAAATAACATCAGCTGAAAATCCAGCTGATCCATTCACTAAGCCTATGTCACAGACTCTACTAAACCGACATCTTGAGAAGATGGGTCTAAGATATTGTAATGAATGGCTCTAGTGCTAGTAGGAGATTATTAGTAGTATGCCCTAAAGCATATCATTTAGTATGTATCTTATACATATTTTTATTAATAAAAGGCATTTCCACTTTTCCGTTTACATAATATATTTATGTGTAATAGAAAAGGTCCATTGATATTTTATTAGAAATATTATTCTTAAGTTGTTAAGAATACGAGTGACAGTATTTCTAGCATAAAGTATCATAAATTGGTTCACAATCGAGGATACTTCACAATAAGGACATGACTTATCCAAAAAGATTATAATCATGTTTCTTCCTAACTTATTTATATGAGATGTAAATAAGATGGAATGGTGAGTCTTATGCTATATAACAAACATGATAGGCACTTATACATGATAAGTAGGCTGAACCAGTGACATTTATGACAAGCACATGGAGTTTACTCTTGTCAATGTATTGTCATAAATCATATCAGTGCATATAATCTTTAGACCTGAGATAGCACAGTTATCTTGTATATAGCTTAATATGGTTTGGGAGGTTGAAGATGGTAGTTTCAGTCCACTAATGCTTAATATGGGTCCCTTAAGAGGTCACTAGTGGAGCACTAACTTGGTTAAATAAGTCATAAATCCTAATTTCCTTAATTTTGCTCATTTGCCACTAATCTTTTACTATTTACATAATGTATCTCAATTTAATTTTTCATGTCATTTCTAAAGTGTTATATCATTTATTTTTAATGGACATTGAGGTCAAAAAGGTAACTCGGGGTGTCAAATGACCACAATAACCCTGTTCGGGTTGTATTCCCGATTTTTCGATAACACTGGGTTTTGTCCTTTTTTCGATTTCTCACTTTTCTTTGTACTAATTAATTAATTTTTCTTTGATATTTCTAATAGTATTTATACTTAAATTGAGGTCTCTTTAAGTCTTAAAAATATTTTCTAGGGTTCCCCGCAGTCTAGGGCTAGTCAACGGTCCACGCCGTGACTTCCCGGTGCAGTCACCCATCAGTAGGGTTCTCGGCTCGCTTAACTTGGTTACATTTCTTTGCTATTATTTTTCCTTTGTTTTTCTTGTATTTACTTTTCTTGTATTTCATTATTTTATATCTCCTCACTCATATCGAAGTGTAGTTCTAGGCATCCTAGCTGTCCGGACAACACTGGTCACTAGAACAGTAGAACGCACTACCGAACATAAGGGTGTTACAATTCTCCCCCCTTAAAATAAATTTCGTCCGTGAAATTTTACCCAATAGCCATCTTATAATAGTTATACATTTATTTTCTCCTTTCTATATGATCGTATAATCTTCTTTTCCTCAAATTTGTATAAGACTTTTAACAATCTAATATAACATTTAATTTGTTTGGATAACACCAATCTTCTCTTACTATTATGCTTTCTAATATTTCAGTTCATGTTCGTTCTTTAATGACCCTTTGAGGTCATGTTAGAATGATTTATCTAGTCATTGGTCCTCTAACCATTCTAGTCAATAGTCTTCCTCACATTCGTAACATTTCTTTGTTATATCTGAACCAACTGTTCAAATTTTTACTTCCCCAATTCTTTTTATCTATTAATATTCTATAACTTACTTCCTTTTGTATTAAAATATAACCTTTCGATATTCTACTTTTGAGTTTTAACTCCCTAAGTAGGATTTTCAAACTTATTTCCAACAATTAAATTCTGTTCTGGCATAACTATACCAAAACATATGCCGTTGGAAACTATTCTCATCTTGGTGTACTATCGAGTAGTATGTAGCTCTACACAATAATCTCAAGTCAGTACTGTAATCTGCAGCTTACAGTATAAACATCAAGAACATTACATAGTTACTACGATACATCCCAATAGATCAAACTTTCCTATCTTTTATCCTTTTCGAATTCACTGATATCCGAAACTTATTCTGATTACAATATCCATTAGCAATTACTAACAGTAACATCCTTGCTTTTATCTAGAGCAATTCCATTACTGCATCTTACTTTTGCGTCCTCTTGCCTTACATTAAGTAGGCTCGCCAATTAGCTTTATAATTTATGGTGTGTTAGAAAATACTTTTCGCTGATAAACTCTTTCAAAACTAATTTCACTTATTATCACAATCCTTATCTTAAAGGACTAATCACTAATGCATCAAAATTTATTCCCCTGTAAAGGAATAACAATAGAACATATAGTTCTAACACTAACATAAAAGTATGCAAACCCCAAGTCAAACAATACATATATATATCTTAGTTACTATTTGAGAAAGTACCAGCAATAATGTCAAAAGTCTAAGCCTATTCTCTCTGCCGTATAGTGTATACTCCAGCTGAAGCATCACCTTATTCTGGCTGATTCACAGTACTATGACTTCTAGGTGTACTACCCCTACCTCTACCTCTGCCTCTACTAACTGATGGTGGTTGTGAACTTTTGGTGACAGGGCTCTGAACTGACCCTTCTGCAGTAGTAGGAGGTGGTCCAACTCTGTGACTACAGGTGCAGTCCTTGGCAAAGTGTCCTGTGCCTCCACAGTTATAACAGGCTCTAATAGCTTTATAGCATATCCCACCATGATATCTTCCACAAGTTTCACATTGGCGGGAATGGTAGGAACCTCTAGTACTCTGCTGACCAGATAGAGGAGGTTTCTGTCCTGAATGTCTTCCCCTACCAGACTTTTTGCCACCTCTGTTGTGTTCCCCATGATTCTTCCTCTTTCCAATAGGACCACTGGAACTCTGTTCTACTGATTTTCCCTCTTTCTCTGTCTTCTCTGATTTCTTTTTCTCAAGAACAGCTTCAGACTCAATTCTTTCCAACTCTAGGGCTTGAGAAACAAGTTCAGAGAAGTTAGTGTGTTTGAATCCGATTACTTGTAATCTGATACTGGGCTTCAAGCTGGTTTTAAATCTCTTGCATCTCTCCCTGCTGGTAGAATGTAAACTTACTGCATAATGGCTCGGGCGGGAAAATTCTCTTTCATACTCAGCCACTGATCTGCTCCCCTGTTTCAGACTTAGGAACTCTTGTAGCTTCTGGTCTACATAAGCATCAGGGACATATTTTTGTCTGAATTCCCTGAGAAAGTCATTCCATGTTAACACTGCAGGTTCTACTGCATCAGGGGAATAGTTTTCCACCAGTCATAAGCATCCCCCTGTAACAAAGATACTGAGTATTCAAATCTGAGCTCCTCTGTGCAATGCAGTTTCTTAAATACCCTATCCATCCTTTCTAACCACTGTTCAGCCTCTAGAGGATCTACTGTCCCCTTGAACTCTGTAGCCCCATATTTCATCAATTTGTCATAGTGCCTTGTAGAAGACTGTGGTTGTACCACTGGTGTCTGTATTGGGACTTGAGTACGCACATTACCAGACATTTGTTGGAACATTGCAGCCATCTGCTAAGCTTAACCGAGCAGAAATCGCGACATCGCCGGGTGTCTTTGAACCATCGACATTATGTAGGGCTGGGGCATCCCCTTGCACCTCAGCCACTATAGATTGATCGACTGAACGATCACCCTCTTCCATGGTCAATGCGAGGATCTTAGACCTCCTGAACAATTAACACAAGCAGATTTCCTCCCGTTAGTGCATATTTATAATGTAATGTACTGTATGTATCAACAATGATATTGAGCAGTTGTACTATGGAGAAAAAATATTCAAATAACAGGCGAAAATAGAATTTAAAAAACTTTGCTCTGATACCACTAAAACATGTCACACCCTACCCCTCTGTAAAGCAAAACATGATCCCGTAGTATACCTAATGAATTACCAACTTCGTCTATTGATAACCCATTAAATACACTACAAGGGATTTTAAAACTTTTCTTACTACTTTTACAGTGGTGAGCACTATTTACAGGTGTTAAAAACCCTTTTGAACTGAAGTGATAGAACTAACACATTTAAATTATTTGGAATTTCTGTAAAAATTTTGGCAGAGTGCCATCTGTATTTTGGATAAAATAGTTCTTCAGAAAACCTGTAAAAAGCACTTCAATATATTTCCAAATCTCAACTCCAAAATATTACTCAACACAACATATTTCTCAACTCAAATCCACAGTGATTTTTCAAAGACTGAGATAAAAGAAATACAGTACAAATTTTACAAGCCAAAATAACTCATAATTTATTTTACAACTTCAATGTATAATTTTAATTTACAACTACTCAAAACCGAGAACAATATATACATACAGTGAACATACATTACAGTACAAAATGCAAAATGTAGTATACTCAATATACCCGATGATTCTCTCGCTGAATGTACTAGCAGCCTAGTCTGTTGCCCTGTCAGTCTGTCTACCTGCGACAGCAATGAAAAGCTATCGCTGAGACAATGTCTCAGTGGTGCACAACATTAACCAAATACAACTTTAAATCACAATTCATAAACCATATAAATGATGGATATGTAAAACTATAGTTAAATTTAAGACAATGAATGTCATAAGGAATTTAACACAATATCACATTAAATCTCAGTAATCAAAACATAGTTAAATTCAAAAGACAGTGAATGTTAATAAGAATTTAAACTCCATTTCACAATATCACAATAAATCTCAATAGTCAAAACATGGTTAAATTCAAAAGACAGTGAATGTCAATAAGAATTTAAACTCCATTTCACAAATTATCAAATCGCATAATAACACAATTTAGTCGAATAATTTAAGAATACAGTGTTGCCAATTTATTACACAACTTAAGCCATGACACAAAATTTCCGATCAATGCCGCGTTGTACACCACGACAAAACAATCACAACCCCACTAATCGAAATTAATGAGGAAGGGAGCTAGCTATATAATGAGTACTCATCCGATCACTACTCCATAAATAGAGAAGGAAAATAAACGACCACAACCCCATAAATGGAGAAGGAATGATATGATACTGTCATGCTAAGTTTGAACACAAAATCAATTCCAAACATTTTATTCAAATGATTCGTGAGAATCCAATAAATTTCTAAAGTCATAAATTCATTCACAAAATGGCAACACAATTCATAATTAACTTCAAATTTTCACAAATCACACTAAATCAATTTTTCCACAGCTTTCAAATCACATAATGCTTTTCAAGCAATAAGTATCCATTCAAACACATTTCCATAATTGAAAATAATAATATACAAATAGTCATAATTTATTTCAATTGAAAAATTCAAAAGAATAACTGTTGTGCACAATCCTCTGATAACTGTCTCCTGGTCTTGACTCAGTGTTTCCTTCCCTTTCCTCGAAGTCTTTGCAATCGAGAAACACAATTTGAAGTGTTTCAGTACTCATTTAAACTGTCTCTAACGATAATGCTTGATATTTAATTCACTGAATTCTATTATTTGCTTAGTCAACCTAATATGTCGACCCTCGATGCATTCTAGGTAAATTAGGTTTTAATGTTACTAATATGTCATATTCGATAGTCTTTTAGGGTTGGTACATACTACCAAGTTTAATTCCATGTATCTTGCATTTTCTTGCAATTTGCTGGATTCCGGAATACTAGTTTGACTTAGCCGGACAACCTAGTTCCCTCGGTTTTCGGGTTTCGGTCAAAACTAAAAACTTGTAGATCTATGTCTTATTGCACGTAGGGAAAAAGTTCAAGTCATTCTGAGTTATGTAGACCAAGTTATGGTCATTTTACTATTACTGGTCAAATGCATCAAAATTGGTCACTTTAGGTCATTTTAGGTTCAGCCAGTTTTTGGACCCGAACTTGTGCAAGCTGTTTTGACCTGCTTATAGTCATTTCTGGGCTTTGGTGTCTTCATAAGACTTGTAGATATCGGTCTTAACTATTCATGGTCAAAATTTCAGGTCAATTGGACCTGTTTTGAGTGAGTTATACCCTAAACAGTAACTGCTGCCCAAATGCTCAATTTTCAGGCCTTAATTGGACTTAATCCAGATTTGGTCATTTTTCAAGCTACCTTGCAAGCAGAATTTTGGCAAGCTTCCTTCATGAAAGTTGGCATATTTTGTGCCTAGTTTCACCTCCAATTGGTCTCATACCAATTGGAGCCACACACTTAAAGTTATAGGCCTAAAACTCAAACTGCCTTATTACATTTCTTTCATACACATCAAGGATCACTCCTTACACTTACCAAACTCAACATTCAAGTCAATTCTGGTTGTACCATAACCTAAACATAATTTACAACATATTATAGGTCTTTTTGGCAGCTCACAATTACATTCAATGTACACATTATAGTCCAAAATTTACCAACTTCAATTTACACACAATTTAACTACATAACAAGCTCATTTACATGCCTAAACTCAAACCCTTGTACACATATACAATCTGCCATAGCAAGCACCATAATTCAACCATGTAATTTCATAAACCAATATATGAAATAACATTTTTTTGGTTCACAATGCAAGCTGCCAATTCATACATCACACTCCATTAATTTCCAAGCTTCCAAATTCAAATACACATTCACAATATACTTAGTATACATCACCCAATTTATGCCTACACATATAAACACATAATCAACCCTTTAATCTACCATTTACAAGCAAGAATAAACTGCCCTCAAGGAGTTTCCATGGCTGCCAAAAATAAACATCTCCCTTAGAACATTAAACTCCAAAATTCTTTCCACAATTCAAGTACCCATAACCTCCTTACTAACTTTAATGAAGCACTAACCAAAAACACAAACTTACCACTTTGGAAACTCTTCAAAATCTCTCCAAAACTTGGTCTTCTTGCTGCCAATCTACTGCCCAAGTGATGTAGACTAACTTTGATGAAGGAACTTAGGAAGAAATTGGCTTACTTCATGCATGCATGGAGCTTGGCCATGGATGGCCATGGAGGAACTTGAGAGAAAAAGAAGAATTCGGCTAGTTCTGGTTTGGGAGGTTGAAGATGGTAGTTTCAGTCCACTAATGCTTAATATGGGTCCCTTAAGAGGTCACTAGTGGAGCACTAACTTGGTTAAATAAGTCATAAATCCTAATTTCCTTAATTTTGCTCATTTGCCACTAATCTTTTACTATTTACATAATGTATCTCAATTTAATTTTTCATGTCATTTCTAAAGTGTTATATCATTTATTTTTAATGGACATTGAGGTCAAAAAGGCAACTCGGGGTGTCAAATGACCACAATACCCCTGTTCGGGTTGTATTCCCGATTTTTCGGTAACACCGGATTTTGTCCTTTTTTCGATTTCTCACTTTTCTTTGTACTAATTAATTAATTTTTCTTTGATATTTCTAATGGTATTTATACTTAAATTGATGTCTCTTTAAGTCTTAAAAATATTTTCCAGGGTTCTCCACAGTCCAGGGCTAGTCAACGGTCCACAGTGACTTCGATTTTGATCACCCATCGTTAGGGTTCTCGGCTCGCTTAACTTGGTTACATTTCTTTGCTATTATTTTTCCTTTGTTTTTCTTGTATTTACTTTTATTGTATTTCATTATTTTATATCTCCTCACTCATATCGAAGTGTAGTTCTAGGCATCCTAGCTGTCGGGACAACACTGGTCACTAGAACAGTAGAACGCACTACCGAACATAGGGGTGTTACAAGTGTGTTCTACTATTCTGTGACCAGTGTCTATCCGGACAGCTAGGATGCCAGGAATTATATTTAAATATTAGCGTGGAGATATAAGGTAGTGAAATACAAGAAAAGAAAATACAAGAAAAACAGAGAAAAAATAATAGACTAAGTTAAACGAGCTAGCACCACAGCGATGGGTGACCGCACAGGGAAGTTATGGCACAGGAAATAGCCAACCCCAGGACTGTAGGGAACCCTCGGAATTTAGTTTCGAGACATAATTAAAGACTTATCCGGATGTGTATTGGTTTAGTGTTTGGAAAGCATGTAGAAGGCAGTGTGCAAATGGACCTATAACCCTAAGTGTGTGACTCCAATTGGTATGAGGCCAATTGGAGGTGAAACTAGGCACAAATTGTGCCAACTTTCATGAAAAAAGCCTACCTAAATTCTGTCCATGAAAAATGACCAAATCCGGATTAGTGACTTTAAAGCCTGAAAATTGACAATTTGGCTAGCAGTTAGTATTTTGACCATAACTCACTCAAAACAGGTCCAATTGACCTAAAATTTTTACCATGAATAGTTTAGACATAGATCTACAATTCATATGAAGACACCAAAGCCCAGAAATGGCTAGAACCAAGCCCAATAGCTTGCACAAGTTCAGGTACCAAAACTGGCTGAACCAAAAGTGACCTAAAAATGACCTAAGCCTACCAATTTAGTACATTCTGTCTAGCTTTAGTAAATTGACTATATCTTGGTCTACACAACTCAGAATGACCTGAAATTTTGCCCTACGTGCAATAAGGCATAGACCTACAAGTTTGTAGGTTGGACCAAAACCCGAAAACTAAGGGAACTAAGTCGTCCGGCTAGGTTAAAATAGTACACCGAAATCTGGTAAATTGCAATAAAATGCAATACACTTGGAAATGAAATTGGTAACATATACCAACACTAAAGGGCTATAAAATGTGACATATTGGTAACATTAGAATTGACTCATTTAGAGTGCATCAAGGATCAACATTATAAAATGACTAATGAAATGAATTGAAGGGAATAGTACCAAGAAAATTTAAATATTGGATTTTATTGTTAGAAACAAATTCATTGAGTATTGAAACACTTTAATTGTGTGTTTCAGTTGAAAAGGATATTGTGAAGCGTAAGGAACACTGAGTCAGGGCCAAGAGGCATATATCAAAGGTCTGTGCACAATACTTTTTATATTCACTGCTTTTATCAGAAAATTTATTTAGGGAAATGAGTTATGAATAATTTTTTATTGTTTTGGCTTTAGGAATCTTAATTGGAAATTATTGTGTTGCCTACATTGCAAATAGAAATTTTGAGATAAAATAAGATTTGTGGTTTATATGAAATATTTAAATATTGTGATTTAGAATTTTTTTGATTCACACTTGGCATGACAATATTACTATGTTCCTCCTCCATTTTTGGGGTGAGTGTGATTATATTCCTCCCTCTTTGACTTGTCAATCTGAGGTGAGTGTGGATGAGTACTTATTATCTAGCTAGCTTTCTCCCTCATTGATTTTGATTATTGGGTTGAGTGTGCCTTGTCGTGATGTACACACGGCATGTTCGGAAAAATTTGTGTCATGGCCTAAATTGTGTTATTGATTGGCAAAACTGTGTTACTCAGTTATTTGATCAAATTGTGTTATTGATTAGCAACACTGTGTTATTCAATTGTTTGATCAAATTTGTGTTATATGAGCTTTGAAAAATTATGAATTGTTTGGATTGTAAATTGTCAATAAAATTTTTACATACTGCATTTTAAATTGTTATTGTGCACCACTGAGTAAATTTTACTCAGCGATAGCTTTTCATTGTTGTCGCAGGTAGACAGACTGACAGGGGAGCAGACTAGGCTGCTAGTGCTACATTGAGAATTGAGAGTTCATCGGGTAAATTGAGTATACCATATTTTTCATTTTATATTGTAATGTATGTTCACTATATGTTTATATTGTTCTTGGTTTTGAGCAGTTGTAAATTAAAATTGTACATTGAAGTTGTAAACTAAATTTATAAATTATTTTGGCTTGTAAAAGTATTGTGATAAATTTATCTTATCTCAGAGTTGATAATGTTGAGAAATTTATTGTGTTGAACAAATTATTGGAGTTTGGAATTGAGGAATTATATATTTGAAGTGCTTTTTACAAATTTTTGAAGAATTGTTTTATTCAAAATACAGATGGCAGTCTGCCAAAATTTTTACAGAAATTATTAATTCTTCAAATGTGTTATTTGGTTTCACTTTAGTAAAAGAAAATTTTTAACACCTGTTAATAGTGCTCACCACTGTAAAAAGAAGTAAGAAAAGTTTTAAAATTCCTTGTAGTGTATTTAATGGGTTATCAATAGACGAAGTTAGTAATTCATTAGGTATACTACGGGATCATGTTATGCCTTACGGAGGGGTAGGGTGTGACATGTTTTAGTGGTATCAAAGCCAGGATTTAAATTCTGTTTTAACCTGTAATTTGAATATTCTTTCTTCATAGTACAACTGCTCAATGTCATGGTTTGATACATACAGTACATTATATTATAAATATGCACTAACGGGAGGAAATCTCCTTATGTTAATTGTTTAGGAGGTGTAATATCCTCTAATTGACTATGGAAGAAGGGGACCGTTCAGTCGATCAATCAATAGAGGCTGAACTACAAGGGGATGCCCCAGCCCTTCATAATGTGAGTGGATCAGCCACACTAGTCCCCTCAGTACCACAGTTCCCTGCTCAATTTGCTCAGGAGATGGGTACGATGTTCTAACAGATGGCTAGTAACATGCCCACTCAAGCCCCACTGCAGACACAAGTAGTACGACCACAGTCTTCAGCTAGGCAATACGACAAGTTGATTAAATATGGGGCTATTTAGTTCAAGGGGATAGTAGATCCTCTAGAGGCAGAACAATGGTTAGAAAGAATGGATAGGGTGCTCAAGAAACTGAACTACACCTATGAGCTAAAGTTTGAATACTCAGTCTCACTTCTACAGGGAGATGCATATGACTGGTGGAAAACCATTCCCTATAGTTTGGTGGAACCCCCAGTGCTAACATGGGACAACTTCCTCAGAGAGTCCAGACAAAAATATGTCCTAGATGCCTATGTAGACCAGAAGCTACAGGAGTTCTTAAGTCTGAAACAAAGGAACAGAACAGTGGCAGAATATGAGAGAAATTTATCTCGATTGAGTCATTATGCAGAAAGCCTGCTTACCACTCCTAGAGACAGATGTAAACATTTTGAGACTAGGTTAAGGCTTAGCCTAAGAATGCAAGATGTGAAGTTCCAACACCAGAATTTCTCAGAGCTAATATCGCAAGCCCTGGAACTGGAAAGAATTGAGAATGAAGAAACAGTTAAAAGCGTACAGAAAAAAAAAAAAAGAAAATTAGAAAGACTACTGATCAAGTTCCTGATAGTGGGTCAAGAAAGAGAAAGCACTTTGGAGGATCTAGCTCACGTGATCGGGTAGAGATAGATCTTCTAGACATAAACCATCCCGATAGGATCAGCAAACTCAGCAGAGACCCAGAAATGCGCTATCATATCGACTTTGTGAAACTTGTGGTAAACCACATAGTGGGTTATGTTATAGAGCCATATGAGCATGTTTTAATTGTGGAGAGACTGGTCATTTTGCTAGAGATTGTATAAATCCACGGCGTTTTGGATCATTTACTACACCAGAGGGATCAACCCAAGTTTCTACCCCAAAGAGTTCACCATCAGTTGGTAGAGGCAGAGGTAGAGGTAGGGGTAGTACACCTAGAAGTCAGAGTACTGTGAATCAGCCAGAACAAGGTGATGCTTTAGCTAGAGTATACGCTATACAACAGAAGGAAGAGGCTGAGACTTTTGACATCATTGCTGGTACTCTCTAAATTAGTAACTAATATATATATGTATTGTTTGACCTGGGGTCTACATACTTTTGTGTTAGTGCCAGTATTGTTTGCCTTCCTACTGTTCCTCATATTAAAAAAAAAAATTGTTAGTTACCTAAAAGTAAGTTACAGTAATAGAATTGCTCTAGATAAGGGCAAAGATGTTACTGTTAGTAACTGTTAATGTATATTGTAATCAGAATAAGATTCGAACATCAGTAAATTTGAAAAGGATAAAATATAGAAAAATTTGATCTATTGGCATGTATCGTAGTAACTATGCAATGTTCTTGATATTTATACTGTAAGCTACATATTATAGTACTGACTTGAGATTATTGTGTAGAGCTACATACTACTCGACAGTACACAAAGATGAGAATAGTTGCCTACTAAAGGAGCGGAAACATGAAAAACACAAGTTTATACCATTAAATTAAAAAATTTTCACCTAGGGTCACATGCATCATGCAAGATTTATTTTTATCTATTTGATTTCAATGATAAACAACATATTAAAACACTTTTAATATGTTTTTGGATTTGTATTTGCCATTTAAGATTTTAAAATTAATCAGATTAATTTTAAAACCCTAGATTTGTAACACCCCTATGTTCGGTAGTGCGTTCTACTATTCCTGTGACCAGTGTTGTCCGAACAGCTAAGATGCCTAGAACTACACTTGGATATGAGTGAGGAGACATAAAATAATGAAATACAAGAAAAGAAAATACAAGAAAAACAAAGGAAAACTAATAGCAATGAAATGTAACCAAGTTAAACGAGCCGAGAATCCTAACGATGGGTGACCGCATCGGGAAGTCGCGGCGTGGACCGTTGACTAGCCCTAGACCACGGGGAGCCCTGGACCAAATAACATTAGAAATATCTAAGAAAATTTAATTAATTAGTAAGAGAAAAGTGAGAAATCAAAAAACGGACAAAACCCGGTGTTACCGAAAAATTAGGAATGTAACCCGAACAGGGGCATTGTGGTCATTTGACACCCCGAGTTGTCTTTTGACCTAAATGTCCATTAAAAATATTGATATTATACTTAGAATATGTCATGAAAAATTAAATTGTTGGTACCTAATGTAAATAGCAAAAATAGGTAGCTAAATGTGGGAATATGGAAATTAAGATTAAACAAATGTTAAACCTCACTTAGTGCTCCACTCACTCACCTAAGTGGACCACTACCTCTTCATTTGGACAGCAGATCATCTTCTTCCTCACCTCTCAAAATTCCAGCCAAAATCTTTCTTCCATAGAAACATTCCACCATGCAAGGGCAAAAGCACCACCTTCAAGCCATGATCTTCACAAGTTGTCTTCATTAAAAGTTGTCCATACACCATGGGCAGTAGATAGACAGCAAGAAGATCAAGTTTTGGTGAGGTTTTGAAGAGTTTACAAAGTGGTAAGTAGGTGTTTTTTATGCTTGCTTCATTAAAGATTGAGTGGATGTTATGGGTACTTTAATTGTGGAGAGATTTTTAGAGTTTGATGTTTAAAGGGAGATGTGTATTTTTGGCAGCCATGGAAACTCCTTAAGGGTAGTTTATCCTTGCTTGTAAATGGTAGATTAAAGGGTTGATTATGTGTTTATGTGTGTAGGAATAAATTGGGTGATGTATACTAAGTATATGTGAATGTATACTTGAATTTGGAAGCTTGGAAATTAATGGAGAGAGATGTATGAATCGGCAGCTTGAATGGTGAACCAAAAAAATGTTATTTCATGGTTTGGTTTATGGAATATTAATGTTGAATTGTGGTACTTGTTATGGCAGCTTGTGTATGTGTATGAGGGTTTGAGTTTGGACATGTAAATGAGCTTGGTTGTGTAGTTAAATTGTGTGTAAATTGAACTTGGTAAATTCTGGACTATAATGTGCATATTGAGTGCGGTTATAACCTGCCAAAGTGACCAAAAATGTGTTGTGAAATATGTTCATATTATGGTACAAAACAGAAATGGCATGAATATGAAAATTGGTAAGTGTTAAATGTATCCTTTGATGAGTGATGGACAAGGTGCAATAGGGCAGTGTGTATTTTGGCTTGGTACCTTAAGTGTGTGGCTTCAATTTGTATGAGACCAATTATAGGTGAAACTAGGCACAAAATGTGCCAACTTTCATGAAGGAAGCTTACCAAAATTCTGCTTGTAAGGTAACTTGAAAAATGACCAAATCCGGATTAGTGCATTTAAGGCCTGAAAATTGACTATTTGGGCAGCAGTTAGTCTTTTGGCCATAACTCACTCAAAACAGGTCCAATTGACCTGAAATTTTTACCATGAATAGTTGAGACATATATCTACAAGTCTTATGAAGACACCAAAGCCCATAAATGACCAAAAGCAAGTCAAAAAGCTTGCACAATTTCGGGTCCAAAAACTGGCCAAACCTAAAATGACCTAAAATGACCTAAAGTGACCAATTTTTCTGCATTTTCACCATCAATAGTAAAATGACCATAACTTGGTCTACATAACTCAGAATGACCTGAAATTTTGCCCCGCGTGCAATAAGACATAGATCTACAAGTTTGTAGTTTTGATCGAAACCCGAAAATCGAGGGAACTAGGTCATCCGACTAGGTCAAATTAGTATACCGTAATCCGGCAAATTGCAATAAAACGCAATATACATGGAAATGAATTGGGTAACATGTACCAACCCTAAAAGGCTACAAATGTGACATATTGGTAACATTAAAACCTAATTTACCTAGACTACTTCGAGGGTTAACATCTTAGGTTGACTAAGGAAATAATAGAATTCGATAAATTAATTATTGAACCTTATTCTTAGAGACAGTTTAAATGAGTACTAAAATACTTCAAATTGTGTTTCTCAGTTAGCAAAGACTCAGGGAAGGGGAAGGAAACACTGAGTCAGAGCCAAGAGACTGTTATCAGAGGTTTGTGCACAATAGTTATTTCTTTTGAATTTTTCAATTGAAATAAATTATGATTATTTGTATGTTATTGTTTTAAATTGTGTTTGTGCACAATAGTTATTTCTTTTGAATTTTTCAATTGAAATAAATTATGATTAATTGTATGTTAATGTTTTAAATTGTGTTTGTGAAAAATAATTTTGATTTCTTATTTTCTACTTAAAAATTTATTTGAACATTATAGTTTTAAATTGTGTCTGTGCACAATACTTTTATATTCACTGCTTTTACTAGCAAATTTATTTGGAGAAATGAGTTATGAATAATTTTTTATTGTTTTGGCTTTGAGAATCTTATTTGGAAATTATTGTGTTGCCTACTTTGCAAATGAAAATTTTGAGATAAAATATGATTTGTGGTTTGTATGAAATATTTAAATATTGTGATTTGGAATTGTTTTGATTCACACTTTTTCATGACACTGTTACTATGTTCCTCTTCCATTTATGGGGTGAGTGTGATTATATTCCTCCCTCTTTGACTTATCAGTCTGGGGTGAGTGTGATTATTTTCCTCCCTCTCTGGTTTACCAGTTGAGGTTGTAGATCGGATGAGTACTCATTAGCTAGCTAGCCACCTCCCTCATTGATTTCGATTAGTGGGGTTGTAGATTGCTTTGTCGTGGTGTACAACACGGCATTGATCAGAAATTTTGTGTCATGGCTTAAGTTGTGTATGAATTGGCAACACTATGTTTATTAAATTATTTGACCCAAATTTTTTCTATAATGAGCTTTGATAATTTATGAAATGTAATTGTGCAGCATTTAAATTGTGCTATTGATTTGCAAAACGGTATTATTCAATTATTTGATCAAATTGTGTTATTGATTGGCAAAACTGTATTATTCAGTTATTTAATCAAATGGTATTATTGATTGGCAAAACTGTAATATTCAGTTATTTGATCAAATTTGTGTTATATGAACTTTGTAAGTTGTGAAATGGAAATTGTGAATTATTTGATTTGTGAATTGTTACTAAAAGATTTATGTATTGCATTTCAAATTGTTATTGTGCACCACTGAGTAAATTTTACTCAGCGATAACTTTTCATTGCTGTCGCAGGTAGACAGACCGACAGGGCAGTAGACTAGGCTGCTAGTGCTTCAGTAAGAGATCATATGGTATATTGAGTATACCATATTTTGCATTTTGTATTGTAATGTATGTTCACTGTATGTATATAATGTTCTTGGTCTTGAGCAGTTATAAATTAAAATTGTACATTGAAGTTATAAAATAAGTTGTAAATTATTTTGGGCTTGTAAAATTTGTACTATATTTCTTTTATCTCAGCCTTTGGAAATATTTAAAAATTATTGTGGTTTTGAGTTGAGAAACATATTGTGTTGATTAAATGTTGGAGTTTAAGATTAAGAAATATATTTGAAGTGCTTTTTACAGGTTTTTGAAGAACTGCTTTATTCAAAATATAGATGGCACTCCGCCAAAATTTTTACAGAAATTACTAATAATTCAAATGTGTTAGCTGTTTCACTTCAGTTCAAAAAAGTTTTTAACACCTGTAAATCATGCTCACCACTGTAAAAAGAAGTAAGAAAAGTTTTAAAATCCCTTGTAGTGTATTTAATGGGTTATCAGTAGACGAAGTTGGTAATTCATTAGGTATACTACGGGATCATGTCATGCCTTATAGAGGGGTAAGGTGTGACAAGATTAGATCAAGAACAAATACACTAACCTCTTGATGCACTGCAGTGTATTTACCTTTCAGAAGCGTCTTCAGGACACTAGATGTTGTCCCTCTAGCTTGTCCACACTAGGAACACCTATAGTAGCCCTTGAATAGCTTCTAAAGCTTTTTCTATTAATTAGAAAAACAAGTTTTGCCTTTTAAGAGATTAAAGATGTAAACAGGACACTAAAAACGATTTCTAGTATTTTTAATTCAAGAGACTGTTTGCTAATCTCTTGGAATTGGTGAGAGATGAATAAGAAGAGAGGGAGAGCTTCAAAGTGGCAGCACAAAGTAGGAGTAGCTGCTGGTTGTATTTTTTTTTTCTTCATAACAACACTTATATAGCTAGGTTAACACATTAAACCCTTGCCACATGTCACCCTCTGATTGGTTCTAGGTTTAATTGACCCAATCACATTGTGCCAAGTGTCAAACCTATATTTAACCTTAATTTTAATCATCTTACATGATTAAAAGACATTTGGCAAGCTTATCTGTAATGCCATGTGTCACCATCTCATGGTGCCACATGTCACCCTGTAAAATGACCAAAATGCCCCTGTGTCTTAATTTTGAGTTCTCAACCCAAAATAATTATTTCTCTTCCTCTAATCAATTTATATCAAACATAAATTAATTAATTAATCTTTATTAATTAATTTTTCATTAATTAAATTTATATTTAAACACTTTAAATATAAATTTAACTTATACTGTACATCCAATAATCTAGATTTGGTTTCAAGTCTTGCTAGGGACTTTTCAATCTAATTGCAAACCAAACCTATTTAATTAATCAATTAAACTCTATAATTAATTAATTAAATCATATTTAATTAAGTGATAACTTGTGTATGTGTGTGACTTACTAGGCTCATTACTAATTGGTAATGAGATATGATATCAACTCTTAATATCATCAGAACTCTTTCTTACCATAAATGATTTCTCTAAATCATTTTATGCACCTCATAGACCATGGTTAACACCTAGCATAGCATGCCATGGCCACCTAATTAGTAATAAGGTTTACCTTAAATGAACCTATAATCATATGTTACCATGCACTAGAATCTCTCTGTTACAAAATCCCAACTCAAGCTGGAGTCATGGTTTATGTCAAACTCTATTTGCTATGAATATTATGTTCTTTTTTAATTCCAGTTCTTAATTAAAAGATTTTCTCATCAGAAACTCTTTTCTGAATAAATCTATCTATCCTGGCCAGGAACTTGAAACATTAAGAATAATTAAATGAACATAGGATTTTATCACTATTTACTTAGAGGAACAAATTCCATCTTGATCAACACCTACCACCATATATAACTAGTAGGAGCCAACAAATGCCCATATACCCATACACAGTGCAAGTATGAAAGTAGTATCAAACTCAAACCACTTATATACAAGATAACTGTGCTATCTCAAGTCTAAAGATTATATGCACTGATATGATTTATCACAATGCATTGACAAGAGTAAACTCCATGTGCTTGTCATAAGTGTCACTGGTTCGGCCTACTAATCATTTATAAGTGCCTATCATGTTTGTCATATGGTATGAGACTCACCATTCCATCTATTTATATCTCATATAAATAACTTGGGAACAAATATGAATACAATCTTTCTGGATAAGTCATGTCCTTATTATGAAGTATCCTCGATTGTGAACCTATTTATGATACTTTATACTAGAAATACTGTCACTCATATTCTTAACAACTAAAGAATAGAATTTCTAACAAAATATCAATGGACCTTTTCTATTACACATAAATATATTATGTAAATGAAAAAGTGGAAATGCCTTTTATTAATAAAAACATGTATAAGATACATACTAAATAATATGCTCTAGGGCATACTACTAATACCAACGGCGTCTGTTTTGGTATAGTTATGCCAGGACATAATTTTATTATTGGAAATAAGTTTGAAAATCCTACTTAGGGAGTTAAAACTCAAAAGTTAGAATATCGAAAGGTTATAGTTTAGTATAAAAGGAAGTAAGTTATAGAATATTAATCGATAAGAAGAGTTGTGAAAGTAAAAATTTGAAATGTTGGTTCAGATATAACAAAGAAATGTTACGAATGTAAGATTGTTGACTAAAATGGTCAAAGGACCCATGATTAGATAAATAATTCTAACATGACCTCAAGGGTCATTCAATAAGGAAACATGAACCGAAATATTACATAGAACAATAGTAAGAGAAGATTAGTGTTATATAAACAAAGTAAATATTATATTAGATTGTTAAAAGTTTTACACAAATTCAGAGGAAAAAAGATTATACAATCATATAGAAAGGAGAAAATAAACGTGTGAATATTGTAAGACTGCCATTGGGTAAAATTTCAAGGACGAAATTTTTATTTAAGGGGGGGGGGGGAGAGAGAATTGTAACACCCCTATGTTCGATAGTGCGTTCTACTGTTCCGGTGACCAGTGTCTGTCCGGACAGCTAGGATGCTAGGAATTATATTTAAATATTAGTGTGGAGATATAAGGTAGTGAAATACAAGAACAAAAAATACAAGAAAAAAAAAAGAAAAAAAAATAGCAATGAAATGAAACTAAGTTAAACGAGCCAGCACCGCAGCGATTGGTGATCGCACAAAGAAGTTACAGCACAGGCAATAGTCGACCCCAAGACTGTAGGGAACCCTCAAAATTTAGTTTTCAGACATAATTAAAGACTTATTGAAGTATAAATTTCATTAGAAATATCAAAGAAAAATTAATTAATTAGTACAAAGAAAAACGAGAAATCGAGAAAACGACAAAATTCGGTGCTATCGAAAAAGTCGAAATGCAACCCGAATAAGGATATTGTGGTCAATTGACACCCAGAGATGCCTTTTGACCTAAATGTCTATTAAAAATAAATGACATTACACTTTGAAAATATCATGAAAAATTAAAATGAGATACATTATGTAACTAGAAAAAGAAATGAGGTAAATATGAGAATAATGAAATTTTGGAATAAATAATCAATATACTACATTAGTGCCCCACTAAGGTAGATTTGGGACACCTAGCTAAGCTAAATGGGACAGCAAAAACTCATCTTCAACCTTGAATCACCATATTGCCGAATTATATTTCTCCCTCAAAGGAAAACTCCATGGATGTCCCAACCAAGCTTTCTCTCTCCATGATCCAAGCTTCCATTTGTTAAAGTTCCTTCACTAAAGTTGTTCCATGCACCTTGGCAGCATACCTGGAGCAAGAAAGATAAGTTTTGGTGAAGTTTTGAAGAAGTCCAAAAGAGGTAAGTGGGTGTTTTCAATTCTTGTTTTATTAAAAGTGTAACCAAGGTTGTGGGTAGTTGATTTATGGAAGAATTTTTTATGTTTGATGAATTATTGGAGTTGAGCCATTTAGGCAACCATGAAACCTCACCATGAACAGCTTGTCCTTGCATGTAAATGGTTGTTTGAATGTTGATTTAAATGTTTAAATGTATTGGAGTTGGTTTTCATGTATAAAGTTTGAATTGTAAACTTGAAAAGTAAAAATGGAAGTTGATGTGTATGTGTAATTTTTGGGCAGCCTCAAAATGGAAATTGGTGAGGTTCAAATTTATGAAATGTTGTTGAAATTTTGTATAAAAGAATGGCAGCATATATGTGTGTGGAATAGTAGTGATAGGTATGTAATTTGATGATGGATGTTTGTGTGATAATTAGAAGTATTTATGTGTATATATTGTTGGGATTAAACTTGTGAATTGTGACTGCATTTGGTGTATTTTGGAAGTAGTTATATTCTGTCGAAGTTGACCTATAATGTAGAGAATTGAATGATTTTGGTTAGTGCCAAATGCATAATGGTATTGAGAAGTGAGGAGGTAGCTGGTGAATGTGTGTTGGTTTGGTATTTGGAAAGCATGTAGAAAGCAGTGTACAAATGGACCTGTAACCCTAAGTGTGTGACTCCAATTGGTATGAGGCCAATTGGAGTTGAAACTAGCCACAAAATGTGCCAACTTTCATGAAGAAAGCCTACCTAAATTCTGTCCAGAAGGTAACTTGAAAAATGACCAAATCCGTATTAGTGACTTGAAAGCCTGAAAATTGATCATTTGGGCAGTAGTTAGTGTCTTGACCATAACTCACTCAAAACAGGTCCAATTGACCTGAAATTTTTACCATGAATATTTTAGACATAGATCTACAATTCATATGAAGACACTAAAGCCCATAAATAGCTAGAACCAAGACAAATAGTTTGCACAAGTTCAGGTACCAAAACTAGCCGAACCAAAAGTGACCTAAAAATGACCTAAGCCTACCATTTTAGTGCATTCTGTCTAGCTTTAGTAAATTGACCATATATTGGTCTACACAACTCAAAATGACCTAAAATTTTGCCCTGAGTGCAATAAGACATAGAACTACAAGTTTGTAGTTTGGACTAAAACCCGAAAACTGAGGGAACTAGGTCATTCGGCTAGGTCAAAATAGTACACCAAAATCCGGTAAATTGCAATAAAATACAATACACTTGGAAATGAAATTGGTAACATATACTAAAACTAAAGGGCTATAAAATGTGACATATTGGAAACATTAGAATTGACTCATTTAGAGTGCATCAAGGGTCAACATTATAAGTTGACTAATGAAATGAATTGAAGGGAATAGTACCAAGAAAATTTAAATATTGGATTTTATTGTTAGAAACAAATTCATTGAGTACTGAAACACTTTAAATTGTGTGTTTCAGTTGCAAAGGATATTGAGAAGCATAAGGAAGACTGAGTCAGGGCTAAGAGGCATATATCAAAGGTCTGTGCAGAATACTTTTTATATTCACTGCTTTTATCAGAAAATTTATTTAGAGAAATGAGTTATGAATAATTTTTTATTTTTTTGGCTTTGGGAATCTTAATTGGAAATTATTGTGTTGCCTACTTTGCAAATAGAAATTTTGAGATAAAATATGATTTGTTGTTTATATGAAATATTTAAATATTATGATTTGGAATTTTTTTAATTCACACTTGGCATGACAATATTACTATGTTCCTCCTCCATTTATGGGGTAAGTGTGATTATATTCCTCCCTCTTTGACTTGTCAGTCTGAGGTGAGTGTGGATGAGTGCTCATTATCTAGCTAGCTTCCTCCTTCATTGATTTCGATTATTGGGGTGAGTGTGCCTTGTCGTGATGTACACATGGCATGTTCAGAAAAATTTGTGTCATGGCCTAAATTGTATTATTGATTGGCAAAACTGTGTTACTCAGTTATTTGATCAAATTTTGTTATTGATTGGCAAAACTGTATTATTCAGTTATTTGATCAAATTGTGTTATTGATTGGCAACACAGTGTTATTCAATTGTTTGATCAAATTTGTGTTATATGAGCTTTGAAAAATTGTGAATTGTTTGGATTGTAAATTGTCAATAAAAGTTTTACATACCACATTTTAAATTGTTATTGTGCACCACTGAGTAAATTTTACTCAGTGATAGCTTTTCATTGCTGTCACAGGTAGAGAGACTGACAGGACAACAGACTAGGCTGCTAGTGCTACATTGAGAGTTCATCGGGTATATTGAGTATACCATATTTTGCATTTTGTATTGTAATGCATGTTCACTTTATGTATATATTATTCTTGGTTTTGAGCAGTTATAAATTAAAATTGTACATTGAAGTTGTAAACTAAATTTGTAAATTATTTTGGCTTGTAAAAGTATTATGATAAATTTATCTTATCTCAGCTTTTGGAAATACTAGAAAATTAATTATTGAATTGGTTGATAATGTTGAGAAATTTATTGTGTTGAAAAAATTATTAGAGTTTGGAATTGAGGAATTATATATTTGAAGTGCTTGTTATAGGTTTTTGAAGAACTGTTTTATTGAAAATACAGATGGCACTCTACCAAAATTTTTACAGAAATTATTAATTCTTCAAATGTGTTATTTGGTTTCACTTTAGTAAAAGAAAATTTTTAACACCTGTCAATAGTGCTCACCACTATAAAAAGAAGTAAGAAAAGTTTTAAAATCCCTTGTAGTGTATTTAATGGGTTATCAATGGACGAAGATGGTAATTCATTAAGTATACTATGGGATCATCTTATGTTGTGGAACCTCAAATGAATTTATGTTTCAATAAATGAGTTAAATGAATGATATTTCACAAATTGTACTTCATAACTATAGACGGGTGTGGCATATTTTACTCGGCTATACTATAGATGGGTAAGGGGTGTCACAATAACCTATTAAAAAACTCACCTGCAATCAGCACACCAAAACTGCCAGAACCAAGAAAGTGCCCAGAATTCTGGTTTGGACCAATTCAGCCAGCCTTAAAAAAATAGGCATAACTTGAACTACAAAATGACAAATGGAGTGATTCAAAAAGGGAATTAAAGCTAAGACAATAAGGAACAGCTTTGATGAAGGACACTTGCTAAATTCTCACAGTAACCAAACCAATGAAACAGTAGAAAATAGGGGACCAAAATTGAAAAATTATAATTTCTCTTAGGAGACTTAGAAATTGAATTGGCAATTAATGCCAGCAAAATTGACACCCAAAATGTGGTACATGGGTACAATTAGAACTAATAAACCTATTAAATATAGAAAAGTCAACAATTTAACTTGAATAGTGCCATGAATAGTGCCACCATACACAAAAATATGAAAGACCCGAAATTTATAAACCGTAATAGGTAGTATAAGTTTGCAAATAAATTATTAAAATTTAAGTATTAAAAATGGATACTGAAGCACTTTAAATTTATGAGTTTCAGTTAGAAAGGGATCTTCAATGTCACACCCTACCCCTCTGTAAGGCATAACATGATCCCGTAGTATACCTAAAGAATTACCAACTTTATCTACTGATAACTCATTAAATATACTACAAGGGATTTTAAAACTTTTCTTACTTCTTTTTATAGTGGTGAGCACTATTTACAGGTGTTAAAAACCTTTTTGAACTGAAGTAAAATAGCTAACACACTTGGACTATTAATAATTTCTATAAAAATTTTGGCAGAGTGCCATCTGTATTTTGGACAAAAGTTCTTCAAAAACCAGTAAAAGGCACTTCAATATTTTTCTGAATCTCAAACTCCAACATAATTCAACACAATATGTTTTTCAACTCAAATCCACAATAATTTTGCAAAGACTAAGAAAAAAGAAATACAGTACAAATTTTACAAGCCAAAATAACTCATAATTTACTTTACAATTTCAATGTACAATTTTAATTTACAGCTGCTCAAAACCAAGAATAATATATACATACAGTGAACATACATTACAGTACAAAATGTAAAATGTGGTATACTCAATATACCCGATGATCTCTCAATGTAGTACTAGCAGCCTAGTCTGCTGCCCTGTCAGTCTGTCTACCTGCGGCAGCAATGAAAAGCTATCGCTAAGTAAAATTTACTCAGTGGTGCACAATAACAATTTGAAATGCGATATATATAAATCTTTTATTGACAATTGACAAATTAAATAGTTCACAAAATTTACAAAGTTCATATAATACAAATTTGATCAAATAACTGAGTAACACAGTTTTGCCAATCAATAAAACAATTTGATCAAATAACTGAATAATACAGTTTTGCCCATCAATAACACAATTTGATCAAATAACTGAATAATATAGTATTGCCGATCAATATCACAATTTAAGCTATGACACAATTTTTCCACACATGCCGTGTTATACACCACGACAAGACACACTCACCCCAATAATCGAAAACAATGAGGGAGGAAGCTAGCTGAATAATGAGTACTCATCCACACTCACCTTAGATTGGCAAGTCAAAGAGGGAGGAACATAATCACACTCACCCCAGACTGATAGGTCAAAGAGGGAGGAATATATCACACTCACCCCATAAATGGAGGAGGAACATAGTAACAGTGTCATGCCAAGTGTGAATCAAAACAATTTCAAATCATAATATTTCATACAAACCATAAATCACATTTTATCTCAAAATTTCCATTTGCAAAGTTGGCAACATAATAATTTCCAAATAATATTCCCAAAACCAAAGCAATCAAAAATTATTCATAACTCATTTCTCCAAATAAATTTGCTAGTAAAAGCAATGAATATAAAAGTATTGTGCATGGACACAATTTAAAACTATAATGTTCAATTAAATTTTTAAGTAGGAAATGAGAAGTCAAAATTATTGTGCTCAAATATAATTTAAAACAATGACATACAAATAATCATAATTTATTTCAATTGAAAAATTCAAAAGAAATAACTATTGTGCACAAACCTCTGATAACTGTCTCCTTGCCTTGACTCAGTATTTCCTTCCCTTTCCTGAGTCTTTGCTAACTGAGAAACACAATTTGAGGTGTTTCAGTTCTCATTTAAACTGTCTCTGACGATAATGCCTGATAATTAGTTCGCTGAATTCTATTATTTGCTTAATCACCTAATATGTCGACCCTCAATGCGTTCTAGGTAAATTAGGTTTTAATGTTACTAATATGTAACATTCGATAGTCTTTTAGGGTTGATACATGTTACCAATTTCATTTCCATGTATACTGCGTTTTATTGCAACTTGCTGGATTCCGGGATACTAGTTTGACCTAGCCGGACGACCTAGTTCCCTCAGTTTTCGGGTTTCGGTCAAAACTACAAACTTGTAGATCTATGTCTTATTGCACCCAAGGAAAAATTTCAGGTCATTCTGAGTTATGTAGACTAAGTTATGGTCATTTTACTATTGCTGGTCGAAATGCATCAAAATTGGTCACTTTAGGTCACTTTAGGTCAATTTTGGTTCGGCCAGTTTTTGGACCCAAACTTGTGCGAGCTGTTTGACTTGCTTATGGTCATTTCTGGGCTTTGGTGTCTTCATAAGACTTGTAGATATAGGTCTTAACTATTCATGGTCAAAATTTCAGGTCAATTGGACCTGTTTTGAGTGAGTTACGGCCAAAATACTAACTGCTGCCCAAATGGTCAATTCTCAGGTCTTATTTGCACTTAATCCGGATTTGGTCATTTTTCAAGCTACCTTGCAAGCAAAATTTTGGCAAGCTTCCTTCATGAAAGTTGGCACATTTTATGCCTAGTTTCACCTCCAATTGGAGCCACACTCTTAAGGTTTTAACCTCAAAATGCAAACTGCCCTATTACATTTTGTTTATACTCATCAAGATCACCGTTAACACATACCAAACTTCACCTTCATGCCAATTCTGGTTTGTACCCTAACCTAAACATATTTTACCACATATTGTTGATCATTTTGGCAGCTTACAATCACATTCAACATACACCATAAAGTGCAGAATTTGTCAAACTCATTTATAATAATTTAATCATCTATTCATGCTCATTTACATGTCCAACTTCACACCATCACACATAAACCCAAACTGCCATAACAATTAACACAATTCAACATTAATATTCCATAATCCAAATGTGAAATAACAACCTTATGGTTCACCAAACCAGGCTACCGATTCATGCATTACATTCCCTAAATTTCCAAGCACTCAAATTTCAATACACATTCACATATACTAAGTATACATCACCCAAATAATTTCCTACACACATAAACATTTAATAAATCATTTAATCCACCATTTACAAGCAAAAGTAAACTGTCTTCAAGGAGTTTCCATGGCTGCCAAAAGTACGCATCCCCATTCAACATCAAACCTCAAAAATCTCTCCATAAATCAAATACCCATAACATCCTTACAAACTTTAACAAAACAATAATAAAAAACACAAACTTACCTATTGATGAGGCTTGTTAAATCTTCACCAAACTCCTTAAATTTAGTATCTACTTCTTCCTTGTGAGGTGGGGATCAAGATTGGTGAAGTGACTTTGGTGTTTGGAGGTGAAAATGGAGGAGATTTGGAAGCTTGAATAAATGCGGCAATGGAGGATTTGGAACTCTTCTTTTCGGCATGAAAGAATGGATGAAGATGGTGATGTGTTTAGTGGAAGTACACCTGCCCATATGATGTTTATTTAATCCCCAAAGTGCTCCACTCACCAATATTTAATTACATTATAAGTTAAATGTGTTAATTACTCAATTTGAATCCCATTTTTGCTATTTATATTAGGTACCCCTAATTTAATGTTTAATTATATTTTGCAAGTGTAATATCATGTATTTTCAATGGACATTTAGGTCAAAAGACAACTCGGGATGTCAAATGATCACAATGCCCCTGTTCGGGTTGCATTCCTGATTTTTCAGTAACATCGGGTTTTGTCAGTTTTTCGATTTCTCACTTTTTTTTGTACTAACTATTTAATTTTTATTTAATATTTCTTATGGTATTTATACTTCAATAGGGGTCTATTTAAGTCCTAAAAATATTTTCCAGGGTTCCCCGCAGTCCAGGGCTAGTCAACGTTCCACGCCGTGACTTCCCGGTGCGGTTACCCATCGCTAGGGTTCTCGGCTCGCTTAACTTGGTTATATTTCTTTGCTATTATTTTTCCTTTGTTTTCTTGTATTTTCTTTTCTTGTATTTCATTATTTTATGTCTCCTCACTCATATCGAAGTGTAGTTCTAGGCATCCTAGCTGTCCGGACAACACTGGTCACCGGAACAGTAGAACGCACTACCGAACATAGGGGTGTTACAATTCTCCCTCCCTTAAATAAATTTCGTCCACAAAATTTTACCCAATAGCCATCTTACAATAGTCATACGTTTATTTTCTCCTTTCCATATGATCGTATAATCTTCTTTTCCTCAAATTTGTATAAGACTTTTAACAATCTAATACAATGTTTAATTTGTTTGTATAACACCAATCTTCTCTTACTATTGTCCTGTCTAATATTTCGGTTCATGTTCCTTCTTGAATGACCCTTGAGGTCATGTTAGAATGATTTATCTAGTCGTTGGTCCTCTGGCCATTCTAGTCAATACTCTTCCTCACATTTGTAACATTTTTTTTGTTATATCTGAACCAACTGTTCGAATTTTTACTTCCATAACTCCTTTTATCTATCAATATTCTATAACTTACTTCCCTTTTGTACTAAACTATAACCTTTCGATATTCTAACTTTTGAGTTTTAAATCCCTAAGTAGGATTTTCAAACTTATTTCCAACAATAAAATTCTGTCCTGGCATAACTATACCAAAACAGATGCCGTTAGCAACTATTCTCATCTTGGTGTATTATCAAGTAGTACGTAGCTCTATACAATAATCTCAAGTCAGTACTGTAATTTGCAGCTTACAGTATAAACATCAAGAACATTGCATAGTTACTACGATACATCCCAATAGATCCAATTTTATGATATTTTATCCTTTTCGAATTTACTGATATTCGAATCTTATTCTGATTATAATATCCATTAGCAATTACTAATAGTAACATCCTTGCCCTCATCTAGAGCAATTCCATTATTGCATCTTACTTTTACGTCCTCTTGCCTTACATTAAGTAGGCTCGCCAATTAGCTTTATAATTTATGGTGTGTTAGAAAATACTTTTCG
Organism: Hevea brasiliensis; assembly: GCF_030052815.1. NCBI lineage: Eukaryota > Viridiplantae > Streptophyta > Magnoliopsida > Malpighiales > Euphorbiaceae > Hevea > Hevea brasiliensis. Next base: position 59,597,170 of record NC_079499.1, on the reverse strand, counting down.
CTGATAAACTCTTTCAAAACTAATTTCACTTATTATCACAATCCTTATCTTAAAGGACTAATCACTAATGCATCAAAATTTATTCCTCTGTAAAGGAATAACAACAGAACATATAGTTCTAATACTAACATAAAAGTATGCAAACTCTAGGTCAAACAATACATATATATATATCTTAGTTACTAATTGAGAAAGTACCAGCAACAATGTCAAAAGTATCAGCTTCTTCTCTCTGCCGTATAGCGTATACTCCAGCCGAAGCATCACCTTGTTCTAGCTGATTCACAGTACTCTGACTTTTAGGTATACTACCCCTACCTCTACCTCTGCCTCTACTAACTGATGGTGAACTCTTTGGGGTAGAAACTTGGGTTGATCCCTTTGGTGTAGTAAATGATCCAGAACGACATGGATTTACACAATCCCTAGCAAAATGACCAGTCTCTCCACAATTAAAACATGCTCCTACGGCTCTATAACATACCCCACTATGTGGTTCACCACAAGTTTCACAAAGTCGATCTAACAGTGCATTTCTGGGTTTCTGTTGAGTTTGCTGATCGGATCAAGGTTGTTTCTGTCCAGAAGATCTATCTCTACCGGACTTCTTACTACCTCGGTTATATCCCCCAATGTTTTTCCTCTTTCCAGTAGGACCACTAGAACTCTGTTCTACTGACTTTCCCTCTTTTTCTGTCTTCTCTGATTTCTTTTTCTCAGGAACCGCTTCAGATTCAATTCTATCTAATTATAGTGCTTGAGAAATAAGTTCAGAGAAGTTGTTATGTTTGAATCTGACCACTTGTAATCTGATACTTGGCTTTAAGCCGGTTTCAAACCTCTTACATCACTGCATAATGGCTTAGGCTGGAAAATTCTCAACCACTGATCTACTCCCCTATTTCAGACTTAGGAACTTTTGCAGCTTCTGGTCTACATAAGCATCGGGGACATATTTTTGTCTGAATTCCCTGAGAAAGTCATTCCATGTTAGCACTACAGGTTCTACCAGATTGTGGGGAATGGTTTTCCACCAGTCATAAGCATCCCCCTGTAGCAAAGATACTGAGTATTCAAATCTGAGCTCCTCCGTGCAATGCAGTTTCTTGAATACCCTATCCATCCTCTCTAACCATTATTCTACCTCTAGAGGATCTACTGTCCCCTTGAACTCTGTAGCCCCATATTTCATCAATTTGTCATACTGTCTAGCAGAAGACTGTGGTTGTACCACTGGTGTCTGTATTGGGACTTGAGTAGGCACATTACCAGCCATTTGTTGGAACATTGCAGCCATCTCACGAGCAACCGAGCAGAAACCGTGGTATCAGGGGCTAGTTCTCATGAACCATCGACATTGTGCGTGGTGGGCATCCTTTGCACCTCAGCCGATTGATCGATTGAACGATCACCTCTTCCATGGTCAATGCGAGGATCTTAGATCTCCTGGACAAATAACACAAGGAGATTTCCTCCCGTTAGTGCATATTTATAATGTAATGTACTGTATGTATCAAACAATGACATTAAGCAGTTGTACTATGAAGAAAGAATATTCAAATAACATGTGAAAACAGAATTGAAAAACTAGCTCTGATACCACTAAAACATGTCACACCCTACCCCTCTGTAAGGCATAACATGATCCCGTAGTATACCTAATGAATTACCAACTTTGTCTACTGATAACCCATTAAATACACTACAAGGGATTTTAAAACTTTTCTCACTTCTTTTTATAGTGGTGAGCACTATTTACAGGTGTTAAAAAGCTTTTTGAACTGAAGTAAAATAGCTAACACACTTGGACTATTAATAATTTCTGTAAAAATTTTAGCAGAGTGCCATCTGTGTAACACTCTCTCTGTAGTAACTCTGTACATTCTACTATTCTGGTGACCAGTATCGGTCCGGACAGCTAGAACGTCCGGAAAAATATTTAAACTAAAGTGAGAAACCATAATTAACTCAAATATTAATAAGAAAAATTTAGAAAAAAATTTAAGAAATAAAATACAGCCAAGTTAAATGAACCGGTGCCCAAGTAATGGGTAACCTAGTGAGAAGTTGCGGTTCTCGCAACTAGGAGCCCTAGACCCGGGGAAAAATTCATAAAATAATTTTTAGGACTCCAGAGAAGGGTCATTGAGGTTCCTATGGCATTAGAATGCCAAGAAAATATTTAGAAAAGTTTTACAATCGGTACAGACAATTTTGACCCGTTAAGCCAAACGGAGGGCATTTTGGTCATTTTGCCTTCAGAGGTAATTTTTGGCCGACTTGTCCAGTTAAGTAAATAATTATTATAACATAAAATGTGAATAAACATTACTAAAAATTAAATTGAAAATGAGTAGAGATGAAAAGAAAAGAAAATGAAAGAAAATACCTAATAATGACATCATATGATGTCATTAAAAACCTATCCACCAATCACAATTAAGCACCACTTAAATTAACCTATTAAAGAGGATAATTGAGACAAAGAAAAAAAAAAGCCATCTGCTCTTCCGCACCGAAAAGCCAGACGTTACACTCTCTCCCAAACCCATTCCTCCATGGGAAGCTTAATGGAAGCTTGAGACAACCCACCAAATCACCTTAAAACCACAACCTTGCTTCACTAAAAATTGATTTTGCAACTTGAACAACCTCTAGCCAGCAAAAAGAAGAAGGAAGAAGGGAGTTTTGGAGACTTGGAAAAGTTAGAAAAAGAGGTTAGTGCCCAATTTATTCTCTCTCTCACTCAATTCATGTTTAAGGACATGATTTAAGTTGAAATTGTAAGTTTAATGCATAAATTGAACTTTGAGAACTTGGAGACTTGAACAAAATTAGGGTTTTCTCATAAAATGGTATATGAACATTGTAATGGTCAATTAGTGACCATTTGAATGTGTGTGAGGAGGGAATAAGGTGAGTTGAGGCTTGGCATTTGTGTATGGGTGGGCTGCCCATGGTGACCTGCAGAATTGGACATGAGTCCAGCAGGTTTGGGCAGCCATAACTTGAATTGCAGAGGTTCAATTGGTGTTTGGCCAACTGGACATGAAACTAGACACATAATGGCACAGCTTTTGTGAAGAAACCATACCCATAAAACCAAACCAAGTGGACCAAAAGTTTACCCTAATCCTGGTGAACTGCAATCTGTTTCTGCAGAATGACCAAATGAACAGTGATTGTTCATTTGGCCATAACTCAGTGTATAATGGTCCAATTGACCTGAAATTTTACCAGCAACAAGCTAAGATATAGACCAACAACTTTCATGAAGAAACCTACCCAAATTATGACCAAAACCTATCAAAAAAGGGAGTTGCATTCACTGTTCACTGCACTGTAGATATGGTCAGTCCAGAAAAATTTCAATCCGGCCAGTTGTGGTTTTTGGACAATAACTTGAGCTAAAAAACTCCAAATGGAGTGATTCAAAAAAGGAAATTCAACTAGACAAAATAAGGAACAACTTTCATGTTGATCATTTTGCTAAATTACCACTGCAAGAGTGACCAATAGAACAGTAAAATTAAGGTATGAAAACTGAAATTTCTACTCAATTAACTTTAAGCTTAAAGATGGTATTGGCAACCAATACCAACAAGTTTAAAATGCAAAATGTGGTATGTTGATGATATTTAAACTAATTTACCTATTGCCAATGCAAAAGTCATCATTTTGGTTGACCAATGAAATGAATAGTAATCATAAAAATTCAATTTCAAAGAATTACATAAATGAAAAGTGTTAAATGCCCTAGTAGGCCTAATGTGATTGGTTTGGATAGGTTGGCATGCCAATAGGGTTCTGTTAGCAGTACTGCATATGGCTTCATGCCATTCTGTATTTCATGGCCTTCCATGCCATTCTGTGACATAATAGCCTTTGGCTATGATATTGAGTTGTTATACTCGGGTTTAATCCCCGATAATTATTACAGCTTATTAGTGCTCATTACACCGGAGATACATATGTGATCGATGGTGTGACGCCCGAGGTACATGATACCCAAAGGCGGTTTACCCACTTATCGATCCGATCGTCAAAGATAGGTTACTTGGGCAACCAAAAATGAAAGTGGATAAATTTAATGAAATAATGAATATAACAAGTATAAAATAAGTAAGACTACAAATACTCATCGAAAATTTATTTGCAATAAGACATCAATACATTCACTGCATATTTATTTTCTGTTATTTCTTTTTATTTTATTATTGACACCACTAAGCATTATTGCTTAGCGCGTTGCTTTTGCCACGCATAGGTTCTGGAGATACTGACCGAGAGCCCAGTAGACCACAGACTGGGTGAGACCTCTTGCAGCTCTGCATAGTGTCCGTGTCACCTCACTGTCATCAGTGCATTGGTAGGACACTAGGTTTTATTTTGATATTTTGTAATTAACTTTTATTTTCTCATATGTAATTGAAACTTATGTAATGTATTTTGGTATTAATGTAAATAGTGAAAATTGTGTTTATGAATGGAAAAATTGAGTATTTATTTATTGCTTATATATGAATACCATGAGAAATGAATGATTGAGAAATGGAAATGTTGTGGTAAATATTGAGATTTGATAATTATTGGAGTTTGAGAATGATTGGAAATGATTATTGGAAGTGTTTTTAATAGGTTCCGAAGAACTGTTTTCTCCATTTTTAGCCGGTACTCTGCCGGATTTTCTACAAAATTTGCGAAACCTCAAATAAATTTATGACTTCAATAAATGACTAAAATGAATTATATTTTACAAATTATACTCCATAACTATGAAAAAAAAAATAAATTAGGAAGAATAAAAATGATTAAATTAAAATAGGGTATTCTGGTACACTGTGTGGCATATCTTGCTCGGCTACACTGTAGACGGGTAAGGGGTGTCACATTTAGTGGTATCAGAGCACGGTTTAGGCGTTTCTGGGCCTAGATTGAGTCCATACCATGCATTGCATTTATAAGAGTCGAGGTGACACTAATGCAGATATGTTTGTCTTTGTTATTTTGAATAGGATATGGACCCTACATCACAGAGAGCAGTTGAGGAGGAAGTGGAGAGTCATGCTCCACCTGCACCAGCTGAGACTAGGGGTAGGGGAGAACCTGCTCTGCTAGCTCCATCAGAGCCTGCTCAACCTCCACAGGTCGTGTTCCAGCAAATGGCCGAATTCTTCAAACAAATGGCTGGGGTAATGCCACCACCACCACCACCTCCACAACCGAAATCACATTTGGAAAGATTGAGAAAATTTGGAGCAGTGGACTTCTTTGGCAACAGAGAAGATGATTTTGTTGCTGCCAAAAATTGGTTGAACATAACAGGCAGAGTTTTAAAACAACTCCACTGCACTCTTGAACAAAATATAGAAGCTGCTATATCTCTGTTGCAAGATGATGCATATGAATGGTGGGATACGGTGTCTAGTGAAGTACAGCCAGAAGTAATAACTTGGTACTTCTTCCTCTCCGAATTCAAGAAGAAATATGTGGGTAGTGTATACCTAGAAGAGATAAGAAGGGAATTCATTAACCAGAGGCAGAGACAGTTGACAGTGCCGAGTATGAAAAGGAATTTTTCAGATTGAGCCACTACGGAAGGGAGATAGTCTCTAATGAGGCCGAAAGATGTAAGAGATTTGAAGAGGGATTAAATGACAACATAAAGATCATGATTATTGCCTTGGGAATCACCGACTTCACCAAGTTAGTGGAAGCTGCAATAAAAGTTGAAAAAGTAAGAATAAGTGAGCACTGTAAGAGAGAGACAAGAAGAGGGGCCAGTCGCCTAGTTCATCTCCTGCATCCGGGAAGAAGTTCAAGGGTCCACCGCACGAGTTTAGGTCAACCACAAGGTCGTGGTCACTCGGGGCCCAGCCACGCTTACCCCTAGGAGAGGTCAGTCCACACCATCAGTGGGCAGCTCTCCAGGGATGGGGTTCAGGGGACTAGCCTCAGCATCTTCTGCATGTCTACATTGCCTGAAGTGGCATAAGGAGGAGTGTTGGAGAGTGACTGGTGCCTGCTTAAGGTGTGGGTCAACAGAGCATCAGTTGAGGAACTGTCCACGCAGAACTACTACTTTGCTCCAACACAAGGCATGCACTGCTCTTGCACCACAAAGAGGTAGGAAATCTGGCAAATCTGAGGCAGTGGGACCATCACAGAGGCCTGCATCTGAGCCAGCAGAGAGGCCTGAGGGTAGACCACCTGTTAGAGCCTATGCCATGAGAGCTCAGGAGGAACAAGATGCCCCGGACATCATCAAGGGTACGTTCTCCCTCTACAATACATCTGTGCATGCATTGGTGGATCCAGGATCCACTCATTCATACATCTGCATCAACCTACCCGTAGAAAGGGGGATACTAGTAGGGGAGAGTGACCAAGACATTCTAGTCACTAATCCATTGGGCCACAGTGTAGTGGTGAACAAAGTGTACAAAGGTTGCCCGTTAAGGATTCAGGGGTATGAATTCTTGGCAGACCTAATTGAGTTGCCTTTCCATGAGTCAGCACACTTTCTACCAGTTAGGACTGACTACTCACTAGAGAAGTTAGCAGAATTGTATATCAGTGAGATAGTTAGACTGCATGGTACATGATACCCAGTGCCAGTTTACCCACTTATCCAGTCCAGTCGTCCAGTATAGGTTACTTGGGCAACCAAAAATGAAAGTGGATAAATTTAATGAAATAATGAATATAACAAGTATAAAATAAGTAAGACTACAAATACTCATCGAAAATTTTTTTGCAATAAGACATCAATACATTCACTGCATATTTATTTTCTGTTATTTCTTTTTATTTTATTATTGACACCACTAAGCATTATTGCTAAGCGCGTTGCTTTTGCCACGCGTAGGTTCTGGAGATACTGAACGAGAGCCAAGTAGACCACAGACTGGGTGAGACCTCTTGCAGCTCTGCATAGTGTCCGTGTCACCTCACTGTCATCAGTGCATTGGTAGGACACTAGGTTTTATTTTGATATTTTATAATTAACTTTTATTTTCTCATATGTAATTGAAACTTATGTAATGTATTTTGGTATTAATGTAAATAGTGAAAATTGTGTTTATGAATGGAAAAATTGAGTATTTATTTATTGCTTATATATGAATACCATGAGAAATGAATGATTGAGAAATGGAAATGTTGTGGAAAATATTGAGATTTGATAATTATTGGAGTTTGAGAATGATTGGAAATGATTATTGGAACTGTTTTTAACAGGTTCCGAAGAACTGTTTTCTCCATTTTTAGCCGGTACTCTGCCCGATTTTCTATAAAATTTGCGAAATCTCAAATAAATTTATGACTTCAATAAATGACTAAAATGAATTATATTTTACAAATTATACTCCATAACTATGAAAAAAAAATAAATTAGGAAGAATAAAAATGATTAAATTAAAATAGGGTGTTTCGGTACACTGTGTGGCATATCTTGCTCGGCTACACTGTAGACGGGTAAGGGGTGTCACAATCTGTATTTTGGACAAAACAGTTCTTCAAAAACCTGTAAAAAGTACTTCAATATTTTTCTAAATCTCAAACTCCAACATAATTCAACACAATATGTTTTTCAACTCAAATCCACAATAAATTTTCAAAGACTGAGATAAAAGAAATACAGTACAAATTTTACAAGCCAAAATAACTCATAATTTACTTTACAACTTCAATGTACAATTTTAATTTACAACTGCTCAAAACCAAGAACAATATATACATACAGTGAACATACATTACAGTATAAAATGCAAAATGTGGTATACTCAATATACCCGATGATCTCTCAATGTAGTGCTAGCAGCCTAGTCTGCTGCCTTGTCAGTCTGTCTACCTGCGACAGCAATGAAAAGCTATCGCTGAGTAAAATTTACTCAGTGGTGCACAATAACAATTTGAAATGCGATATATATAAATCTTTTATTGACAATTCACAAATCAAATAGTTCACAAAATTTACAAAGTTCATATAATACAAATTTGATCAAATAACTGAGTAACACAGTTTTGCCAATCAATAACACAATGTGATCAAATAACTGAATAATACAGTTTTGCCTATCAATAACACAATTTGATCAAATAACTGAATAATATAGTGTTGCCGATCAATATCACAATTTAAGCCATGACACAATTTTTCCACACATGCCGTGTTGTACACCACAACAAGACACACTCACCCCAATAATCGAAATCAATGAGGGAGGAAGCTAGCTGAATAATGAGTACTCATCCACACTCACCTCAGACTGGCAAGTCAAAGAGGGAGGAACATAATCACACTCACCCTGCATCGATAGGTCAAAGAGGGAGGAATATATCACACTCACCCCATAAATGGAGGAGGAACATAGTAACAGTGTCATGCCAAGTGTGAATCAAAACAATTTCAAATCATAATATTTCATACAAACCATAAATCACATTTTATCTCAAAATTTCCATTTGCAAAGTTGGCAACACAATAATTTCCAAATAATATTCCCAAAACCAAAGCAATAAAAAATTATTCATAACTCATTTCTCCAAATAAATTTGCTAGTAAAAGCAGTGAATATAAAAGTATTGTGCACGAACACAATTTAAAACTATAATGTTCAATTAAATTTTTAAGTAGGAAATGAGAAGTCAAAATTGTTGTGCACAAACATAATTTAAAACAATGACATACAAATAATCATAATTTATTTCAATTGAAAAATTCAAAAGAAATAACTATTGTGCACAAATCTCTGATAACTATCTCCTTGCCTTGACTCAGTGTTTCCTTCCCTTTCCCTGAGTCTTTGCTAACTGAGAAACACAATTTGAGGTGTTTCAGTACTCATTTAAACTGTCTCTGACGATAAAGCTTGATAATTAATTCGCTGAATTCTATTATTTGCTTAATCACCTAATATGTCAACCCTCAATGCGTTCTAGGTAAATTAGGTTTTAATTTTACTAATATGTCACATTCGATAGTCTTTTAGGGTTGGTACATGTTACCAATTTCATTTCCATGTATACTGCGTTTTATTGCAACTTGCTAGATTCCGGGATACTAGTTTGACCTAGCCGAACGACCTAGTTTCCTCAGTTTTCGGGTTTTGGTCAAAACTACAAACTTGTAGATCTATGTCTTATTGCACCCTGGGCAAAATTTTAGGTCATTCTGAGTTATGTAGACTAAGTTATGGTCATTTTACTATTGCTGGTCGAAATGCATCAAAATTGATCACTTTAGGTCACTTTAGGTCAATTTTGGTTCGGTCAGTTTTTGGACCTGAACTTGTACAAGCTGTTTGACTTGCTTATGGTCATTTTTGGGCTTTGGTGTCTTTATAAGACTTGTAGATATAGGTCTTAACTATTCATGGTCAAAATTTCAGGTCAATTGGACCTTTTTTGAGTGAGTCATGGCCAAAATACTAACTGCTGCCCAAGTGGTCAATTTTCAGGCCTTATTTGCACTTAATCCGAATTTGGTCATTTTTCAAGCTAACTTGCAAGCAGAATTTTGGCAAGCTTCCTTTATAAAAGTTGGCAAATTTTATGCCTAGTTTCACCTCCAATTGGTCTCATACCAATTGGAGCCACACTCTTATGGTTTTAAGCCCAAAACACAAACTGCCCTATTATATTTTGTTTATACTCATCAAGATCACCTTTAACACTTACCAAACTTCACCTTCATGCCAATTCTGGTTTGTACCCTAACCTAAACATATTTTACCACACATTGTTGATCATTTTGGCAGCTTACAATCACATTCAACATACACCATAAAGTGCAGAATTTGTCAAACTCATTTACAACAATTTAATCACCTATTCATGCTCATTTACATGTCCAACTTCACACCATCACACATATACCCAAACTGCCATAACAATTAACACAATTCAATATTAATATTCCATAATCCAAATGTGAAATAACATCTTTACGGTTTACCAAACCAGGCTGTCGATTCATGCATTACATTCCCTAAATTTCCAAGCACTCAAATTTCAATACACATTCACATATACTAAGTATACATCACCCAAATAATTTCCCACACACATAAACATTTAATCAATCCTTTAATCCACCATTTACAAGCAAAAGTAAACTATCTTCAAGGAGTTTCCATGGCTGCCAAAAGTACACATCCCCATTCAACATCAAACCTCAAAAATCTCTCCATAGATCAAATACCCATAACATCCTTACAAACTTTAACAAAACAATAATAAAAAACACAAACTTACCTATTGATGAGGCTTGTTAAATCTTCACCAAACTCCTTAAATTTAGTATCTACTTCTTCCTTGTGAGGTGGGGATCAAGATTGGTGAAGTGACTTTGGTGTTTGGAGGTGAAAATGGAGGAGATTTGGAAGCTTGAAAAAATGCGGTAATGGAGGATTTGGAACTCTTATTTTTGGCTTGGAAGAATGGATGAAGATGGTGAAGTGTTTAGTGGAAGTACACCTGCCCATATGATGTTTATTTAATCCCCAAAGTGCTCCACTCACCAATATTTAATTACATTATAAGTTAAATGTGTTAATTACTCAATTTGAATCCCATTTTTCCTATTTATATTAGGTACCCCTAATTTAATGTTTCATTATATTTTTCAAGTGTAATATCATGTATTTTCAATGAACATTTAGGTCAAAACACAACTCGGGATGTCAAATGACCACAATGCCCCTGTTCGTGTTGCATTCCCAATTTTTCGGTAACACCGGGTTTTGTTCATTTTTCGATTTCTCACTTTTCTTTGTACTAACTATTTAATTTTTATTTAATATTTCTTATGGTATTTATACTTCAATAGGGGTCTATTTAAGTCCTAAAAATATTTTCCAGGGTTCCCCGCAGTCCAGGGCTAGTCAACGGTCTACGCCGTGACTTCCCGGTGTGGTCACCCATCGGGTTCTCGGCTCGCTTAACTTGGTTACATTTCTTTGCTATTATTTTTCCTTTGTTTTTCTTGTATTTTCTTATCTTGTATTTCATTATTTTATGTCTCCTCACTCATATCGAAGTGTAGTTCTAGGCATCCTAGCTGTCCGGACAACACTGGTCCCCGGAACAGTAGAACGCACTACCGAACGTAGGGATGTTACATTCAAAGGAGAAACAAAAGTTTGAGTAAATTGAGTTGACAAAAGAGGTTTTTGCACAACTAGTTTTTAATTGAATTTGTTTTAAATATTCTACGTAATTAAATGATTTTATTTTTCCTTATGCACTATGTTTATCAATTATGGGATTTGTTTCAATGATTATTGAAATTGGTATAGCAAGCATGAGTTTAGTTTTGAGAAATATTACTTCAACAATTATTGAATATTAATTTGGACTGGATAAATTATGTTTTAAAAATTGCGTTGGAATTATGTTTTGAATTGTGACGGGCAATTTGCATGAATAAAACACAAAATTTTATTTTGGATTGTGATGAGCATAAAAAAATTATGGAATATTGGAATTTATCTTGAATTAATATTGTGTTGTGATTTATGCTCACAAAAAGGACAAAGAAATGTATGATATGGTTTTATATCTCACTATAGATGCTTGATGTTAGTAGTATGCCCTAGAGTATATCATTTAGTATGTATCTTGTACATATTTTTATTAATAAAAGGCATTTCCACTTTTCCATTTACAAAATATATTTATGTGTAATAGAAAAGGTCCATTGATATTTTGTTGAAAATATTATTCTTAAGTTGTTAAGAATATGAGTGATAATATTTCTAGCACAAAGTATCATAAATAGGTTCACAATCGAGGATACTTCATAATAAGGACATGACTTATCCAGAAAGATTGTATTCATGTTTCTTCCCAAATTATTTATATGAGATATAAATAAGATGGAATGGTGAGTCTCATGCCATATAACAAACATGATAGGCACTTATAAATGATAAGTAGGCCGAACTAGTGACACTTAAGACAAGCACATGGAGTTTACTCTTGTCAATATTTTGTTATAAATCATATCAGTGCATATAATCTTTAGACCTGAGATAGCACAGTTATCTTGTATATAGGTAGTTTGAGTTTGATACTGCTTTCATACTTGTACTATGTATGGGTATATGGGCATGTGTTGGCTGCTACTAGTTATATATGGAGGTAGGTGTTGATCAAGATGGAATTTGTTCCTTTAAGAAAATAGAGATAAAATCCTATGTTCATTTAATTGTTCTTGATGTTTTAAGTTCCTGGCCAGGACAGATAGATTTATTCAGAAAATAGTTTCTGATGAGAAAATCTTTTAATTAAGAATTGGAATTAAAAGAGAACATAATATTCATAGCAAATGGAGTTTGACATAAACCATGACTCCAGCTTGAGTTGGGATTTTGTAACAGAGATATTCTAGTGCATGGTAACATATGATTATATGTTCATTTAAGGTAAACCTTATTACTAATTGGGTGGCCATGGCATGCTATGCTAGGTGTTAACCATGGTCTATGAGGTTCATAAAATGATTTAGAGAAATCATTTATGGTAAGAAAGATTTCTGATGATATTAAGAGTTGATATCATGTCTCATTGCCAATTAGTGATGAGCCTAGTAAGTCACACACATACACAAGTTATCACATATTTAAATATGATTTAATTAATTAATTAAAGAGTTTAATTGATTAATTAGATAGGTTTGGTTTGCAATTAAATTGCAAAGTCCCTAGCATGACTTGAAACCAAATCTTGATTATTGGATGTGTAGTATAAATTAAATTTATATTTAAAGTGTTTAAATATAAATTTAATTAATGAGAAATTAATTAATAGAGATTAATTAATTAATTTATATTTGATATAAATTAATTAGAAGAAGAAAAATAATTATTTTGGTTTAAGAACTCAAAATTAAGACACAGGGGCATTTTGGTCATTTCACAGTGTGACACGTGGCACCATGAGATGGTGACACATGGGATTACACATAAGCTTGCCAAATGTTTTTTAATCATGTAAGATGATTAAAATCAAGATTAAATATAGGTTTGACACTTGGCACAATGTGATTGGGTCACTTAAACCTAGAGCTAATCAAAGGGTGACATGTGGCAAGGGTTTAATGTGTTAACCTAGTTATTTAAGTGTGGTTATGAAAAGAAAAAATAACCAGCAGCCACTCCTCTCCTTTGTCAAGCCACTTTGAGGCCTTTTATCTATTCTTCTTCATCTCTTATCAATTCAAAGAGATTAGCCATCAATCTCTTGAATTAAGAACACTAGAAATTGTTTCTAGTGTCCTGTTTACATCTCTAATCTCTTAAAAGGTAGAACTTGAATTTCTAATTAATAGAAAAGGCTTTAGAAGTTGTTCAAGGGCTGCCATAGGTGTTCTTAGTGTGGACAAGCTAGAGGGACAACATCTAGTGTCCTGAAGATGAATCTCAAAGGCGCAGACACGCGGCAGTGCATCAAGAGGTTAGTGTAATCATTCTTGATTTCATCTAGGGTTCTAAAATTAATTTGATTAATTTTAAAATCTTAAATGGCAAATACAGATCCAAAAACATATTAAAAGAGTTTTAATATATTGTTTATCATTGAAATCAAATAGATAAAAATAAATCTTGCATGATGCATGTGACCCTAGGTGAAAGTTTTTGAATTCAATGGTATAAACTTGTGTTTTTCACGCTTCCGTTCCTTCAATTGGTATCAGAGCCACTATGTCACACCTTACCCCTCCGTAAGGCATAACATGATCCCGTAGAATACTTAATGAACTACCGAACTTCACCTACCGATAACTCATTAAGTACCCTACAAGGGATTTTAAAACGATTTTCTTACATTTTGGAAGTGGTGAGCATTTTGATGAGAATTAAAAATCATTTATTCAAGTTTAAATACTAGTAAAATTTTTTATCCATTTTACTTTTGCCGCAATTTTTATAAAAATTTTGACAGAGTTCTGTTTGTTTTTGGAGGAAATTGTTCTTCAATTACCTGAGAAAAACACTCCCAAAATGTTTCACAACTCCCAACCACCAATAATTCTCAAATCAACTCAATTCAAGGCACTTCAAATAATTTCACAATACAAATCAAGATTTCTCATCTCAAAATATTTAATATCTTCATTAACAAAACATAAAGTAGGAAATTCATATGTACAAATATTAAATTACCGTAGAAAATCCAAAATAATATTATTACAATTTATGTACAACTACTCAACTACATTGATACATACAACATTTCCATATTTACATCAAAATTATCTACAAGGGTATAAAATAATGCCCGTACAAAAGCTTGATGTGATCTTCAACTCGATGAGACTCACTCTGCTTTTTCCTTGCTCTTATCAGCGACAGCAAAATAAGCCATCGCTGAGTATAAAAATACTCAGTGGTGCACAATAAAAATTTAAAATGCCATAAATAAATCATTCATTGCCAAACATACTTTAAATATTTCTCAATCACATTTCACAAGTATCCATGTTCATAATAACACCATTTTGTCAAATAATCTATTAAACACAGTTTAGTCAAATAATTTCATAAATACATTGTTGCCGAGTCATACACAACTTAAGCCATGACACAAAATTTTCGATCAATGCCGTGTTGTACACCACGACAAAGCAATCTCAACCCCATTAAGCGAAATCAATGAAGGAGGTGGCTAGCTAGCTAATGAGTACTCATCCGATCTACAACCTCAACTGGCAAGCCAGAGAGGGAGGAAAATAAACGATCTCAACCCCATAAATGGAGGAGGAAATGTGATATTGTCATGCTAAGTGTGAATCCAAAATCAATTTAAAACAATTATTTTCAATAATTTATAAGAGATCCCAAACAATTTTCAAAGTCATTTTTGTAGTCACAAAGTGGCAACACAATTCGTAAATAACACAGCGACTTCATAAAGTATAGCAATTCAAAATTTTAATTGGAAAACAATTACATAAATTTATTGTGCACAAACCTGACTGGAGTTGCCTCTAGGCCTTGACTCAGTCTTTCAGGGCTTCCAAGTCTTTTTCAGCTGAAACACACAATTTCACAGTGTTTCAGTACCATAACTTAGCATAAATCCAAAAATAAATTTCACTTCATTTTAACTAGCTCTATTGCATTAAATTCGACGTTCTCGAAGTTTTTATGTTTCGGGTTACTATTCACTACACTATTCAAGTCAAATTATTGACTTTTTAAGGCTTAATAGGTATGAGAACTCCAACTTCACCCACATACCACATTTTGGTTATTAAACTTGTTGGTTTTGGCCATTTTCTCAAAGCTTAGGTCATTTTGGCAAAATTGCCAATTTTCGGTTTTAGTGCTCCGAAGTTGCACTGTTCCATTGGTCAATCTACTGTTGGAATTTGGCAAAACTTCCTTCATATAAAATGTTCCATATTGTCTTAAGTGTATTCTCATTTTTGGATCACCCCAATCGGAGTTTTGTAGCTCAAGTTATAGCCAAAATACAGTTACTGTTCACGTGCACTGGTCATACTGCAACTATGGTTCTGGCAGGTTTTTGATCTAACTTTGTTCAGTAATTTGATCAAGTTAAGTTCATAATTTGGTCTAAATTTCTTCATATGAAATGTTCTACTATGTCTTAGGTTTCCATCGGTTTAAGAATCACCTAAATCAGAGTTTTCTAGAGAGAGTTATAGCCATTCAAACATTACTGCTCAAATGGCAATCCTGCAGTTTTACAGGTACAATAACTCAACTTTGCTCAATAATTTGAATGGGTTAATGGCATAATTTGGGTTGGTGTTGTTCATGAAAGTTTTAGATCTATATCTTATCTAATTGCTGGTAAAATTTCAGGTCATTTTGACCTTCCTAGCTCGAGTTATGACCAAATGAACAATTACTGTTCATTTGGTCAGTTTGGTGCAGTGGCAGCCTGCTCTTATTTCACTTTGGTCAATTGGTTCACCAAGTTTTAGTCAGTTTTTGGGCATGGTTCCTCAATGAAAATTGTGCCCTTTTATGTCTATTTTCATCCCTAATTGGTGGCATATCAATTGGGCTTGTAAAATTCCCGTTTTGGTCCTTCAAAGTAGGTTTGTTCATGCTGCCAGCAGCATGACCATTTGACCTACGAATTTGACTCCCATTCTGATAATTCCCACACATTTCCTTTGGTCATTATTGACCATTTTTCAGTCCACAATTGGTCAAAGATATCATTTATGCATTTCTCCAAAATTTGGTTCACAAACCCTAACATTCAAACCCTAATCTCACTACTTTGTTGCAATCAATCACACTTAATGGTTTTAATGCTAATCATTCAACTAAGGAAGGTTTCTAACTCATTCAAACCCATTAAATTCATGCAATTCATACTCCCTTCAACCAGACCGAAATTTCAGCATGGGTCCTTCCCCCATATTTGTTTCATTTAATCAAGTTCTAAGCTCATTTCAAACACTAATTATGCATTTAAATGGAAAAATAAGGAGTTAACATACTAACCTTAACTTAAAGCTTCAAATCTCTAGCTTTAGCCCTTCTTTCTTCTTATACTCTTCTTCCTAAGTTGAGATTACAAGTTCTAGTGAGGTATTTAAGGGAGTTATGAAGGTTAAGTGAAGAGAATTAAGCTTAAGTGTAAGCTTAAAGGAAGAAAATTCCATGGAGATTCATGGAGGAAGTGGGGCGGCAACCAAGGGAAAGGAAGAAGACAATTCTAATTTTTTTTTGTTTTATTTTCTTTAATCTTATCCCCTTTTTGAAGATCAAAAATCCCAAATTAATAAAATAAATTAATTAATCCTTTATGACATCATGCATGATGTCATCACCTTTGACTTTTCCATCTTCTTTCTTTTTTTTTCTATTTATTTTTTTCTATTAATTCTTTAATTTAATTCTCAATTCCGAAATTTTCTTTTCTCCGATTTTATTTGACAGTTAGGTCAGGAGTCAGCTCTCGGGGTCAATTGACCAAATTGTGCCTCGCCGGTTCATCCCGGTTTGCAAATAATCTAAAATTTCTTTCGGCTCCCTGACCTAATTATTTGACTAACTTAATAGTTCTTTTTCATGATTTTCTCTTTTCCACTGTGTTCTTAAGGGTCCTAAGGACCGCAGCGTCACTTTTTACGGTTCGAAATTTGAGTTTAAAATGACTTCGCAGTCGTTCCCGAGGAGGTCACCCATCGCTGTGACTCTCGGCTCGTTCAACTTCTTATGTTCGGTTTTTCTTATTTATACTTAACCAATTGGAAATCACTAATTATTAGTGTTTATGGTTTCTCTAGTTGTCTTAAGTATGGTTCTAATCCACTTAATTATCCGGACCGACACCGGTCACCGGAATAGTGAAATATACCAGGCTATACAAATAGGGGTGTTACACACTATATTTGCCATTTAGATTGTTGATTATATGATTTAATTGTGTGATTTGATCATGAGATGATTGATCCATTGCTGGTTGCAATGGATGTGTGGCGGCACACAAGGTGAAGCCACCATTGGTGGCGGCAACAATGGTTCTTCAAGGTGACGCAAGGTTTGCTTTTTAATTTACAATTGTTGTATGATCTAAAAGCTTATCCTATGTCTAATTAAATTGTTTAATTAGAATTTTAATCACATAATTAAATTATGATTCAAATCAGAATTTTAAAAATTGTTTGAATGTGATTCAAATCTGAATTTTAAAAGTTGTTTGAATGTGATTCAAATCTGAATTTTTAAAGTTGTTTGAATCATATTTAAATCTGATTTTTTAAATTGTTTGAATAAAATTCAGATCTGATTTTTTAAAAAATGTTTGAAAGTGATTCAAATCTGATTTAAAAAAAAAAATGTTTGAATGTGATTCAAATCTGAATTTTTTAAGTTGTTTGAATGTGATTCAAATCTTTTTTTTTTTTTAAATTTTGTTTGAATGAGATTCAAATCTGAATTTTTAAATTTATTTGAATCATATTCAAATCTGGATTTTTAAGTTGAATATGAGATATTCAATTTAATTTAAGTATGTATGTTTTATTTAATTGTTAAATAGTGATATGCATGATGGATGATCAAGGACTATAAAAGACCAATGTGATTGGATTTATTTCTTTTATATTTCTTTGGGATTGTAAATTAATTAATTTATTTTAATTTATTTTGGGCATGTATTATTAAGTTTGTAATAATTTTTGGGTTGTAATTTCATTTATTTAAGTTCTTGTAAATTCGCCTTGGTATGCCAAGGATTACCATGTAATATTAGATTGCAAGAAGTTCAAGGAGGTTAAGAGCATTGGTGGGACCAGTGGGAGGAATTCAAGATCAAGTGTTGATTATGTACTCCTTCAGCAACTCTTGTAAAGTGAATGAATAAATGAAATGCACCTAGGAATGCCCTGATTCAATTCTTGGTGGCTCAGAATTGAATCCCTTAGAAAGTTCATGATCATACCATATTTATTGCTTATCCATGAATGCATGAGATGTATGGGAATGTATGCTATTATATGATATATGCATGCTAATTGGATAATGTGCAAAGTGAGACCTTAATAGTAATTAGAATAACCATAAAATCTTCCAAACAAATGATTAAGTTGGAAATACTATAATTAAAGTAATTATAACATAGGCCCTCCATTGGGGTAATTATTTTAAGAAATTTTAAATAGTTGCATAACATGCAATTAATTTAAGAGATTTTCTTAAGAATAATTGTTAAGCATGAGATGTTGTAAATATGTAAATGGTTTGGTGGCCAATATTGGATGTACCTGAGGACACCAAAATTATTTGCATAATTACTGGCTCAATGGGATCAACTTAACTAATGCAAGATAAGTCAATAATGGATGTACCTGAGATTTTGAGCATTAGGGGCTAGGTAAAGGATTGAACCTCACATGAGATGTGATGGGTAAGGAGTTGCTCACTTATAGTTTATTGTAATTCCAATAATGGATGTACCTGAGGATGATCAACAGAATTATAAGAATTCAATCACCCACTAGAAATCCATCCAACTAGGATTTCCATTTTCTACTTTGGAAGTGTAGGATTCGCTAAGTTAGTGGGAGGACCAATTTGATTAAAAGACCATAATCATTTTGGTTAATTACATGATACATTTACTAATTAATCTGGTTATTTTCTGCAGTTGATTTTCTAATAAAAATGAGCACAAAACAACCACCACTATCCAATATCCTTGCAAGCATACTTGATCATAATAGGTTGACAGGACCTAATCTGTCTGATTGGCTAAGAAATTTGAAACTTGTCCTGAACCTTGAACATATAGGATATGTTCTAGATTCAAATGTTCCTGGTCCCTTACCTCCAGAGGCCACACAAGAGGAACATGAAACTTTGGACAAGTGGAAGGAGCATGATATGAGAGCTAAGTGTTACATGCTTGCTTCCATGAGTAATGAGTTACAGAAGCAACATGAGAACATGCAGAGTGCGAGTGAGATCCTCCTTCACCTACAAGAGTTGTATGGTGAGCATAGCAGGAATGCTAGGTATGAGATATCTAGGCAGCTATTCCACATGAGGATGTCTGAGGGACAGAATGTTGGGGATCATGTCCACAAGATTATTCAGCTGATTGAGCAGTTGGAACATCTTGACTTCAACATGGATTTCCAACTACAGACGAATTTGATCCTTCAGTCCCTTCCTAAGTCTTTTGGGAATTTTGTGACAAATTTCCATATGACTAAACAGGAATGCACCTTAGCTGGTTTACTCAACATGCTGGTTATTGCCCAAAAGAATATGCCGGGCAATAAAGGAAAAGAGGTAGCTTTGGTTGTATCTTCATCTGCTGGAAAGTCCAATAAGAAGAAGGGCAATAAAAAAAAGAAACCTCAGATTCTTGGTCCTTCCAAGAAAATAGCTAAACAGAAAAGGAAGACTAAAGCTAATGGAGGCAAAGGAAAGTGTTTCCACTGCCAAAAAGATGGGCATTGGAAAAGGAACTGCCCAGAGTATCTTGCTTCTCTGAAGGACAAGAAGGATACACCTTCGGAAGGTATGTCCATATCTTGTTATTTAGATTCTGATGATACTCATAGTTCATCTACAGCTTGGGTTTTAGATACGGTGCGGTTCTCACATTTCTAATGATATGCGAGGAACTAGCAAGCGATGGCGACTTGCGTTCTCAAGGTATTAGAGTCTGGATTGGCAATGGCTCAACTGTTGAAGCTTTAGCCATAGGATCTAAATCTTTTTACATGTTTGGACATGTTTTGTGTTTGGATAATATTTTATATGTACTTGATGCTTTTAAGAACATCATTTCTATATCTAGTTTGACTAGAAATGGCTATTAATTTCAGTTCACAGATGATGTTTGCAATATTTATTTTAGAAATAAATATGTTGGTTCGGGTTATATGAATGATGGTCTTTATTATTTGGATAATAATGACAAACACAAATTGAATGCAAGTGATCTAAAAGAATGCAATGCCATGGTGAAAACCAACTCAAGTTCAAAATATATTTGGCACTTAAGGTTATGTCATGTTGCAGAAGATAGGATTGCAAAACTGGAGAAAATGGGGATTCTATCCTCATTGGGCTCTAAGCCTACTCCAACTTGTGAATCTTGCCTTCAGGGCAAAATGACTAGATCACCCTTTATTGGACAAGGGCGAAGAGCTGAAAATATTTTGGAGCTAATACATAGTGATGTATGTGGTCCATTTAAAGAAATGGCTAGAGGGGGTTTTCATTATTTTATTACCTTTACTGATGATAAATCAAGGTTTGGGTATTTGTATTTGATGAAATACAAACATGAATCTTTTGAAAAATTCAAAGAATTTAAATCTGAAGAAGAAAATTAAATAGGAAAGAGTATTAAAGCTCTTCGATCAGATCGTGGAGGTGAATATTTGAGTACTGAATTTGATGAATTCTTGAGAGAGCATGGCATTGTTTCTCAACTGACTCCTCCAGCAACGCCACAACTGAATAGTGTATCTGAAAGGAGAAATCGTACCCTATTGGATATGGTACGTAGTATGATGAGCTATACTGATATGCCAATATTCTTTTGGGGATTTGCATTAGAATCAGCTTTTTATATTCTGAAGAGGATTCCATCAAAATCAGTTTCTTCCACACATTATGAGATATGGCATGGAAGAAAACCAAGTCTTAAGCATGTTAAGATTTGGGGTTGTCCAGCTTATATCAAAAAGCTGAACACTGATAAATTGGAGACCAGATCAGAAAAAGGTCGATTTGTTGGATATCCAAAAGATAGTTTTGGATATTATTTTTATTTGCCTACTTCACAAAAGGTTGCGATAAGTAGATGTTAGTAGTATGCCCTAGAGCATATCATTTAGTATGTATCTTGTACATATTTTTAATAATAAAAGGCATTTCCACTTTTCCGTTTACATAATATATTTATGTGTAATAGAAAAGGTCCATTGATATTTTGTTAGAAATATTATTCTTAAGTTGTTAAGAATATGAGTGACAATATTTCTAGCACAAAGTATCATAAATAGGTTCACAATCGAGGATACTTCATAATAAGGACATGACTTATCCAGAAAGATTGTATTCATGTTTGTTCCCAAGTTATTTATATGAGATATAAATAAGATGGAATGGTGAGTCTCATGCCATATAACAAACATGATAGGCACTTATAAATGATAAGTAGGCCGAACCAGTGACACTTATGACAAGCACATGGAGTTTACTCTTGTCAATGTTTTGTCATAAATCATATCGATGCATATAATCTTTAGACGTGAGATAGCATAGATATGTTGTATATAGGTCGTTTGATTTTGATCTTGCTTTCATACTTGTGCGTGTATGGGTATATGGGCATCTGTTGGCTCCTGCTAGTTATATATGGAGGTAGGTGTTGATCAAGAAGGAATCTGTTCCTCTAAGTAAATAGAGATAAAATCCTATGTTCATTTAATTGTTCTTGATGTTTCAAGTTCTGGCAGACAGATAGATTTATTCGAGAAAGAGTTTCGATGAGAAAAATCTTTTAATCAAGAACTGGAATTAAAAGAGAACATAATATTCATAGCAAATGGAGTTTGACATAAACCATGACTCGGCTTGAGTTAGGATTTTGTATGAGAGAGATTCTAGTGCATGGTAACATATGATTATAGGTTCATTTAAGGTAAACCTTATTACTAAGTGGGTGGCCATGGCATGCTATGCTAGGTGTTAACCAAGGTCTATGAGGTTCATAAAATGATTTAGAGAAATCATTTATGGTAAGAAAGAGTTCTGATGATATTAAGAGTTGATATCATGTCTCATTGCCAATTAGTGATGAGCCTAGTAAGTTACACACATACACAAGTTATCACCTATTTAAATATGATTTAATTAATTAATTAAAGAGTTTAATTGATTAATTAAATAGATTTGGTTTGCAATTAAATAGCAAAGTCCCTAGCATGACTTGAAACCAAATCTAGATTATTGGATGTGTAGTATAAATTAAATTTATATTTAAAGTGTTTAAATATGAATTTAATTGATGAAATTAATTAATAGAGATTAATTAATTAATTTATATTTGATATAAATTAATTAGAAGAAGAAAATAATTATTTTGGGTTAAGAACTCAAAATTAAGACACAGGGGCATTTTGGTCATTTCACAGTGTGACACGTGGCACCATGAGATGGTGACACATGGCATAACACATAAGCTTGCCAAATATTTTTTAATCATGTAAGATGATTAAAATCAAGATTAAATATAGGTTTGACACTTGGCACAATGTGATTGGGTCACTTAAACCTAGAGCTAATCAAAAGGTGACATGTGGCTAGGGTTTAATGTGTTAACCTAGCTATTTAAGTGTGGTTATGAAAAGAAAACATAACCAGCAGCCTCTCCTCTCATATGTCACGCCACTTTGAGCCTCTCCAGCTATTTCTCTTCATCTCTCATCAATTCAAAGAGATTAGCCATCAATCTCTTGAATTAAGAACACTAGAAATTGTTTCTAGTGTCCTGTTTGCATCTCTAATCTCTTAAAAGGCAGAACTTGAATTTCTAATTAATAGAAAAAGCTTTAGAAGCTATTCAAAGGCTGCCATAGGTGTTCTTGGTGTGGACAAGCTAGAGGGACAACATCTGGTGTCCTGAAGACGAATCTCAAAGGCGCAGACACGCTGCAGGACATCAAGAGGTTAGTGTAATCGTTCTTGATTTAATCTAGGGTTCTAAAATTAATCTGATTAATTTTAAAATCTTAAATGGCAAATACAGATCCAAAAACATATTAAAAGAGTTTTAATATGTTGTTTATCATTGAAATCAAATAGATAAAAATAAATCTTGCATGGTGCATGTGACCCTAGGTGAAAATTTTTGAATTCAATGGTATAATCTTGTGTTTTTCATGCTTCCGTTCCTTCAATTGGTATCAGAGCCACTATATTTGCCATTTAGATTGTTGATTATATAATTTAATTGTGTGTTTGATCATGAGATCAAGTGATCCATTGCTGGTTGGATCAAGAGGTGTGGCGGCACACATGGAGAAGCCACCATTGGTGGCGGCAACAATGGTTCCATGGGTGATTCAAGGTTTGGCTTTTAATTCTGCAATTGTTGTATGATCTAAGGCCTATTCTTTGACTAATTAAAGTGTTTAATTAGTTGTTTTAATCACACAATTAAATTATGATTCAAATCAGAATTTTAAAAAATGTTTGAATGTGATTCAAATCTGAATTTTAAAAGGTGTTTGAATGAGATTCAAATCTGAATTTTTAAAGTTGTTTGAATCATATTTAAATCTGATTTTTTAAAATTGATTCAATAAAATTCAGATCTGATTTTTTTAAAAAATATTTGAATGTGATTCAAATCTGATTTTTTAAAAAATGTTTGAATGTGATTCAAATCTGAATTTTTGAAGTTGTTTGAATGTGATTTAAATCTGAATTTTTAAATTTGTTTGAATGAGATTCAAATCTGAATTTTTAAATTTATTTGAATCATATTCAAATCTGGAATTTTAAGTTGAATATGAGATATTCAATTTAATTTAAGTATGTATGTTTTATTTAATTGTTAAATAGTGATATGCATGATGGATGATCATGGACTATAAAAGACCAATGTGATTGGATTTATTTCTTTTATGTTTCTTTGGGATTGTAAATTAATTAATTTATTTTAATTTATTTTGGGCATGTATTATTAAGTTTGTAATATTTTTGGGTTGTAATTTCATTTATTTAAGTTCTTGTAAATTCGCCTTGGTATGCCAAGGATTACTATGTAATATTGGATTGTAAGAAGTTCAAGGAGGTCAAGAGCATTGGTGGGACCAGTGGGAGGAATTCAATATCAAGTGTTGATTATGTACTCCTTCAGCAACTCTTGTAAAATGAATGAATGAAATGCACCTAGGAATGCCCTGATTCAATTCTTGGTGGCTCAGAATTGAATCCCTTAGAAAGTCTATGATCATACCATATTTACTGCTTATCCATGAATGCATGAGATGTATGGGAATGTATGCAATTATATGATATATGCATGCTAAATGGATAATGTGCAAAGTGAGACCTTAATAGTAATTAGGATGGCTATAAAATCTTCCAAACAAATGATTAAGTTGGAAATGCTATAATTAAAGTAATTATAACATAAGCCCTCCATTGGGGCAATTATTTTAAGAAATTTTAAATAATTGCATGAGATGCAATTAATTTAAGAGATTTTCTTAAGAATAATTGTTAAGCATGAGATGTTGTAAATATGTAAATGGTTTGGTGGCCAATATTGGATGTACCTGAGGACATTAAAATTATTTGCATAACTGACTCAATGGGATCAACTTTACTAATGCAAGATAAGTCAATATTGGATGTACATGAGATTTTGATCATTAGGGGCTAGGTAAATGATTGAACCTCACATGAGATGTGATGGGCAAGGAGTTGCTCACTTATAGTTTATTGTAATTCCAATAATGGATGTACCTGAGGATGATCAATAGAATTATAAGAATTCAATCACCCACTAGAAATCCATCCAACTAGGATTTCCGCTTTCTACTTTGGAAGTGTAGGATTCGCTAAGTTAGTGGGAGGACCAATTTGATTAAAAGACCATAATCATTTTGGTTAAATACATGATACATTTACTAATTAATCTGGTTATTTTCTGCAGTTAATTTTATGATAAAAATGAGCACAAAACAACCACCACAATCCAATATCCTTGCAAGCATACTTGATCACAGAGTTAACAGGACCTAATCATGCGATTGGCTAAGAAATTTGAAACTTGTCTTGAACCTTGAACATATGGGATATGTTCTATATTCAAATGTTCCTGGTCCCTTACCTCCAGAGGCCACACAAGAGGAACATGAAACTTTGGACAAGTGGAAGGAGCATGATATGAGAGCTAAGTGTTACATGCTTGCTTCCATGAGTAATGAGTTACAGAAGCAACATGAGAACATGCAAAGTGCGAGTGAAATCCTCCTTCACCTACAAGAGTTGTATGGTGAGCACAGCAGGAATGCTAGGTATGAGATATCTAGACAGCTATTAGTATGAGGATGTCGAGGGATGAGAATGTTGGGGATCATGTCCACAAGATGATTTGGTGATTGAGCGGTTGGAACATCTTGACTTCAACATGGATTTCCAACTACAAGCGGATTTGATCCTTGAGTCCTTCACGAGTCTTTTGGGAATTTTGTGACAAATTTCCATATGACTAAACAGGAATGCACCTTAGCTGAATTACTCAACATGCTGGTTATTGCCCAAAAGAATATGCCGGGCAATAAAGGAAAAGAGGTAGCTTTGATTGCATCTTCTTCTACTGGAAAGTCCAACAAGAAGAAGCGCAACAAGAAAAAGAAATCTCAGATTCCTGGTCCTTCCAAGAAAATAGCTAAATAGAAAAGGAAGATTAAAGCTGATAAAGGCAAAGGAAAGTGTCTCCACTGCCAACAGGAAAGTGTTTCCATTGCCAACAGGAAAGTGTTTCAATTATCGATGAAAGTGTTTCCACCGGCGAGTATAGTAATCTAAATGAATGCAATGCCATGGTGAAAACCAACTCAAGTTCAAAATATATTTGGCACTTAAGGTTATGTCATGTTGCAGAAGATAGGATTGCAAAATTGGAGAAAATGGGGATTCTATCCTCATTGGGCTCTGAGCCTACTCCAACTTGTGAATCTTGCCTTCAAGGCAAAATGACTAGATCACCCTTTGTTGGACAAGGGCTAAGAGCTGAAAATATTTTGGAACTAATACATAGTGATGTATGTGGTCCGTTTAAAGAAATTGCTAGAGGGGGCTTTCATTATTTTATTACCTTTACTGATGATAAATCAAGGTTTGGGTATTTGTATTTGATGAAATACAAACATGAATCCTTTGAAAAGTTTAAGGAATTTAAATCTGAAGTAGAAAATCAAACAGGAAAAAGTATTAAAGCTCTTCGATCAGATCGTGGAGGTGAATATTTGAGTACTGAATTTGATGAGTACTTGAGAGAGCATGGCATTGTTTCTCGGTGACTCCTCCAGAACGCATACGGTGAATGGTGTATCTGAAAGGAGAAATCGTACCCTATTGGATATGGTACGTAGTATGATGAGCTATACTGATATGCCAATCTCCTTTTAGGGATTTGCATTAGAATCAGCTTTATATATTCTGAATAGGATTCCATCAAAATCAGTTTCTTCCACACCTTATGAGATATGGCATGGAAGAAAACCAAGTCTTAAGCATGTTAAGATTTGGGGTTGTCCACTTATATCAAAAAGTGAACACCGATAAATTGGAGACCGGATCGAGAAAAGAGGTCAATTTGTTGGATATCCAAAGATAGTTTTGGATATTATTTTTATTGCCTACTTCACAAAAGGTTGTGATAAGTAGAGATGCCATATTTCTTGAACAACGGTTTGTTCAAGAAGGAGGCAAAGGAAGGCAAATAGAGTTAGAATTGGAGAATTCGACCAACCAGCATCGGATGGATAGAGAGCCATCTAGTCAACCTATACCCATTGATGAAACATCTACAGCTGTTCCTCGTAGAACAACCAGGGTATCTCACCCACCAATGAGATATGGTTTTCTTCATGAAGAAGAACAAGAGTTGTCTACTCATGAAGAAGTAGATCATGGAGATGATCCACTTACCTATGAAGAAGCTATATCAGATATAGACTCTTCAAAATGGATTGATGCTATGAAATCTGAGATTGATTCCATGTATAATAATCAAGTTTGGGATCTTGTTGACCCACTGAAGGTATTGTACCTATAGGGAACAAATGGGTTTTCAAGAAGAAAATTGGTTCTGATGGAAAGGTAGAGACCTATAAGGCAAGGCTAGTAGCGAAAGGGTTTCGCCAAAGGCAAGGAATCGACTATGAGGAGACTTTCTCGCCTGTTCCCATGCTTAAATGAATTAGGATTTTATTAGCAATAGCTGCGTACTATGATTATGAGATTTGGCAGATGGATGTCAAAACAGCTTTTCTCAATGGATACATTGAAGAAAACATTTTCATGGAACAACCTAGGGGATTTGAATCCCAAGATGGTTCCAAGGTATGCAAGCTAAAGCGATCCATTTATGGGTTGAAACAAGCTTCGAGGAGTTGGAACATCCGTTTTGATGAAGCCATTAAATCTTTTGGTTTTATCGAAAATGAGGATGAGCCATGTGTATATAAGAAGGTTAGTGACAGTGCTATCACTTTCCTTGTCTTATATGTGGATGACATACTGTTGATGGGTAATGATACAGGTATGTTGACGACTATAAAGGTATGGTTGTCAAATACATTCTCCATGAAAGACTTAGGGGAGGCAACCTATATTCTTGGGATTCGCATCTATAGAGATAGAGCGAAAAGAATAATTGGTTTATCCCAAAGTCTATACTTGGAAAAGGTGTTAAAGAGGTTTAACATGCTTGATTCCAAGAGAGGATTGTTACCAGTGAGACATGGTATTCATCTTTCTAAAGAGATGTCTCCAAAGACACCTGAAGAAAGAGATAAGATGGTCAGGATTCCATATGCTTCGGCTATTGGAAGTTTAATGTATGCAATGTTGTGTACTAGGCCGGATATCGCATATGCTGTTAGTTTGACTAGCAGGTATCAATCCAATCCAAGTTTGGAACATTTGGATAGGTATCAAGAATATCCTTAAGTACTTGAGAAGAACTAAGGATTTATTCTTGATTTATGGAGGTGGAGACTTGCAATTGGATGGTTATCACGATTACGATTTCCAATCGGATATCGATGATAGAAAGTCTACCGGATATGTGTTCATTTGTAATGGAGGTGCGATCGGTTGGAAGAGTTCCAAGCGAGCACATCGCAGATTCCACTCGAGGTTGAGTATATTCCGCATCGGATCTTGCAAAGGAAGCTATTTGGATAAAGAAGTTCGTGTGAGAACTTACGGTAGTTCCTTCCATTGAGTCGGCGGTTCCATTACCTTTGTGACAACAATGGAGCGATCATCTGAGCTAAGGAACCAAGGTCTCACGAGAAATCCAAACACATAGAAAGGCACTACTACATTATCGAGAGATATAGTTGGGCAAGGCGATATAGCCATGCAGAAAAATAACATCGGTGAAAAATCCGGTGATCCATTCACTAAGCTTTTGTCACAAGTTCGATTAGTGGCATCTTGAGAAGATGGGTCTAAGGTATTGTAATGAATGGCTCTAGTGCTAGTGGGAGATTGTTAGTAGTATGCCCTAGAGCATATCATTTAGTATGTATCTTGTACATATTTTTAATAATAAAAGGCATTTCCACTTTTCGTTTACATAATATATTTATGTGTAATAGAAAAGGTCCATTGATATTTTGTTAGAAATATTATTCTTAAGTTGTTAAGAATATGAGTGACAATATTTCTAGCACAAAGTATCATAAATAGGTTCACAATCGAGGATACTTCATAATAAGGACATGACTTATCCGAAAGATTGTATTCATGTTTGTTCCCAAGTTATTTATATGAGATATAAATAAGATGGAATGGTGAGTCTCATGCCATATAACAAACATGATAGGCACTTATAAATGATAAGTAGGCCGAAGTGACACTTATGACAAGCACATGGAGTTTACTCTTGTCAATGTTTTGTCATAAATCATATCGATGCATATAATCTTTAGACTGAGATAGCATAGTTATCTTGTATATAGGTAGTTTGAGTTTGATCTCGCTTTCATACTTGTACTGTGTATGGGTATATGGGCATCTGTTGGCTCTGCTAGTTATATATGGAGGTAGGTGTTGATCAAGAAGGAATCTGTTCCTCTAAGTAAATAGAGATAAAATCCTATGTTCATTTAATTGTTCTTGATGTTTCAAGTTCTGGCCAGGACAGATAGATTTATTGAGAAAGAGTTTACGATGAGAAAAATCTTTTTAATCAAGAACTGGAATTAAAAGAGAACATAATATTAATAGCAAATGGAGTTTGACATAAACTATGACTCCAGCTTGAGTTAGGATTTTGTAACAGAGAGATTCTAGTGCATGGTAACATATGATTATAGGTTCATTTAAGGTAAACCTTATTACTAATTGGGTGGCCATGGCATGCTATGCTAGGTGTTAACCATGGTCTATGAGGTTCATAAAATGATGTAGAGAAATCATTTATGGTAAGAAAGAGTTCAGATGATATTAAGAGTTGATATCATGTCTCATTGCCAATTAGTGATGAGCCTAGTAAGTCACACACATACACAAGTTATCACCTATTTAAATATGATTTAATTAATTAATTAAAGAGTTTAATTGATTAATTAAATAGATTTGGTTTGCAATTAAATAGCAAAGTCCCTAGCATGACTTGAAACCAAATCTAGATTATTGGATGTGTAGTATAAATTAAATTTATATTTAAAGTGTTTAAATATGAATTTAATTGATGAGAAATTAATTAATAGAGATTAATTAATTAATTTATATTTGATATAAATTAATTAGAAGAAGAAAATAATTATTTTGGGTTAAGAACTCAAAATTAAGACACAGGGGCATTTTGGTCATTTCACAGTGTGACACGTGGCACCATGAGATGGTGACACATGGCATAACACATAAGCTTGCCAAATATTTTTAATCATGTAAGATGATTAAAATCAAGATTAAATATAGGTTTGACACTTGGCACAATGTGATTGGGTCACTTAAACCTAGAGCTAATCAAAAGGTGACATGTGGCTAGGGTTTAATGTGTTAACCTAGCTATTTAAGTGTGGTTATGAAAAGAAAACATAACCAGCAGCCTCTCCTCTCATATGTCACGCCACTTTGAGCCTCTCCAGCTATTTCTCTTCATCTCTCATCAATTCAAAGAGATTAGCCATCAATCTCTTGAATTAAGAACACTAGAAATTGTTTCTAGTGTCCTGTTTGCATCTCTAATCTCTTAAAAGGCAGAACTTGAATTTCTAATTAATAGAAAAAAGCTTTAGAAGCTATTCAAAGGCTGCCATAGGTGTTCTTGGTGTGGACAAGCTAGAGGGACAACATCTGGTGTCCTGAAGACAAATCTCAAAGGCGCAGACACGCTGCAGGACATCAAGAGGTTAGTGTAATCGTTCTTGATTTAATCTAGGGTTCTAAAATTAATCTGATTAATTTTAAAATCTTAAATGGCAAATACAGATCCAAAAACATATTAAAAGAGTTTTAATATGTTGTTTATCATTGAAATCAAATAGATAAAAATAAATCTTGCATGGTGCATGTGACCCTAGGTGAAAATTTTTGAATTCAATGGTATAATCTTGTGTTTTTCACGCTTCCGTTCCTTCAGTAGAGATGCCACATTTCTTGAACAACAGTTTGTTGAAGAAGGAGGCAAAGGAAGGCAAATAGAGTTAGAATTGGAGAATTTTGACCAACCAACACATCAGATGGATATAGATCCATCTAGTCAACCTATACCCGTTGATGAAACATCTACAGCTGTTCCTCGTAGAACAACCAGGGTATCTCACCCACCAGTGAGATATGGTTTTCTTCATGAAGAAGAACAAGAGTTGTCTACTCATGAAGAAGTAGATCATGGAGATGATCCACTTACTTATGAAGAAGCTATATCAGATATAGACTCTTCAAAATGGATTGATGCTAGGAAATCCGAGATTGATTCCATGTATAAGAATCAAGTTTGGGATCTTGTTGACCCACCTGAAGGTATTATACCTATAGGGAACAAATGGGTTTTCAAGAAGAAAATTGGTTCTAATGGAAAGGTAGAGACCTATAAGGCAAGGCTAGTAGCGAAAGGGTTTCGCCAATGGCAAGGAATCGACTATGAGGAGACTTTCTCACCTGTTGCCATGCTTAAATCAATTAGGATTTTATTAGCAATAGCTACATACTATGATTATGAGATTTGGCAGATGGATGTAAAAACAGCTTTTCTCAATGGATACATTGAAGAAAACATTTTCATGGAACAACCTAGGGGTTTTGAATCCCAAGATGGTTCCAAGGTATGCAAGCTAAAGCGATCCATTTATGGGTTGAAACAAGCTTCGAGGAGTTGGAACATCCATTTTGATGAAGCCATTAAATCCTTTGGTTTTATCAAAAATGAGGATGAGCCATGTGTATATAAGAAGGTTAGTGACAGTGCTATCACTTTCCTTGTCTTATATGTGGATGACATACTATTGATGGGTAATGACACAGGTATGTTGACGACTATAAAGGTATAGTTGTCAAATACATTCTCCATGAAAGACTTAGGGGAGGCAACCTATATTCTTGGGATTCGCATCTATAGAGATAGAGCGAAAAGAATATTTGGTTTATCTCAAAGTCTATACTTTGAAAAGGTGTTAAAGATGTTTAACATGCTTGATTCCAAGAGAGGATTGTTACCAGTGAGACATGGTATCCACCTTTCTAAAGAGATGTCTCCAAAGACACCTGAAGAAAGAGATAAGATGGCTAGGATTCCATATGCTTCGGCTATTGGAAGTTTAATGTATGCAATGTTGTGTACTAGGCCGGATATCGCATATGCTATTAGTTTGACTAGCAGGTATCAATCCAATCCAGGTTTGGAACACTGGATAGCTGTCAAGAATATCCTTAAGTACTTGAGAAGAACTAAGGATTTATTCTTGATTTATGGAGGTGGAGACTTGCAATTGGATGGTTATACTGATTCTAATTTCCAATCAGATATCGATGATAGAAAGTCTACCTCTGGATATGTGTTCATTTGTAATGGAGGTACAGTCAGTTGGAAGAGTTCCAAACAGAGCACGACTGTAGATTCCACTACAGAGGCTGAGTATATTGCTGCATCAGATGCTGTAAAGGAAGTTATTTGGATAAAGAAGTTCGTGACAGAACTTACAGTAGTTCCTTCCATTGAGTCAGCAGTTCCACTACATTGTGACAATAATGGAGTAGTCATACAGGCTAAGGAACCAAGGTCTCACCAGAAATCCAAACGCATAGAAAGGCGCTACCACATTATCAGAGAAATAATTAGGCGAGGCGATGTAGCCATGCAGAAAATAGCATCAGCTAAAAATCCAGTTGATCCATTCACTAAGCCAATGTCACAGACTCAGTTAGACTGACATCTTGAGAAGATAGATCTAAGATATTGTAATGAATGGCTCTAGTGCTAGTGGGAGATTGTTAGCAGTATGCCCTAGAGCAAATCATTTAGGATGTATCTTGTACATATTTTTATTAATAAAAGGCATTTTCACTTTTCCGTTTACATAATATATTTATGTGTAATAGAAAAGGTCCATTGATATTTTGTTAGAAATATTATTCTTAAGTTGTTAAGAATATGAGTGACAATATTTCTAGCACAAAGAATCATAAATAGGTTCACAATCGAGGATACTTGATAATAAGGACATGACTTATCCAGAAAGATTGTATTCATGTTTGTTCCCAAGTTATTTATATGAGATATAAATAAGATGGAATGGTGAGTCTCATGCCATATAAATGACATGATAAGCACTTATAAATGATAAGTAGGCTGAACCAGTGACACTTATGACAAGCACATGGAGTTTACTCTTGTCAATGTTTTGTCATAAATCATATCAATGCATAAAATCTTTAGACCTGAGATAGCACAGTTATCTTGTATATAGGTAGTTTGAGTTTGATACTGCTTTCATACTTGTACTATGTATGGGTATATGGGCATGTATTGGCTCTTACTAGTTATATATGGAGGTAGGTGTTGATCAAGATGGAATCTGTTCCTCTAAGTAAATAGAGATAAAATCCTATGTTCATTTAATTGTTCTTAATGTTTCAAGAAAAGAGATTTATTCAGAAAAGAGTTTCTGATGAGAAAATCTTTTAATCAAGAACTGGAATTAAAAGAGAACATAATATTCATAGCAAATGGAGTTTGACATAAACCATGACTCCAGCTTGAGTTGGGATTTTATAACAGAGAGATTCTAGTGCATGGTAACATATGATTATAGGTTCATTTAAGGTAAACCTTATTACTAATTGGGTGACCATGGCATGCTATGCTAGGTGTTAACCATGGTCTATGAGGTTCATAAAATGATTTAGAGAAATCATTTATGGTAAGAAAGAGTTCTGATGATATTAAGAGTTGATATCATGTCTCATTGCCAATTAGTGATGAGCCTAGTAAGTCACACACATACACAAGTTATCACCTATTTAAATATGATTTAATTAATTAATTAAAGAGTTTAATTGATTAATTAAATAGGTTTGGTTTGCAATTAGTTTGCAAAGTCCCTAGCATTACTTGAAACCAAATCTAGATTATTGGATGTGTAGTATAAATTAAATTTATATTTAAAGTGTTTAAATATGAATTTAATTAATGAAAAATTAATTAATAGAGATTAATTAATTAATTTTTATTTGATATAAATTAATTAGAAGAAGAAAAATAATTATTTTGGGTTAGGAACTCAAAATTAAGACACAGGGGTATTTTGGTCATTTCATAGTGTGACACATGGCACCATGAGATGGTGACACATGGGATTACACATAAGCTTGCCAAATGTTTTTTTAATCATGTAAGATGATTAAAATCAAGATTAAATATAGGTTTGACACTTAGCACAATGTGATTGGGTCACTTAAACCTAGAGCTAATCAAAGGGTGACATGTGGCAAGGGTTTAATGTGTTAACCTAGCTATTTAAGTGTGGTTATGAAAAGAAAAAATAACCAGCAGCCACTCCTCTCCTTTGTCACGCCACTTTGAGGCTTTTTATCTATTCTTCTTCATCTCTTATCAATTCAAAGAGATTAGCCATCAATCTCTTGAATAAAGAACACTAGAAATTGTTTCTAGTGTCCTGTTTACATCTCTAATCTCTTAAAAGGTAGAACTTGAATTTCTAATTAATAGAAAAGGCTTTAGAAGCTGTTCAAGGGCTGCCATAGGTGTTCTTAGTGTGGAAAAGCTAGAGGGACAACATCTGGTGTCCTGAAGACGAATCTCAAAAGCGCAGACACGCTGCAGTGCATCAAGAGGTTAGAGTAATCGTTCTTGATTTAATCTAAGGATCTAAAATTAATCTGATTAATTTTAAAATCTTAAATGGCAAATGCAGATCCAAAAACATATTAAAAGCGTTTTAATATGTTTTTTATCATTGAAATCAAATAGATAAAAATAAATCTTGCATGATGCATGTGACCCTAGGTGAAAATTTTTGAATTCAATGGTATAAACTTGTGTTTTTCACTCTTTCGTTCCTTCACTTGACTAGGTTATTACCCGTCTCTACATCATTTGTTGATGAGAAAATAGAGTTAGCTTTGTTTTGTTTTGAATACTATGGTATGTGCACAGGCTTAGATCCTCCTCTTATTAGAGGTTAGATCTAAGTATTTGTTATTGGCCCATCGGAAGTTTCATTAGTGTGTTGAGTACTGTGCACAATGATTTGACCTCCCTGACCATAGGGAGTTAGAATCGCAGTTTGATCTCCCTGACCATAGGGAGTTAGAATCGTCCCCGAATATGGCCCTTTCGGATTAGTCTTGCATATTTAGTGAGATAAAGAATGGGTTTTGATTGATAAGAAATTGTGATTTTAAATGAGATTGTGCACAAATGATTTTGTTAAAATAATTGTTTATTTCCATAATTACAAGAATTATTTTTATTGTTCAGTTATAATTTGACAAATTGAAATTTTGATCAAGGTTATTTTAACAAGTGACTATTATTATTGGCAATGAAAATTTTGACATTTGAAAGTTGGTTAAATTTCGAGATTTCAAAATTTTTAGTATAATTATTGTCAATGTATATTGTATTACATTTTAAATTATAGTTGTACATCACTGAGTTCACCACTCAGCGATAACTTTGTATGTTATCGCAGGTGAGAGTAGAGATGAGCAGTTGAGTTAAATTCCTGCAGCTGCACCTTGAAGACTGCTTGTGACTAGCCTCAGGTATATTATAAGTATACCCCTGTATATTAGATTTTGATTATGCAAGTAATTATATGTATTTAAATTGTTCGAGCAGTTGTATAAAAACTCTTGTAATATTATTTTAGTATGTAATGAAATGCAAATTATTGTAGTATTCAAACTTATTTTTGAGTTTTGTTATGAATCTGAATTAATTTTTCTTTAGTGGAATATGAATGAAGTTATTTAATATTATTTTTGAAGAAAATTGAATTGAGAATTGCACTGAATTATGGAGTTGGGAGAAATGATGTTGATTAGTGTTGTGGTAGTAGTTTATTTTGATGAAATGAATTATTGGAAGTGTTTTTACAGGTATTTGAAGAACTGTTTTTCACAAATATAGACGGTAATCTGCCAAAAATTTTTCAAAAAAATTTGCGTAAAAATAAAAATGGATAAAAATTTTAACTAGTCTTTAAAATTTTAATACTTTTTCCCATTTGATTCTCTACTTCATATTTAAATTCTTTGAACTTTTCAAAGGATTCATGTTTGTATTTCATCAAATACAAAGATCCAAACCTTGATTTATCATTAGTGAAGGTAATAAAGTAATGAAAACCGCCTCTAGCCATTTCCTTAAATGGACCACATATATCACTATGTATCAGTTCCAAAATATTTTTAGCTCTTAACCCTTATCCAATAAAAGGAGATCTAGTCATTTTGCCTTGAAGGTAGGATTCATAAGTTGGAGTAGGTTCAAAACCCAATGAGGATAAAATCTCCATTTTCTCCAGTTTTGTAATCCTATCTTTGCAATATAACCTAATCTTAAGTGCCAAAGATGTTTTGAACTTGAGTTGATTTTCATTATGGCATTACATTCATTTAGATTGCTTGCATTAGTTTTGTATTTAACATTATTATCCAAATAATAAAGTCCATCATGCATATAATGTAACACCCTCACTGTAGCAATTTCATACATTCTACTATTCCGGTGACTGGTATCGGTCTAGATAGCTAGAACGTCTAGAAAAAAAAAATTAGACTAGAGTGAGGAGTCATAAATAACTCAAATAATGGTAAGAAAAATTTGTGAAAAATTTTAGAAATAAAATACAACCAAGTTAAATGAGCCGGTGCCCTAGCGATGGGTAATCCAGTGGGAAGTTGCTGTTTTCACAGCTAGAAGCCCTAAACCCAGAGGAAAATTCATAAAATAATTTTTGAGACTCCAGAGAAGAGTCATTGAGGTTTCTATGGCATTAGAATGCCAAGAAAAGGCTTAGAAAAATTTTTCGATCGGTACAGACGATTTTGGCTCAATAAGCCAAACGGAGGGCATTTTGATCATTTCGTCTTCGGAGATGATTTTTGACCGACTTGTCCAGTTAAGTAAATAATTATTATAACATAAAATGTGAATAAAAATTGTTAAAAATTGAATTGAAAATGAGTAGAAAAGGAAAAGGAAAGAAATTGGATTAAATAGGAATTTTGATATCATTATGATGTCATTAAAACATTCTTATCCAATCACATTGTGACACATGGCTATAACTCACTTAAAATTAGTTAAATGGGCAGAAATGAAAGAAAAAAAAATCAATTTTCATCTTCCTTCTTCAACCGGCCGAAACCTCACTTCTCTCTCCCTCTATTGATTCTCAACCAAAGCTACAGTTCCCTCTCCATTTCGCCATAAAACCACTAGTTTGCTTCACTAAAATTCATCCTTGCAACTAGAGCCAGCTTGAGGCAGCAAAAAGGAAGAGAAAAGAAAGAATTTTACAAGCTTAGAAATTTTATCAAACAAGGTTAGTGCTAGAGTCTTTCTTTCTCTCTTTTAATTCTTGATTAGAACTAGGAATTGAACTAAGAATTGAAGAAATTGTGTAAAAATATGCATGTAGGGACACCATCCAATTTTCGGCAGCCTTAAATCTTCTTGATTTTGATAGCTTTTAATGGATTTAAAATGGTGTAGGGTTGTCCCTTGACATGTATAAGTGAATTGAAAACTTTAATTGTGAGTATAATGTAAGATTTGAGAATTTGGGATTGTTAGGGTTAGGGTTTGGACAATAAATTTATGATTTTGCTCATGTAGTGGTGAAAGAAAGTTCTAATGGTCAATTAGTGACCATTTGAATGTGTTTGATGAGGAAATGAAGTGAATTGTGCCATGGGAATAGAGGTTAGAGGTGCTGCCTTGAGTGATCTGCAAGGCTAGATGTGAGTCTAACAAGGTTGGACAGCTTTAACTTGAGTTGTGTAGGTTCAATTGGTGCAAGGCCAATTGGACAATAAATAAGAAACATAATGGCGCAACTTCAATGAAGAAACCTTGCACATAAAACAAACTTAGGATACCCTAAAAATTGACCAAATCTCGGTAACCAACCTGCTGGTCCTGGAAATTGACCAAATAAACAATATTTGTTCAAATGCTCATAACTCAGTGCATAAATATCCAAATGACCTAAATTTTATATTAATGGAAAGATTAGACAATTTAGAACAACTTTCATGAAGACCATAACTCTAAATTGTGACCAGAACTAAATAAAATTGTCCATCAAAGTTAGGACACCAAAACGGCTAGAATTGATTCTGCCCAGAAATTCTGGAAAAATTGCAATCCGGCCAGTTATGGTAATTTGGCCATAACTTGAGCTACAAAACTCCAATTGGAGTGATTCGAAAAGGAAATTAAAGAAGACACATAAAGGAATAACTTTGATGAAGAAAATTTTGCCAAATTTGTAACACCCTACTCCTCCGTAAGATATAACATGATCCCATAGTACACCTCATGAATTACTGTACTTCGCCTACCAATAACCTATTAAATATACTACAAGGGATTTTAAATCAATTTTTGTGAAATTTAAATCATCGATTAAAATCTGGTGTTATAAAAATTTTTCAAAATTTCGGCAGAGTGCCGGCTGTATTTTGAGAAAACAGTTCTTCAAAACCTGCAAAGAAACACACTCCCAATATGTTTTCTCAAATACAACTTCAATAACATCATTTCAACTCACAATTCAAATCTCAATAATCAAATCAATGCTTTTTCAAACCAATCTCATAAAAAAAAAAAAAAACATTTCATTGATTACAAGACTCAAAATTAATATTACAAAACTATTCAAGTAAATGAAATCTTAAATTTACATTTACAATAATTTACATTTAATTACATACCAAAATATTTTACAAGAGTTTTTATACAACTGCTCAAATGATTTACATACATATTATTACATGCATAAATCAAAACTTGTGTACATGGGTATATCTGGAGCTGATTTGAATGTCTCTTCAAAGAAGCTTACTCAATTGCTCTATGCTCTTTTCACCTGCGACAGCATACAAAGATATCGCTGAGTGGTAAACTTAGTGGTGCACAACTATAATTTAAAACATAGTACAATATACCTTAACAAAAATTGCAGCAATTAATTTGGAAATCTGGATACTCATCAAGTTTCAAAAATCAAAATATTCATTGCCAATAAAATAAATCATTTGTATAAAATGACTTTGATCACAAAATTCAATTTATTAAATCATAACTAACCATTTAAGGTAATTCCAACAAAATCAATTATACATAAATCATAATTGAAATCATAATTCTTTACTATTTAAAAGCCATTCTTTATCTCAAAAGCCAATTTTTATCTCAAAAACCATTCTTTATCTCAAAAGCCATTCTTTATCTCACTAACTATGCAAGACTAATCCGAAAGGGCCATTTTCGGGGTAATTCTAACTCCCTATGGTCAGGGAGGTCGAATCGAATTCTAACTCCCTATGGTCGGGGAGGTCGAATCATCGTGCACAGTGCACATCACAATAATGAATCTTCCAAAAGGGCCATAACATAAAACTTAGATCTAACCTCTAATAAGAGGAGAATCTAAGCCTGTGCACGTACCATGGTAATCAAAACACAACTAACTCTATTGTCTTCTCAACAAATGAGAGAGACAGGTAATAACCTAGTCAAGCATCTATAGTGAGATATAAAACAATATCACAATCTTTTTTGTGAGCATAAATCACAATACAATTTGATTCAAAGTCAATTTCAACATCCAATAATTTTTATGCTCATCACAATTCAAATCATAAGTTTGCATTTTTCCATGCAAATTGCCCATCACAATTCAAAACATGTTCTATTACAATTTTCCAAAACATAATTTATTCAATCCATAACAATGCTTAATACTTGTGGAAATACCATTTCACAAAGCTAAATTCATACATACTATAACAATTTCAATAATTATTGAATTAAATCCAATGCTTGTTAAACATAATACATAAGAAAAATATGTCATTTAATCATATGAAATATTTAGAACAAAATCAGTTAAAAACTAGTTGTGCACAAACCTGATTTGAGTCACTCCTAGGCCTTGACTCAATGTTCTTTATGCTTCCCAATATCCTTATCAACTGAAACACACAATTTAAAGTTTTTCAGTACTCAATAAATTTGTTTCCAACCATAAAATCCAATATCAAATTTTCTTAGTACTATTCTTTTTAATTTATTTCATTAGTCAACTTATAATGTTGACCCTTGATGCACTCTAAGTGAGTCAATTTTAGTGTTCCCAATATGTCACATTTTAGAGCTCTTTTGTGTTGGTATATGTTACCAATTTTATTTTCAAGTGTATTGCATTTTATTGCAATTTACTAGATTTTGGTATACTATTTTGACCTAGCCGAACGACCTAGTTCCCTTAGTTTTCGTGTTTCAGTTCAAACTACAAACTTGTAGGTCTACGTCTTATTGCACATGAGGCAAAATTTCAGGTCATTCTGAGTTGTGTAGACCAAGATATGGTCAATTTACCAATGCTGGACAGAATGCACTAAAATGGTAGGTTTAGGTCATTTTTAGGTCACTTTTGGTTTCGCCAGTTTTGGTATCTGAAATTGTGAAAGCTATTTGGCTTAGTTCTAGCCATTTCTATGATTTGGTGTCTTCATAAGAATTGTAGATATATGTCTAAACTATTCATGGTAAAAATTTCAGGTCATTTGGACTTGTTTTTATTGAGTTATGGCCAAAATACTAACTACTGCCCAAATGGTCAATTTTCAGACTTTCAAGTCACTAATCCGGATTTGGTCATTTTTCAAGTTACCTTCTAGGCAGAATTTAGGTAAGCTTCCTCCATGAAAGTTGGCACATTTTGTGCCTAGTTTCACCTCCAATTAGTCTCATACCAATTGGAGCCACACACTTAAGGTTCTAAGGCAAAATATACACTACCCTATTACACATTGTTCATCCTTACCAATTACACATCCAACACTTACCAAATTAACTCTTCTATGCCAATTCTGATTTGTACCATAACATTAACACACTTTACTTCACATTTTTTGTCATTTTGGCAGCTTGTAACCACTCTCAACAAACATATTATAACTCAAAATTTTTCTAAGTCTAATTACAACAATTAACCACATGACATACCTCATTT
The DNA here is from genome assembly GCF_030052815.1 of Hevea brasiliensis. Lineage (NCBI taxonomy): Eukaryota > Viridiplantae > Streptophyta > Magnoliopsida > Malpighiales > Euphorbiaceae > Hevea > Hevea brasiliensis. The sequence goes on along the minus strand of NC_079499.1, from coordinate 59,556,183 downwards.
ACATGTCCAAATTCAAACCATTATACACATATCCATGCTTCCATCAATAACAACGTCTTAGACAACCATAAACAAGTAAAAAACAAGCTACATATACAGAATTTCCATGGCTGCCAAAATGTACATCTCCATTAAAACATCAAACTTCAAAAATTCTTCCATAAATCAATTACCCACAACCTTGGTTACACTTTTAATGAAACAAGAATTGAAAACACTCACTTACCACTTTTGAAGTTCTTTAACACCTCACCAAACCTTAACTTTCTTGCTGCCTATCTACTGCCCATGGTGTGAGGATCACTTTTAAGGAAGGGACTTACAAGAATTTATGGCTTAAAAGTGAGGATTGGAGCTTGCATGGGTGGCCAGCCATGGAGTTTCCTCTCAATTGTTTCAGATGGTTTCTCCCAAGGTTGAAGATGACAAAATTTTTCTGTCCAAAGGGTGATTAAAGGTCCACTTAGGTGGTGTTAGTGGAGCACTAATTGAATAAAAATATATTTTAATGTTAAGTTTCTAATTTTCCACAATTTCCTCCTATCTTTTGCTATTTAGATTATGTACCACTATTTTAGTTTTTCATGACATTTTCCAAGTATAATATCATTTATTTTTAATGGACATTTAGGTCAAAAGACAACTCGGGGTGTCAAATGACCACAATGCCCCTATTTGGGTTTCATTCCTGATTTTTCGGTAGCACTGAATTTTGTCGTTTTCTCGATTTCTCGTTTTTCTTTGTACTAATTAATTAATTTTTCTTTAATATTTCTAATGACATTTATACTTCAATAGATGTTTATTTAAGTCTTAAAAATATTTTTCAGGGTTCCCCACAGTCCAGGGCTAGTCAACGGTCCACGCCGCAACTTTTTGGTGCGGTCACCCATCGCTATGGTTCTCGACTCGTTTAACTTGGTTACATTTCATTGCTATTATTTTTCCTTTGTTTTTCTTGTATTTTCTTCTCTTATATTTCATTATCTTATGTCTCCTCATTCATATCTAAGTGTAGTTCTAGGCATCCTAGCTGTCCGGACAACACTGGTCACCAGAACAGTAGAATGCACTACTGAACATACGGGTGTTACAATTCTCCCCCCCTTAAAATAAATTTCGTCTCAAAATTTTACTTGGCATCAATTTCTGAACAGCTGTGGGTGCTGTCTCCTCATGTCCTCTTCACGTTCTCAAGTAGCTTCCAAGCCTGAATGATGGTTCCACAGCACTTTAACCAGGTGTATCTGTTTATTCCTCAGCTGCTTCACCTCATATGCCAGAATTTCTATGGGTTCTTCCTCATATGAGACGTTTGGATTTACCTCAATCTCTTCAACTGATAGTACATGATATGAGTCAGATCTGTACCTCTTTAACATGGGCACATGGAAGACATTGTTTATCGTTTCTAGCTTTGGGTGCTGTCTCCTCATGTCCTCTTCACGTTCTCAAGTAGCTTCCTAGCCTGAATGATGGTTCCACAGCACTTTAACCAGGTGTATCTGTTTATTCCTCAGCTGCTTCACCTCATATGCCAGAATTTCTATGGGTTCTTCCTCATATGAGACGTTTGGATTTACCTCAATCTCTTCAACTGATAGTACATGATATGAGTCAGATCTGTACCTCTTTAACATGGGCACATGGAAGACACTGTTTATCGTTTCTAGCTTTGGAGGTAATGCTAACCGATATGCCAAAGGACCCACTGTTTTCAGAATCTCATATGGTCCGATGAAACGAGGACTCAATTTCCCTTTTCTGCCAAATCTCATAATCCTCTTCCAAGGAGAAACTTTGAGGAATACCTTATCACCCACTGCATATTCAATATCTCTTCTCTTCAGATCAACATAGGACGGTCTGATGCAGCCTTAAGTCGATCTCTGATCAATCTGATCTTTTCCTTTCTCTGCTGAACAATTTCTTTCCCAATCATCTTTCTTTCACCTACTTCATCCCAACATAGGGGAATTATGCACTTTCTGCCATATAAAGTTTCATATGGAGGCATCCCAATGCTTGATTGGTAGCTGTTGTTATAAGCAAACTCAATTAAAGGGGAGTGTATATCCCAACTACCTTCAAACTCAATTGCACAAGCCCGTAGCATATCCTCCAATATCTGAATTACCCTCTCAAACTGGCCATCTGTCTGTGGGTGGAATGCCGTGCTGAAGTTCAATCTAGTTCTTAGGGCTCTCTGAAGACTACCCCATAATCTAGAAGTGAACCTAGGATCTCTATCTGATACAATCGATACTGGCACTCCATGCAGTTTCATAATCTCATTTATGCACAATCTGGCCAATCTCTCCAACTATAGTCCATCCGGACTGGCAAAAAGTGAGTAGACTTGGTTAGTCTATCAACTATGACCCATACTGTATTGTGACTATTCTGTGTCCTTGGAAATGTCATCATAAAATCCATAGCTATCCGTTCCCTTACAATGTTTCATAGGGTTTCGTTTGTATGCTAGCTTGACACTTATTATTGTATAAAAATTCTGTTTGTGGGAGGTATCTATCCCATCTCCCCTTGGATTCAAGGACACAAGTTCTCAGTATATTCTCGAGGGCTTATTACATTTTACAGGTTATTATTATCATTTCATTTCATTATTTACAGAAACTCAATGAGTTTCAGAATTTACCTAAATTACTTATTTCAACTATCCATCCGTCTAAGGATGATAAGTCGTACTGATATCTCTAAACTTATAGCAATTACTATGGTACATGTAGTTCACATTATTGTAACCAAGTTACTGACTCCAGCTACCTTACAAGTGTAGTCTTTCAACAGGCTAGTTCTAAAGTTTTAAATTTCTGACTAAAATTTTCACATTTATTTCCAGTGATAGCACTCTATTCGGGCGTAGCTGTATCAATTTACAGATTACTTATAAATATTCTTATTTTATTGTACCACGAAGAAGCACGTAGCTCTACACAATAATCTCGTGTCGGTATTGTAATCTGTAGCTTACAATACAAACTTCGAGAACAATACATAGTAACTACGTTATAGCCTCATGGACTAGGTTTTCTAACATCTTATCTTTCTCGAATCCACTAATATCCAAAACCGATTCTGATTACAATATCCCTTGATAATTACTAACAGTAACATATTTGCCCTCATCTAGAGCAATTCTATTACTGTAACTTACTTTTAGGTCCTCTTGCCTTACATTAAGTAGGCTCGCTAATTAACTTTATAATTTATGGTGTGTTAAAAAATACTTTTAGCTAACAATTCTTCCAAAATTAATGTCAATCATACTTGTTATTATAGTTTTAATCTTAAAGGACTAGTAACTAATACATCAAAATTCATTCCCATTTAAAGGAATAGCAACAGAACATATGGTTCTAACACTAGCACACAACTAAGTAGTGCTGGGATCAAATAATAACTAATTGTTTCTTTCAAAAATTAAGAACTTACTAGTAGCTACATCCGAAGTTTTTTCTCTTTCTCCTTGGCGCATAATGGGCGCTCTGACTGATGCGCTACTATGTTTGAGTTGATTCACTGTGTTATGTAAAGGAACGGAAGCGTGAAAAACACAAGATTATACCATTGAATTCAAAAATTTTCACCTAGGGTCACATGCACCATGCAAGATTTATTTTTATCTATTTGATTTCAATGATAAACAACATATTAAAACTCTTTTAATATGTTTTTGGATCTATATTTGCCATTTAAGATTTTAAAATTAATCAGATTAATTTTAGAACCCTAGATTAAATCAAGAACGATTACACTAACCTCTTGATGTGCTGCAGCGTGTCTGCGCCTTTGAGATTCATCTTCAGGACACCAGATGTTGTCCCTCTAGCTTGTCCACACCAAGAACACCTATGGCAGCCCTTGAACAGCTTCTAAAGCCTTTTCTATTAATTAGAAATTCAAGTTCTGCCTTTTAAGAGATTAGAGATGTAAACAGGACACTAGAAACAATTTTTAGTGTTCTTAATTCAAGAGATTGATGGCTAATCTCTTTGAATTGATGAGAGATGAAGAGAAATAGCTGGAGAGGCTCAAAATGGCGTGACAATTGAGAGGAGAGGCTGCTGGTTATGTTTTCTTTTCATAACCACACTTAAATAGCTAGGTTAACACATTAAACCCTAGCCACATGTCACCTTTTGATTAGCTCTAGGTTTAAGTGACCCAATCACATTATGCCAAGTGTCAAACCTATATTTAATCTTGATTTTAATCATCTTATATGATTAAAAAAAAAACATTTGGCAAGCTTATGTGTTATGCCATGTGTCACCATCTCATGGTGCCATGTGTCACACTGTGAAATGACCAAAATGCCCCTGTGTCTTAATTTTGAGTTCTTAACCCAAAATAATTATTTTCTTCTTCTAATTAATTTATATCAAATATAAATTAATTAATTAATATCTATTAATTAATTTCTCATCAATTAAATTCATATTTAAACACTTTAAATATAAATTTAATTTATACTACACATCCAATAATCTAGATTTGGTTTCAAGTCATGCTAGGGACTTTGCAATTTAATTGCAAACCAAATCTATTTAATTAATCAATTAAACTCTTTAATTAATTAATTAAATCATATTTAAATAGGTGATAACTTGTGTATGTGTGTGACTTACTAGGCTCATCACTAATTGGCAATGAGACATGATATCAACTCTTAATATCATCAGAACTCTTTCTTACCATAAATGATTTCTCTAAATCATTTTATGAACCTCATAGACCATGGTTAACACCTAGCATAGCATGCCATGGCCACCCAATTAGTAATAAGATTTACCTTAAATGAACCTATAATCATATGTTACCATGCACTAGAATCTCTCTGTTATAAAATCCCAACTCCAGCTGGAGTCATGGTTTATGTCTTACTCGTTTTGCTATGAATTTTTTGTTCTCTTTTTATTCGAGTTATTGATTAAAAGATTTTTCTCATCAGAAACTCTTTTCTGAATTATTCTATCTGTCCTGGCCAGGAACTTGAAATATCAAGAACAATTAAATGAACATAGGATTTTATCTCTATTTACTTAGAGGAACAGATTCCATCTTGATCAACACCTACCTCCATATATAACTAGTAGGAGCCAACACATGCCCATATAACCATACATAATACAAGTATGAAAGCAGTATCAAACTCAAACCACCTATATACAAGATAACTGTGCTATCTCAGGTCTAAAGATTATATGCACTGATATGATTTATGACAAAACATTGACAAGAGTAAACTCCATGTGCTTGTCATAAGTGTCACTGGTTCGGCCTACTTATCATTTATAAGTGCCTATCATGTTTGTTATATGGCATGAGACTCACCATTCCATCTTATTTATATCTCATATAAATAACTTGGGAACAAACATGAATACAATCTTTCTGGATAAGTCATGTCCTTATTATGAAGTATCCTCGATTGTGAACCTATTTATGATACTTTGTGCTAGAAATATTGTCACTCATATTCTTAACAACTTAAGAATAATATTTCTAACAAAATATCAATGGACCTTTTCTATTACACATAAATATATTATGTAAATGGAAAAGTGGAAATGCCTTTTATTATTAAAAATATGTACAAGATACATACTAAATGATATGCTCTAGGGCATACTACTAACATTATGGTGGTGAGGAGTACTAACTCTATTTCTATCTTGACCTTTACTGACTGTCTGTGAACTTTAGAGAGTAGATCGAGGTGCTCTAGTACAATCTTTAACAAAGTGTCCAAGCTTTCTACAATTGTAGCAGGCTCTAGAGGCCTTACGACAAATACCTCCATGTAGCTTACCACAAACATGGCAGAAAAGGGCAGAATAGGAATTTCTGGTTGTTTGACTACTAGATCTTGGTGTTCTCTGCCCTGATGATCCGCCTCTGTCATATCCCTGAGCTCGAGGTTCCTCAAATTCTTTTCTCTTCCCCAAATTACTATTCGAGCTCTGACCCATAGGTTTCTCTCTCTTCTCTATTTCACACTACCCTTGTGGGGGTTGGGTTTGTGCTTGAGCTTGTGTTGACAGAGTATCAGCCATTTGTTGAAAGAAAGTGGCCATGTGCTGGGCCATTTGTGCAGTAATTTGTACCGGTAAAATTTGTACAGTCGGGCCATCGACACTTTGTGGGGCTGGGGCCTCAACTTGTACTTCTGCCATCACAGACTATTTTATTGTCTCATTCTTCTCTTCCATATCTTTTCACAGGATTTTCTATTCCTGTATAATAAACACAAGGAGATTCCTCTCCATTAGTTCACATTTATGATGTAAATGTACTATATGTATCAATCATTTAAGCAGTTGTAGTTACCGACAAAAAGATTTCAAATTCACAGTTCGAAATTTACTTTAAAATCATTGCTCTGATACCACAAAACATGTAACACCCTACTCCTCTGTAAGATGTAACATGATCCCGTAGTATACCTAATGAATTACTGTACTTTGCCTACCGGTAACCCATTAAATATACTACAAGGGATTTTAAATCAATTTTCGTGAAAATTAAATCATCGATTAAAATCTGGTGTTATAAAAATTTTTCAAAATTTTGGCAGAGTGCCGGTTTTATTTTGAGAAAACAGTTCTTCAAAACTTGCAAAGAAACACACTCCCAATATGTTTTTTCAAATACAACTCCAATAACTTCATTTCAACTCACAATTCAAATCTCAATAATCAAATCAATGCTTTTTCAAACCAATCTCATCATAAAAGAAACATTTCATTGATTACAAGACTCAAAATTAATATTACAAAACTATTCAGGTAAATGAAATCTCAAATTTACATTTACAATAATTTACATTTAATTACATACCAAAATATTTTACAAGAGTTTTTATACAACTGCTCAAATAATTTACATACATATTATTACATGCATACATCAAAACCTGTGTACATGGGTATACCTAGAGCTAATTTGAATGTCTCTTCAAAGAAGCTTACTCAATTGCTCTATGCTCTTTTCACCTGCGACAGCATACAAAGCTATCGCTGAGTGGTGAACTCAGTGGTGCACAACTATAATTTAAAACATAGTACAATATACCTTAACAAAAATTACAGTAATTAATTTGGAAATCTGGATACTCATCAAGTTCCAAAACTCAAAATATTCATTGCCAATAATATAAATCATTTGTATAAAATGACTTTGATCACGAAATTCAATTTATCAAATCATAACTAACCATTTAAGGTAATTCCAACAAAATCAATTATACAAAAATCATAATTAAAATCACAATTCTTTACTATTCAAAAACTATTCTTTATCTCAAAAGCCATTCTTTATCTCAAAAACCATTCTTTATCTCAAAAGTCATTCTTTATCTCACCAACTATGCAAGACTAATCCTAAAGGGCCATCTTCGGGGTGATTCTAACTCCCTATGGTCGGGGAGGTCGAATCGGATTCTAACTCCCTATGGTCGGGGAGGTCGAATCATCGTGCACAGTACACATCACAATAATGAATCTTCCGAAAGGGCCATAACATAAAACTTAGATCTAACCTCTAATAAGAGGAGAATTTAAGCCTGTGCATGTACCATGGTAATCAAAACACAACTAACTCCATTATTTTCTCAACAAATGAGAGAGACGGGTAATAACCTAGCCAAGCATCTATAGTGAGATATAAAACAATATCACAATCCTTTTTGTGAGCATAAATCACAATACAATTCGATTCAAAGTCAATTTCAGTATCCAATAATTTCTATGCTCATCACAATTCAAATCAGAAATTTGCATTTTTCCATGCAAATTGTCCATCACAATTAAAATATGTTCTATCACAATTTTCCAAAACATAATTTATTCAATCCACAACAATGCTTAATACTTGTGGAAATACCATTTCACAAAGCTAAATTCATACATACTATAATAATTTCAATAATTATTAAATTAAATCCAATGCTTGTTAAACATAATACATAAGAAAAATATGTCATTTAATCATATAAAATATTCAGAACAAAATCAGTTAAAAACTTGTTGTGCACAAACCTGATTTGAGTCGCTCCTAGGCCTTGACTCAATGTTCTTTATGCTTCTCAATATCCTTATCAATTGAAACATACAATTTAAAGTGTTTCAGCACTCAATGAATTTGCTTCCAGCCATAAAATCCAATATCTAAATTTTCTTGGTACTATTCCCTTCAATTTATTTCATTAGTCAACTTATAATGTTGACCCTTGATGCACTCCAAGTGAGTCAATTTTAATGTTCCCAATATGTCACATTTTAGAGCCCTTTTGTGTTGGCATATGTTACTAATTTCATTTTCAAGTGTATTGCATTTTATTACAATTTATCGAATTTTGGTGTACTATTTCGACCTAGCCATACGACCTAGTTCCCTCAGTTTTTGGGTTTCGGTCCAAACTACAAACTTGTAGGTCTATGTCTTATTGCACGTGGGGCAAAATTTCAGGTCATTCTGAGTTGTTTAGACCAAGATATGGTCAATTTACCAATACTGGACAGAATGCACTAAAATTGTAGGTTTAGGTCATTTTTAGGTCACTTTTTGTTTTGCTAGTTTTGGTACCTGAATTTGTGCAAGCTATTTGGCTTGGTTCTGGCCATTTCTGGGCTTTGGTATCTTCATAAGAATTATAGATATATGTCTAAACTATTCATGGTAAAAATTTCAGGTCATTTGGACCTATTTTGAGTGAGTTATGGACAAAACACTAACTACTACCCAAGTGGTCAATTTTTAGACTTTCAAGTCACTAATCCAAATTTTGTCATTTTTCAAGTTACCTTCTAGGCATAATTTAGGTAAGCTTTCCTCATAAAAGTTGGCACATTTTGTGCCTAGTTTCACCTCCAACTGGTCTCATACCAATTGGAGCCACACACTAAAGGTTCTAAGCTAAAACATACACTACCCTATTACACATTGTTCATCTTTACCAATTACACATCCAACACTTACCAAATTAACTCTTCCAAGCCAATTCTTATTTTTACCATAACATTAACACACTTTACTTCACATTTTTTTGTCATTTTGGCAGCTTGTAACCACTCTCAACAAACACGTTATAACTCAAAATTTTTCTAAGTCCAATTATAACAATTAACCACATGACATACCTCATTTACATGTCCAAATTCAAACCATTATACACATATCCATGCTGCCATCAATAATAACATCTTAGAAAACCATATACAAGTAAAAAATAAGCTACATATACAGAATTTCCATGGCTGCCAAAATGTACATCTCCATTAAAACATCAAACATTAAAAATTCTTCCATAAATCAATTACCCACAACCTTGGTTACACTTTTAATGAAGCAAGAATTGAAAACACTCACTTACCACTTTTGAAGTTCTTCAAAACCTCACCAAAACTTAACTTTCTTGCTACCTATCTACTGCCCATGGTGTGAGGATCACTTTTAAGGAAGGGACTTACAAGAATTGATGGCTTGAAAGTGAGGATTAGAGCTTGCATGGGTGGCCGGCCATGGAGTTTCCTCTCAATTGTTTTGGCTGGTTTTTCCCAAGGTTGAAGATGACAGAATTTTTCTGTCCAAAGGGTGATTAAAGGTCCACTTAAGTGGTGTTAGTGGAGCACTAATTGAATAAAAATATATTTTAATGTTAACTTTTCAATTTTCCACAATTTCCTCCTATCTTTTGCTATTTAGATTATGTACTACTATTTTAATTTTTCCTGGTATTTTCTAAGTGTGATATCATTTATTTTTAACGGACATTTAGGTCAAAAGAAAACTCGGGGTGTCAAATGACCACAATGCCCCTATTTTGGTTACATTCCCGATTTTTTGGTAACCCCGAGTTTGGTCGTTTTCTCGATTTCTCATTTTTCTTTGTACTGATTAATTAATTTTTCTTTGATATTTCTAATGACATTTATACTTCAATAGATTAAGTCTTAAAAATATTTTTCAGGGTTCCCCGCGGTCCAAGGCTAGTCAACGGTCCATGCCGCAACTTCCGGGTGTGGTCACCCATCGCTATGGTTCTCGGCTCGTTTAACTTGGTTACATTTCATTGCTATTATTTTTCCTTAGTTTTTCTTGTATTTCATTATTTTATGTCCCCTCATCCATATCTAAGTGTAGTTCTAGGCATCCTAGCTATTCAGACAACACTGGTCATCGGAACAGTAGAACGCACTACTGAACATAGGGGTGTTACAAAATTTCCACTGTAACAATGACCAATGGAACAGTAAACTTAAGATATGAAATCTAAAAAATTTTGAATAACATAAAATATGCTTTGAAATGGTATTAGAAATCAATGCCAACAAAAATAAATTGCAAAATGTGGTATCTTGATGAACTTAGGTTCAACAAATCTATTATGTATTAAAAAGTCAACTTTTGTGTAGGAATAGTTAAGTGAATAGTAACCTTAATGAGATGAATGCAAAGGACCAAAACTTAAGTTGCTAATGATACCTCACTTAAATGATTTAAGGTTTGTTTAAATCATATGATTAGTTTGATGGGATTTGTATCAAATGGAACTTAGGAGAAATAGTTGATATAATTTGAAATGTGAATTGTAAATTACTATAAATGAAATATTAAAGGTATAAATGATGTGTAAACAATATTTGGGGGCTTTCCCTTTTTATTGAATAAAAAAAATGAAAATTTTCTTGAACCTAGATACATGTGAATTGGTGTAATAAATTAGATAAGAAATTATAAGTGATAAATAGATAGTGAGATTGATAAATAGTGAACTATATAAATGAATTATGTTAATGTATGAATGAGATAGTAATTCTCATTATTGTAGAAGAGAAAAATATTTTGAATACAATGGTACATGAGAACCATTGTTTTGAATTGTGATCATTATGGATAACAGAATGAATATATAAATTACGATAAATGCATAAATTATGTAAATATTAGACTTAGAGATTTACGTTTTTGTTATGAAAAATATTAAAATGCTAGAAATTATAATTAGAACCTATAATGAAATAATGAAACTTATGAACATTTAATGGTACTATGTGCCCATGTATTGCCTAGACACGTGTGTCAGATTGGATAGATTGGCGTGCCAATAGGGTATTATTTTAGCCGTACTGCGAAAGGCTTTATGCCTGTATTCATGGCTTTATGCCTGCACTCATGGCTTTATGCCCATACTCATAGCTTTTATGCTCGATTATGTGTTATCATGGCTTTTTAGACATACTGATTGTATACGTGGTTGACGTTCCGCGTCCCATGGTATGACGGCCCGAGGCACCATGGTGTCTAGTGCCAATGACCCGTTATCCAGTTTAGTCAGCCTGTCACAGGTTACCTGGGCAGTGTAAATTATTGAAATTATTTAAGCATATTAGCAATTAAAAAACATTAGAAAGTATTAAATAAAATATGAAAAAGAGATTAGCAATAGAAACATAACAAAAATGCAATTTGCAGAATCGTAGAGAGACCTCAAATACAATACTCCTAGAATAAAATGTATATTGAATATTATTATTGTAAAGCTATAAACTCAGTACTTCCAACGAGCAACGAATTAGCATATAAGATAGTTAATACTAGAAATGTCATTTTAAATCAAATTGATACTTGAATATTAAGAATGCTTGATTCTTTCTGTATTTGTATACATTATTTCTTATTATATTATTGCACCACTAAGCAGAAATGCTTAGTGCGATGGATTTATTTCCTTCGGGTAGGTACTGAAGGCAAAACCTAGTGGATATTAGACTGAAATTTTGAAGTCCAGATCTGCAGAAGTATCAGAAGTGTTCAAGTTGTAGCAATGCACGTAGATAGGACTCACAAAAGTTATTTTATGTATTTATAATTAGTTATTATGTTGAAATATAAATTATAAAATTGTAATTAATTTGTATATTATGTAAATTGTAAATTATGTAATTAATAGAAATTTGAAAATTTTGAAATATGAAATGAGCATGAATGAATATGCATGGTAATGAATAAGAATCGAAATGTATGGACACTATTAAAAATGATGAGCATGGATGAGATCTTTATTTGAAAATATTATTGAAAATTTCAAACAGGTGAATAGTGAAATACATCAACTAGTAATAAAATAGGGAAATCTTCGCTGGTTTCTCCGTAGAAAAATAATTGATATTAAAATATAACGAGATCAAATTATTAAAGAAATAAAGTAAGATAAGATAGGGTGCTCTGGCACCGAATGTAGCACGCCTTGCTCGGCTACACAGTAGTTGGGTGAGGGGTGTTACATATAACCCGAGCCAACATATTCATTTCCAAAATAAATATTACAAACATCATTTGTGAACTGAAATTCATAACTATCTAGTCAAACTAGATACAGAAATGATGTTCTTAAAAGCATCAGGTACATATAAAATATTATTTAAATACAAAACATGTTCATACATGTGCAAAGATTTAGATCTTATGGCTAAAGCTTCAATGGTTGAGCCATTACCAATCCGGAGTCTAACATCTCGTGTTTGCAAGCTGCTACTACTCACTAGTTCCTATATATCAAAAGTAATGTGAGAACTAGCATTAGTATCTAAAACCCAAGCTATAGATGAACTATGAGCATCATCAGAATCTAAATAACAAGAACCTTGAATTTCAAAAATAGCTGAAGGAGTGGAAGTGTGATTATTGGGCATTAGAACCTTGAATTTCAAAAATTATTTCTAAGGTTACATGCACCATACCAAGTTTCTTATGACCCTAATCAATTTCCAATGCCCAATTGCATATCAAAACATATTTTAACATACATTAAAATTTCATTTGCAATTTAAGATTATAAATTAACATTTAATTCAATGAAACCCTAACTAAAAGAGGGATTTTTAGGTACTAACCTCTTAATGCACAATTGATGCAATCTTAGGATGTTCTTAGGACCCCAAATGTTGTCCCTCTAGTTTGTCCACCACAAGCACACACCAAAGTAGCAATGACAGCCCCTAGATTGGCTTCTCAAGCCTTGTTAACCAATTATGAGATGGGGTTTATGCGTTGTGAAGGTTGTATGAATGTATTGGGTGTTAGAAACACTTTCTAATAATTTTAATTCAAGAGGAAATCATAGTTTTTCCCTTTAAATCAATTGAGAAATTGAGAGGAGAAGGAGAGAGCAATGCGATGGCAACTAATTGAAGAAAAGAGAGAAGTGGCTATTTTTTCTTATAACCTTTCTTTATATATTTAGGTCAAACCCTAACTCTCTTGCCACATTTCATCACAAGATCCCATCTTATTATTATTTAATTTAATCCTATGAAGCCAAGTGTCAAACTCCATTTAAATCATGACATGTGGTCTTCCATCATAAGAAGACAAGTAGCAAGATCATATGGTGCCATATGTCACCATCTCATGATGCCATATGTCACCATATGAAAAGACCAATTTGCCTTTACTCCTTAATTTGAGTTCTCAACCCAAAATTATAATTTCTCCCCTTTAATTCAATTTATATCAATTATAAATTAATTAATTAACTAACTTCCATTAATTAATTTCTCATAATTAAATTCATATTTAATGAAATTAAATATAAATTTAATTTATACTATACATCCAATAACCTAGATTCGGTTTCAAATCATGCTAGTGACTTTGCAATCTTATTGCAAACCAAACCTCTTTAATTAATTAATTAAACTCTTTAATTGATCAATTAAATCACATTTTAAATGATGATTAGCTTGTGTAGATGTGCGACTTACTAGGCTCATTATTTATTGGTAATGAGAAATGATATTAACTCTTAATATCATTAGAACTCTTTCTTACTGTAAATGATTTCTCTAAATCATTTCAGGCATCTCATAGACCATGGTTGACACCTAGTATAGTATGCCATGGCCACCCAATTAGTAATAAGGAATATCTTAAATGAACCTTTAATTATAGTTACCATGCACTAGAATCTCTCCGTTATAAAATCCCAATTCGTGTTGGAGTCATGGTTAATGTCAAACCCCATTTTCTATGAAAATTATGTTCTCTTTTAATTCCACTTCTTGATTAATTAGATTTTCTTGTCAGAAACTCTTTTATGACTAAATCTGTCTGTCCTGGCCCGAAACTTGAAACATCAAGAACAATTAAATGAACATAGGATTTTATCCCTATTTACTTTGGGTATTGGATTCCATCTTAATCAGAACCTATCTCCATATGTAACTAGTAGGAGCCAACACATGCCTATATTGTTAGTAGTATGCCCTAGAGCATATCATTTAGTATGTATCTTGTACATATTTTATTAATAAAAGGCAATTTCACTTTTCCGTTTATATAATATATTTATGTGTAATAGAAAGGTCCATTGATATTTTGTTAGAAATTCTATTCTTAAGTTGTTAAGAATATGAGTGACAGTATTTCTTGCACAAAGTATCATAAATTGATTCATAATCGAGGATACTTCACTTAAGACATGACTTATCCAGAAAGATTGTAATCATGTTTGTTCCTAAGGTATTTATATGAGATATAAATAAGATGGAATGGTGAGTCTCATGCCATATAACAAACATGACAGGCACTTATGCATAATAAGTAGGCCGAAGCAGTGACGCATATGACAAGCACATGGAGTTTACTCTTGTCAATGCATTGACATATATCATATCAGTACATACAATCTTTAAACCTGAGATACAGTTATCTTGTATATAGGTGGTTTGAGTTTGATACTGCTTTCATACTTGTACTGTGTATGGGTATATAGGCATGTGTTCGCTCCTACTAGTTATATATGGAGGTAGGTGTTTGTGACACCCCTTACCCGTCTACAGTGTAGCCGAGCAAGTTATGCCACTCAGTGTGCCGGAGCACCAATTTATGTTTCTATTACAATTTATTCCTTTTAATTCATATATTTTCAATTTTGATAAATCTAAATTTTTCCACAAATTTTATAGAAAATTCAGCAGAGTGTCAGCTATAAATCGGAAAAACAGTTCTTCTGAACCTGTTTAAAAACACTTCCAATATAATTTCCAAATCCAAACTCCATTATACACATTTCAAGTCAATCTCAAAATCTCAATATCAAATCACAATACTATTTTCTAAACTTTTATGTTCACTTCATCACTTGAAGCATATTCATAAATATTTTTCAAAATTTCATTTATCAACATACATTATAGAGAAAATTTTGATAATATGAAATTTCATACATTTACATCATCAAATAATTTCAAGAGTTTATAGTTACAATCCCAAAACTAATACAAAATACAAAATACAAAATGCTACCCAAAATACTAATGTCCTACCATATGCATTGCAGAGGTGAGGTGACTCTAGACTCTGGATGCAGTTCTGAAGGCTCACCCTGTCTGATGTCTTCTGGGCTCCCCAGCTAGGTCTCCAGTACCTGCGCGTGGCAAGAGCAGTGCGCTAAGCAATTCTGCTTAGTGGTGACAATATAAAATAAAATAAAATAAAATAAAATAAGCAGGCAGAATGTATGTTTACATTTTTTGGTAGACTTAATTTCCGATATTATTTGCAGTATTATTCGATTTAAATTTGGTAAGATTTATTAACATTGCCCGAGTAACCCATACTAGTCGACTGGACTGGATAAATGGATAAACTGGCACTGGGTACTAAGTACCTCGGACCATCACACCTTCGGTCACATTGTATCTCTCGGTGTGCAACAGAATAGCTAATAAGCTGTAATAATAATCAGGGATAAAACCTGAGTGTAACAACTCAAATAACATAGCCAAAGGCTATTATGTCACAAAATGGCATGGGAAGCCATGAAACACAGAATGGCATGAAGCCATATGCAGTACTGCTAACAGAACCCTATTGGCATGCCAAGCTATCCAAACCAATCTTTCTAGGTATACTAGGGCATTTTACACTTTTAAGCTTCACAATTTTTGAAATTTAAGTTTTAGTGTTACTATTCCATTCATTAGTCAACAAAAATGTTGACTTTTGCATAGGCAATAGGTACATTGGTTTAAATATCATCAACATACCACATTTTGCATTTTAAATTTGTTGGTATTGGTTGTCAATACCATTTCTAAGCTTTATGTTAATTAGGCAGAATTTTCAGTTTTCATGCTTTATTTTTACTGTTCTATTAGTCATTTTTGCAGTGGGAATTTGGCAAAATGATCAACATGAAAGTTGTTCCTTATTTTGTCTAGTTGAATTTCCTTTTTTGAATCACTCCATTTGGAGTTTTTTAACTCAAGTTATGGCCCAAAAACTACAACTGGCCGGATTGAAATTTTGTCCAGAATTTCTGGACTGACCAAATCTATAGTGTTAGGAACAGTGACTCCAACTTACTTTTTGAATATGTTCTGGTCAAAATTTGGGTTAGGTTTCTTCATGAAAGTTGTTGGTTTATATTTCAGCTTGTTGCTGGTAAAATTTCAGACCTTTCTACACTGAGTTATGGCCAAATGACCAAACACTGTTCATTTTGCCCAGGCAAACTGCAGGTCACCCGGATTAGGGCAATCTTTTAGTCCACTAAATTTGGTTTTCTGGGCATGGTTTCTTCACCAAAGTTGTGCCAATATGTCTGTAGTTTCATGTCCAATTAGCCTTGCACCAATTGAACCTCTACAATTAAAGCTATTGCTACCCAAACCTGCTGGACTCATGTCCAATTCTGCAGGTCACCAAGGCAGCCACACCAAACCCAAATCCCACTACTCAACACACTTCATTTTTTAATTAAATAGAACCAAATGGTCACTAATTTACCATTGAAACCTATTTTCATCATCACATGGTCAAAGTCCCATTTTCCCACCCCAAACCCTAACTTAAACATTACAATTCATGCATTATCATTGCATTTCTCCAATCCACTTAATTCATGTATATTGAGGGTAGCCGTACCACCTTTTTAACTTCATTAAAATAATCACAATCTTGCCCTAACATGGCTACCAAAATTTAGGTTTTACATACAAATGGTATTCCATCAATTTCCTTATCATTTGCACTCATTCATAGTCATAATACATGAATTTAAAGCGAAAGAACAAGGTTAGGTCACTAACCTCTATGGAGTGAGATTTTCCACTTGCTAGGGTTGCTCTTTTCCTTTTCTTTTTGCTTCCAAAAGAATCACCAAGATGCAAGAACACTTTTTTGTGTTGGGAGTATAGGGTTTAGTGGGGTGAGAGCTAAGGAAATCAAGCTTTGAAAAAGCTTGCTATGGTTGGCAATGGTGGATAGGTCATGGCAAGGAAGAGATGAGGAAGAAGAGTTCTGATTTTCTTTTGTTTTCCAGCCCATTTGGTCTCTTTTAAACAAAGTTATGCCATGTGTCCATATTGGGTTGGTTGGGAAAACTTTAATAACATCACTATGATGTCATAATGCCATTTTTTTTCATTTTCTCTCCATTTCTTGTCTAATTAATTTCAATTAAATTTTTAACAACATTTATTCATATTTTATGTTATATAAATTATTTATTTAACTGGACAAGTTGGCCAAAAATCATTTCTAAAGACGAAATGACTAATATGCCCTCCGTTTGGCTTAACGAGCCAAAATTGTCTGTGCCGATTGAAAAATATTTCTAAGTATTTTCTTGGCATTATAATGTCATAAGAACCTCAATGACCCTTTTCTGGAGTCCCAAAAATTAATTTATAATTTTTCCCCCGGGTCTAGCGCTCCTAGTTGTGAGAACCGCAACTTCTCACTAGGTTACCCATCGCTAGGGCACCGGCTCATTTAACTTGATTGTATTTTATTTCTAAAATTTTTCCTAAATTTTTCTTATTAATATTTGAGTTCATTATGGTTCCTCCCTTTAGTTTAAATATTTTTCCAAGCGTTCTAGCTGTCCAGACCGACACTGGTCACTGGAACAGTAGATTGTACGGACTAGCTAAAGTGAGAATGTTACAACTCTACCCCTTTAATAAAAATTTCATCCTTGAAATTTACCTGATGCAAACAGTTGAGGGAATTGTTGCCTCATCATCTCTTCACTTTCCCAAGTTGCCTCTTCAGTGTTGTGGTGCCTCCAAAGCACTTTCACTAGTGGAATTTGTTTATTTCTCAGTTTCTTCACTTCCCGAGCTAAGATCTGTATAGGTTCTTCTGTATATATCAAGTCCAATTAGATTTCAATCTCTTCCATGGAAATGACATGTGAAGGGTCTAAGCGATATCTTCTCAGTATAGAAACATGGAATACATTATGAATTTTATCCAGTTCTGGTGGTAAAGCTAGCTAATAGGCCACTGGTCCCACACGTTCAATGATTTCATATGGGCCAATGAACCTAGGGCTTAACTTACCCATTCTTCCAAACCTCAGTACTTTCTTCCATAGTGAGACTTTGAGAAATACTTTATCGCCAACTGCGTACTCAATCTCTTTTCTCTTCAAGTCGGCATAAGATTTATGTCTATCTGAGGCAACCTTCGGGTTAGCTTTGATTATCTTCACTTTCTCCTCAGTTTGTTTCAACAGGTCTAGTCCTACCAGCTTATCTTCGGCCAATTCAATACAACACAGTGGGGTTCTATATTTCCTCCCATACAGTGCTTCATACAGAGCCATTTGAATGCTAGCTTGGTAGCTATTATTATATGCGAATTCTACCAGTGGGAGGTATCTATCCCAACTCCCCTCAAACTCAATGACACAACTCCTTTGCATATCCTCCAGGATCTACCACATAATTCACATTGTTACTATCATTTCAATTTATTAATTGCGAAAATTCAATTAGTTCTTAGGTTTACCTGGATTACTCGTTCTGACTGTCCATCCGTCTGGGGATGAAAAGCCGTGCTAAAACGAAGTTATGTGCCCAAGGCTTCTTGCAATTTTTTCCAGAATCTCGATGTAAACCTTGGGTCTCGGTCAAATATGATGGTGTTAGTAGTATGCCCTAGAGCATATCATTTAGTATGCATCTTGTACATATTTTTATTAATAAAAGGCATTTCCACTTTTCCGTTTACATAATATATTTATGTGTAATAGAAAAGGTCCATTGATATTTTGTTAGAAATATTATTCTTAAGTTGTTAAGAATATGAGTGACAATATTTCTAGCACGAAGTATCATAAATAGGTTCACAATCGAGGATACTTCATAATAAGGACATGACTTATCCAGAAAGATTGAATTCATGTTTGTTCCCAAGTTATTTATATGAGATATAAATAAGATGGAATGGTGAGTCTCATGCAATATAACAAACATGATAGGCACTTATAAATGATAAGTAGGCTGAACCAGTGACATTTATGACAAGCACATGGAGTTTACTCTTGTCAATGTGTTGTCATAAATCATATCAGTGCATATAATCTTTAGACCTGAGATAGCACAGTTATCTTGTATATAGGTAGTTTGAGTTTGATACTGCTTTCATACTTGTACTGTGTATGGGTATATGGGCATGTGTTGGCTCCTACTAGTTATATATGGAGGTAGGTGTTGATCAAGATGGAATTGGTTCCTCTAAGTAAATAGAGATAAAATCCTATGTTCATTTAATTGTTCTTGATGTTTCAAGTTCCTGGCCAGGACAGATAAATTTATTCAGAAAAGAGTTTCTGATGAGAAAATCTTTTTAATCAAGAACTGGAATTAAAAGAGAACATAATATTCATAGCAAATGGAGTTTGACATAAACCATGACTCCAGCTTGAGTTGGGATTTTGTAACAGAGAGATTCTAGTGCATGGTAACATATGATTATAGGTTCATTTAAGGTAAACCTTATTACTAATTGGGTGGCCATGGCATGC
Organism: Hevea brasiliensis; assembly: GCF_030052815.1. Classification (NCBI taxonomy): domain Eukaryota; kingdom Viridiplantae; phylum Streptophyta; class Magnoliopsida; order Malpighiales; family Euphorbiaceae; genus Hevea; species Hevea brasiliensis. The sequence goes on along the minus strand of NC_079499.1, from coordinate 59,536,337 downwards.
TATGCTAGGTGTTAACCATGGTCTATGAAGTTCATAAAATGATTTAGAGAAATCATTTATGGTAAGAAAGAGTTCTGATGATATTAAGAGTTGATATCATGTCTCATTGCCAATTAGTGATGAGCCTAGTAAGTCACACACATACACAAGTTATCACCTAATTAAATATGATTTAATTAATTAATTAAAGAGTTTAATTGATTAATTAAATAGGTTTGGTTTGCAATTAGTTTGCAAAGTCCCTAGCATGACTTGAAACCAAATATAGATTATTGGATGTATAATATAAGTTAAATTTATTTTTAAAGTGTTTAAATATGAATATAATTAATGAGAAATTAATTAATAGAGATTAATTAATTAATTTATATTTGATATAAATTAATTAGAAGAAGAAAAATAATTATTTTGGGTTGAGAACTCAAAATTAAGACACAGGGGCATTTTGGTCATTTTGCAGTGTGACACCTAGCACCATGAGATGGTGACACATGGCATAACACATAAGCCTGCCAAATGTTTTTTTAATCATGTAAGATGATTAAAATCAAGATTACATATAGGTTTGACACTTGGCACAATGTGATTGGGTCACTTAAACCTAGAGCTAATCAAAGGGTGACATGTGGAAAGGGTTTAATGTGTTAACCTAGCTATTTAAGTTTTGTTATGAGAAAATAAAAGACAACCAGTAGCCACACTCCTTGGTCACGCCATTTTGCAGCCCTCCCTCTATTCTTCTTCATCTCTCATCAATTCAAAGAGATTAGCCATCAATCTCTTGAATTAAGAACACTAGAAATTGTTTCTAGTGTCCTGTTTACATCTCTAATCTCTTAAAAGGCAGAACTTGAATTTCTAATTAATAGAAAAGGCTTTAGAAGCTGTTCAAGGGCTGCCATAGGTGTTCTTGGTGTGGACAAGCTAGAGGGACAATATCTGGTGTCCTAAAGACGAATCTCAAAGGCGCAGACACGCTGCAGTGCATCAAGAGGTTAGTATAATCGTTCTTGATTTAATCTAGGGTTCTAAAATTAATCTGATTAATTTTAAAATCTTAAATGGCAAATGTAGATCCAAAAACATATTAAAAGAGTTTTAATATGTTGTTTATCATTGAAATCAAATAGATAAAAATAAATCTTGCATGATGCATGTGACCCTAGGTGAAAATTTTTGAATTCAATGGTATAAACTTGTGTTTTTCACGCTTCCGTTCCTACAATTGGTATCAGAGCCACTATATTTGCCATTTAGATTGTTGATTATATGATTTAATTGTGTGATTTGATCATGAGATGATTGATCCATTGCTGGTTGGATCAAGAGGTGTGGCAGCATGCTTGATGAACTCCAACATGGTGCGCATGGCTTTGGAAGATCATGGTGCGCATGGTTGTTATTAAATTCTGCAATTGTTGCATGATGAAAGGTTCATCATATGACTAATTAAAATGTTTAATTAGGATTTTTAATCACACAATTAAATTATGATTCAAATCAAAAATTTTAAAAATTGTTTGAATGTGATTCAAATCTGAATTTTAAAAGTTGTTTGAATGTGATTCAAATCTGAATTTTTAAAGTTGTTTGAATCATATTTAAATCTGATTTTTTTAAATTGATTGAATAAAATTTAGATCTGATTTTTTAAAAATTGTTTGAATGTGATTCAAATCTGATTTTTTTAAAAATTGTTTGAATGTGATTCAAATCTGAATTTTTGAAGTTGTTTGAATGTAATTCAAATTTGAATTTTTTAAATTTGTTTGAATGAGATTCAAATCTGAATTTTTAAATTTATTTGAATCATATTCAAATCTGAATTTTTAAGTTGAATATGAGATATTCAATTTAATTTAAGTATGTATGTTTTATTTAATTGTTAAATAGTAATATGCATGATGGATGATCATGGACTATAAAAGACCAATGTGATTGGATTTATTTCTTTTATGTTTCTTTGGGATTGTAAATTAATTAATTTATTTTAATTTATTTTGGTGGGACCAGTGGGAGGAATTCAAGATCAAGTGTTGATTATGTACTCCTTCAGCAACTCTTGCAAAATGAATGAATGAAATGCACCTAGGAATGCCCTGATTCAATTCTTGGTGGCTCAGAATTGAATCCCTTAGAAAGTCCATGATCATACCATATTTACTGCTTATCCATGAATGCATGAGATGTATGGAAATGTATACAATTATATGATATATGCATGCTAATTGGACAATGTGCAAAGTGAGACCTTAATAGTAATTAGAATGACCATAAAATCTTCCAAACAAATGATTAAGTTGGATATGCTATAATTAAAGTAATTATAACATAGGCCCTCCATTGGGGCAATTATTTTAAGAAATTTTAAATAGTTGCATGAGATGCAATTAATTTAAGAGATTTTCTTAAGAATAATTGTTAAGCATGAGATGTTGTAAATATGTAAATGGTTTGGTGGCCAATATTGGATGTACTTGAGGACATTAAAATTATTTACATAATTACTGGCTCAATGGGATCAACTTAACTTTTGCAAGATAAGTCAATAATGGATGTACCTGAGATTTTGAGCATTAGGGGCTAGGTAAAGGATTGAACCTCACATGAGATGTGATGGGCAAGGAGTTGCTCACTTATAGTTTATTGTAATTCCAATAATGGATGTACCTGAGGATGATCAATAGAATTATAAGAATTCAATCACCCACTAGAAATCCATCCAACTAGGATTTCCGTTTCCTACTTTGGAAGTGTAGGATTCGTTAAGTTAGTGGGAGGACCAATTTGATTAAAAGACCATAATCATTTTGGTTAATTACATGATACATTTACTAATTAATCTGGTTATTTTCTGCAGTTAATTTTCTGATAAAAATGAGCACAAAACAACCACCACCATCCAATATCCTTGCGAGCATACTTGATCACAATAGGTTGACAGGACCAAATCTGTCTGATTGGCTAAGAAATTTGAAGCTTGTCCTGAACCTTGAACATATAGGATATGTTCTAGATTCAAATGTTCCTGGTCCCTTACCTCCAGAGGCCACACAAGAGGAACATGAAACTTTGGACAAGTGGAAGGAGCATGATATGAGAGCTAAGTGTTACATGCTTGCTTCCATGAGTAATGAGTTACAGAAGCAACATGAGAACATGCAGAGTGCGAGTGAGATCCTCCTTCACCTACAAGAGTTGTATGGTGAGCACAGCAGAAATGCTAGGTATGAGATATCTAGACAGCTATTCCGTATGAGGATGTCTGAGGGACAGAATGTTAGGGATCATGTCCACAAGATGATTCGGCTGATTGAGCAGTTGGAACATCTTGACTTCAACATGGATTTCCAACTACAGACGGATTTGATCCTTCAGTCCCTTCCTAAGTCTTTTGGGAATTTTGTGATAAATTTCCATATGACTAAATAGGAATGCACCTTAGCTGGTTTACTCAACATGCTGGTTATTGCCCAAAAGAGTATGCCAGGCAATAAAAGAAAAGAGGTAGCTTTGATTGCATCTTCTTCTGCTGGAAAGTCCAACAAGAAGAAGGGCAATAAGAAAAAGAAACCTCAAATTCCTGGTCCTTCCAAGAAGATAGCCAAGCAGAAAAAACAAAGATCAAAGTTGACAAAGGTAAAGGAAAGTGTTTCCACTACCAGTAGGAAAGTGTTTCCACTGCCAGCAGGAAAGTGTTTCCACTGTCCAGAGTATAGCAATCTAAAAGAATGTAATGCCATGATGAAAATCAACTCAAAATTCAAAATATATTTGGCACTTAAGATTAGGTTATGTTGCAGAAGATAGGATTGCAAAATTGGAGAAAATGGGGATTCTATCCTCATTGGGCTCTGAGCCTACTCCAACTTGTGAATCTTGTCTTCAGGGAAAATTGACTAGATCACCCTTTGTTGGACAAGGGCTAAGAGCTGAAAATATTTTGGAGCTAATACATAGTGATGTATGTGGTCCATTTAAAGAAATGGCTAGAGGGGGTTTTCATTATTTTATTACCTTTACTGATGATAAATCAAGGTTTGGGTATTTGTATTTGATGAAATACAAACATGAATCTTTTGAAAAGTTCAAAGAATTTAAGTTTGAAGTAGAAAATCAAACAGGAAAGAATATTAAAGCTCTTCGATCAGATCGTGGAGGTGAATATTTGAGTACTGAATTTGATGAATACTTGAGAGAGCATGGCATTGTTTCTCAGCTGACTCCTCCAGGAATGCCACAGCTGAATGGTGTATCTGAAAGGAGAAATCGCACCCTATTGGATATGGTACGTAGTATGATGAGCTATACTGATATGCCAATCTTCTTTTGGGGATTTGCATTAGAATCAACTTTGTATATTCTGAATAGGATTCCATCAAAATCAGTTACTTCCACACCTTATGAGATATGGCATGGAAGAAAACCAAGTCTTAAGCATGTTAAGATTTGGGGTTGTCCAGCTTATATCAAAAAGCTGAAAACTGATAAATTGGAGACGGATCGAGAAAAGGTCGATTTGTTGGATATCCAAAAGATAGTTTTGGATATTATTTTTATTTGCCTACTTCACAAAAGGTTGTGATAAGTAGAGATGCCACATTTCTTGAACAACAGTTTGTTCAAGAAGGAGGCAAAGGAAGGCAAATAGAGTTAGAATTGGAGAATTCTGACCAACCAACAGATCGGATGGATATAGATCCATCTAGTCAACCAATACCCATTGATGAAACATCTATAGCTGTTCCTCGTAGAACAACCAGGGTATCTCACCCACCAGTGAGATATGGTTTCCTTCATGAAGAAGAACAAGAGTTGTATACTCATGAAGAAGTAGATAATGGAGATGATCCACTTACCTATGAAGAAGCTATATCAGATATAGACTCTTCAAAATGGATTGATGCTATGAAATCCGAGATTGATTCCATGTATAAAAATCAAGTTTGGGATCTTGTTGACCCACCTGAAGGTATTATACCTATAGGGAACAAATGGGTTTTCAAGAAGAAAATTGGTTCTGATGGAAAGGTAGAGACCTATAAGGCAAGGCTAGTAGCGAAAGGGTTTCGCCAAAGGCAAGGAATCGACTATGAGGAGACTTTCTCGCTTGGTGCCATGCTTAAATCAATTAGGATTTTATTAGCAATAGCTGCATACTATGATTATGAGATTTGGCAGATGGATGTCAAAACAGCTTTTCTCAATGGATACATTGAAGAAAACATTTTTATGGAATAACCTAGGGGATTTGAATCCCAAGATGGTTCCAAGGTATGCAAGCTAAAGCGATCCATTTATGGGTTGAAACAAGCTTCGAGGACTTAGAACATCCGTTTTGATGAAGCCATTAAATCCTTTGGTTTTATCAAAAATGAGGATGAGCCATGTGTATATAAGAAGGTTAGTGACAGTGCTATCACTTTCCTTATCTTATATGTGGATGACATACTATTGATGGGTAATGACACAGGTATGTTGACGACTATAAAGGTATGGTTGTCAAATACATTCTCCATGAAAGACTTAGGGGAGGCAACCTATATTCTTGGAATTCGCATCTATAGAGATAGAGCGAAAAGAATAATTGGTTTATCCCAAAGTCTATACCTGGAAAAGGTATTAAAGAGGTTTAACATGCTTGATTCCAAGAGAGGATTATTACCAGTGAGACATGGTATCCATCTTTCTAAAGAGATGTCTCCAAAGACACCTGAAGAAAGAGATAAGATGGCCAGGATTCCATATGCTTCAGCTATTGGAAGTTTAATGTATGCAATGTTGTGCACTAGGCCGGATATCGCATATGCTGTTAGTTTGACTAGCAGGTATCAATCCAATCCAGGTTTGGAACACTGGATAGCTGTCAAGAATATTCTTAAGTACTTGAGAAGAACTAAGGATTTATTCTTGATTTATGGAGGTGGAGACTTGCAATTGGATGGTTATCGATTACGATTTCCAATCGGATATCGATGATAGAAAGTCTACCTCTGGATATGTGTTCATTTAAAATGGAGGTGCGATCGGTTGGAAGAGTTCCAAGCGAGCAAGACTGCAGATTCCACTACGAGTGAGTATATTCTTTGCATCGAATCTTGCAAAGGAAGCTGTTTGGATAAAGAAGTTCGTGACAGAACTTACAGTTGTTCCTTCCGTTGAGTCAGCAGTTTCATTACACTGTGACAATAATGGAGCAGTCATACAGGCTAAGGAACTAAGGTCTCACCCAAAATCCAAACACATAGAAAGGCACTACCATATTATCAGAGATATAGTTGGGCAAGGCGATATAGCCATGCAGAAAAATAACATCAGCTGAAAAATCCAACTGATCCATTCACTAAGCCTTTGACATAAGCTCAATTAGACCGACATCTTGAGAAGATAGGTCTAAGATATTGTAATGAATGGCTCTAGTGCTAGTGGGAGATTGTTAGTAGTATGCCCTAGAGCATATCATTTAGTATGTATCTTGTACATATTTTTATTAATAAAAGGCATTTCCACTTTTTCGTTTACATAATATATTTATGTGTAATAGAAAAGGTCCATTGATATTTTGTTAGAAATATTATTCTTAAGTTGTTAAGAATATGAGTGACAATATTTCTAGCATGAAGTATCATAAATAGGTTCACAATCGAGGATACTTCATAATAAGGACATGACTTATCCAGAAAGATTGTATTCATGTTTGTTCCCAAGTTATTTATATGAGATATAAATAAGATGGAATGGTGAGTCTCATGCCATATAACAAACATGATAGGCACTTATAAATGATAAGTAGGCCGAACCAGTGACACTTATGACAAGCACATGGAGTTTACTCTTGTCAATGTTTTGTCATAAATCATATCAGTGCATATAATCTTTAGACCTGAGATAGCACAGTTATCTTGTATATAGGTAGTTTGAGTTTGATACTGCTTTCATACTTGTACTGTGTATGGATATATGGGCATGTGTTGGCTCCTGCTAGTTATATATGGAGGTAGGTGTTGATCAAGATGGAATCTGTTCCTCTAAGTAAATAGAGATAAAATCCTATGTTCATTTAATTGTTCTTGATGTTTCAAGTTCTGGCAGACAGATAGATTTATTCAGAAAAGAGTTTCTGATGAGAAAATCTTTTTAATCAAGAACTGGAATTAAAAGAGAACATAATATTCATAGGAAATGGAGTTTGACATAAACCATGACTCCAGCTTGAGTTGGGATTTTGTAACAGAGAGATTCTAGTGCATGGTAACATATGATTATAGGTTCATTTAAGGTATACCTTATTACTAATTGGGTGGCCATGGCATGCTATGCTAGGTGTTAACCATGGTCTATGAGGTTCATAAAATGATTTAGAGAAATCATTTATGGTAAGAAAGAGTTCTGATGATATTAAGAGTTGATATCATGTCTCATTGCCAATTAGTGATGAGCCTAGTAAGTCACACACATACACAAGTTATCACCTAATTAAATATGATTTAATTAATTAATTAAAGAGTTTAATTGATTAATTAAATAAGTTTGGTTTGCAATTAGTTTACAAAGTCCCTAGCATGACTTGAAACAAAATCTAGATTATTGGATGTATAATATAAGTTAAATTTATATTTAAAGTGTTTAAATATGAATTTAATTAATGAGAAATTAATTAATAGAGATTAATTAATTAATTTATATTTGATATAAATTAATTAGAAGAAGAAAAATAATTATTTTGGGTTGAGAACTCAAAATTAAGACACAGGGGCATTTTGGTCATTTTGCAGTGTGACACGTGACACCATGAGATGGTGACACATGGCATAACACATAAGCCTGCCAAATATTTTTTTAATCATGTAGGATGATTAAAATCAAGATTACATATAGGTTTGACACTTGGCACAATGTGATTGGGTAACTTAAACCTATAGCTAATCAAAGGGTGAAATGTGGCAAGGGTTTAATGTGTTAACCTAGCTATTTAAGTGTTGTTATGAGAAAATAAAATACAAGCAGCAGCCACACTCCTTGGTCACGCCATTTTGCAGCCCTCCCTCTATTCTTCTTCATCTCTCATTAATTCAAAGAGATTAGCCATCAATCTCTTGAATTAAGAACACTAGAAATTGTTTCTAGTGTCCTGTTTACATCTCTAATCTCTTAAAAGGCAGAACTTGAATTTCTAATTAATAGAAAAGGCTTTAGAAGCTGTTCAAGGGCTGCCATAGGTGTTCTTGGTGTGGACAAGCTAGAGGGACAACATCTGGTGTCCTGAAGATGAATCTCAAAGGCACAGACACGCTGCTGTGCATCAAGAGGTTAGTGTAATCATTCTTGATTTAATCTAGGATTCTAAAATTAATCTGATTAATTTTAAAATCTTAAATGGCAAATACAGATCCAAAAACATATTAAAAGAGTTTTAATATGTTGTTTATCATTGAAATCAAATAGATAATAATAAATCTTGCATGATGCATGTGACCCTAGGTGAAAATTTTTGAATTCAATGGTATAAACTTGTGTTTTTCACGCTTCCGTTCCTACAGATGGAAAGTGGGATTCCATGCAGTCTAACTATCTCACTGATATACAATTCTGCTAGCTTCTCCAGTGAGTAGTCAGTCCTAACTAGCAGAAAATGTGTTGACTTCGTCAATCTATCCACTATCACCCATACTGCATCATGCTTCTTTTGGGTGAGAGGTAGACCACTAACAAAATCCATAGTGACCCAGTCCCATTTCCATTCAGGTATGTTTATGGGCTGTAGCAATCCTGATGGAACTTGATGTTCTGCTTTAACTTGCTGACATATCAAACACTTAGTCACATAGTCAGCTATATCCCTCTTCATACTAGGCCACTAATAATGAGGCTTCAAATCATTATACATTTTCGTGCTTCCTGGGTGCATAGCATAAACACTAGTGTGTGCTTCTTTCAGTATACTAGTCTTCAGTTCCTCATCATCTGGTACACACACTCTTCCTCTGTAATACAGACACCCATTGTAACACCCTCATTGTAGCAACTCCGTACATTCTACTATTCTAGTGACTGGCGTCGGTCCGAACAGCTAAAACGTCCGGAAAAATATTTAAACTAAAGTTAGGAACCATAATTAACTCAAATATTAATAAGAAATATTTAGGAAAAATTTTAGAAATAAAATACAACCAAGTTAAACGAGCCGGTGCCCAAGCGATGGGTAACCCAGAGGGAAGTTGCGGTTCTCGCAACTAGGAGCCCTAGACCCAGGAAAAAATTCATAAAATAATTTTTGGGACTCCAGAAAAGGGTCATTGAGGTTCCTATGGCATTAGAATGCCAAGAAAATATTTAGAAAAATTTTTCAATGGGTACAGACAATTTTGACCCGTTAAGCCAAACGGAGGGCATTTTGGTCATTTCGCCTTCAGAGACGATTTTTGGCCGACTTGTCCAGTTAAGTAAATAATTATTATGACACAAAATGTGAATAAACATTACTAAAAATTAAATTGAAAATGAGTAGAGATGAAAAGAAAAGAAAATGAAAGAAAATACCTAATAATGACATCATATGATGTCATTAAAAACCTATCCACCAATCACAATTTGTTAAACTCATTAAAAGAGATAAAAGTGACCAAAAATTTGAAAAAGCAATCTGCATCTTCAACCTTTGGGTAGCCTAAAAAACGTTGAGAGAGAGAGAGAGAAGAGGTTCCACCATTAAAGCTCCCTTAAGCTTCATTTCCCACTTCAAACCACCTCAAAACCTTGTCCTCCCTTCACTAAAAATTTCCCTTACCACTAGAGCAAGACTTGGGCAGCAATTAGAAGAAGAGAAAGTGGAAGAAAGTGAGGTGTGAACAAGCTTAGAAAATCACCAAAGAGGTTAGTGCCATAACCTTTGCTTTTACATCTTTCTAATCATGAATTTGAGCTAAGTTAAGTTAAAAATTTGACAAAAATTGAATTAATGAAGCATTGTTATATTCCATGAAGTTTTGGCAGCCTTGACATGAGTTAGGGTTAGGAGAAATCTTTGGTTTAAAGTGACATATTGCTGCCCCTCTTATAAATTATATGATTAGTATAGCAAATTAGGAGTGGGATGCATGAATTGGAGGCTTGGTCAATTAGGGTTAGGGTTTTGGAGAGAAACTTGGACTTTGCTTGTGAAATGGTGAGTGAACATTTTAATGGTCAATTAATGACCATTTGAGGGAAGTTGACCATAAATTGAAGTGCATTAGAGTGTTACACACTGAATTGATAGGCTGCCTAGTGACAGCAGCAGGGTGGCTGTGATCCCAGCCCACTTGGACAGCCATAACTTTGGCTGTGTAGGTTCAATTGGTGTTTGGCCAATTGGACATGAAACTAGACTTATAATGGCACATTTTTTCTGAAGAAACCATGCCCAAAAGACCAAAGCAAGTAGACCAAAAGTTGGCCCCAATCCGGGTACCCTGTAAGCCAATTCTACAGAAATGACCAACTATTCATTTGGCCATAACTCACTGTAGATATGGTCAATTGACCTGAAATTTTTACAACAACAAGTTAAGACATAGACAAACAACTTTCATGCAGAAACATACCCCAAATTATGACCAAAACCTAACCCAAATGGCAGTGGCAGTCATTGTTCATGGTACTGTAGATTTGGTAAATTCTGTAGAATTGAAATCCGGCCAGCTGTGGTTTTTGGACCATATCTGGAGCTACAAAACTCCAAATGGACTGATTCAAAAAAGGAAATTCAACTAGACAAAATAAGGAACAACTTTCATGTTTACCATTTCTTCAAATTCCCACTGTAACAGTCATTAATGGAACAGTGAAGTTTAGGTACAAAAACTGAAAAATTCTGCTCACTTGTTTTAAGCTTAGAAATGGTATTAATGCTTAATGCCAACAAGTTTTCAATGCAAAATGTGGTATGTTGGGAGTGTCAAAAACAATGTACCTATTTTCTATCCAAAAGTCAACATTTTGTTGACCAATGAGGTGAATAGTAACACCAAAACTTGAAATTCAAAATTTGAAATTAGAAATGCATCTAGGGGACTTTAAATTGCAATTGGCAATTAATACTAGCAAATGTAAAACTCAAAATGTGGTATCTTGGAGAACTTAGGTTCAATAAATTTATTATGTATTAAAAAGTCAACATTTTGGTTGACAAGTAAGGTGAATAGTAATCAAAATAATTAGCAAACTAATATGAAGACCTAGAACCAATTCTAAGCTTAAATGCTTAGAATTGTATGACAAATGTGGACTATGCATCCTAGTCAAAATTGTTAAAAAGAAATTAAGGCCATAAATTTGAAATCCATGAAATATTTATGGATTACTTGAAACATGAGAAATAAGTCACCAAATTGATGTGAATAATTAGTTAGGGCTTATATGCCCATCACAAATGGAATTCATAACATATTAATAACTCAACTTGAAATATAAAAATTGTAATTACATGAGTAGATTCTTGAATGTATAAATGAGAAAAGAAAAATGTTTTGAGTACAATGGTATAAAAGGATAATTGATGTGAATTGTGATCATATAAATGATCAAATGAATGTATGAATTATAATCGAAATTTATCATGAAATAATGAAGTCATAAAACACAATATATTAATATTTAATGATATTATGTGCCCTTGTATTGCCTAGACATGTGTGTCATATTGGATAGTTTGGCATGCCAATAGGGTATTGTTTTAGCAGTATTGCAAAAGGCTTTAAGCCTATATTCATAGCTCTATGCCCGTATTCATGGCTTTATGCCCGTATTCATGGCTTTGTGCCAACATTCATGGCTTTTATGCCTCATTATGTGTTATCATGGCTTTTTAGCCATACTGACTGCATACGTGGTTGACGTTCTGCGTCCCATGGTATGACGGCCCGAGGCACCGCAGTGTCCAGTGCCAACGACCCGTTATCCAGTTTAGTCAGCCTGTCGTAGGTTACTTGGGCAGTGTAATCTATTTAAATAAATTAAGACTATTAGTAATTGAAAATATTAGAAATCAAATAAATGAGTTAATAAGACTTCAAAAGAATTAGTTAGAATTATGAAATGATCCAAACCATATAAAAAAAAATTGTTAAGTAAAATGATAAAAGAGTTGCAAAAATAGGTATAACTTAACTAAATATTTTAAATGTACCTTCTATTGCCATATAAATATAAACTGAATATTTTTATTAATTCTGTATGTTGTACATTATCATTGTGAATTTCGAAATTAAACACTTCCAAAGCGAAACAAATGAGAACAAAAGATAATTAATATTAGACACATTGTATTAAATTAAACAGATTCTTAAATATTCAAATTATGCTTCGTTCTTTCTTTATTTGTATATTTTATTTTCTTGTGCTATTATTGCACCACTAAGCAGCAATGCTTAGCGCGATGGATTTGTTTCCTCGCGCAGGTACTTTGACTAAGATTTTTGGAGTCCAGATCTGCAGAAGTGGCTGGAGTATTCAAGGTTGTCACCTCCTCAGCAATGCATGTAGATAGGGCCCATATAGATCATATTTTGTATTTAGTATAAAATGTTAGATATTGTATTATAATGTAGATTATGAGCAGGTAATTAATAGAAATGTAATGTAATTTAATAAATTAGCTTTTTCATATGTAATTAATTTATATATCATGTAAATTATGAAATTATTTAAATTAAAGAAATTTGAAAATTTTACTTATGTGATTTGAGCATGAATGAGATTGTATGGATTCGAAGACAGATTTGAAATATATAGATAATGCATGGAAATGAATATGAAATTGAGATATATGGATGAGATGTGAATTATGAGATGGTTATGAAAATAATTGATGAGATTTTATTTGTAAAATATTATTGAAACTTTCAAACAGGTAAATAGTAAAATACGTCAACTGGTAATAAAATAGGGGAAACTCCGCTGGTTTCTTCGTCGAAAAATTTATTAATATTAAAATATATCGAGATCAAAATATGAAAGGAATAAAGTAAGATAAGATAGGGTGCTCCAGCACCGAATGTAGCACACTTTGCTCGGCTACACTGTAGTCGGGTGAGCGGTGTTACACCCATCTACTTTCACTTCATATTCAGTTTCCTTTCCCTCTGGAATTTTACCCACAATGGCCATTAATTTTTCATCTGCCTTATGCCCATGTTGTATCTGTTGTAGCAGGGTTGGCCTCACTTGTAACTCAGCCAAAATAGCTCCATCTTGAGCTAAAGATAGATAGGCATTTAGTGATCTTAAAGCTGTGATGGACTTCCTGGTTAAAGCATCAGCAACTACATTTGCCTTCCCAGGATGATAATCTATCACACAATCATAGTCCTTTAAGAACTCAATCCATCGCCTCTGTCTAAGATTGAGTTCCTTCTGGGTTGGCAAATATTTTAGACTCTTATGGTCTGTATAGATGTAGCATTTTTCACCATATAAATAATGCCTCCATATCTTCAGTGTGAAGATAATTGCTGCTAACTCCAGATCATGAGTAGGGTAGTTCTGTTCATGTGGCCTTAACTACCTGGAAGCATAGGCGACCATTTTCCCTTCTTGCATCAATACACACCCTAGCCCATTATGCAAGGCATCACTATAGACCACGAAGTCTTTTCCCGACATTGGTTGTGTTAACATTGGTGCTTCTATCTACATAGCCTTCAGCCTCTCAAAACTAGCTTAGCACTTGTCGTTCCAGCCACATTTCACATTCTTGTGCAACAACTTAGTCATTGGAGCAGCTATGAGAGAAAACCCCTTCTCAAATGTTTTGTAATACCCAGCTAGCCCCAAGAAACTTCTAATCTCAGTTGTATTTCCAGGAGGCTTCTATTCCATCACTGCTTCTTTCTTTTTGGAATCCACACTAATCCCCTTAGCTGATACTATGTGTCCAAGAAAGGATATTTCACTCATACAGAAGTCACATTTGGATAACTTAGCATACAGCTTCTTTTCTTGCAGGGTTTGCAGAACAATCCTCAAATGTTCATCATGTTCTTCCCTGGTCTTGGAATACACCAAAATATCATCAATAAAGACCACTACAAACCGATCTAATTATGGATGGAAGATACGGTTCATAAGGTTCATAAATGCTGCTGGTGCATTTGTTAACCCAAACGGCATCACTAGAAATTCATAATGCCTATATCGGGTTCTTAATGCACTTTTTGACACATCTGCATCCTTTGCCCTCAACTGATGATACCCTGATCTGAGATCAATTTTTGAAAATACACCGACTCCTTTCAACTGATCAAACAAATCATCAATTATGGGCAATGGATATTTATTCTTCACAGTTACCTTGTTCAACTGCCGGTAATCAATACACAATCTGAAGGTTCCATCCTTCTTCTTCACAAACAACACCGGAGCTCCCTATGGTGACACACTGGGGCACCTGAACCCCTTATCGAGTAACTCTTGCAACTGAATTTTCAACTCCTTCAATTCAGTGGGTGCCATCCTATAAGGAGCAATAGAAATTGGTGTTGCACCCGGCATTACCTCAATAGTAAACTTGACTTCCTTTTCTGGTGGTAAACCAAGCAACTCTTCATGAAATACATCTAGGAAGTCTCTTACTGTGGGTATATCACACAGGTTTGGCTTAGCTTGCCTAGTATCAACCACATGTGCTAGGTAACCTTCACAGCCTTTTCTCGTCAATCTTTTTGCAACTGTGGCTGAGATAACATTGGACAAGAAATCTGTCCTTTCACCCACAACAGTAATCTCATTACCCTCAGAAGTTTTCAAAGAAATCCTCTTCAGTTTACAATCAACTATTGCCTAATGACGTGACAACCAGTCCATTTCCAAAATCACGTCAAACTCGTGGAAGGGCAATTCAATTAGTTCTGCTGAGAATTCATACCCCTGAATCCTCATAGGGCAACCTTTATACACCTTATTCACTAACACACTGTGGCCTAGTGGATTTGTGACAAAAGGCATTTCCACTTTTCCGTTTACATAATATATTTATGTGTAATAGAAAAGGTCCATTGATATTTTGCTAGAAATTCTATTTTTAAGTTGTTAAGAATATGAGTGACAGTATTTCTAGTATAAAGTATCATAAAAAGGTTCACAATCGAGGATACTTCACAATAAGGACATGACTTATCCAGAAAGATCGTATTCATGTTTGTTCCCAAGTTATTTGTATGAGATATAAATAATATGGAATGGTGAGTCTCATGCCATATGACAATATGATAGGCACTTATACATGATAAGTAGGTCGAACCAGTGACACTTATGACAAGCACATGGAGTTTACTCTTGTCAATGTATTGTCATAAATTATATCAGTGCATATAATCTTTAGAACTGAGATTGCCTAGTTATCTTGTATATATGTGGTTTGATTTTGATACTGCTTTCATACTTGTACTGTGTATAGGTATATGGGCATGTGTTGGCTCCTACTAGTTATATATAGAGGTAGGTGTTGATCAAGATGGAATCTGTTCCTCTAAGTAAATAGGGATAAAATCCTATGTTCATTTAATTGTTCTCGATGTTTCAAGTTCCTGGCCGGGACAGATTGATTTAATCAGAAAAGAGTTTCTGATGAGAAAATCTTTCAATCAAGAACTAGAATTAAAAGAGAACATTATATTCGTAGCAAATGGGGTTTGACATAAACCATGACTCCAGCTCGAATTGGGATTTTGTAATAGAGAGATTCTAGTGCATGGTAACATATGATTATAGGTTTATTTAAGGTAAGCCTTATTACTGATTAGGTGGCCATGGCATGCTATGCTAGGTGTTAACCATGGTCTATGAGGTGCATAAAATGATTTAGAGAAATCATTTATGGTAAGAAAGAGTTTTGATGATATTAAGAGTTGATATCATGTCTCATTACCAATTAGTGATGAGCCTAGTAAGTCACACACATACATGAGTAATCACCAAATTAAATATGATATAATTAATTAATTAAAGAGTTTAATTGATTAATTAAATAGGTTTGGTTTGCAATTAGATTACAAAGTCCCTAACATGACTTGAAACCAAATCTAGATTATTGGATGTATAATACAAGTTAAATTTATATTTAAAGTGTTTAAATATGAATTTAATTAATGAGAAGTTAATTAATAAAGATTAATTAATTGATTTATATTAGATATAAATTGATTAGAAGAAGAGAAGTAATTATTTTGGATTGAGAACTCAAAATTAAGGCACAGGGGCATTTTGGCCATTTCAGAGGGTGACATGTGGCACCATGTGATGGTGAGACATGGGACTACGCATAAGCTTGCCATATGTCTTTTAATCATTATAGATGATTAAAGTCAAGATTAAATATAGGTTTAACACTTGGCACATTATGATTGGGTCAATTAAACCTAGAGCCAATCAGAAGGTGACATGTGGCAAGGGTTTTAAGTTGTAACCTAGCTATATAAGGAAAAGGATGAAAAGAAAAATACCTAACTGCTATTTGTTTCATTGGTACAGCCCCAAACCACATCTCCCTTTCATCCTTTTTATCTCTCATCAATTCAAAGAGATTTCCCAACAATCTCTTGAATTTAAAATAGTAGAAATCGTTTCTAGTATCCTGTTTACATCTGTAATGTAACATCCTCATTTTCGTAGTCTGTAGATTCTACTGTTTCGATGGCTAATGTCTACCTCGGAAAGTCGGAATGTCTGGAACTACACTTCGGTGATAATGAACAGACATATAATGATAAAATAAATAAGAAGAAAATGTAAGAAAAATCAAAGACAAATGAAAGAGAGAAAATGAAGCTAAGTTAAACGAGCCGACACCGCAGCGATAGGTGACCACACTGGGAAGGCCGTTGCTGACCCCAAGACCATGGGGAACCCTCAAAATTTAATTTTGGGACATAAGTAAAGGTCTATTGAAATATAATTGACACTAGAAATATAAAAAAAAATTAATAAATTAGCACAAAGAAAAATGAAAAATCGAGAAACAGACAAAAATTAGTGTTATCGAAAAATTGGGAATATAGCCGAAGTGGGGTATTTTGGTCATTTGACACCTAGAGTTGTCTTTTAACCTCAATGTCCATTAAAAATAAATGATATTACACTTTATAAATGTCATGAAAAATTAAATGGTGGTACATTATGTAAATTGTGAAGGAAATGAGATAAATGTGCAAATTAGAAAACTTTTAAATCATTAAACATTAATTTATTGGTTAGTGCTCCACTAACCTTAAATAAATGGGATATATCAAAGTGGAATTGGGCATAAATCATCATCTTCAAGCTTGGGAAATAACCAGCCGAAACTACCCCATGGAAACTCCATGGCCGACCTCACTTCAACCACCATGCAACCATGTTTAAGCCCTCATTTCACCATTGTTTCTTCATCAAAGCTTGCACACACACCTTGGGCAGTATGTTGGAAGCAAAAAGAAGAGGATTTGATGAAGTTTTGGTGAAGCTCAAAAAAGGTTAGTGCTAGTTTTTCATCCCTTGCTTCATTAAAGTTTGTATTAAGGTTGAGATGAGTTGGATGGTGAAGAAATTTGAAGAATTCAATGAGTTATTGATATATTCAATTTTGGACAGCCATGAAAGTTTATTGTAGTTGAGTTTTTCTTACCTCTAATGGATGGAAATTAAGGTTGATTAACTTAAATGGAAGTGATAGTAAGTTAATATCCAATGATGTTCATGTTAGTGCTTGAATTAAGGGTTTGAATATGGGTCTTGATGCTTTGGCAAACTGCCATGTTTGGTAGCCTATTAAATCATGAATTTGTGTGTGAATATGTAGTTTATTAATGAAATATGCTAGTATTAAATTGTGGGCAGTATGTGTAAGTGATATTGAAGTATAATTATGTTGAAGTGTATGTGTAATATTGACATTGAGATATGTTGAATTTTGGTGGAAGTGAATGTTGAACTTAATGGTGAATTATGTGCATTGAGCACTTGAATATTCTACCCAAAATTATTACTGGAATTGTGTACAATATATATATGGAAGTGTTATTGATTGAATATTGAAGTAATGAGGAGGAGAAGGAATATCAAATTGGAAGTGTATGTGCTTTGTGCAGGTTGTGTATTGAAGGCAGTACCTAAATTAGGCCATAAGTGCCAAACTGTGAACCCAATTGGTATGAGGCCAATGGGGGGTGAAACTAGACACCAAATAGGCCGACTTTCATGTAGAAATTTTGCTAAAATTCTGCCAAGAAACTGATCTTAAAAATGACCAAATCTGGAATAGCAACCTTGCAACCCAAATTTTTGACCATATGAACAGTAGTCCTTGGGATGACCATAACTCACTCAAAACAGGTCCAATTGACCTGAAATTTTTATCATGGTTAGTTTAGACATAGATCTACAATTCTTATAAAGACACCAAAGCCCAATGCCCAGAAATGGCCAGAATCAAGTCAAATGGCTTGCACAAGTTCGGGTACAAAAACTGCTGAACCAAAAGTGACCTAAAATTGACCAAATTTTACACCAAAGGTGCAATCTGTCCAGCATTGGTAAATTGACCATATCTTGGTCTACACAACTCAGAATGACTTGAAATTTTGCCCCGCATGCAATAAGACATAGGCCTACAAGTTTTTAGTTTGGACCAAAACCCAAAGACCGAGGGAATTATGCCGTCTGGCTAGGTCAAAATAGTACACCGAAATTTGGTATATTGCAATAAAATGCAATACACTTGGAAATGAAATTGGTAACATATACCAACACTAAAGGGCTATAAAATGTGACATATTTGTAACATTAGAATTGACTCACGTAGAGTGCATCAAGGGTCAACATTATAGGTTGACTAATGAAATGAATTGAAGGGAATAGTACCAAGAGAAATACGACTTTAAGCTAGACAAATCTAGTACACAAAAAAAAATTGAGAAATTGACCAAATTTTGCACCATAGGTGCAATCTGTCCAGCTTTAGTAAATTGACCATAACTTGGTCTATACAACTCGGAATGACCTGAAATTTTTCCCCGCATGCAATAAGAATAGAGCTACAATTTTGCTTCTTTAACTAGAAGCTAAAATCCAAGGGAAATAGGACTTTAAGCTAGACCAATCTAGCACACTAAAATTGAAAATTGGTAATTACATAAAATGATGCTTGAAGTGATTTGGCAATGAATGCCAACTTGTGAAAAGGGTAAATTGCATTATATTGACAATAAATTGAATTGTAAATTGTGACATGTTGATGCTAGAATAAACCTATCCATGATGCATAAAAAGGTCAATAATTTTATTGACCAGTGAAAGGCATAAAGATGTATAAACCCTATGAATAAAAAAAAAATTAAATATGTAACATTGTAATATGCCCTAATTTACCTAGTTGACTGGTTTGGATATGTTGGCATGCCAATAGGATTCTGACTGCTATTCTGTAAATGACTTTACGTCATACTGTGTTTTATGTCTTATTATGCCACACTATGATTTTAATAGCCTATGGCTATACAGATTGTATTATTATACTCGGCTTAATGCCTGATTGATTATATGGCTTTTTAGCCACACTGTTTACACATCGGGAGATACCTTGTGACGGATGGTGTGAGGGCCTGAGGTACTAGGTACCCAGTGCTAGTATATCCGTTTATCCAGTCTGGTTAGTGTATAGGCTATATGGGCAGTCATTTACAACATTATTCAATTTAAGTTAAGTATAATGAAATTTCAGTACAATTAATTAAGTATTGAATGAATGAGTAAAAGAGATTAGCAAAAGAAACATAATAAAAATATAAATTACAGAACTGTAGAGACTTGAAATACAATACAGTTAGAATAATTTTTATACTGGGTAGTATTACTGAAAAGTTATAAATTAAACACTTCCAAAAAGGAACAAGCTAGTATATAAGATCATTGATACTAGAAATACCATATCAAATTAAATTGATTCCTGAGTATCCAAAGTATGATTTATTTTTTTCTTTATTTGTATATATTATTTCTTGTTATACTATTGCACCACTAAGCAGAAATGCTTAGTGCGATAGAATTGCTTCCTCGCGTAGGTACTGAAGGTAAAACCATTACACTGTCGATTGAGATTTTTGGAGTCCAGATCTGCAGATGTGTCAGAAGAGTTCAAGATTGTCACCTCCTCAGCAATGCATGTAGATATGGCTCATAATTATACATGTTATGTATTTTGTCCATTCTAAGTATATTGTAATTTCATTTGTATATCCTGTACATGACAAATTTATGTACTTAATTGGAAAATTATATAAGTTAATGAAATGTAAGAATTCTGATGTCTGAATTGATTGTCTAATCATAATGATTCTGAATGAGATTGAGTTTAAGAAATTTTGAGAAACTGATGAGATATTATTGAGATAAATTGAGCTATGAATTTGAATATGTTGTGAATTGTCTTTGGCAGGTTCAGAAGAACTGTTAGTTCAAATTACAGCTGACACTTTGTCGGATTATCGTTAAAATTTTTGAAATTTCCAAATTAGTTAGATTTTGATAAAAGTAAAAATAGCCTAAACCTTAAATAAAGTTTTTGAATAAATAAATAAAGAACTGTAATGAAATCAGATAAGATCATGTGCCCCGGCACTCCGTGTAACACACTTTGCTTGGCTACACTGTAGACGGGTGAGGGGTGTTACATTTAGTGGTATCAGAGTACGGTTTAGGTGTTCCTAGGCAAAGATAAGTAGAAAGAACTAGTGTGCATACATGCATTGCATTCATAAGAGTCGAGGTGATACTATGCAGATCTGTTTACTTTTGATTATTCAAAGTTAAGATATGGACTCAGAGTCGTAGAGGGCATTAGAAAAAGAAGTAGAAAACATAATTCATGAGGTTATAACGTATTGACTATGTAATATTCTCTATGTTTGTATTGTAAGCTGCAGATTACAGTACCGACATGGGATTGTTATGTACAGCTACGTGCTTCCTCGTGGTACAATAAACTAAGAATATTTGTAAGTAATTTATAATTTGATACAGTTACGCCCGAATAGAGTGCTATTATGGGAAATAAATGTGAAAATTCTAGTCAAAAATTTAAAACTTCAGAACTAGCCTATCGAAAGATTACACTTCTAAGGTAGCTAGAGTCAGTGACTCGGTTACACTAATGTTGACTACCATTACCACAAAAATTGCTATAAGCTTTGAGAATTCAGTATGGCTATAAATTAGAAAGAACACCTTGAGGATGAAGATATTTGGACATCGATATGGAGTCTTATCAGTATTTTAATATTTTTGACAGAAAGGAATGATGTAGGTACTTGAGAATACATTTAGAAATTGTATTGATGCTCTTTCCGGAAGCAAGAATAGATACCTTCCATTGATGGAGTTTGTGTATAGTGATATTTATTAAATAAGCATGAAGATACCAAGGTATAAGGTCTTGTATGAGATAAATGCAGAATACCTATACAAAGGGTAATTTAACAGAGTTGGAATTGGTAAAAGAGATAGAAGGACTGGTAAAGAATCCTAGTATGAGAGATCAAGAAACTAATGAATAATAGAATTTCATGAGTAGAAACACTAAAGGCAGAGGAAAATAATGATGGAAAAGTGAATAAAATTATAAGACAACGATAAGCTCGGTTGTTTGAATCAGATGAATTTCGAGGACGAAATTCCTTTTTAGAGGGGAAGAGTTGTAACATCCTCATTTTCGTAGTCCGTACATTCTACTGTTTCGACGGCTAATGTCTACCATGGAAAGTCGGAATGTCTGGAACTACACTTTGGTGATAATGAATAGACATATAATGATGAAATAAATAAGAAGAAAATGCAAGAAAAATCAAAGACAAATGAAAGAGAGAAAATGAAGCTAAGTTAAACGAGCTGACACCACAGCGATGGGTGACCGCACTAGGAAGGCCGTTGCCAACCCCAGGACCATGGGGAACTCTCAGAATTTAATTTTGGGACGTAAGTAAAGGTCTATTGAAATACAATTGACACTAGAAATATCAAAAAAAAATTAATAAATTAGTACAAAGAAAAATGAAAAATCAAGAAACAGACAAAAATCGGTGTTACCGAAAAATCAGGAATATAGCCGAAGTGGGGTATTTTGGTCATTTGACACCTAAAGTTTTCTTTTAACCTCAATGTCCATTAAAAATAAATGATATTACACTTTATAAATGTCATGAAAAATTAAATGGTGGTACATTATGTAAATTGTGAAGGAAATGAGATAAATGTGCAAATTAGGAAACTTTTAAATGATTAAACATTAATTTATTGGTTAGTGCTCCACTAACCTTAAATAAATGGGATATATCAAAGTGGAATTGGGCAGAAATCATCATCTTCAAGCTTGGGAAATAACCAGCCAAAACTTCCCCATGAAAACTCCATGGCCGACCTCACTTCAACCACCATGCAACCATGTTCAAGCCCTCATTTCACCATAGTTTCTTCATCAAAGCTTGCACACAAACCTTGGGCAATATGTTGGAAGCAAAAAAAAAGGAGGATTTGATGAAGTTTTGGTGAAGCTCAAAAAAGGTTAGTGCTAGTTTTTCATCCCTTGCTTCATTAAAGTTTGTATTAAGGTTGAGATGAGTTGGATGGTGAAGAAATTTGAAGGATTCGATGAGTTATTGATATATTCAATTTTGGACAGCCATGAAAGTTTATTGTAGTTGAGTTTTTCTTACCTCTAATGGATGGAAATTAAGGTTGATTAACTTAAATGGAAGTGGTAGTAAGTTAATATCCAATGATGTGCATGTTAGTGCTTGAATTAAGGGTTTGAATATGGGTCTTGATGCTTTGGCAAACTACCATGTTTGGCAGCCTATTAAATCATGAATTTGTGTGTGAATATGTAGTTTATTAATGAAATATGCTAGTATTAAATTGTGGGCAGTATGTGTAAGTGATATTGAAGTATGATTATATTGAAGTGTATGTGTAATATTGACATTGAGATATGTTGAATTTTGGTGGAAGTGAATGTTGAACTTAATGGTGAATTGTGTGCATTGAGCACTTGAATATTCTGCCCAAAATTGTTGCTGGAATTGTGTACAATATATATATGGAAGTGTTATTGATTGAATATTAAAGTAATGAGGAGGAGAAGGAATATCAAATTGGAAGTGTATGTGCTTTGTGCAGGTTGTGTATTGAAGGCAGTACCTAAATTAGGCCATAAGTGCCAAACTGTGAACCCAATTGGTATGAGGCCAATGGGGGGTGAAACTGGACACCAAATAGGCTGAATTTTATGTAGAAATGTTGCCAAAATTCTGCCAAGAAACTGACCTTAAAAATGACCAAATCCGGAATAGTAACCTTGCAACCCAAATTTTTGACCATATGAACAGTAGTCCTTGGGATGACCATAACTCACTCAAAACAAGTCCAATTGACCTGAACTTTTTACCATGGTTAGTTTAGACATAGATCTACAATTCTTATGAAGACACTAAAGCCCAGAAATGGCCAAAACCAAGTCAAATGGCTTGCACAATTTCGGGTACAAAAACTGCCGAACCAAAAGTGACCTAGAATTGACCAAATTTTGCACCGAAGGTGCAATCTGTCCAGCATTGGTAAATTGACCATATCTTGGTCTACACAACTCAGAATTACCTGAAATTTTGCCCCGCGTGCAACAAGACATAGACCTACAAGTTTGTAGTTTGGACCAAAACCCAAAATCTGAGGGAACTAGGTTATTCGGCTAGGTCAAAATAGTACACCGAAATCCGGTAAATTGCAACAAAATGCAATACACTTGGAAATGAAATTGGTAACATATACCAACCCTAAAGGGCTATAAAATGTGATATATTGGTAACATTAGAATTGACTCACGTAGAGTGCATCAAGGGTCAACATTATAGGTTAACTAATGAAATGAATTAAAGGGAATAGTGCCAAGAGAAATACGACTTTAAGCTAGACAAATCTAGCACACAAAAAAAATTGAGAAATTGACCAAATTTTGCACGAAAGGTGCAATCTGTCCAGCTTTAGTAAATTGACCATAACTTGGTCTATACAACTCGGAATGACCTGAAATTTTGCCCCGCTTGCAATAAGACATAGAGCTATAATTTTGCTTCTTTGAGCAGAAGCTAAAAACCAAGGGAAATAGGACTTTAAGCTAGACTAATCTATCACACTAAAATTGAAAATTGGTAATTACATATAATGATGCTTGAAGTGATTTGGCAATGAAAAAAGGGTAAATTGCATTATATTGACAACATATTGAATTATAAATTGTGACATGTTGATACTAGAATCAACCTATCCATGATGCATAAAAAGGTCAATAATTTTATTGACCAGTGAAAGGCATAAAGATGTATAAACCCTATGAATAAAAAAAATTAAATATGTAACATTGTAATATGCCCTAATTTTCCTAGTTGACTAGTTTGGATAGGTTGGCATACCAATAGGATTCTGACAGCTATTCTGTAAATGACTTTACGTCATACTGTGTCTTATGGCTTATTATGCCATACTATGATTTTAATAGCCTATGGCTATACAGATTATGTTATTATACTCAGCTTAATGCCTGATTGATTATATGGCTTTTTAGCCACACTGTTTGCACACCGGGAGATACTTTGTGACCGATGGTGTGACAGCCTGAGGTACTAGGTAACCAGTACTAGTATATCCATTTATTCAGTCTGGCCAGTGTATAGGCTATATGGGCAATCATTTAAAATATTATTCAATTCAGGAAGCTAAGTTAAGTTAAGTATAATGAAATTTAAGTACAATTAATTAAGTATTGAATGAATGAGTAAAAGAAATTAGCAAAAGAAACATAATAAAAATATAAATTACAGAACTGTAGAGACTTGAAATACAATACAGTTAGAATAATTTGTACACTGGGTAGTATTACTGAAAAGTTATAAACTAAGTACTTCCAAAAAGGAACAAACTAGTATATAAGATCATTGATACTAGAAATACCATATCAAATTAAATTGATTCCTGAGTATCCAAATTATGATTTATTTCTTTCTTTATTTGTATATATTATTTCTTGTTATACTGTTGCACCACTAAGCAGAAATGCTTAGCGTGATGGAATTGCTTCCTCGTGCAGGTACTGAAGGTAAAACCAGTATACTGTATACTGATAATTATACATGTTATGTATTTTGTTCATTCTAAGTATGTTATAATTTCACTTGTATATCCTGTACTTGACAAATTTATGTACTTAATTGGAAACTTATATAAGTTAATGAAATGTAAGAATTTTGATGTCTGAATTGATTGTCTAATCATAATGATTCTGAAAGAGTTTGTGTTTAAGAAATTTTGAGAAACTGATGAGATATTATTAAGATAAATTGAGCTATGAATTTGAATATGTTGTGAATTGTCTTTGGCAGGTTCAGAAGAGTTGTTAGTCCAAATTACAGCCGACACTTTGTCGGATTATCGTTAAAATTTTTGAAATTTCCAAATTAGTTAGATTTTGATAAAAGTAAAAATAGCCTAAACCTTAAATAAAGTTTTTGAATAAATAAATCAAGAACTGTAATGAAATCAGATAAGATCAAGTGCTGCGGCACTCCGTGTAACACACTTTGCTTGGCTACACTGTAGATGGGTGAGGGGTGTTACATGTAATCTCTCAAAAGGGAAAATCTAATTTTTCTAATTGATTGGAAAAGCTTTAGAAGCTATTCAAGGGGCTGCTATTGGTGATCTTAGTGTGGACAAGCTAGAGGGACAACATCTGGTGTCCTAGGCGCATCCCAAAGGTGCCAAACACACTGTGGTGCATCAAACAGGTTAGTGCACTTATTCTTGATCTAATCTAGGGTTCTAATGAATTAATATGTTAATTCTAAAATCTTAAATGGAAAATGTAGATCCAAAAATATATTAAAAGAGTTTTAATATGCTGTTTATCATTGAAATCAAATAGATAAAAATAAATCTTGCATGATGCATGTGACCCTAGAAGAAAAATTTTGAATTTTAATGATCTAAACTTGTGTTTTTCATGCTTCTGCTCCTTCAATTGGTATCAGAGCCACTATATTTGCCATTTAGATTGTTGATTATATGATCTAATTATGTGGAATAATCATGAGATGATAGATCCATTGCTAGTTGGATAAAGAATTATGGCGGCATGCTTGATCTCACCATCAATGGTGCGTCATCTTTGGGCTTCATGGGTGGCGCAAGGTTTGGTTTTAAATTGTGCAATTGTTGTATGATCTAATGCTCATAATTATGTCTATTTTATGTTTAATTAAATTGTTTAATTAGAATTTTAAATCACACAATTAAATTTTGATTCAAATCATAATTTAAAAAGTTGTTTGAATGTGATTCAAATATGAATTTTTAAAGTTGTTTGAATGTGATTCAAATCTGAATTTCAAAAGTTATTTGAATATGATTCAAATCTGAATTTTTAAAGTTTTTTTTAATGTGATTCAAATCTGAATTTTTAAAAGTTGTTTGAATGTGATTCAAATATGATTCTTTAAAGTTGTTTGAATGTGATTCAAATCTGAATTTTTGAATTTGTTTGAATGTAATTCAAATATGAATTTTTAAATTTATTTGAATGTGATTCAAATCTAAATTTTTAAATTTGTTTGAATCATATTCAAATCTGGATTTTTAAGTTGAATATGAGATATTCAATTTAATTTAAGTATGTATGTTTTATTTAATTATTAAATAGTGATATGCATGATGGATGATCATGGACTATAAAAGACCAATGTGATTGGATTTATTTCTTTTATGTTTCTTTGGGATTGTAAATTAATTAATTTATTTTGGGCATGTATTATTAAGGTTGTAATAATTTTTGAGTTGTAATTTCATTTATTTAAGTTCTTGTAAATTTGCCTTAGTATGCCAAGGATTACTATGTAATTGGATTGCAAGAAGTTTAAGGAGGTCAAAAGCATTGGTGGGACCAGTGCGAGGATTCAAGATCAAGTGTTGATTATGTACTCCTTCAGCAACTCTTGTAAAATAAATAAATGAAATGCACCTAGGAATGCCCTGATTCAATTCTTGGTGGCTCAGAATTGAATTCCTTAGAAAGTCTATAATCATACCATATTTACTATCTATCTATGAATGCATGAGATGTATGGGAATGTACGCAAGTATATGATATATGCATGCTAAATGGATAATGTCCAAAGTGAGACCTTAATAGTAATTAGGACGACCATAAAATCTTCCAAACAAATGATTAAGTTGGAAATGGTATAATTAAAGTAATTATAACATAGGCCCTCCATTGAGGCAATTATTTTAAGAAATTTTAAATACTTGCATAAGATGCAATTAATTTAAGAGATTTTCTTAAGAATAATTATTAAGCATGAGATTTTATAAAATATGTAAATGGTTTGGTGGCTAATATTGGATGTACATGAGGACATTAAAATTATTTGCATAATTATTGGCTCAATGGGATCAACTTAACTAATGCAAGATAAGTCAATAATGGATGTACCTGAGATTTTGAGCATTAGGGACTGGGTGAAGGATTGAACCTTACATGAGATGTGATGGGCAAGGAGTTGCTCACTTATAGTTTATTGTAATTCCAATAATGGATGTATCTGAGGATGATCAATAGAATTATAAGAATTCAATCACCCACTAGAAATCCATCCAACTAGGATTTTCATTTTCTACTTTGGAAGTGTAGGATTCGCTAAGTTAGTGGGATGACCAATTTGATTAAAAGACCATAATCATTTTGGTTAATTACATGATACATTTACTAATTAATCTGGTTATTTTCTGCAATTAATTTTTTGATAAAAATGAGCACAGAACAACCACCACCATCCAATATCCTTGCAAGCATACTTGATTGCAATAGGTTAACAAGACCTAATCTGTCTGATTGGCTAAGAAATTTGAAACTTGTCCTGCACCTTAAACATATAGGATATGTTCTAGACTCAAATGTTCTTGGTCCCTTACCTTCAGAGGCCACTCAAGAGGAACATAAAACTTTGGACAAGTGGATGGAGCATAATATGAGAGCTAAGTGTTATATGCTTGCTTCCATGAGAAATGAGTTATAGAAGCAGCATGAGAAAATATAGAGTGCGAGTGAGATCCTTCTTCACTAATAAGAGTTGTATGGTGAGCACAGCAGGAATGCTAGGTATGAGATATCTAGACAACTATTCCGCATGAGGATGTCTGAGGGACAGAATGTTGGGGATCATGTCCACAAGATGATTCGACTGATTGAACAGCTGGAACATCTTGACTTTAACATGGATTTCCAACTACAGACGGATTTGATCCTTCAGCCCCTTCCTGAGTCTTTTGGGAATTTTGTGACAAATTTCCATATGACTAAACAGGAATGCACCTTGGCTGGTTTACTCAACATGCTGGTTATTGCCCGAAAGAATATACCGAGCAATAAAGGAAAAGAGGTAGCTTTGATTGCATCTTCTTCTACTGGAAAGTCCAACAAGAAGAAGGGCAATAAGAAAAAGAAACCTCAGATTCCTAGTACTTCCAAGAAAATAGCTAAACAGAAAGGGAAGACTAAAGCTGATGGAGGCAAAGGAAAGTGTTTCCACTACCGGAAAGATGGGCCTTTGGAAAGGCGCCTGAGTATCTTGCTTCTCTGAAGGACAAGAAGGATAGACCTTCGAAAGGTATGTCCATATCTTGTTATTTAGATTCTGATGATACTCATAGTTCATCTACAGCTTGTGTTTTAGATACTGGTGCCAATTTTCACATTTCTTATGATATGCAGGAACTAACAAATAGTAGCAGCTTGCGTTCTTAAGATGTTAGAGTCCGGATTGGCAATGACTCAACTGTTGAAGCTTTAGCCATAGGATCTAAATCTTTTTACATGTTTGGACAAGTTTTGTGTTTAGATAATATTTTATATGTACCTGATGCTTTTAAGAACATCATTTCTATATCTAGTTTGACTAGAAATGGCTATGAATTTCAATTCACAGATGATGTTTGCAATATTTATTTTGGAAATAAATATGTTGGTTCGGGTTATATGAACGATGGTCCTTATTATTTGGATAATAATGAAAAACACAAAATGAATGCAAGCAATCTAAAAGAATGCAATGCCATAATGAAAATCAATTCAAGTTCAAAATATATTTGGCACCCAAGGTTAGGCCATGTTACAGAAGATAGGATTGCAAAGCTGGGGAAAATGAGGATTTTATCCTCATTGGGTTTGGACCTACTCCAACTTGTGAATCTTGCCTTCAGGGAAAAATGACTAGATCACCCTTTATTGGACAAGGGCTAGGGGCTGAAAATATTTTGGAGCTAATATATAGTGATGTATGTGGTCCATTTAAGGAAATGGCTAGAGGCAGTCTTCATTACTTTATTACCTTTACTGATGATAAATCAAGGTTTGGGTATTTGTATTTGATGAAATACAAACATGAATCCTTTGAAAAGTTCAAAGAATTTAAATCTGAAGTAGAAAATCAAATAGGAAAAAGTATTAAAGCTCTTCGATCAGTTCGTGGAGGTGAATACTTGACTACTGAATTTGATGAATACTTAAGAGAGCATGGCATTGTTTCCTAGCTGACTCCTCCAGGAACACCACAGCTGAATGGTGTATCTGAAAAGAGAAATCGTACCCTATTGGATATGGTACGTGGTATGATGAGCTATACTAATATGCCAATCTCCTTTTGGGGATTTGCATTAGAATTAGCTTTGTATATTCTGAACAGGATTCCAACAAAATTAATTTCTTCCACACCTTATGAGATATGGCATGAAAGAAAACTAAGTCTTAAGCATGTTAAGATTTGGGATTGTCCAGCTTATATCAAAAGCTGAACACTGATAAATTGGAAACCAGATCAGAAAAGGGTCGATTTGTTAGATATCAAAAAGATAGTTTTGGATATTATTTTATTTGCCCACATCACAAAAGGTTGTGACAAGTAGAAATGCCACATTTCTTGAATAATAGTTTGTTCAAGATGGAGGCAAAGGAAGGCAAATAGAGTTAGAATTGGAGAATTCTGACCAACTAACAGATCAGATGGATATAGATCCATCTAGTCAACCTACACCCATTGATTAAACATCTACAGCTATTCCTCATAGAACAATCAGGGTATCTCACCCACCAGTGAGAAATTGTTTCCTTCATGAAGAAGAACAAGAGTTGTATACTCATGAAGAAGTAGATCATGGAGATGATCCACTTATCTATGAAGAAGCTATATCAGATATAGACTCTTCAAAATGGATTGATGCTATGAAATCTGAGATTGATTCCATGTATAAGAATCAAGTTTTGGATCTTGTTGACCCACCTGAAACAAATGGGTTTTCAAGAAGAAAATTGGTTCTGATGGAAAGGTAGAGACCTATAAGGCAAGGCTAGTAGCGCCAAAGGCAGAAAATTGACTATGAGGAGACTTTCTCGCCTGTTGCCATGCTTAAATCAATTAGGATTCTATTAGCAATAGCTACATACTATGATTATGAGATTTGGCAGATGGATGTTAAAACAGCTTTTCTTAATGGATACATTGAAGAAACATTTTCATGGAACAATCTAAGGGTTTTGAATCCCAAGATGGTTCCAAAGTGCGCAAGCTAAAGCGATCCATTTATGGGTTGAAGCAAGCTTCAAGGAGTTGGAACATCCATTTTGATGAAGCCATTAAGTCATTTGGTTTTATCAAAAATGAGGATGAGCCATGTGTATATAAGAAGGTTAGTGATAGTCTTGTCACTTTTCTTATCTTATATGTGAATAATATTCTATTAATGGGTAATGACACTAGTATGTTGACAATTGTAAAGGTATGATTGTCAAATACATTCTCCATGAAAGACTTAAGGGAGGCAACCTATATTCTTGTGATTCACATCCATTGAGATAGAGCAAAAAAAATAATTGGTTTATCCCAAAGTCTATACTTGGAAAGGGTGTTAAAGAGGTTTAACATGCTTGTTTCCAAGAAAGGATTGTTACCAATGAGACATGGTATCCACATTTCTAAAGAGATGTCTCCAAAGACACCTGAAGAAAGAGATAAAATGGCCAGGATTCCACATGCTTCAACTATTGGAAGTTTAATGTATGCAATGTTTTGTACTATGCCGGATATCGCATATCTGTTAGTTTGACTAGCAGGTATCAATCTAATCCAGGTTTGGAACACTGGATAGCTGTCAAGAATATCCTTAAATACTTGAGAAGAACTAAGGATTTATTCTTGATATATAGAGGTGGAGACATGCAATTGGATGGTTATACTGATTCTGATTTCCAATCAAATATCGATGATAGAAAGTCTACGTCTGGGTATGTGTTCATTTATAATGGAAGCACAGTCAGTTGGAAGAGTTCCAAACAAAGTATGATTGCAGATTTTACTACTGAAGCTGAGTATATTGCTGCATCAAATGCTGCAAAGGAAGCTGTTTGGATAAAGAAGTTCGTGACAAAACTTGCAGTAGTTCCTTCTATTGAGTTAGCAGTTCCACTATACTGTGAGAATAATGGAGCAGTAATACAGGCTGAGGAACCCTGGTCTCACCAGAAATCCAAACACATAGAAAGGCGCTACCATATTATCAGAGAAATAGTTGGACGAGGCGATGTAGCCATACAGAAAATAGCATCAGCTGAAAATCCAGCTGATCCATTCACTAAGCCTATGTCACAGACTCAGCTAGACCGACATATTGAGAAGATGGGTCTAAGATATTGTGATGAATGGTTCTAGTGCTAGTGGGAGATTATTAGTAGTATGCCCTAGAGCATATCATTTAGTATGTATCTTGTACATGTTTTTATTAATAAAAGGCATTTCCACTTTTCCATTTACATAATATATTTATGTCTAATGGAAAAGGTCCATTAATATTTTATTAGAAATTCTATTCTTAAGTTGTTAAGAATATGAGTGACAGTATTTCTAGTACTATCATAAATAGGTTCACAATCGAGGATACTTCACAATAAGGACATGACTTATCCAGAATGATTGTATTCATGTTTATTCCCAAGTTATTTATATGAGATATAAATAAGATGGAATGGTGAGTCTCATGCCATATGACAAACATGATAGGCACTTATACAAGATAAGTAGGTCGAACCAGTGATACTTATGACAAGCACATGGAGTTTACTCTTGTCAATGTATTGTCATAAATCATATCAGTGCATATAATCTTTAGACCTGAGATAGCACAGTTATCTTGTATATGGGTGGTTTGAGTTTGATACTGCTTTCATACTTGTACTGTGTTTGGGCATATGGGCATGTGTTGGCTCCTACTAGTTATATATGGAGGTAGGTGTTGATCAAGATGGAATCTGTTCCTCTAAGTAAATAGGGATAAAATCCTATGTTTATTTAATTGTTCTTGATGTTTCAAGTTCCTGGCCAGGACAGGTAAATTTAATCAAAAAAGAGTTTCTGATGAGAAAATCTTTCAATCAAGAACTGGAATTAAAAGAGAACATAATATTCATAGCAAATGGGGTTTGACATAAACCATGACTCTAGCTCGAATTGGGATTTTGTAACAGAGAGATTCTAGTGCATGGTAACATATGATTATAGGTTCATTTAAGGTAAACCTTATTATTGATTGGGTGGCCATGGCATACTATGCTAGGTGTTAACCATGATCTATGAGGTGTATAAAATGATTTTGAGAAATCATTTATGGTAAGAAAGAGTTCTGATGATATTAAGAGTTGATATCATGTCTCATTGCCAATTAGTGATGAGCCTAGTAAGTCACACACATGCACAAGTAATCACCAAATTAAATATGATTTAATTAATTAATTAAAGAGTTTAATTAATTAATTAAATAGGTTTGGTTTGCAATTAGATTGCAAAGTCCCTAGCATGGTTTGAAATCAAATCTAGATTATTGGATGCATAGTATAAGTTAAATTTATATTTAAAGTGTTTAAATATGAATTTAATTAATGATAAATTAATTAATAAAGATTAATTAATTGATTTATATTTGATATAAATTGATTAGAAGAAGAGAAATAATTATTTTGGGTTGAGAACTCAAAGTTATGACATAGGGGTATTTTGGTCATTTCACAGGGTGACATGTGGCACCATGTGTTAGTGACACATAGGACTAAACATAAGCTTGCCATATGTCTTTTAATCATGTAAGATGATTAAAGTCAAGATTAAATATAGGTTTAACACTTGGCACAATGTGATTGGGTCAATTAAACCTAGAGCCAATCAGAAGGTGACATGTGGCAAGGTTTTTAAGTGGTGACCTAGCTATATAAGGGAAAGGATGAAAAGAAAAATACCTAGCTGCTATTTGTTTCATTGGTGCTGCCCCAAAGCACCTCTCCCTTTCATCTTCTTCATATCTCATCAATTCAAAGAGATTTCCCAACAATCTCTTGAATTAAAAATACTAGAAATCATTTCTAGTGTCCTGTTTACATCTGTAATCTCTCAAAAGGCAAAACCTAATTTTCTAATTGATTGGAAAAGCATTATAATCTATTCAAGGGGCTGCCATTGGTGATCTTGGTGTGGACTGCTACTAGTATGCCCTAGAGCATATCATTTAGTATGTATCTTGTATATATTTTTATTAATAAAAGGCTTTTCCAGTTTTCCGTTTACATAATATATTTATGTGTAATAGAAAAGGTCCATTGATATTTTGCTAGAAATATTATTCTTAAGTTTTTAAGAATATGAGTGACATTATTTCTTGCACAAAGTATCATAAATTGGTTCACAATCGAGAACACTTCATAATAAGGACATGACTTATCTAGAAAGATTGTATTCATGTTTGTTACCAAGTTATTTATATGAGATATAAATTAGATGGAATAGTGAGTCTCATGCCATATAGCAAACATGATAGGCACTTATAAATGATAAGTAAGCTGAACCAGTGACACTTATGACAAACACAAGGAGTTTACTCTTGTCAATGTTTTGTCATAAATCATATCAATGCATATAATCTTTAGACTTGAGATAGCATAGTTATCTTGTATATAGGTAGTTTGAGTTTAATACCGCTTTCATACTTATACTATGTATGGGTATAAGGGCATGTGTTAGCTCCTACTAGTTATATATGGAGGTAGGTATTGATCAAGATGGAATCTGTTCCTCTAAGTAAATAGAGATAAAATCCTATGTTCATTTCATTGTTCTTAATGTTTCAAGTTCCTAGCCAGGACAGATAGATTTATTCAGAAAAGAGTTTCTGATGAAAAAATCTTTTTAATCAAGAACTGGAATTAAAAGAGAACATAATATTCATAGCAAATGGAGTTTGACATAAACCATGACTCCAGCTTGAGTCGAAATTTTGTAACAGAGAGATTCCAGTGCATGGTAACATATGGTTATAGGTTCATTTAAGGTAAACCTTATTACTAATTGGGTGGCTATGGTATGCTATGCTAGGTGTTAACCATGGTCTATGAGGTGCATAAAATGATTTAGAGAAATCATTTATGGTAAGAAAGAGTTCTGATGGTATTAAGAGTTGATATCATATCTCATTGCCAATTAGTGATGAGCCTAGTAAGTCACACACATACACAAGTTATCACCTAATTAAATATGATTTAATTAATCAATTAAAGAGTTTAATTGATTAATTAAATAGGTTTGGTTTGCAATTAGATTGCAAAGTCCCTAGCATGAGTTGAAACTAAATCTAGATTATTGGATGTATAGTATAAGTTAAATTTATATTTAAAATGTTTAAATATAAATTTAATTAATGAGAAATTAATTAATAGAGATTAATTAATTTATTTATATTTGATATAAATTGATTAGAAGTTAGAAGAAGAGAAATAATTATTTTGGGTTGAGAACTCAAAATTAAGACACAGGGGCATTTTGGTCATTTCACACTGTGACACTTGGCACCATGAGATGGTGACACATGGCATTACACATAAGCTTGCCAAATGTCTTTTAATCATGTAAAATGATT
Source organism: Hevea brasiliensis (assembly GCF_030052815.1). Lineage (NCBI taxonomy): Eukaryota > Viridiplantae > Streptophyta > Magnoliopsida > Malpighiales > Euphorbiaceae > Hevea > Hevea brasiliensis. The sequence goes on along the minus strand of NC_079499.1, from coordinate 59,501,279 downwards.
AAAATTAAGATTAAATATAGGTTTGACACTTGACACAATGTGATTGGGTCAATTAAACCTAGAACCAATCAGAGGGTGACATGTGGCAAGGGTTTAAAGTGTTGACCTAGCTATATAAGTGTTGTTATGAATTAAAAATATGAAAACCAGCAGCCACACTCCTTTTTCATGGCATTTTGAGGCTATCCTTCTCTTCTTCTTCATCTCTCATCAATTCAAAGAGATTAGCCATCAATCTCTTGGAATAAAAATACTAAAAATTGTTTCTATTGTCCTGTTTACATCTTTAATCTCTTAAAAGGCAGATATTGATTTTCTAAATAATAGAAAAAGCTTTAGAAGCTGTTCAAGGGCTGCCATTGGTATTCTTGGTGTGGACAAGCTAGAGGGACAACATTTGGTGTCCTGAAGACGAATCTCAAAGGTGCAAATACGCTGCAGTGCATCAAGAGGTTATTGTAATCGTTCTTGATTTAATCTAGGATTCTAAAATTAATCTGATTAATTTTAAAATCTTAAATGGCAAATACAAATCCAAAAACATATTAAAAGAGTTTTAATATGTTGTTTATCATTGAAATCAAATAGTTAAAAATAAATCTTGCATGATGCATGTGACCCTAGTGAAAATTTTTGAATTCAATGGTATAAACTTGTGTTTTTCATGCTTCTGTTCCTTCAATTGATATCAGAGCCACTATATTTGCCATTTAGATTGTTGATTATATGATTTAATTGTGTGTTTTTATCATGAGATGATTTATCCATTGCTGGTTGCAATGGAGGTGTGGCGGCATGCTTGAAAAACACCATCAATGGTGCGCATGGTTTGGCTTCCATGGGTGGTTCAAGGTTTGGCTTTTAATTCTGCAATTGTTGTATGATCTAAGGCCTATTCTTTGACTAATTAAAGTGTTTAATTAGTAGTTTTAATCACACAATTAAATTTTGATTCAAATCAGAATTTTAAAAATTATTTGAATGTGATTCAAATTTGAATTTTAAAAGTTGTTTGAATGTGATTCAAATCTGAATTTTTAAAGTTGTTTGAATCATATTTAAATCTGATTTTTTAAAGTTGTTTGAATAATATTCAGAACTGAATTTTTAAAAATTGTTTGAATGTGATTCAAATCTGATTTTTTTAAAGATTGTTTGAATCTGATTCAAATCTGAATTTTTAAGGTTGTTTGAATGTGATTCAAATCTGAATTTTTAAATTTGTTTGAATGAGATTCAAATCTGAATTTTTAAATTTATATGAATCATATTCAAATCTGAATTTTTAAGGTGAATATGAGATATTCAATTTAATTTAAGTATGTATATTTTATTTAATTGTTAAATAGAGATATGCATGATGGATGATCATAGACTATAAAAGACCAATGTGATTGAATTTATTACTTTTTTGTTTCTTTGGGATTGTAAATTAATTTATTTATTTTAATTTATTTTGGGCATGTATTATTAAGTTTGTAATAATTTTTAGGTTGTAATTTCATTTATTTAATTTCTTGTAAATTCGCCTTGATATGCCAATGATTACTATGTAATAATGGATTGCAAGAAGTTCAAGGAGGTCAAGAGCATTGGTGGGACCAGTGGGAGGAATTAAAGATCAAGTGTTGATTATGTACTCCTTCAGCAACTCTTGTAAAATGAATGAATGAAATGCACCTAGGAATGTCTTGATTCAATTCTTGGTGGCTCAGAATTGAATCCCTTAGAAAGTCCATGATCATACCATATTTACTGCTTATCCATGAATGCATGAGATGTATGGGAATGTATGCAATTATATGGTACATGCAAGCTAAATGGATAATATGCAAAGTGAGACCTTAATATTAATTAGGATGACAATAAAATCTTCCAAACAAATGAATAAGTTGGAAATGCTATAGTTATAGTAATTATAACATGGGCCCTCTATTGGGGCAATTATTTTAAGAAATTTTAAATAGTTGCATAAGATGCAATTAATTTGAGAGATTTTCTTTAGAATAATTGTTAAGCATGAGATGTTGTAAATATGTAAATGGTTTGGTGGCCAATATTGGATGTACCTGAGGACAATAAAATTATTTGCATAATTACTGGCTCAATGGGATCAACTTAACTAATGCAAGATAAGTCAATAATGGATGTACCTGAGATTTTGAGCATTAGGGGCTAGGTAAAGGATTGAACCTCACATGAGATGTGATGGGCAAGGAGTTGCTCACTTATAGTTTATTGTAATTCCAATAATGGATGTATCTAAGGATGATCAATAGAATTATAAGAATTCAATCACCCACTAGAAATCCATCCAACTAGGATTTTCGTTTTCTATTTTGGAAGTGTAGGATTCGCTAAGTTAGTGGGAGGACCAATTTGATTAAAAGACCATAATCATTTTGGTTAATTACTTGATACATTTACTAATTAATCTGGGTATTTTCTGCAATTAATTTTCTCATAATAATGGGCACAGAACAACCACCACCATCCAATATCCTTGCAAGCATACTTGATTGCAATAGGTTGACAGGACCTAATCTCTCTGATTGGCTAAGAAATTTGAAACTTTTCCTGAACCTTGAACATATAGGATATGTTCTAGATTCAAATGTTCCTGGTCCCTTACCTCCAGAGGCCACTCAAAAGGAACATGAAACTTTGGACAAGTGGAAGGAGCATGATATGAGAGCTAAGTATTACATGCTTGCTTCCATGAGTAATTAGTTACAGAAGCAGCATGAGAACATGCAGAGTACGAGTGAGATCCTCCTTCACCTACAAGAGTTGTATGGTGAACACAGTAGGAATGCTAGGTATGAGATATCTAGGCAGCTGTTCTGCATGAGGATATCTGAGGGACAGAATGTTGGGGATCATGTCCACAAGATGATTTGGCTTATTGAGCAATTGGAACATCTTGACTTCAACATGGATTTCCAACTACAAACGGATTTGATCCTTCAGTCCCTTCCTGAGTCTTTTGGGAATTTTGTGACAAATTTCCATATGACTCAATAGGAATACACCTTAGCTGGTTTACTCAACATGCTGGTTATTGCCCAAAAGAATATGCCGAATAATAAAGGAAAAGAGGTAGCTTTGATTGCATCTTCTTCTACTGGAAAGTCCAATAAGAAGAAGGGCAATAAGAAAAAGAAATCTCAGATTCCTGGTCCTTCTAAGAAAATAGCTAAACAGAAAAGGAAGACCAAAGCTGACAAAGGCAAAGGCAAGTGTTTCCATTGCCAACAGGAAAGTGTTTCCATTGCCAATAAGAAAGTGTTTCCACTGCCCAGAGTATAGCAATCTAAAAGAATGTAATGCCATGGTGAAAAAGCAACTCAAGTTCAAAATATTTTGGCACTTAAGGTTATGTCATGTTGCAGAAGATAGGATTGCAAAATTGGAGAAAATGGGGATTTTATCCTCATTAGGCTCTGGGCCTACTCTAACTTGTGAATCTTGCCTTCAGGGCAAAATGACTAGATCACCCTTTGTTGGACAAGGACTAAGGGCTGAAAATATTTTGGAGTTAATACATAGTAATGTATGTGGACCATTTAAGGAAATGGCTAGAGGCGGTTTTCATTATTTTATTACCTTTACTGATGATAAATCAAGGTTTGGGTATTTGTATTTGATGAAATATAAACATAAATCCTTTAAAAAGTTCAAAGAATTTAAATTTGAAGTAGAAAATCAAACAGGAAAGAGTATTAAAGCTCTTCGATTAGATCGTGGAGGTGAATATTTGAGTATTGAATTTGATGAATACTTAAGAGAGCATGGCATTGTTTCCCAGCTGACTCCCCCAGGAACACCACAGCTGAATGGTGTATCTGAAAGGAGAAATCGTACCTTATTCGATATGGTACGTAATATGATGAGCTATACTGATATGCCAATCTCCTTTTGGGGATTTGCATTAGAATCAGCTTTGTATATTCTAAATAGGATTCCATCAAAATTAGTTTCTTCCACACCTTATGAGATATGGCATGGAAGAAAACCAAGTCTTAATCATGTTAAGATTTGAGGTTGCCCAGCTTATATCAAAAAGCTGAACACTGATAAATTGGAAACTAGATCAGAAAAAGGGTCGATTTGTTGGATATCCAAAAGATAGATTTGGATATTATTTTTATTTTTATTTGCCTACATCACAAAAGGTTGTGGTGAGTAGAGATACCACATTTCTTGAACAACAATTTGTCCAAGAAGGAGGCAAAGGAAGGCTAATAGAGTTGGAATTAGAGAATTCTGACAAACCAATAGATTAGATGGATATAGATCCATCTAGTCAACCTACACCCGTTGATGAAACATCTACAGCTGTTCCTCGTAGAAAAACCAGGGTATTTCACCCACCAGTGAGATATGGTTTCCTTTATGAAAAAGAACAAGAGTTGTCTACTCATGAAGAAGTAAATCATAGAGATGATCCACTTACCTATGAAAAAGCTATATCATATAAAGATTCTTCAAAATGGATTGATGCAATGAAATCTGAAATTGATTCCATGTATAAGAACCGAGTTTGGGATCTTGTTGACCCACTTGAAGGTATTGTACCTATAGGGAACAAATGGGTTTTCAAGAAGAAAATTGGTTCTGATGGAAAGGTAGACCTATAAGGCAAGGCTAGTAGCGAAAGGGTTTCGCTAAAGGCAAGGAATCGACTATGAGGAGACTTTCTCGCCTATTGCCATGCTTAAATCAATTATGATTCTATTAGCAATAGCTGCATACTATGATTATGAGATTTGGCAGATGGATGTCAAAACAGCTTTTCTCAATGGATACATTAAAGAAAACTTTTTCATGGAACAGCCTAGGGGTTTTGAATCCCAAGATGGTTCCAAGTTATGCAAGCTAAAGCAATCCATTTATGGGTTGAAGCAAGCTTCGAGGTGTTGGAACATCCGTTTTGATGAAGCCATTAAATCCTTTGGTTTTATCAAAAATGAGAATGAGCCATGTGTATATAAGAAGATTAGTGACAGTGCTATCACTTTCCTTGTCTTATATGTGGATGACATACTGTTGATGGGTAATGACACAGGTATGTTTACAACTGTAATGTCAAATACATTCTCCATGAAGGACTTAGGGGAGGCAACCTATATTCTTAGGATTCGCATATATAGAGATAGAGCAAAAGGAATAATTAGTTTATCCCAAAGTCTATACTTGGAAAAGGTCTTAAAGAGGTTTAACATTCCTGATTCCAAGAGAGGATTGTTACCAGTGAGACATGGTATCCATTTTTCTAAAGAGATGTCTCTAAAGACAACTGAAGAAAGAGATAAAATGGCCAGGATTCCATATGCTTCGATTATTAAAAGTTTAATGTATGCAATGTTGTGTACTAGGCCAGATATCGCATATGCTATTAGTTTGACTAGCAGGTATCAATCCAATCCAGGTTTGGAACGCTGGATAGCTGTCAAGAATATTCTTAAGTACTTGAAAAGAACTAAGGATTTATTCTTGATCTGTGGAGGTGGAGACTTGCAATTGGATGGTTATACTGATTCTGATTTTCAATCAGATATCTATGATAGAAAGTCTACATCTAGATATGTGTTCATTTATAATGGAGGTACAGTCAATTGGAAGAGTTCCAAACAGAGCACGACTGCAGATTCCACTACAGAGGCTAAGTATATTGCTGCATTAGATGCTGCAAAGGAAGCTGTTTGGATAAAGAAGTTCATGACAGAACTTGCAGTAGTTCCTTCCATTGAGTCAGCAGTTCCACTACACTATGACAATAATGGAGCAGTCATACAGGCTAAGGAACCAAGGTCTCACCAAAAATCCAAACACATAGAAAGGCGCTACCACATTATCAGAGAAATAGTTGGGCGAGGCAATGTAGCCATGCAGAAAATAGCATCAGCTGAAAATCCAGCTGATCCATTCACTAAGCCTATGTCACAGACTCAGCTAGATCGACATCTTGAGAAGATAGGTCTATGATATTGTAATGAATGGCTCTAGTGCTAGCGGGAGATTATTAGTAGTATGCCCTAGAGCATATCAGTTAGTATGTATCTTGTACATATTTTTATTAATAAAACGCTTTTCCACTTTTTCGTTTATATAATATATTTAAGTGTAATAGAAAAGGTCCATTGATATTTTGTTAGAAATATTATTCTTAAGTTGTTAAGAATATGAGTGACATTATTTCTAGCACAAAGTATCATAAATTGGTTCACAATCGAGGATACTTCATAATAAGGACATGACTTATCTAGAAAGATTGTATTCATGTTTGTTACCAAGTTATTTATATGAGATATAAATAAGATGGAATGGTGAGTCTCATGCTAGATAGCAAACATGATAGGCACTTATAAATTATAAGTAGGCCGAACCAGTGACACTTATGACAAATACATGGAGTTTACTCTGATGGAATATATGGAGGTAGGAGTTGATCAAGATAGAATCTGTTACTCTAAGTAAATAGAGATAAAATCCTATGTTCATTTAATTGTTCTTAATTTTTCAAGTTCCTGGCCAGGACAGATAGATTTATTCAGAAAAGAGTTTATGATGAAAAAATCTTTTTAATTAAGAATTGGAATTAAAAGAGAACATAATATTCATAGCAAATGGAGTTTGACATAAACCATGACTCTAGCTTGAGTTAGGATTTTGCAACAGAGAGATTCCAGTGCATGGTAACATATGATTATAGGTTCATTGGGTGGCCATGGCATGCTATGCTAGGTGTTAACCATGGTCTATGAGGTGCATAAAATGATTTAGAGAAATCATTTATGGTAAGAAAGAGTTCTGATGGTATTAAGAGTTGATATCATATCTCATTGCCAATTAGTGATGAGCCTAGTAAGTCACACACATACACAAGTTATCACCTAATTAAATATGATTTAATTAATTAATTAAAGAGTTTAATTGATTAATTAAATAGGTTTAGTTTGCAATTAGATTGTAAAGTCCCTAGCATGACTTGAAACCAAATCTAGATTATTGGATGTATAGTATAAGTTAAATTTATATTTAAAGTGTTTAAATATAAATTTAATTAATGAGAAATTAATTAATAGAGATTAATTAATTAATTTATATTTGATATAAATTGATTAGAAGAAGAGAAATAATTATTTTGGGTTGAGAACTCAAAATTAAGACACAGGGGCATTTTGATCATTTCACTTTGTGACACGTGGCACCATGAGATGGTGACACGCATAAGCTTGCCAAATATCTTTTAATCATGTAAGATGATTAAAATTAAGATTAAATATAGGTTTGACACTTAGCACAATGTGATTGGTCAATTAAACCTAGAACCAATCAGAGGGTGACATGTGGCAAGGGTTTAATGTGTTGACCTAGCTATATAAGTGTTGTTATGAATTAAAAATAAGACAACCAGCAGCCACGCTCCTTTGTCATGCAATTTTGAGGCTCTCCTTCTCTTCTTCTTCATCTCTCATCAATTCAAAGAGATTAGCCATCAATCTCTTGAAATAAAAATACTAGAAGTTGTTTTTAGTGTCCTATTTACATCTTTAATCTCTTAAAAGGCAGAACTTGATTTTCTAAATAATAGAAAACGCTTTAGAAGCTGTTCAAGGGCTGCCATAGGTGTTCTTGGTGTGGACAAGCTAGAAGGACAACATTTGGTGTCCTGAAGATGAATCTTAAAGGCGCAAATACGCTGCAGCGCATCAAGAGGTTAGTATAATCGTTATTGATTTAATCTAGGGTTCTCAAATTAATCTGATTAATTTTAAAATCTTAAATGGCAAATACAGATCCAAAAACATATTAAAAGAGTTTTAATATGTTATTTATCATTGAATCAAATAGTTAAAAATAAATCTTGCATGATGCATGTGACCCTAGGTGAAAATTTTTGAATTCAATGGTATAAACTTGTGTTTTTCACGCTTCCATTCCTTCATGGACAAGCTAAAGGGACAACATCTGGTGTCCTAAATGCATCCCAAAGGTGCCAAACACACAACAGTGCATCAAACAGGTTAGTGCACTTATTCTTGATCTAATCTAGGGTTCTAATGAATTAATCTGTTAATTCTAAAATCTTAAATGGTAAATGTAGATCCAAAAATATATTAAAAGAGTTTTAATATGCTATTTATCATTGAAATCAAATAGATAAAAATAAATCTTACATGATGCATGTGACCCTATAAGAAAAATTTTGAATTTCAATGATCTAAACTTGTGTTTTTCATACTTCCGCTCCTTCAATAGAAAATTCATAATTTGAGGTAAGTTAATCAAATCTCTTTCTTTAGTATAAATGCTTAAAGTTGAGTTTATATGGATGAATTATTGTAGAAACAAATGAAAAAAAAAATCATGCATGTATAGCAACCCATGAAATTCATTCATGTTAGAGATGAATAGGATTTGATGGGTTTGGATGCAATTAAATATGTAGGTAAGTTTGATTGAGAGTGTAGATAATGTTTATACACTTTGAGTTTATGATTTGAAGCTATTGAAGAATTAGGGTTCTTAACCCTTAGGATTTTGGGAAGGAAAAATGTGAGACTTAGCCAAATGATGTGTTTGACCTTGCATGAGTTAAAAATGGTCATGTCTGACCAATTGTGGTGTGTAGGAAGTGTTAAAATTAGGTTTAAATTCGGATTGCTTATGGTCATTTTGCAGCCAGCATGACCAAGGTCCCTTTCAGAGACCAAAACTGAAACTTTACCAACCCAATTGGTGTGAGGCCAATTAGGAATGAAACTAGACACAAAATGACACATTTTTCATTTAGAAATCATGCCCAGAAAGTGACCATAGCATAGTGAACAAATTGTCCAAATCAAGAATCGGGCACACTGCCCTATACAAAAATGACCAAATGAACAGTGTTTGTTTATTTGGCCATAACTTGGGCTAGGAAAGTCCAAATGACCTGATTTTTGTGGCATTAGAAAGGTATGACATAGTACTACAACTTTCATGAAGAACACAAACACAAATTATGCCCTTAACTAAGTCATTTGGCCACATAAATTTGGTGACCTAAAACTACCAGAACCAAGTTGGTGTCTAGAAAATCTAGGTTAGACTAATTCGGCCAGCCATGTTCAAATGGCTATAACTTGTGCTACAAAACTCCAATTGGAGTGATTCAAAAAGGGAAATAAAGTTAAGACAATAAGAAACAACTTTGATTAATGACATTTAGAAAATTCTAACAGCAACATGACTAATGGAACAGTGCAAAATAGCACACCAAAACTAAAAATTTGAAATTTTGCCTAAAAGACTTAAGTTTTGAGAAAACAACCAAAACCAACAAATTAGGTAACCATGGCATTGAGAGAGTTTAAAATATCGTGGTATATAACATGGCATCTATTATGAATTTTGGGTCATGGGTTCAACTGTGTGAATTGTTGGCAACACCCTTTAAATTATGCATGGTTTGATAAATAGTGGTTGATATAAATAATTTGTCAGTGATTCAAAATATTTTTGTATTGTTTCGGGATTTAAAAGAAATATAGATAAATAGTCACTATTTGATCAAAATGTTATTCAAATGAATAATTTGCATGAAAGAAAATATTGATTTCTGAATGTTATGAATTTTGAAGAATGTAGAAATTTTAAAATTTTATTTGTTATGAATTATCAAAGCATAACTTATATTAAGTTTTAAATTATTAGTTTGTGCACCACTAAGTTCACTACTCAGTGATAGCTTTGTATGCTGTCGCAGGTGAAAGAAAATATAAAGCAGCTGAGCAAGATTACTGAAAGATACTGTGAAACTATCTTCGGGTATATCATAGGTATACCCTTGTACATTAGATTTTGATGTAATTCTACAATTATATGTATGTAATTTCATTTGAGTAGTTGTATCAACTCTTTTGTAATATATTTTTGGAATGTAATCAAATACAAATTATTATAATATTATATTGAGATTTTATATACTTATAAAGTTTTGTACTACTAAATTTTTAATGCTCCCATGAATGTAAATATTAATTTTGTTATCTTAATAAGATATTTCAATGTTCGATTTAATTTAAACTGTGTATTGAGTTGCTTGTGCTGATTTGTGAAATAAAATTGATTAATGGAGTTGTGATTGAGAAATATATTAGGAGTGCCTTTATTTTCAGGTTTTGAAAAATTGTTTTCTCAAAATACAAACGGCACTCTGCCTAAATTTTTGTAAAAATTATGGAGATTTTAAATGTCTAAAAATTTGATTTATGTTTGGACTTTAAATAAAGGTTTTGAATATCTGAAAAAAAAAAAATTTACCCACCAATTTTAAAATAAACAAAAATTGTTTTAAAATCCCTTGTAGTATATTTAATGGGTTACCGACAAGCGAAGTATGGTAATTCATTAGGTGTACTACGAGAGCATGTTACATCTTACGAGGAGTAGGGTGTGACATGTTTTACTGGTACCAGAGCTAGTTTTTAAAGTAAATTTTGAACTGTAAATTTGAAATATTTTTGATAAGTACAACTGCTCGAATGTTTGATACATATAGTATATTTACATCATAAATATGAACTAACATGGAGAAATCTGTTTGTGTTGGTTGTACAGAAAAAAGATCTTGTGAATAGATATGGACAATGGGTATAAAACGATAGAGCAGTCTGCTACAACTAACGTATAAGGAGAGGCCCCAGTTTGACAAAGCGTTGGAGGTCCAGCTGCACCAGTCCCTCCTATACAAATTACTGCACAAATGGCCCAGCAAATGGCCATGTTCTTTTAGCAAATGGCTGATAATCTATCAGCCCAAGCCCAAGTACAAACCCAACCCCCTCAAGAGTAGCATGAAAAAGAGAAAAGTGGGAAACCTATCGGTCAAAGTTCAAGTAGTAATTTGGGAAAGAGAAAAGATTTTGAGGGACCCCGAGCTCCTAAGTATGACAGAGCCAGATCTTCAGGGCTGAAGCAATCAAGAGCCATTCGTCAAAGAACTAGAAATTCCTACCCTATCCGCATCTGTGATGTTTGTGGAAAATTACACGGGGGTATTTGCTATAAGGTTACTGGAGCCTGCTTCAATTGTTGTGGAATCGGACATTATGCTCGAGATTGTACTAGTGCACGTCGATTTATGCCACATGCTACACCAGAGGAATCAGTACAAGTTTCTGAATTCAGAGGCTCATTAATAGTCAGTATGGGTAGAGGCAGAAGTAGAGACAACACTTCGAGTAATCCTAGCATAATGGACCAACCCGAGTAGAGGAATACAATAGAAATGGGGAACACCATGCATCGAGGGGAAAAAGTAGAGACTTCAGATGTAGTTACTGGTATGTTCTCAACTTCTGAAAGGAATAATTATGTACTATTTGATTTTGGCTCTACTTATTTATATGCTAATGCTAAAATTATATGTTATACTGCTATTCCCTTGCATGGAGATTGTAACACCCCTAAGTTCGGTAGTGCGTTCTACTGTTCCTGTGACCAGTGTTGTCCGGACAGCTAGGATGCCTAGAACTACACTTCATTATGATTGAAGAGACATAAAATAATGAAATACAAGAAAAGAAAATACAAGAAAAACAAAGGAAAAATAATAGCAAAGAAATGTAACCAAGTTAAGCGAGCCGAGAACCCTAGCGATGGGTGACCGCATCGGGAAGTCGCGGCGTGGAACGTTGACTAGCCCTGGACCGCGGGGAACCCTAGAAAATATTTTTAGGACTTAAATAGACACCTATTGAAGTACAAATACCATTAGAAATATCAAAGAAAAATTAATTAATTAGTACAAAGAAAAGTGAGAAATCGAAAAACGGACAAAGCCCGATGTTACCGAAAAATCGAGAATGCAACCCGAATAGGGGCATTGTGGTCATTTGACACCCCGAGTTGTCTTTTGACCTAAATTTCCATTAAAAATAAATAATATTACACTTGGAAAATATAATGAAGAATTAAATTAGGGGTACCTAATGTAAATAGCAAAAATGGGATTCAAATTGAGTAGTTAACACATTTAACATATAATATTAATTAAATAAAGTTTAGTGGAGAGTTAGTGGGAATTATCTACACCTAAGTGGACAGCCACATCATTCAGCAACTTCATCTTCTTCATTCCCCTCTTCCAGCCGAATTGGAATCCCTCCCAAAACCTCCATTGCCATCCATGTGTGGAGCTTCATCCACTCAAGATCAAGCCACAATTTCTTCAAGTCTCCTTCATTAAAGTTTGAGTACACACCTTGGGCAGTATTTTGGGAGCAAAAAGGGAGAGATTTGAAGAGGTTTGACAAGCTCCACTTGAGGTATATGTCCATTTCCTTCATCCTTGCTTCATTAAAGTTTGTGTGGGTGTTATGGGTAGTTGAATTGTGGAAGGAATTTTGGAGTTTAATGTTCTAAGGGAGATGTGTACTTTTGGCAGCCATGGAAACACCTTGAAGACAATTTATTTTTGCTTGTAAATGGTGGATTAAAGGATTGATTAAATGTATATATGTGTAGGAAATTATTTGGGTGATGTATACTTAGGATATATGAATGTGTATTGAAATTTGAATGCTTGGAAATTATGGAAATGTAATGCATGAAATGGCAGCCTGGTTTGGTGAACCATAAGGATGTTATTTCATGTTTGGATTATGGAATATTAATGTTGAATTGTGTTGGTTGTTATGGCAGTTTGAGTGTATATATGATGGTGTGAAGTTGGACATGAAAAAAGTGTTATGATTAGGTGATTGAATTATTGTAAATTGAGTTGAAAAATTCTGCACTTTATGGTGTATGTTGAATGTAATTGTAAGCTGTCAAAATGACCTATAATGTGTTGTGAATTATGTTTAGGTCATGATATAACCTGAATTGACTTGAATATTGAGTTTGGTAAGTGTTAGGAGTGATCCTTGATATGTATGAAAGAAATGCAATAAGGCAGTTTGTGTTTTAGGCCTAGAACTTTAAGTGTGTGGCTCCAATTGGTATGAGACCAATTGGAGGTGAAACTAGGCGCAAAATATGCCAACTTTCATGAAGGAAGCTTGCCAAAATTCTGCTTGCAAGGTAGCTTGAAAAATGACCAAATCCGGATTAAGTGCAATTGAGGCCTGAAAATTGACTATTTGGGCAGCAGTTAGTGCATAGGGCATAACTCACTCAAAACAGGTCCAATTGACCTGAAATTTTGACCATGAATAGAAAAGACATATCTACAAGTCTTATGAAGACACCAAAACCCAGAAATGACCATAAGAAAGTCAATCAGCTTGCACAATTTCAGGTCCAAAAACTGGCCGAACCTAAAATGACCTAAAGTGACCAATTTTGATGCAATTTGACCAGCAATAGTAAAATGACCATAAATTGGTCTACATAACTCAAAATGACCTGAAATTTTTCCCTGCGTTCCATAAGACATAGATCTACAAGTTTGTAGTTTTGACCAAAACTCGAAAACCGAGGGAACTAGTTCGTCCAGCTAGGTCAAACTAGTATCTCGAATCCAGCAAATTGCGAGAAAATACAGTATACACGGAAATGAACTTGGTAACATATACCAACTCTAAAATGCTATCTAATGTGACATGATAGTAACATTAAAACCTAATTACCTAGAACGCATCGAGGGTCGACATATTAGGTTGACTAAGCAAATAATAGAATTCAGTGAATTACTTATCAAGATTATCGTTAGAGACAATTTAAATGAGTACTGAAACACTTCAAATTGTGCTTCTCAGTTAGCAAAGACTCAGGGAAAGGGAAGGAAACACTGAGTCTAGGCTAGGAGACAGTTATCAGAGGTTTGTGCATAACAGTTATTTCTTTTGAATTTTTCAATTGAAATAAATTATGACTATTTGTATATTATTGTTTTCAATTATGGAAATGTGTTTGAATGGATACTTATTGCTTGAAAAGCATTGTAAATGGTTTGAAACTGTGGAAAAATTGAATTAGTGTGATTTGTGAAAATTGAAGTTAATTGTGAATTGTGTTGCCATTTTGTGAATGAAATTATGACTTTGGAAATTTATTGGATTCTCAAGAATCATTTGAATAAAATGTTTGGAATTGATTTTGTGTTCACACTTAGCATGACAATATCATATCATTCCTTCTCTATTTATGGGGTTGTGATCGTTTATTTTCCTTCTCCATTTCTGGAGTCGTGAGCGTTTATTTTTCTCCCTCTCTAGTTTACCAGTTGAGGTGATCGGATGAGTACTCATTATATAGCTAGCTCCCTTCCTCATTGATTTCGATTAGTGGGGTTGTGATTGCTTTGTCGTGGTGTACAACGCGGCATTGATCGGAAATTTTGTGTCATGGCTTAAATTGTGAATGAATTGGCAACACTGTATTCTTAAATTATTCGACTAAATTGTGTTATTATGCGATTTGATAATTTGTGAAATGGAGTTTAAATTCTTATTGACATTCATTGTCTTTTGAATTTAATTATGTTTTGATTACTGAGATTTAATGTGATATTGTGTTAAATTCCTTATGACATTCATTGTCTTGAATTTAACTATGATTTTATGTATCCATCATTTATATGATTTATGAATTGTGATTTAAAGTTGTATTTGGTAAATGTTGTGCACCACTAAGACATTGTCTCAGCGATAGCTTTTCATTGCTGTCGCAGGTAGATAGACGGACAGGGCAGCAGACTAGGCTGCTAGTACATCCAGCGAGAGATTATCGGGTATAATGAGTATACCACATTTTGCATTTTGTACTATAATGTATATACACTGTATGTATATATTGTTTTTTGTTTTGAGTAGTTGTAAATTAAAATTATACATTGAAGTTGTAAAATAAATTGTGAATTATTTTGACTTGTAAAATTTGTATTATATTTCTTTTATCTCAGTCTTTGAAAATTATTGTGGATTTGAGTTGAAAAACATATTGTGTTGAATTATGTTGGAGTTTGAGATTGAGAAATATATTTGAAGTGCTTTTTACAGGTTTTCTGAAGAACTGTTTTATTTAAAATACAGAGGGCACTCCGCTAAAATTTTTACAGAAATTCCTAATAATTCAAATGTGTTATCTCTTTCACTTAAGTTAAAAAAAAATTTTTTTTACACCTGTAAATAGTGCTCACCACTGTAAATAGAAGTAAGAAAAGTTTTGAAATCCCTTGTAGTGTATTTAATAGGTTATCAATAGACGAAGTTGGTAATTCATTAGGTATACTACGGGATCATGTTATACCTTACAGAGGGGTAGGGTGTGACATGTTTTAGTGGTATCAGAGCGAGTTTTTTAAATTCTGTTTTCACCTATAATTTGAATATTCTTTCTTCATAGTACAATTGCTTAATGTCATTGTTTGATACATACAGTACATTACATTATAAATATGCACTAACGGGAGGAAATCTCCTTGTGTTATTTATTCAGAAGATTTAAGATCCTCGCATTGACTATGGAAGAGGGTGATCGTTCAGTCGATCAATCTATTGAGGCTGAGGTACAAGTTGAGGCCCTAGCTCCACAAAGTGTCGAAGGCCCGACTGTACCAGTTTTACCGGTATAAATTACTGCACAAATGGCCCAGCAAATGGCCACTTTTTTTCAACAAATGGCTGATACTCTGTCAGTTCAAGCTCAAGTATGGGCCCAACCCCCACAAAGGCAACATGAAATAGAGAAGAGAGAGAAACTTATGGGTCAAAGCTTAAGCAGTAATTTGAGAAAGAGAAAAGAATTTGAGGAGCCCCGAGCTCAGGGATATAACAGAGGTAGATCATTAAGGCAGAGACCACCAAGGTCCAGTCGCCGAACAACTAGCAGTTCTTACCCTTCCTGCCAATGTGAAACATGTGGTAGAAATCATGGTGGGGTATGCTACAATGCCATAAGAGCCTGTTATAACTGTGGAGGCATAGGACACTTTGCCAAGGACTGCACCAGTGCCCGTAGAGTTGGACCACCTTCTACTACTGATGAAGGGTTAGTTCAGAGCCCTGTCACCAGAGGTTCACAGCCACCCAGCAGAGGTAGAGGCAGGGGTGGAGGTAGCCCAGCAGGCAGCCATGGCACAGTGAAACATTCAGAGCAAGACAGTGCTCTGGTCAGAGTCTATGCAATGAGACAGAGGGAAGAGGCCGAGACATCTGATGTTGTGGCTGGTACCTTCTCAACTTTTAATCAAGATGTGTTTGTGTTATTTAATCCGGGTTTTACCCATTCTTATGTGTGTGTGCTAGCATCATTGATTGCATTGCTGTTCCATGTACAAAAATAGACCTTGAGGTGCTAGTAACAAGTCTGTTAGGACAGGAGGTCAGGGTTAATAGAATGTATATGGATTGTCCTTTGGTGATCCAAGGACACACTTTTCTATCTGATTTCATTGAAATGCCCTTTAGAGATTATGATATCATCTTGGGCATGGATTGGTTAGCCAGGCATCATTCCATGATTGACTGTAGGCTGAAGACAGTCACTTTTGGTCTCCCTCAGTACAGTGATGTGGTAATACATGGGAAGAGGCAGCTATTGCCATCAAACGTCATTTCGGCTGCACTAGCTAGAAAAATGATTAGAAAGGGGTGTGAAGCATGCTTAGCACATGTGGTAGACACCCAAGTGGGGAGTCCAGCATTGAGGGACATCCCTATAGTATATGACTTTCCAGACGTGTTTCCTGATGAATTGCCAGGATTACCTCCGAAAAGAGAGGTGTAGTTTGAAATTAATGTTATGCCTGGTGTGGATCCAATCTCCATAACACCATATAGAATGGCACTCTTTGTTTATGTATTGTTTGACCTGGAGTCTAAATACTTTTATGTTAGTGTTAGAACTATATGTTCTGTTGTTATTCCTTTACAGGGGAATAAATTTTGATGCATTAGTGATTAGTCCTTTAAAATAAGGATTGTGATAATAAGTGAAATTAGTTTTGGAAGAGTTTATCGGCGAAAAGTATTTCCTAAACACCATAAATTATAAAGCTAATTGGCGAGCCTAGTTAATGTAAGGCAAGAGGACGTAAAAGTAAGATGCAATAATGGAATTGCTCTAAATGAGGGCAAGGATGTTACTGTTAGTAATTGCTAATGGATATTGTAATTAGAATAAGTTTGGATATCAGTGAATTCGAAAAGGATAAAAGATAGGAAAGTCTGATCTATTGGAATGTATCGTAGTAACTATGCAATGTTCTTGATGTTTATACTGTAAGCTGCAGATTACAGTACTAACTTGAGATTATTGTGTAGAGCTATGTACTACCCGATAGTACACCTAGATAAGAATAGTTGCCAACGGCATTTATTTTGGTATAGTTATGCTAGGACAGAATTTAATTGCTAGAAATAAGTTTGAAAATCCTACTTAGGGATCTAAAACTCAAAAGTTAGAATATCGAAAGGTTATAGTTCAGTACAAAAGGAAGTAAGTTATAGAATATTAATAGATAAAAAGAGTTGTGGAAGTAGAAATTTGAATAGTTGATTCAGATATAACAAAGAAATGTTACGAATATGAGTAAGACTATGGACTAGAATGGTGAGAGGACCAATGACTAGATGAATGATTCTAACATGACCTCAAGGGTCATTCAAGAAGGAACGTGAATCGAAATATTAGACAGCATAATAGTAAGAGGAGCTTGGTGTTATACAAATAAATTAAGCGTTGTATTAGATTGTTAAAAGTCTTATACAAAATTGAGGAAAAGAATATTATACGATCATATAGAAAGGAAAAAAATAAACGTATGACTATTGTAAGATGGCTATTAGGTAAAATTTCGTGGATGAAATTTATTTTAAGGGGGGGAGAATTGTAACACCCCTAAGTTCAGTAGTGCGTTCTCACTGCTCTGTGACTGGTCTTTGTCGGACAGCTAGGATGCCTAGAACTACACTTTGTTATGATTGAGGAGACATAAAATAATGAAATACAAGAAAAACAAAGGAAAAATAATAGCAAAGAAATGTAACCAAGTTAAGCAAGCCGAGAACCCTAGCGATGGGTGACCGCACCGGGAAGTCGCGGCGTGGAACATTGACTAGCCCTGGACCGTGGGAAACCCTAGAAAATATTTTTAGGACTTAAATAGACACCTATTGAAGTACAAATACCAATAGAAATATCAAAGAAAAATTAATTAATTAGTACAAAGAAAAGTGAGAAATTGAAAAATGGACAAAACCCGGTGTTACCGAAAAATCGAGAATGCAACCCGAACAGGTGCATTGTGGTCATTTGACACCCCGAGTTATCTTTTAACCTAAATGTCCATTAAAAATAAATAATATTACACTTGGAAAATATAATGAAGAATTAAATTAGGGGTACCTAATGTAAATAGCAAAAATGGGATTCAAATTGAGTAGTTAACACATTTTGAAGGAACGGAAGTGTGAAAAACACAAGATTATACCATTGAATTCAAAAATTTTCACCTAGGGTCACAAGCACCATGCAAGATTTATTTTTATCTATTTGATTTCAATGATAAACAACATATTAAAACTCTTTTAATATGTTTTTGGATCTGTATTTGCCATTTAAGATTTTAAAATTAATCAGATTAATTTTAGAACCCTAGATTAAATCAAGAACGATTACACTAACCTCTTGATGTGCCGTGTCTGCGCTTTGAGATTCGTCTTGAGACACCAGATGTTGTCCCTCTAGCTTGTCCACACCAAGAACACCTATGGCAGCCCTTGAATGGCTTCTAAAGCTTTTTCTATTAATTAGAAAATCAAGTTACGCCTTTTAAGAGATTAAAGATGTAAACAGACACTAGAAACAATTTCTAGTGTTCTTAATTCAAGAGATTGATGGCTAATCTCTTTGAATTGATGAGAGATGAAGAGAAATAGCTGGAGAGGCTCAAAGTGGCGTGACATATGAGAGGAGAGGCTGCTGGTTATGTTTTCTTTTCATAACCCCACTTAAATAGCTAGGTTAACACATTAAACCCTAGCCACATGTCACCTTTTGATTAGCTCTAGGTTTAAGTGACCCAATCACATTGTGCCAAGTGTCAAACCTATATTTAATCTTGATTTTAATCATCTTACATGATTAAAAATATTTGGCAAGCTTATGTGTTATGCCATGTGTCACCATCTTATGGTGCCACGTGTCACACCGCAAAATGACCAAAATGCCCTCGTGTCTTAATTTTGAGTTCTTAACCCAAAATAATTATTTTCTTCTTCTAATTAATTTATATCAAATATAAATTAATTAATTAATCTCTATTAATTAATTTCTCATCAATTAAATTCATATTTAAACACTTTAAATATAAATTTAATTTATACTACACATCCAATAATCTAGATTTGGTTTCAAGTCATGCTAGGGACTTTGCAATTTTATTGCAAACCAAATCTATTTAATTAATCAATTAAACTCTTTAATTAATTAATTAAATCATATTTAAATAGGTGATAACTTGTGTATGTGTGTGACTTACTAGGCTCATCACTAATTGGCAATGAGACATGATATCAACTCTTAATATCATCGAACTCTTTCTTACCATAAATGATTTCTCTAAATCATTTTATGAACCTCATAGACCATGGTTAACACCTAGCATAGCATGCCATGGCCACCCAATTAGTAATAAGATTTACCTTAAATGAACCTATAATCATATGTTACCATGCACTAGAATCTCTCTGTTACAAAATCCCAACTCAAGCCGAGTCATGGTTTATGTCAAACTCCATTTGCTATGAATATTATGTTCTCTTTTAATTCCAGTTCTTGATTAAAAGATTTTTCTCATCGAAACTCTTTTACGAATAAATCTATCTGTCTGCCAGGAACTTGAAACATCAAGAACAATTAAATGAACATAGGATTTTATCTCTATTTACTTAGAGGAACAGATTCCTTCTTGATCAACACCTACCTCCATATATAACTAGGGAGCCAACACATGCCCATATACCCATACATAGTACAAGTATGAAAGCAGATCAAACTCAAACTACCTATATACAAGATAACTGTGCTATCTCAGTCTAAAGATTATATGCGATATGATTTATGACAAAACATTGACAAGAGTAAACTCCATGTGCTTGTCATAAGTGTCACTGGTTCGGCCTACTTATCATGTATAAGTGCCTATCATGTTTGTTATATGGCATGAGACTCACCATTCCATCTTATTTATATCTCATATAAATAACTTGGGAACAAACATGAATACAATCTTTCTGGATAAGTCATGTCCTTATTATGAAGTATCCTCGATTGTGAACCTATTTATGATACTTTGTGCTAGAAATATTGTCACTCATATTCTTAACAACTTAAGAATAATATTTCTAACAAAATATCAATGGACCTTTTCTATTACACATAAATATATTATGTAAACGGAAAAGTGGAAATGCCTTTTATTAATAAAATTATGTACAAGATACATACTAAATGATATGCTCTAGGGCATACTACTAACACATTTAACATATAATATTAATTAAATAAAGTTTAGTGGAGAGTTAGTGGGAATTATCTACACCTAAGTGGACAGCCACATCATTCAGCAACTTCATCTTCTTCATTCCTCTCTTCCAACCGAATTGGAATCCCTCCCAAAACCTCCATTGCCATCCATGTGTGGAGCTTCATCCACTCAAGATCAAGCCACAATTTCTTCAAGTCTCCTTCATTAAAGTTTGAGTACACACCTTGGGCAGTATTTTGGGAGCAAAAAGGGAGAGATTTGAATAGGTTTGACAAGCTCCATTTGAGGTATATGTCCATTTCCTTCATCCTTGCTTCATTAAAGTTTGTGTGGGTGTTATGGGTAGTTGAATTGTGGAAGGAATTTTGGAGTTTAATGTTCTAAGGGAGATGTGTACTTTTGGCAGCCATGGAAACACCTTGAAGACAGTTTATTTTTTCTTGTAAATGGTGGATTAAAGGATTGATTAAATGTATATATGTGTAGGAAATTATTTGGGTGATGTATACTTAGGATATATGAATGTGTATTGAAATTTGAATGCTTGGAAATTATGGAAATGTAATGCATGAAATGGCAGCCTGGTTTGGTGAACCATAAGGATGTTATTTCATGTTTGGATTATGGAATATTAATGTTGAATTGTGTTGGTTGTTATGGCAATTTGAGTGTATATATGATGGTGTGAAGTTGGACATGAAAAAAGTGTTATGATTAGGTTATTGAATTATTGTAAATTGAGTTAAAAAATTCTGCACTTTATGGTGTTTGTTGAATGTAATTGTAAGCTGCCAAAATGACCAATAATGTGTTGTGAATTATGTTTAGGTCATGATATAACCAGAATTGACTTGAATATTGAGTTTGGTAAGTGTTAGGAGTGATCCTTGATGTGTATGAAAGAAATGCAATAAGGTAGTTTGTGTTTTAGGCCTATAACTTTAATTGTGTGGCTCCAATTGGTATGAGACCAATTGGAAGTGAAAGTAGGCACAAAATGTGCCAACTTTCATGAAGGAAGCTTGCCAAAATTCTGCTTGCAAGGTAGCTTGAAAAATGACCAAATCCGGATTAAGTGCAAATGAGGCCTGAAAATTGACCATTTGGGCAGCAGCTAGTGTTTAGGCCATAACTCACTCAAAACAGGTCCAATTGACCTGACATTTTGATCATGAATAGTTAAGACCCATATCTACAAGTATTATGAAGACACCAAAACTCAGAAATGACCATAAGCAAGTCAAACAGCTTGCACAATTTCGGGTCCAAAAACTGGCCGAACCTAAAATGACCTAAAGTGACCTAAAGTGACCAATTTTGATGCAATTTGACCAGAAATAGTAAAATGACCATAACTTGGTCTGCATAACTCAGAATGACCTGAAATTTTTCCCTGCATTCCATAAGACATAGATCTACAAGTTTGTAGTTTTGACCGAAACCCGAAAACCAAGGGAACTAGGTCGTCCGGCTAGGTCAAACTAGTATCCCGGAATCCAGCAAATTACAAGAAAATGCAGTATACACGGAAATGAACTTGGTAACATGTACCAACTCTAAAATGCTATCGAATGTGACATGATAGTAACATTAAAACCTAATTACCTAGAACGCATCGAGGGTCGACATATTAGGTTGACTAAGCAAATAATAGAATTCAGTGAATTACTTATCAAGCATTATCGTTAGAGACAGTTTAAATGAGTACTGAAACACTTCAAATTGTGTTTCTCAGTTAGCAAAGACTCAGGGAAAGGGAAGGAAACACTGAGTCAAGGCCAGGAGATAGTTATCTGAGGTTTGTGCACAACAGTTATTTCTTTTGAATTTTTCAATTGAAATAAATTATGACTATTTGTATATTATTATTTTCAATTATGGAAATGTGTTTGAATGGATACTTATTGCTTAAAAAGCATTGTAAATGGTTTGAAACTGTGGAAAAATTGAATTAGTGTGATTTGTGAAAATTGAAGTTAATTGTGAATTGTGTTGCCATTTTGTGAATGAAATTATGACTTTGGAAATTTATTGGATTCTCACGAATCATTTGAATAAAATGTTTGGAATTGATTTTGTGTTCACACTTAGCATGACAGTATCATATCATTCCTTCTCTATTTATGGGGTTGTGATCGTTTATTTTCCTTCTCCATTTATGGAGTCGTGATCGTTTATTTTTCTCCCTCTCTGGTTTACTAGTTGAGGTGATCGGATAAGTACTCATTATATAGCTAGCTCCCTTCCTCATTGATTTCAATTAGTGGGGTTGTGATTGCTTTGTCGTGGTGTACAACACGGCATTGATCGAAAATTTTGTGTCATGGCTTAAATTGTGAATGAATTAGCAACACTGTATTCTTAAATTATTCGACTAAATTGTGTTATTATGTGATTTGATAATTTGTGAAATGGAGTTTAAATTCTTATTGATATTCACTGTCTTTTGAATTTAATTATGTTTTGATTACTGAGATTTAATGTGATATTGTGTTAAATTCCTTATGACATTCATTGTCTTGAATTTAACTATGGTTTTATGTATCCATCATTTATATGATTTATGAATTGTGATTTAAAGTTGTATTTGGTAAATGTTGTGCACCACTGAGACATTATCCCAGCGATAGCTTTTCATTGCTGTCG
Source organism: Hevea brasiliensis (assembly GCF_030052815.1). NCBI lineage: Eukaryota > Viridiplantae > Streptophyta > Magnoliopsida > Malpighiales > Euphorbiaceae > Hevea > Hevea brasiliensis. The sequence goes on along the minus strand of NC_079499.1, from coordinate 59,478,148 downwards.
CAGGTAGACAGACGGACAGGGCAGCAGACTAGGCTGCTAGTACATCCAGCGAGAGATTATCGGGTATAATGAGTATACCACATTTTGCATTTTGTACTATAATGTATATACACTGTATGTATATACTGTTTTTGGTTTTGAGCAGTTGTAAATTAAAATTGTACATTGAAGTTGTAAAATAAATTGTGGATTATTTTAACTTGTAAAATTTGTATTATATTTCTTTTATCTCAGTCTTTGAAAAATTATTGTGGATTTGAGTTGAAAAACATATTGTGTTGAATTATGTTGGAGTTTGAGATTGAGAAATATATTTGAAGTGCTTTTTACAGGTTTTCTGAAGAACTATTTTGTTTAAAATACAGAGGGCACTCCGCCAAAATTTTTACAGAAATTCCTAATAATTCAAATGTGTTATCTCTTTCACTTAAGTTAAAAAAAATTTTTTTACACCTGTAAATAGTGCTCACCACTGTAAATAGAAGTAAGAAAAGTTTTAAAATCCCTTGTAGTGTATTTAATGAGTTATCAGTAGACGAAGTTGGTAATTCATTAGGTATACTACGGGATCATGTTATACCTTACAGAGGGGTAGGGTGTGACAGAGATAAATTTTGATGTGTTAGTAATTAGTCTTTTAGGATAAGAATTACGATAATAAGCGTAATTAGAATTAATTTTGGAAAAGTTTTTAGTGAGAGACATCTCCTAGACTACGATAAATTATAAAGTTAATTAGTAAGCCTAATTAGGTAAGGCAAGAGGACCTAAAAGTAAGTTGTAATAATATATCAGCCCTAGATGAAAGCAAAGGTATTACTGCTGATAGATGTCAGTGGGTACCATAATCAAAATAAGTTTAAGATATTAGTGGATTTGAAAGAAATAAGATATAAAGAAGTTTGATCTCTTAGGATGTATCGTGGTAATTATGCAATGTTCTTGATGTTTGTGCTGTAAGCTACATATTACAGTACTGACTTAGGATTTATTGTGTAGAGCTATGTACTGCCCAATAGTACACAAGGATAAGAATCGTTACAAATGGATTTTGCTCTAGAACAAATATACCAGAATAGAGTTTTATTACTAGAACTGAGTTTGAAAATCCTAATTGGGGATTTAAAACTCTACAATTAGAATATCAAAAGATCATGCTTGCAAGATAGTAAAAGTTAAAGACTCCGTTACCTTAGCACGAATTACAGTACATAAGGAATTGTTATGGGACTACAGATTTTAGTATGGTCAAAATTTAAAAATTAACACCTATAGGGCTAAGTTATCCAGTCTCCGATATGGGGTTTATAATTATTCTGGTAATGCAATGGATCTTTTGCTCAAAGTATGGTAAGGAACAATATTCTATTTGTATAGCAGTAAGACATAAAATATAATTTTGTTCCCCTGGAAGAGACAGGATGCTATGGATGATAATTATAACTTATAAAACAATTAAGAAATGATGTTCTACTAATAATAGTAATTCGATAGGAACTAGTTGGCCAGGTATTCTTTAGGAAGAGCACAATTTTATTGTGCAGATCATAAGGATTAGATTAGAATTAAAGCGAGACTTTTGAATAGCATGGGAAAAAGGAGAGTCCGATAGACTCCCTTCTTAAGGTTAAAGAATTGTTTATGGTTCAAGAAAAAAGAAAGGGGTAATGATCGCAAACCAGCAGAAAATAAGCTATAGAATGTTGATAGGTAAAAGAGTTGTGGAAGTAAAAATTAGAATAGTTGGTGCAAATGAAATAAAGAAACATTATGAATATTAGTTAAAGTGTTGACTAGAATGGTTAGAGGACCAAATTAAAGTAATATTGAAGTATAGCGGATTTATTAGAGATGATAAGAGGTGCTAAATCATGACTCGACAGTCAAGTTAAGGTAGAAGATAAGATTGAGGAACAAAATAATTAAAGTTAAGTTATGGAATAAAAAAAAAAAACAAATAGAATAGTAAGAAATGAGAAAAACACCAGATGAGAATTGTCACCAGGGCAAATAACCTACTTAAGACACGTAACGATATCCCAAACTATTTTATCAAGAAGGAAATAAGTTAAACAAAAGTAAACAAGATAGAGCAAAATAGCACATAGGCCTTGGTCATAAATGGAGATGGTAAGATAATGGTTATGGACCTATGGCCAAGAAAGAGATAAGCAATTCATGGATGACTAACAAGGTTATTTAAAAAAAAAAAAAAAAGAAAGACCACAAAGGAAAATTGCTAAAACAACGGCAAGAAAAGACTAAAATATTCTAAACTAAACTGAAGGTTGCATCAAATGATCAAGAGATCTGATAAGAAAAGAGTAAAACTAAGTTCTCACCCATAAGATCATACGAGGTCCTAGAAAAAGTGCATCCACTAGCACACAGATTTGCTTACCTCTAAAATTGAAATGAATTTTAATCTAACTTATGACAGAAGCTCATAAGAAATTTGGCACATGAGGTGAGCAATCGATGAGTAAATAGTATTGGTTAAAGTACTACGAACCATTATTTTGATTATAAATCTACGTAGAAATGTAAGAAAAACATGAGAAAATAATATGTATGACTATTTGAGGACAGATAGTGGACACAATTTTGAGGACGAAATTATTTTAAAGGGGGAAGAATTGTAACACCCCTATTTACATAGCCTGGTATATTTCACTATTCCGGTGGCCGGTGTCGGTTTAGATAATTAAGGGGATTAGAGCTACATCTAAGACAACTAGATAAGCCCTAAACATAAATAATTAGTAATTGTCAATTAGTTAAGTATAAATAAGAAAAATAGAACACAAAAAGTTAAATGAGCCGAGAGTCACAACGATGGGTGACCTTCTCAGGAAGGACAGCGAGGTCGATTTAAACTCGAATTTCGAACCGTAAAATGTGACGCTGCAGTCCTTAGAACTATTACGAACACAGTGGAAAAGAGAAAATCAAAGAAAAGAATTGTTAAGCAGATCAAATAATTAGGTTAGGGATCCAAAAGAAATATCGAATAATTTACAAACTGGATTGAACCAGCAAGGGACAATTTGGTCAATTTACCCCTAGTGTTGACACCTGACCTAACTGTCCAATAAAATTGGAGAAACAAAAATTTCAGAATGTAAAATTAAATTAAAGAAGAATGGAAAAAAAAAAAAGAAAAATTTTATTACATCATTTGATGACATCATCATGATGTCAAAAGTAATTTTGATTTTTCCCTACATAATTGACCAAGTCAATTCTTGTTAAATAAGGCATAAAATAACAAAAAAGAAAAGAAAAGAAAAACTCATTTCGGTCTTCATCTTCCTAGAGTGCTGCCCCATCTTCTCTCCCTAACTCTCTCATTTTTCCTCCATTAACATACCATAAAAGCTCACAAAACCTTACTTTCCTTCATGATCTTCATAATTCTTAACACTAATTATTGAAATTTCATCTTGGTTTGATAGTTGAAAGTGAAGAAAGAGGAAAGGAAGGAAATTTGAAGAAGTAAAAAATTCATAATTTGAGGTAAGTTAATCAAATCTCTTTCTTTAGTATAAATGCTTGAAGTTGAGTTCATGTGGATGAATTATTGTAGAAACAAATGAAAAAAAAAAAAATCATGCATGCATAGCAACCCATAAAATTCATCCATGTTAGAGATGAATAGGATTTGATGGGTTTGGATGCAATTAAATATGTAGGCAAGTTTGATTGAGAGTGTAGATAATGTTTATACACTTTGAAGCTATTGAAGAATTAGGGTTCTTAACTGTAACATCCTCACTTTCGCTAGACCGTACAGTCTACTGTTCCGATGACCAATATCGGTTCGGGCAGCTAAAATGATTGAATTATAAATAGACTAGAGTGAGAAGTTATAAAGAAACTAAATAATGCTCATAAAAATCAAGGAAAAATTTTTAGAAACGAAATACACTAAGGTTAAACGAGCCGAAACACCAGGGATGAGTAACCCGAAGGGAAAGTGACGGTGAAGGCCGTTAGCAACCCTAGACCCAGGGCAAAAATAAAAAAATAATTTTTGGGACTCCAGAGAAGGGTCATTGAGGTTCTTATGGCATTACAATGCCAAGAAAATACTTAGAAAAATTTTTCTATCGGTACACAATTTTGGCTTATTAAGCCAAATGGAGGGCATTTTGATTATTTCGTCTTCAGAGATGATTTTTGGCCAACTTGTCTAGTTAAATAAATAATTTCTATAACATAAAATATGAATAAATGTTGTTAAAAATTTAATTAAAATTAAATAGACAAGAAAATGAGAGAAAATTAAAGAAAATGAAATTATGACATCATAATGATGTCATTAAAACTCTCCCAACCAATCCAATGTTGACACATGGCATAAGCTTATTTAAAAGAGACCAAATGGGCTGAAAAATGAAAAAAAAAAATCAGAACTCTCTCCCTCATCTTCTTCTTGCCGTCACACATACCCTCCATGGCCACCATGAACAAGCTTTTAAAAGCTTGATTTCCCTAAATTTTACCCAACTAAACCCTATATTCCCAACACAAAAAAGTGTTCTTACATCTTGGAGAGTCTTTTGGGAGCAAAAAGAAAAGGAAAAGAGGAACCCTAGCAAGTGGGAAATCTCACTCCATTAGAGGTTTGTGACCTAACCTTGGTTTTCACTTTAAATTCATGTTTAAGGACTATGAATGAGTGTAAATTACAAAGAAAATTTGTTGAATACCATTTGTATGCCAACCCATAATTTTAGCAGCCTTGGTTAGGGTAAGATGGTGATGATTTTTGTGGAGCTAAAATGGTAGTGTGGCTGCCCTCAATATGTATCTCTTAAGTGGATTGATGAAATGTAATGATAATGCATGATTTGTAATGTTTGAGTTAGGGTTTGGGGTGAAAAATGAGACTTTGATCTTGTGATGATGAACGTAGGTTTTAATAGTCAATTAGTGACCATTTGGTTCTATTTAAATAAAAAATGAAGTGAATTATGTAGTGGGATTGGAGTTTGGTGTGGCTGCCCTTGGTGGCCTGTAGGACTGGGCATGAGTCCAGCAGGTTTGGGTAGCAATAACTGGAATTGTAGAGGTTCAATTGGTGCAAGGCCAATTGGATATGAAACTAGACACATAATGGCACAACTTTGGTGAAGAAACTATGCCCAGAAAACTAAACCAAGTTGACTAAAAGATTGCCCTAATCCGGGTGACCTGCATTCTGCCTAGGCGAAATGACTAAATGAATAGTATTTAGTCATTTGGTCATAACTCAGTGTAGAAAGGTCCAATTGACCTGAAATTTTACCAACAACAAGCTGAGATATAGACCAACAACTTTCATGAAGAAACCTAACCCAAATTATGATTATAACATATTCAAAAAGTGGCCTGAAGTCACTGCTTCTAACATTGTAGATTTGGTCAGTCCAGAAATTCTAGAAAAATCATAATCTGGCCAGTTGTGGTTTTTGGGCTATTAACTTAAGCTACAAAACTCCAAATGGAGTGATTCAAAAAAGGAAATGCAACTAGATAAAATAAGGTACAACTTTTATATTGATCATTTTGCCAAATTCTCACTGCAAAAATGACTAATGGAACAGTAAACACAAAGCTTAAAAACTGAAAATTATGTCCAATTAACATTAAGCTTATAAATGGTATTGGCAACCAATACCAACAATTTTAGAATGCAAAATGTGGTATGTTAGGAGTATTAGAACCAATGTACCTATTACCTATGCAAAAGTCAACATTTTAGTTGACTAATGAAATGAATAGTAACACCTAAACTTAAATTTCTAAAATTATACAATTTAAAGTGTAACATGCCCTAGTACATCTAGCAAGATTGGTTTGAATAGGTTGGCATGCCAATAGGGTTCTATTAGCAGTACTGCATATGGCTTCATGCCATTCTGTGTTTTATGGCTTCCTATGCCATTCTGTGACATAATAGCCTTTGGCTATGTTATTTGAGTTGTTACACTCGGGTTTTATCCCTAATAATTATTACAACTTATTAGCTATTCTGTTGCACACCGGGAGACACAATGTGTTCGATGGTGTGATGGTCCGAGGTACTTAATACCCAGTGCCAGTTTATACGTTTTTCCAATCCAGTCGACTACCATGGGTTACTCGGGCAATGATAATAAATTTTACCAAATTTTAATCGAATAATACTGCAATAAATATCAGAAATTAACTGTACCCAAAAATGAAATCATACATTCTGTATAATTGTTTTATTTTATTTTATTTTATTTTATATTGTCACGACTAAGCAAAATTGCTTAGCGCATCGCTTTTGCCACGCGTAGGTACTGGAGACCTGGCTGGGGAGCCCAGCAGACATCAGACCGGGTGAACTTTCAGACCTGCATCCAGAGTCCAGAGTCACCTCACATCTGCAGTGCATATGGTAGGACATTAGGACTTTGGGTAGCATTTTGTATTTTGCATTTTGTTTAGTTTTGGATTGTAACTATAAACTCTTGTAATTATGTAATAATGTAAATATATGAAATTTCATGTTATTGAAATTTTCTGTATAATGTATGTTGATAAATGAAATGTTGAAAAATATTTATGAATATGTTTCAAGTGGTGATGTGAACAGAAAAAAATTATGAGAATAGTATTGAGATTTTGAGATTGACTTGAAATGTGTGTAATAGAGTTCTGGAATTGGAAATTATATTGGAAGTGTTTTTAAACAGATTCAGAAAAACTGTTTTTTCAATTTATAGCCGGCACTCTGTCGAATTTTCTATAAAAATTGTGAAAAAATTCAGATTTATCAAAAATTGTAAATAAATGAATTAAAAGAGATAAATTATAATTGAATCATGAATTGGTGCTCCGGAACACTGAGTGGCATATCTTGCACGGCTACACTGTAGATGGGTAAGGGGTGTCACATTAACCCTTAGGGTTTTGGGAGGAAAAATGTGAGAATTAGCCAAATGATTTGTTTGACCTTGCTTGAGTTAAAAAATAGTCATGTATGACCAATTGTGTTGTGTAGGAAGTGTTAGAATTAGGTTTAAATTCGGATTGCTTATGGTCATTCTGCAGGCAGCATGACGAAGGTCCTTTTCAGGGACCAAAATTGAAAATTTACCAAACCAATTCATGTGAGGCCAATTGGGAATAAAACTAGACACAAAATGACACATTTTTCATTGAGGAATCATGCGCAGAAAGTGACCATAGCATAATGAACAAATTAGCCAAATCTGGAATTGGGCACACAGTCCTGTACAAAAATGACCAAATGAACAGTATTTATTCATTTGGCCATAACATGGGCTAGGCAGGTCCACATCAGCTGATTTTTGTGGCAATAGAAAGGTATGACATAGTACTACAACTTTCATGAAGAACACAAACACAAATTATGCCCTTAACCTAGTCATTTAGCCACCCAAAATTGGTGACCTAAAACTGCCTGAACCAAGTTGGTGCCTAGAAAATATGGGTTAGACCAATCCAGTCAGCCATGTTCAAATGGCTATAACTTGAAATACAAAACTCCAATTGGAGTAATTCGAAAAGGGAAATAAAGTTAAGACAATAAGGAACAACTTTTATGAAGGACATTTAGCCAAATTCTAACAGCAACATGACCAATGGAATAGTGCAAAATAAGACACCAAAACTAAAAATTTCAAATTTTGCCTAAAAGACTTATGTTTTGAGAAAACAACTAAAACCAACAAATTAGATAACCAAAATATGGTATGTGGGTGTAATTAGAATTAGCATGTCTAATTAGTATGAAAAGTCAATATTTTGACCAAATGGTCAAATGAATAGTAACCATAATTACACTAAGTACAAAGGACTCAATTTTATAGGGTAAATTAAGTGTATAAAATTTAGTTAATAAATTTATTTATTAAAAATGAATTGAATAGATATTGAAACACTATAGTTATGTGTTTTAGTGGAAAAGGATCCCTCCAAGAAATGAGAAGGAATTGAACCAAGACAAGTCTAGATAAGAGGTTTGTGCACAACTAACTCTTTTGTTATTTTTCACTTCTAAATTGATTTGAATAAGTTTATTTTATGACTTATGATTTTGTTGTGTTGAGATTTTTAAATTATTAAATGAAATTGTATAATTTAAATATAAATTTTCTTTTGCATTTAAGGATTTATTAGATGGTTTTGAGAGTTGTAAATTTTAAGTTTGATATGTTGCCAACCTTGAGCATGAATTTATTATGATTAAATATGTTAATGGTTTGTAAAAACTTTTATAAATAGAAATTGTTTTGAATATAATTTGAAACCACAGTAAACATGGCAATATGTTTTGAATTCTTATTAGTTTATCTAGTGAGATATCTCCTCCACTAGATGGGGTGAGTTCCTTCCTCTCTGGCTTGCCAATTGGGGAAGAGTTTGGATGAGTACTCATATATACTAGCTAGTCTTTGTTCCTCCCTTTTAGCCTCGGTCATTGAGAGAGTTTAAAATGTCGTGGTATACAACATGGCATCTATTATGAATTTTGGGTCATGGGTTCAACTGTGTGAATTGTTGGCAATGCCCTTTAAATTATACACGGTTTGATAAATTGTGGTTGAAATAAATAATTTGACAGTGATTCAAAATATTTTTGTATTGTTTCAGGATTTAAAAGAAATATAGATAAATAGTTACTATTTGATCAAAATGTTATTCAGATGAATAATTTGCATGAATGAAAATATTGATTTCTGAATGTTATGAATTTTGAAGAATTTAGAAATTTTAAATTTTTATTTGTTATGAATTGTCAAAGCATTACTTGTATTAAGTTTTAAATTATTAGTTTGTGCACCACTGAGTTCACTACTCAGCGATAGCTTTGTATGCTGTCACAGGTGAAAGAAAATATAAAGCAGCTAAGCGAGATTACTGAAAGATACTGTGAAACTATCTTATGGTATACCCTTGTACATTAGATTTTGATGTAATTCTGTAATTATATTTATGTAATTTCATTTGAGCAGTTGTATCAACTCTTCTGTAATATACTTTTGGAATGTAATCAAATACAAATTATTATAATATTATCTTGAGATTTTATGTACTTATAAAGTTTTATGCTACTAAATTTTTAATGCTCCCATTAATGTAAATATTAATTTTATTATCTTAATGAGATATTTCAATGTTTGATTTAATTTAAATTGTGTATTGAGTTGCTTGTGCTGATTTGTGAAATGAAATTGATTAATGGAGTTGTGATTGAGAAATATATTGAGAGTGTCTTTATTTTCAGGTTTTGAAGAATTGTTTTCTCAAAATACAGATGGCACTTTGCCGAAATTTTTATAAAAATTGCGGAGATTTTAAATATCTAAAAATTTGATTTATGTTTGGACTTTAAATAAACGTTTTTAATATCTGAAAAAAAAAATTTACCCACCAATTTAAAAATGAATGAAAATTGTTTTAAAATTCCTTGTAGTATATTTAATGGTTACCGGCAGGCGAAGTACGATAATTCATTAGGTGTACTACGGGAGCATGTTACATCTTACAAGGAGTAGGGTGTGACAATCAAGATGGAATCTTTTACACTAAGAAAATAGGGATAAAGTCCTATGTTCATTTAATTGTTTTCGATGTTTCAAGTTCTTAGCCAGGACAGACAGATTTAGTCAGAAAAGTGTTTCTAATAAGAAAATCTAATTAATCAAGAATTGGAATTAAAAGAGAGCATAATATTCATAGAAAATGGGGTTTGACATAAATCATGACTCCAGCTCGAATTGGAATTTTGAAACAGAGAGATTCTAGTGCATGGTAACATATGATTATAGGTTCATTTAAGGTATTCCTTGTTACTGATTGAGTGGCCATGGCACGCTATGCTAGGTGTCAACCATGGTCTATGAGATGCCTAAAATGATTTAGAGAAATCATTTATGGTAAGAAAGAGTTCTGATGATATTAAGAGTTAATATCATATCTCATTGCCAATTAGTGATGAGCCTAGTGAGTCACACACATACACAAGATAATCACCAAGTAAAATGTGATTTAATTGATTAATTAAAGAGTTTAATTGATTAATTAAATAGGTTTGGTTTTCAATAAGATTGCAATATCTCTAGCATGACTTGAAACCAAATCTAGGTTATTTGATGTCTATTATAAGTTAAATTTATATTTAAAGTGTTTAAGTATGAATTTAATTGTGAGAAATTAATTAATGGAGATTAATTAATTAATTTATATTTGATATAAATTGATTAGAAAAGGAGAAATAATGATTTTGGATTGGGAACTCAAAATTACAACATAAGGGTAATTTGGTCATTTCATAGGGTGACATGTGGCACCATGAGATGGTAACATATGGCATCATATAAGTTTGCCATTTGTCTTCTTATCATGCAAGATGATCAAAGTCAAGATTAAATCTATCTTTGACATTTGGCTTAATGTAATTAAGTCAATTAAAATTAAGATGCAATGTAGTGATGACATGTGGCAAAGGGTTTAAGTGATAACCTAATTATAAAAGGGAAAAGAAAAGAAGAAACACTTACTCTTATTCTCTCTTAAAGGTGGTGACACACATAGCTCTCCCTCTCCTCTTTTTCTTTTCTCATTAATTCAAAGAGAATTGCCCAAATTCCTTTGAATTAAAATTGCTAGAAATTGTTTCTAGTGTACTATACACACATACAATCACTCTAAAGGTAACAACCCAACTTATAATTAGTTGGCAAAGGCTTGAAGCAAATTGTGTGACACCCCTTAACCGTCTACAGTATAGCTGAGTAAGATATGTCACATAGTGTACTGGGACACCCTATTTTATCTCAATCATTTTTATTCTTCCTTAATTTATTTTTATCATAGTTATGAAGTACGATATATTTCATTTAAGTCATTTATTGAAATTATAATTTATTTGAGGTTCTGCAAATTTTATAGAAAATCTTGCAGAGTACCAGCTAAAAATGGAGAAAACAGTTATTCGAAACCTGTGAAAAACACTTTCAATATTTTCAATCAATCTCAAACTCCATTTCATCAATAAAATCTCAATATTTCTCAAATATACTCCCATTTCTCATTCATTCATTTCATATGATATTCATATAAAAGTCATAAATAAATATTCACTTTTTTATTCATAAATACAATTTCCATTATTTACATCAATACCCAAAATAGATTACATAAGTCTTAATTACACATGAGAAAATAAAAGTTAATTACAAAATACGCAAAATGAAACCTAGTGTCCTACCAATGCACTGATGTCGGTCAGGTGACATGGACACTATGCAGAGCTGTAGAAGGTCTCATCCAGTCTGTGGTTTACTAGGCTCTCGGTCAGTCTCTCCAGAACCTATGCGTGGCAAAAGCAACACGCTGAGCAATAATGCTTAGTGGTGCCAATAATAAAATAAAAAAGAAACAATAGAAAATAAATATACAGTGTAAATTTATGGATTTATTTTCATTAAATTGATTCTCATTGTGTCTTCTTTAATTTTCTTTTTGAATCATGTTATTTGGATTTGTATAACTCAAGTTATGGTCAATTGACCATAACTAGGTCAATTCTGAATTTTGGTTCCCTTACTAGGCAGTTTTAGTATTACACATTACCAATTTTATTTGAGTAGGTTACTGCCATACTTAGGTCTATTACTCTTCATAGGATATGTTATCCTATGTCTTATGGTCAGTAAGAATTTTTTATTGTAATTTTTTAAGTCTTGTAGAGTTACTTATGGTTAAATTATTACACTGGACTCAATGGTCTTGTAGTGACAGGATATTCAACTAGGGCAGTAGCTTTGACCCAACATTTGAGCTTCTTACATTCATAAGGTGAGGGAGAGGTCTGAAACAAAGTTGAAGGTCTATTTCTTAGTTTTCCAGAATGGTATGGCTCATTTTGTTTGAAGACTTCTAGTGGGAGTTATACTTAAAATACTTTACTGGAGTTAATGGTCATTTGAACCATTTCTAGATTTGGTATGCCAATTTAATCAAGTTAATTGACCTAGTTTCCTAAGTTTCTGGGTTTTGGTCAAAATACTATTATTGTAGGCCTATGTGTTAGAGAAAATTTGGCACCAGTTTTAGGGCATTTGGAGTTATATGGACCAAGTTATGGTCATTTTACTATTGCTGGTCAAGTTGCACTTATATTGCAAAGTTTAGGTCATTTTTAGGTCAAAGTCATTTCGGCCAGTTTTTGTAACCCAACTTGTGCAAGCATTTTGACTTAGTTCTGGCCATTTATGGGATTTGGTGTCTTCATAAGAGTTGTAGCTCTATGTCTAAGCTTTCCATGGTATAAAGTTCAAGTCATTTGGACCTGTTTTGAGTGAGTTATGGCCAAAATACTGACTACTGTTCATATGGTCAAAATTTTAGGTTTTCATGTCATGTAATTCCGGATTTGGTCATTCTTTTAGGTCACTTCTAGGCAGAATTTGGATAACACTTCTACATGAAAGTTGGCCTATTTTATCTATAGTTTCACCTCCAATTGGTCTCATACCAATTGGAGTCATAACTTTACACTTATAACCTGATTTATACACTGCCAACAATCACAACCTGCATAAGAGAATTTGCACTCCCAATTTGGCAATCCTCCTCCTCCTCCCAATACTTCAATATTCATTTTTGGTACTTCTATATTTATTCAACACAATTCTAGCAAAGTAAATTGGGCAGAATACTCAAATAATATAGGCTCCCATGGCTACCTAAAATTGGGCAGTCTAATAACTCAATAATTCCATCAATTTTCATCACCAATCAACTCATCTCAAGCTAAACATAAACTTTACTTAAGAAAGGAAGTGAATTGGACCCTTACCTCTTTTTGGAGCTTGGTCAAACCTTAACAAAACTCCTTCTTTTTGCTCCTAATATGCTGTCCAAGGTATGAGGATAAAGTTTAATGAAAGAACCTTGAAGATTTCATGGCCTGATCTTGGTGGATGAGAGCTTGAAGCTTTGGCCATCCATGGAGTTTTTGGGAGGATTGGATTATACTTGAAGATGAAATGAAGAAGAAGAAGTGGCTGAAGTGGGATATGCTATCCACTTAATCAATATACAAATCCATAGTGCTCCACTAAGGTGGATTAAATGTTTAATAATCCAAATTTTCCCTTAATTGTAATTATGCCCCAAACTTCCATCATTATTTTATATACCACATTTTTAATTTTCATGAAATTTTCAAAGTGTGCTATCACTCATTTTTAATGGACATTGAGGTCAAAAGGCAACTCTAGATATCAATTGACCAAAATGCCCCTATTCGGTTTGTATTCCCTATTTTTAGGTAACACCGATTTTTGTTTATTTCTTGATTTTTCATTTTATTTTCTTTGTACTAATTTATTAATCTTTCTTTGGCATTTTTAATGTCATTTATACCTCAATAGATGTTTAATTAGGTCCAAAAAATATTTTCCAGGGTTCCCCATAGTCCAGGGCTAGTTAACGGTCCTCGCCGCAAGTTCCTGATGCAGTCACCCATCACTACGGCTTTTGGCTCGTTTAACTTAATCACATTTCATTGCTCTTATTTTTCCTTTATTTTTCTTGTATTTTCCTCTATTATATTTCACTATTTTATGTCTCCTCACTAACATTTTAGTATAATTTTAAGCATCCTAACTGTCTAGACAAACACTGGTCATCGGAATAGTAGAATGCACTACCGAATATAGGGGTGTTACAATTCTCTCCCCCTTAAAATAAATTTCATCTCGAAATTTTACCTGATTTTAGTCTATAAACAATTGTGGGTGCTGCTTCCTCATATCCTCCTCTCATTCCGAAGTAACTTCCTGGCCTAAATGATGGTCCGTAACACTTTAACCAAATGTATACATTTATTTCTCAGTTGCTTCACCTCATGTACTAGGATCTTTATGAGTTTTCCCATCATAAATTGAATTTAAATTCATTTCACCTTTTTTAGAGGTAATTAATTTTGTGTGCTAATGAATCCACTCTTTCTAGGACCTTGTGTGGTTCTATGGAGTGAGAACTTATTTTTTCTCTTTTCTATACGATCATATAATCTTCTTTCCTTTAAGTTTGTGTAAGACTTTTAACAACCTAATACAACATTTAATTTGTTCGTATAACACTAATGCTATCTTACTATCATTTTGTCTAATATTTCAATTCATATTTCCTTATCGAATGACCATTGTGGTCATGTCAGAATTATTTATCTAATCATTGGTCCTCTAACCATTCTAGTCAACAATCTTACTCATATTCGTAACATTTCTTATTTCATTTAAATCAACTATTCAAATTTTCACTTCGACAACTCGTTTATCTACCAATATTTTATAAATTACTTCCTTATGTACTAAACTATAACCTTTCAATATTCTAACTTTTCAGTTTTAAATCCCTAAGTAGGATTTCCAAACTCATTTCCAACAATAAAAATCGTCCTGGCATAACTATACCAAAACAGATGTCATTGGCAACTATTCTCATCTTGGTGTACTATCTAGTAGTACGTAGCTCTACACAATAATCTCAAGTCAGTACTGTAATCTGCAGTTTACAGTACAAACATTAAGAACATTACATAGTTACTACGATACATTCCAATATATCAAATTTTCTTATATCTTATACTTCTTGAGTTCACTTATATCCTAAACTTATTCTGATCATAATATCCATTAATAATTACTAACTGTAACATCTTTACCCTTGTCTAGAGCAAGTCTATTACTGCAACTTACTTTTCGGTCCTCTTGCCTTACATTATGTAGGCTTGCTAATTAGCTTTATAATTTATGGTGTGTTAGAAAATACTTTTAGCTAACAATTCTTCCAAAATTAATTTCACTCATTATCACAATCCTTATCTTAAAGGACTAATCACTAATGCATGAAAACTTATTCCCATGTAAAGGAATAGCAACAGAACATATAATTATAACACTAACCTACAAATAAGTAGTGTTGGGATCAAATAATAACTAATTGTTTCTTTCAAAAATTAAGAACTTACCAGCAGTTACATCTAAAGTTTCTGTTCTTTCTCCTTAGCGCATAGTGGACGCTCTGACTGGTGCGCTACTATATTCGAGTTGATTCACTGTGTTATGGTTGTGAGGAGTACTAACTCTATTTCTATCTTGACTCTGACCGATTGTTTGTGAACTCCGAAGAGCTGATCGAGGTGCTCTAATACAATCTTTAACAAAGTGTCCAAACTTTCCATAATTGTAGCAGGCTCCAGTGGCCTTACGATAAATACCCCCATGTAGTTTACTGCAAGAGTTACAGATACGAGGAGGATAGGAACTTCTGGTTGTTCGACGACTAAGCCTTGGTGGTCTTTGCCCTGATGATCCGCTTCTGTCATATCCCTTAGCTCGAGACTCCTCAAATTCTTTTCTCTTCCCTAAATTACTGCTTGAGCTATGACCCATAGGTTTCTCCCTCTTCTCTATTTCACACTGCCTTTATGGGGGTTGGGTTTATGCTTAAGCTTGAGCTGACAATGTATCAGCCATTTGTTGAAAGAAAGTGGCCATTTGCTGGGCCATTTGTGCGATAATTTGTACTGGTGACACAGGTACAGTCGGGCCTTCAACACTCTGCAGAGCTGGGGCCTCACCTTATACTTTCACTGTCACAGACTATTCTATTATCTCATTCTTCTCTTCCATATCTTTTCACAGGATTTTGTATTTCCTGTACAACCAATATAAGGAGATTTCTCTCTATTAGTTCATATTTATGATGCAAATGTACTATATGTATCAAACATTTGAGCAGTTATATTTACCGATAAAATTAATTCAATTTCACAATTCAAAATTTACTTTAAAATCATTGCTTTGATACCACTAAATATGTCACACCCTACTCTTCCGTAAGATGTAACATGATCCCGTAGTACACCTAATGAATTACTGTACTTCGCCTACCGGTAACCCAGAAAATATACTACAAGGAATTTTAAATCAATTTTCGTGAAAGTTAAATCCTAGTGTTATAAAAAATTTTCAAAATTTCGGCAGAGTGCCGGCTGTATTTTGAAAAAACAGTTCTTCAAACCTGAAAAAGAAAACACTCCCAATATGTTTTCTCAAATACAACTCCAATAAACTTCATTTCATCTCACAATTCAGTCTCAATAATCAAATCATTTCATTTTCAAACAAACCTCATCATAAAAGAAATATTTCATTGATTACAAGACTCAAAAATTAATATTATAAAACTATTCAGGTAAATGAAAATCTCAAATTTATATTTACAATAATTTACATTTAATTACATACTAAAATATTTTACAAGAGTTTTTATACAATTGCTCCAATAATTTATATAAATATTATTATATGCATACATCATTACCTATGTACATGGGTATGCCTATGATATACCTGGAGTTGTTATGAATGTGTCTTCAAAGAAGCTTACTCAACTGCTCTATGCTCTTTTCACGTGCAACAACATACAAAGCTATTGCTGAGTGGTGAACTCAATGGTGCACAACTATAATTTAAAACATAGTACAATATAGATTGACAAAATTATAACAATTAATTTAAAAGTCTCAAAATTCAACAAAATTCCAAAAGTCAAAATCTTCGTTGCCAATAATATAAATCATTAGTTAAAATGACTTTGAGCAAGAAATTCAATTTATCAAATCACAACTGGACATTTAAAGTAATTCCAGCAATCATGGAAATAAAGATTAATTCCAAGAAAATCAATTATGCATAAATCCCATTTGAAATCGAAATTCTTTACTATTCAAAAACCATTCTTTATCTAACTAACTGTGCAAGACTAATTCGAAAGAGCCATCTTCGAGGTGATTCTAACTCCCTATGGTCAGAGAGATCAAATCAGATTCTAACTCCCTATGGTCGGGGAGGTCGAATCATCATGCATAGTACACACCACAATAATGAAACTTCTGAAAGGGCCATAACATAAAAACTTAGATCTAACCTCTAATAAGAGGAGAATCTAAGCCTGTGCACGTACCATGGTAATAAAAACAAAGCTAACTCCATTACCTCCCCAACAAAAGAGAGAGACGGTTAATAACCTAGTCAAGCATCTATAGTTGTGACACCCCTTACCCGTCTACAGTGTAGTCGAGTAAGTTATGCCACTCAGTGTGCCGGAGCACCAATTTATGTTTCTATTACAATTTATCCCTTTATAATTCATTTATTTTCAATTTTGATAAATCTGAATTTATCCGCAAATTTTATAGAAAATCCAGTGATCTTGCATTTGTAAATTGAAAAAACAGTTCTTCTGAACCTGTTTAAAAACACTTCCAAAATAATTTCCAAATTCAAACTCCATTATACACATTCAAGTCAATCTCAAAATCTCAATCTCAAATCACAATACTATTTTCAAAACTTTTCTGTTCACTTTATCATTTGAAGCATATTCACAAATAATTCTCAACATTTCATTTTTCAACATACATAATGCAGAAAACCTTAATAATATGAAATTTCATATATTTACATTAATACATAATTACAGGAGTTTATAGTTACAATCCAAACTAATACAAAATGCAAAATACGAAAGGGCCACCTATAGTCCTAATGTCCTACCATATGCAGTGCAAATGTGAGGTGACTCTGGACCCCGGATGCAGCTCTGAAGGCTCACCTGTCGATGTCTGTGGGCTCCCACCTAACTCTCGATACTGCGTGGCAAAAGCGACGCACTAAGCAAGTCTGCTTAGTGGTGACAATATAAAATAAAATAAAATAAAATAAAAATAAATCAAATATGCAGAATGTGTGTTTACATTTTTGGTAGACTTAACTTCTGATATTATTTGCATTATTATTCGATTAAAATTTGGTAAGGTTTATTATCATTGCCCGAGTAACCCATATTAATTGACTGGACTGGATAAATGGGTAAACTGGCACTGGGTACTAAGTACCTCAGACCATCACACCATCGGTCACATTGTGTCTCTCGGTGTGCAACAGAACAGCTAATAAGCTGTAATAATGATCAGGGTTAAAACCCAAGTATATCAACTCAAATAACATAGCCAAATGCTATTATTTCACAGAATGGCATGGGAAAGCCATGAAACACAGAATGGCATGAAGCCATATGCAATACTGCTAACAGAACCCTATTGGCATGCGAAGCTATCCAAACTAATCTTGTTAGGTATACTAGGGCATTTTGCACTTTTGAGTTTTATAATTTTTGAATTTAAAGTTTTTATGTTACTATTTACTTCATTAGTCAACCAAAATGTTGACTTTTGCATAGACAATAGGTACATTGGTTTTAATACTCCCAACATACCACATTTTACATTTTTAATTTGTTGGTGTTGGTTGCCAATACCATTTCTTAGCTTAATGTTAATTAAGCAGAATTTCTAGTTTTCATGCTTCATTTTTACTATTCCTTTGGTCATTTTTGCAGTGGGAATTTGGTAAAATGATCAACATGAAAGTTGTTTCTTATTTTGTCTAGTTAAATTTAATTTTTTGAATCACTCCATTTGGAGTTTTGTAACTCAAGTTATGGTCCAAAAACCACAACTGGCCGGATTGAAATTTTTCTGGACTGACCATATCTACAGTGCAGTGAACAGTGACTGCAACTCACTTGTTGGATAGGTTCTAGTCATAATTTAGGCTAAGTTCCTTCATGAAAGTTGTTGGTATATATCTCAGCTTGTTGCTGGTAAAATGTTAGGTCAATTGGACCTTTCTACATTGAGTTATGGCCAAATGAACAATTACTATTCATTTGGTCATTCTGCAGAAATAGACTGCAGGTCACCCGGATTAGGGCAAACTTTTGGTCCACTTGGTTTGGTTTTATGGGCATGGTTTCTTCACCAAAGTTGTGCCATTATGTGTCTAGTTTCATGTCCAATTAGACTTGCACCAATTGAACCTCTACAATTCAAGTTATGGCTACCCAAACCTGCTGGACACAAGTCCAATTCTGCAGGTCACTCCATTCTGCAGGTCACTTTCATGGCAGCCATACCAAACCCAATCCCATCACTCAACACACTTCATTTTTAATTTAAACAGAACTAAATGGTCACTAATTGACCATTAAAACCTTTTTTCATCATCACATGGTCAAAATTCCATTTTTCCACTCCAAACCCTAACTCACACATTACCCTTCATGCATTTTCATTGCATTTCTTCAATCCTCTTAGTAAATACACATTATGGGCAGCCATGATAGTCTTTTAATTTCATTAAACTCAACACAATCAAACCCTAACCATGGCTACCAAAAATCTAGGGTTTACATATAAATGGTATTAAACAATTTTTTTCTTTATAATTTACACTCATTCAAAGTTCTTATCATGAATTTAAAGTAAAATTCATGGTTAGGTCACTAACCTCAAAGGAGTGAGATTTTCCCACTTGCTAAAACTCTTGTTTTCCTCTTTTTTTTGCTCCCAAAAGGATCACCAAGGTGTAGGAGCAAGTTTTTGTGTTGAGAAATTTATGTTTTAATGGATGAAAACCCAAGAAATCAAGCTTGGGTAAAGCTTGGCTATGGAGGGCTATGGTGGGAGAGGTGACGTCAAGAAGAAGAAGTAGAGGGTTCTGATTTTTCTTCTTCACTTTCTGCCCATTTAGTCTCTTTTATACACCTTGGTGACATGTGTCAACACTTGATTGGGTTGGAGACTTTTAATGACATCCTTATGATGTCATAATTTCAATTTCTTTTATTTTCTCTCCATTTCTTGTCTATTTAATTGCAATTAAGTTTTTAACAATATTTATTCATATTTTATGTTATATAAAATATTTATTTAACTTGAAAAGTTGGCCCAAAAATCATCTTCGAAGACGAAATGACCAAAATGCCCTCTGTTTGGCTTAACGGGCCAAAATTGTTTGTACCGATTGAAAAATTTTTCTAAGTATCTTTCTTGGCATTCTAATGCCATAGAAACCTCAATGACCCTTCTCTGCAGTCCAAAGAATTATTTTATAATTTTTCCTAAATTTTTTTTCTTATTAATTTTTTTGAGTTAATTTTTGGTTCCTCACTTTAGTTTAAATATTTTTCTGAACGTTCTAGCTGTCTGGACCAACACTGGCCATAGGAATAGTAAACTATATGGACTAGCTAAAATGAGGATGTTACAACTCTTTCCCTGTAAGAAAAATTTCATCCTCGAAATTTACCTGATGCAAACAGTTGAGGGAATTGTTGCCTTATTATCTCTTCACTTTCCCAAGTTGCCTCTTCAGTGTTATGGTGCCTCCAAAGCACTTTCACCAGTGGAATTTGTTTATTTCTCAGTTCCTTCACTTCCTGGGCTAGGATTTATATAGGTTTTTCTGTGTATGTCAAGTCCGGTTGGATTTCAATCTCTTCCATGGAAATGACATGTGAAGGGTCTGAGCGATATCTTCTCAGCATAAAAACATGGAATACATTGTGAATTTTATCTAGTTCTGGTGGTAAAGCTAGCCGATAGGCCACTGGTCCCACACGTTCAATAACTTCATATGGGCCAATGAACCTAGGTCTTAACTTACCCTTTCTCCCAAACCTCAGTACTTTCTTCCACGGTGAGACTTTGAGAAACACTTTATCACCAACTGCATACTCTATGTCTTTTCTCTTTAGGTCGGGATAAGACTTTTGTCTATCTGAGGCAACCTTCAGGTTAGCTTTGATTATCTTTACTTTTTCCTCAGTCTGTTTCAGAAGGTCTGGTCCTACCAGCTTATCTTCGCCCAATTCAGTCCAACACACTGGGGTTCTACATTTCCTCCCATACAGTGCTTCATACGGAGTCATTTGGATGCTAGCTTGGTAGCTATTGTTATATGTGAATTCTGCCAGTGGGAGGTATCTATCCCAGCACCCATCAAATTCAATGATACAACTCCTTAGCATATCCTCTAGGATCTATCACATAATTCTCATTGTTACTATCATTTCAATTTATTAATTTCAAAATTCAATTTGTTCTTAGGTTTACCTAGATTACTCGTTCTGACTTTCCATTCGTCTGGGGATGAAAAGCCATGCTAAAATGGAGTTGTGTGCCCAAGGCTTCTTGTAACTTTTTCCAAAATCTCGACGTAAACCTTGGGTCTCGGTCAAATATGATGGAAAGTGGGATTCCATGCAATCTAACTATCTCACTGATATACAATTTTGCCAGCTTTTCCAGTGAGTAGTCAATCCTAACTGGTAGAAAATGTGCTGACTTCGTCAATCTATCCACTATCACCCACACTGCATCATGCTTCCTTTGGGTGAGAGGTAGACCACTAACAAAATCCATAGTGACCTGGTCCCATTTCCATTCAGGTATACTTATAGGTTGTAGCAATCCTGATGGAACTTGATGTTCTGCTTTAACTTGTTGACCTGTCAAACACTTAGTCACATAGTCAGCTATATCCCTCTTCATACCAGGCCACTAATAATGAGGCTTCAAATCATTATACATTTTCGTGCTTCCCGGGTGCATAGCATAAACACTAGTGTGTGCTTCTTTCAGAATACTAGTCTTCAGTTTCCCCTCATCTGGTACACACACTCTTCCTCTGTAGTACAGACACCCATCTGCTTTCACCTCATATTCAGTTTCCTTCCCCTTAGGAATTTTTCCTACAATGGCCATTAGTTTTTCATCTGCCCTCGGCCCATCTTGTATCTGCTGTAGTAGGGTTGGCCTCACTTGTAACTCAGCCAAAATAGCTCTATCTTGAGCTAAAGACAGACAGGCATTTAGTGATCTTAAAGCTGTGATGGACTTCCTGCTCAAAGCATCAGCAACTACATTTGCCTTCCTAGGATGATAATCTATCACACAATCATAGTCCTTGAGGAACTCAATCCATCGCCTCTGTCTAAGATTGAGCTCCTTCTGGGTTGGCAAATATTTTAGACTCTTGTGGTCTATATAGATCTTTCACCATATAAATAATGCCTCCATATCTACAGTGCGAAGATAGTTGCTGCTAACTCTAGGTCATGAGTAAGGTAGTTCTGTTCATGTGGCCTTAACTGCCTGGAGGCATAGGTGACCACTTTCCCCTCTTGCATCAATACACACCCTAGCCTATTATGTGCGGCGTCACTATAGACCACAAAGTATTTTCCCGACACTGGCTGTGTTAACACTGGTGCTTCTGTCAGCATAGCCTTCAGCCTTTCAAAACTGGCTTGGCACTTATCGTTCCAGCCAAATTTCACATTCTTGTGCAATAACTTGGTCATTGGAGCAGCTATAAGCGAGAATCCCTTCCCAAATCTTCTGTAATACCCAGCTAGGCCCAAGAAACTTCTGACCTCAATTATATTTCTAGGAGGCTTCCATTCCATCACTACTTCTATCTTTTTGGGATCCACTCTAATCCCCTCTGCTGATACTATGTGTCCAAGGAAAGAGATTTCACTCATCCAGAAGTCACACTTGGACAACTTAGCATATAGCTCCTTTTCTCGCAGGGTTTGCAGAACAATCCTCAAATGTTCATTATGTTCTTCCCTGGTCTTGGAATACACCAGAATATCATCAATAAAGACCACTACAAATCGATCTAAGTATGGATGGAAGATACAGTTCATAAGGTTCATAAATGCTGCCGGTGCATTTGTCAAACCAAACGGCAACACTAAAAATTCATAGTGTCCATACTAGGTTCTGAATGCAGTTTTTGACACATCTGCATCTTTTACCCTCAATTGATGATACCCTGATCTGAGATCAATTTTTGAAAATAGACCGGCTCCTTTCAACTAATCAAACAGATCATCGATTCTGGGCAATGGATATTTGTTCTTCATAGTTACTTTGTTTAACTGCCGGTAATCAATACACAATCTCAAAGTTCCATCCTTTTTCTTCACAAATAGCACCGGAGCTCCCCATGGTGACACACTGGGGCGTATGAACCCCTTATCAAGCAACTCTTGCAACTGAGTTTTCAACTCCCTCAATTCAGTGGGTGCCATCCTATAAGGAGCAATAGAAATGGGTGTTGTACCTGGCATTATCTCAATAGCAAACTCGACTTCCCTTTCTAGTAGTAAACCAAGCAACTCTTCAGGAAATACATCTAGGAAGTCTCTCACTATGGGTATATCACTCAGGTTTGGCTTAGCTTGCCTAGTATCAACCACGTGTGCTAGGTATGCTTCACAGCCTTTTCTCATCCATCTTCTTGCAACCGTGGCTGATATAACATTAGACAGGAAATCTGTCCTTTCACCCACAATAGTAATCTCATTACCCTCAGAAGTTTTCAGAGAAATCCTCTTCAATTTGCAATCAACTATTGCCTGATGACGTGATAACCAGTCCATACCCAAAATCATGTCAAACTCGTTGAAGGGCAATTCAATTAGGTCTGCCGAGAATTTGTACCCCTAAATCCTCAATGAGCAACCTTTATACACTTTATTCACGACCACACTGTGGCCTAGTGGATTTGTGACCAAAATATCTTGATCACTCTCCTCTACTGGAACTCCCCTTTCTATGGGTAGTTTGATGCAAATGTAGGAATGAGTGGATCTTAGATCCACCAATGCATGTACAGAAGTGTTGTAGAGGGAAAACGTACCCCTGATGACATCCGAGGCATCTTGCTCCTCCTAAGCTCTGATGGCATAGGCCCTGGCAGGTATTCTAGTGTCTGGCCTCTCAGCTGACTCGGATGCAAGTCTCAGTGATGAACCAGCTGCCTCAGGTTTACCGGGCTTCCTACCCCTTTGTGGTGCAGGAGCAGGTCTGTCAGTTTGTGTTGGAGCAACAGTAGTAGTCCTCTTCGGACAATTTTTGATCTGGTGTTCTGTCGATCCACACTATAAGCATGCATCGGTCACTCGCCAACATTCCCCCTTATGCCACTTATGATAGTATTGACAAGCAGAAGATGCAGGGGCTGGTCCCCTAAACACCGTCCCTAGAGAGCTGCCCATTGATGGTGTGGACTGGCCTCTCCTAGGTGTGAACTGTGGTCTAGGCCCCTGAGACTGGCCCTGACCCGGTGGTGGTCCTGAACTCTGAGCAGGAGGACCCTTACTCTTCTTGCTAGGAGCAGAAAATGTACTGGACTCACCTGAACCCTTCTTCTGCTGTCTTTCCCTTCTATTTTGTTCATTGATTCTGACCGTTTCCACTTTTGATGCTGCATCTACCAGTTTAGAAAAATCCGTGATCTCCAGTGCTGTGATCATGACTTTGATGTTGTCATTGAGCCCTTCTTCAAACCGTCTGCACCTCTCTGCCTCTGTAGGGACTATCTCCCTCCCATACTAGCTTAGTCTAACAAACTCACGCTCATACTCAGCCACTGACAACTGTCTCTGTCTCAAACTGATAAATTCCCTTATTCGCTCTTCTAAATATGCTTTGCTAATATATTTCTTCCTAAACTCTGTGAGAAAGAATTCCCAGGTGATCCATTCAGGTTGCACCTCACTGGTTACTGTGTCCCACCACTGATATGCATCATCCTGAAGTAGGGACACAACACCCACCAGGTTCTGCTCGGGAGTGCAATTTAGCTGTTTCAGCACTCTGATGGTTCTATCCAAACAGTTTTTTATGGCCATGGGATCATCTTCCCTCTTCCCAAAGAAGTCCACAGCCCCATGCTTTCTCAATTTCTCTTTTAGTAGTATGCCCTAGAGCATATCATTTAGTATGTATCTTGTACATATTTTTATTAATAAAAGGCATTTCCACTTTTTCGTTTACATAATATATTTATGTGTAATAGAAAAGGTCCATTGATATTTTGTTAGAAATATTATTCTTAAGTTGTTAAGAATATGAATGACAATATTTCTAGCACAAAGTATCATAAATAGGTTCACAATCGAGGATACTTCATAATAAGGACATGACTTATCCAGAAAGATTGTATTCATGTTTGTTCCCTAGTTATTTATATGAGATATAAATAAGATGGAATGGTGAGTCTCATGCCATATAACAAACATGATAGGCATTTATAAATGATAAGTAGGCCGAACCAGTGACACTTATGACAAGCACATGGAGTTTGCTCTTGTCAATGTTTTGTCATAAATCATATAAGTGCATATAATCTTTAGACCTGAGATAGCACAGTTATCTTGTATATAGGTAGTTTGAGTTTGATACTACTTTCATACTTGTACTATGTATGGGTATATGGGCATGTGTTGGCTCCTACTAGTTATATATGGAGGTAGGTGTTGATCAAGATGGAATCTGTTCCTCTAAGTAAATAGAGATAAAATCCTATGTTCATTTAATTGTTCTTGATGTTTTAAGTTCTGCCAGACAGATAGATTTATTCAGAAAAGAGTTTCTGATGAGAAAATCTTTTTAATCAAGAACTGGAATTAAAAGAGAACATAATATTCATAGCAAATGGAGTTTGACATAAACCATGACTCCAGCTTGAGTTGGGATTTTGTAACAGAGAGATTCTAGTGCATGGTAACATATGATTATAGGTTCATTTAAGGTAAACCTTATTACTAATTGGGTGGCCATGGCATGCTATGCTAGGTGTTAACCATGGTTTATGAGGTGCATAAAATGATTTAGAGAAATCATTTATGGTAAGAAAGAGTTCTGATGATATTAAGAGTTGATATCATGTCTCATTGCCAACTAGTGATGAGCCTAGTAAGTCACACACATACACAAGTTATCACCTATTTAAATATGATTTAATTAATTAATTAAAGAGTTTAATTGATTAATTAAATAGGTTTGGTTTGCAATTAAATTGCAAAGTCCCTAGCATGACTTGAAACCAAATCTAGATTATTGGATGTGTAGTATAAATTAAATTTACATTTAAAGTGTTTAAATACGAATTTAATTAATGAGAAATTAATTAATAGAGATTAATTAATTAATTTATATTTGATATAAATTAATTAGAAGAAGAAAAATAATTATTTTGGGTTAAGAACTCAAAATTAAGACACAGGGCATTTTGGTCATTTCACAGTGTGACACGTGGCACCATGAGATGGTGACACATGGGATTACACATAAGCTTGCCAAATGTTTTTTAATCATGTAAGATGATTAAAATCAAGAATAAATATAGGTTTGACAGTTGGCACAATGTGATTGGGTCTCTTAAACCTAGAGCTAATCAAAGGGCGACATGTGGCAAGGGTTTAATGTGTTAACCTAGCTATTTAAGTGTGGTTATGAAAAGAAAAATAACCAGCAGCCACTCCTCTCCTTTGTCACGCCACTTTGAGGCTTTTCATCTATTCTTCTTCATCTCTCATCAATTCAAAGAGATTAGCCATCAATCTCTTGAATTAAGAACACTAGAAATTGTTTCTAGTGTCTTGTTTACATCTCTAATCTCTTAAAAGGCAGAACTTGAATTTCTAATTAATAGAAAAGCTTTAGAAGCTGTTCAAGGGCTGCCATAGGTGTTCTTGGTGTGGACAAGCTAGAGGGACAACATCTGGTGTCCTAAAGATGAATCTCAAAGGCGCAGACACGCTGCAGTGCATCAAGAGGTTAGTGTAATCGCTCTTGATTTAATCTAGGTTTCTAAAATTAATCTGATTAATTTTTAAAATCTTAAATGGCAAATACAGATCCAAAAACATATAGAAAGAGTTTTAATATGTTGTTTATCATTGAAATCAAATAGTTAAAAATAAATCTTGCATGATGCATGTCACCCTAGGTGAAAAGTTTTGAATTCAATGGTATAAACTTGTGTTTTTCACACTTCCATTCCTTCAATTGGTATCAGAGCCACTATATTTGCCATTTAGATTGTTGATTATATGATTTAATTGTGTGATTTGATCATGAGATGATTGATCCATTGCTGGTTGCAATGGAGGTGTGGCGGCATGATTGAAAATCACCATCAATGGTGCGCATGGTTTGGCTTCCATGGGTGGTTCAAGGTTTGGCTTTTAATTCTGCAATTGTTGTATGATCTAAGGCCTATTCTTTGACTAATTAAAGTGTTTAATTAGTAGTTTTAATCACGCAATTAAATTATGATTCAAATCATAATTTTAAAAATTGTTTGAATGTGATTCAAACCTGAATTTTTAAAAGTTGTTTGAATGTGATTCAAATCTGAATTTTTAAAGTTGTTTGAATCATATTTAAATCTGATTTTTTAAAATTGATTGAATAAAATTCAGATATGATTTTTTTAAAAATGTTTGAATGTGATTCAAATCTGATTTTTTAAAAAATGTTTGAATGTGATTCAAATCTGAATTTTTAAAGTTGTTTGAATGTGATTCAAATATAAATTTTTAAATTTGTTTGAATGAGATTCAAATCTGAATTTTTAAATTTATTTGAATCATATTCAATCTGGATTTTTAAGTTGAATATCAGATATTCAATTTAATTTAAGTATGTATGTTTTATTTAATTGTTAAATAGTGATATGCATGATGGATGATCATGGACTATAAAAGACCAATGTGATTGGATTTATTTCTTTTATGTTTCTTTGGGATTGTAAATTAATTAATTTATTTTAATTTATTTTGGGCATGTATTATTAAGTTTGTAATAATTTTTGGGTTGTAATTTCATTTATTTAAGTTCTTGTAAATTCGCCTTGGTATGCCAAGGATTACTATGTAATATTAGATTACAAGAAGTTCAAGGAGGTCAAGAGCATTGGTGGGACCAGTGGGAGGAATTCAAGATCAAGTGTTAATTATGTACTCCTTCAGCAACTCTTGTAAAATGAATGAATGAATGAAATGCACCTAGGAATGCCCTGATTCAATTCTTGGTGGCTCAGAATTGAAACCCTTAGAAAGTCCATGATCATACCATATTTACTGCTTGTCCATGAATGCATGAGATGTATAGGAATGTATGCTATTATATGACATATGCATGCTAATTGGATAATGTGCAAAGTGAGACCTTAATAGTAATTAGAATGACCATAAAATCTTCCAAAAAAATGATTAAGTTGGAAATGCTATAATTAAAATAATTATAACATAGGCCCTCCATTGGGGCAATTATTTTAAGAAATTTTAAATAGTTGCATAAGATGCAATTAATTTAAGAGATTTTCTTAAGAATAATTGTTAAGCATGAGATGTTGTAAATATGTAAATGGTTTAGTGGCCAATATTGGATGTACCTGAGGACATTAAAATTATTTGCATAATTACTAGCTCAATGGGATCAACTTAACTAATGCAAGATAAGTCAATAATGGATGTACCTGAGATTTTGAGCATTAGGGGCTAGGTAAAGGATTGAACCTCACATGAGATATGATGGGCAAGGAGTTGCTCACTTATAGTTTATTATAATTCCAATAACGGATGTACTTGAGGATGATCAATAGAATTATAAGAATTCAATCATCCACTAGAAATCCATCCAACTAGGATTTCCGTTTTCTACTTTGGAAGTATAGGATTCGCTAAGTTAGTGGAAGGACCAATTTGATTAAAAGACCATAATCATTTTGGTTAATTACATGATACATTTACTAATTAATCTGGTTATTTTCTGCAGTTAATTTTCTGATAAAAATGAGCACAAAACAACCACCACCATCCAATATCCTTGCAAGCATACTTGATCACAATAGGTTGACAGGACCTAATCTGTCTGATTGGCTAAGAAATTTGAAACTTGTCCTGAACCTTGAACATATAGGATATGTTCTAGATTCAAATGTTCTTGGTCCCTTACCTCCAGAGGCCACACAAAAGGAACATGAAACTTTGGACAAGTGGAAGGAGCATGATATGAGAGCTAAGTGTTACATGCTTGCTTCCATGAGTAATGAGTTACAGAAGCAACATGAGAACATGCAGAGTGCGAGTGAGATCCTCCTTCACCTACAAGAGTTGTATGGTGAGCATAGCAGGAATGCTAGGTATGAGATATCTAGACAGCTATTCCGTATGAGGATGTCTGAGGGACAGAATGATGGGGATCATGTCCACAAGATGATTCGGCTGATTGAGTAGTTAGAACATCTTGACTTCAACATGGATTTCCAACTACAGATGGATTTGATCCTTCAGTCCCTTCCTGAGTCTTTTGGGAATTTTGTGACAAATTTCCATATGACTAAACAGGAGCGCACTTTAGCTGGTTTACTCAACATGCTGGTTATTGCCCAAAAGAATATGCCAGGCAATAAAGGAAAAGAGGTAGCTTTGGTTGCATCTTTTTCTGCTGGAAAGTCCAACAAGAAGAAGGGCAATAAGAAAAAGAAACCTCAGATTCCTGGTCCTTCCAAGAAAATAGCTAAACAGAAAAGGAAGACTAAAGCTGATGGAGGCAAAGGAAAGTGTTTCCACTGCCAAAAGGATGGGCACTGGAAAAGGAACTGCCCAGAGTATCTTGCTTCTCCGAAGGACAAGAAGGATACACCTTCGGAAGGTATGTCCATATCTTGTTATTTAGATTCTGATGATACTCATAGTTCTTCTACAGCTTGGGTTTTAGATACTAGTGCCAGTTCTCACATTTTTAATGATATGCAGGAACTAGCAAACAGTAGCAGCTTGCGTTCTCAAGATATTAGAGTCCGGATTGGCAATGGCTCAACTGTTGAAGCTTTAGCCATAGGATCTAAATCTTTTTACATGTTTGGACATGTTTTGTGTTTGGATAATATTTTATATGTACCTGATGCTTTTAAGAACATCATTTATATATCTAGTTTGACTAGAAATGGCTATGAATTTTAGTTCACATATGATGTTTGCAATTATTATTTTGGAAATAAATATGTTGGTTCGGGTTATATGAATGATGGTCTTTATTATTTGGATAATAATGACAAACACAAATTGAATGCAAGTGATCTAAAAGAATGCAATGCCATGGTGAAAACCAACTCAAGTTCAAAATATATTTGGCACTTAAGGTTATGTCATGTTGCAGAAGATAGGATTGCAAAACTGGAGGAAATGGGGATTTTATCCTCATTGGGCTCTGAGCCTACTCCAACTTGTGAATCTTGCCTTCAGGGCAAAATGACTAGATCACCCTTTGTTGGACAAGGGCTAAGAGCTGAAAATATTTTGGAGCTAATACATAGTGATGTATGTGGTCCATTTAAAGAAATGGCTAAAGGGGGCTTTCATTATTTTATTACCTTTACTGATGATAAATCAAGATTTGGGTATTTATATTTGATGAAATACAAACATGAATCCTTTGAAAAGTTTAAAGAATTTAAATCTGAAGTAGAAAATCAAACAGGAAAGAGTATAAAAGCTCTTCGATCAGATCATGGAGGTGAATATTTGAGTACTGAATTTGATGAATACTTGAGAGAGCATGACATTATTTCTCAGCTGACTCCTCCAAGAATGCCACAACTGAATGGTGTATCTGAAAGGAGAAATCGTATCCAATTGGATATGGTACGTAGTATGATGAGCTATACTGATATGCCAATCTTCTTTTGGGGATTTGCATTAGAATCAGCTTTGTATATTCTGAATAGGATTCTATCAAAATCAGTTTCTTCCACACCTTATGAGATATGGCATGGAAGAAAAACAAGTCTTAAGCATGTTAAGATTTGGGGTTGTCCAGCTTATATCAAAAAGCTGAACACTGATAAATTGGAGACCAGATCAGAAAAAGGTCGATTTGTTGGATATCCAAAAGATAGTTTTGGATATTATTTTTATTTGCCTACTTCACAAAAGGTTGTGATAAGTAGAGATGCCACATTTCTTGAACAACAGTTTGTTCAAGAAGGAGGCAAAGGAAGGCAAATAGAGTTAGAATTGGAGAATTCTGACCAACCAACAGATCAGATGGATATAGATCCATCTAGTCAACCTATACCTATTGATGAAACATCTAGAGCTGTTCCTCGTAGAACAACCAGGGTATCTCACCCATCAGTGAGATATGGTTTTTTTCATGAAGAAGAACAAGAGTTGTCTACTCATGAAGAAGTAGATCATGGAGATGATCCACTTACTTATGAAGAAGCTATATCAGATATGGACTATTCAAAATGGATTGATGCTATGAAATCCGAGATTGATTCCATGTATAAGAATCAAGTTTGGGATCTTGTTGACCCACCTGAAGGTATTGTACCTATAGGGAAAAAATGGGTTTTCAAGAAGAAAATTGGTTCTGATGGAAAGGTAGAGACCTATAAGGCAAGGCTAGTAGCGAAAGGGTTTCGCTAAAGGCAACGAATCGACTATGAGGAGACTTTCTCGCCTGTTGCCATGCTTAAATCAATTAGGATTTTATTAGCAATAGCTGCATACTATGATTATGAGATTTGGCAGATGGATGTCAAAACAGCTTTTCTCAATGGATACATTGAAGAAAACATTTTCATGGAACAACCTAGGGGATTTGAATCCCAAGATGGTTCCAAGGTATGCAAGCTAAAGTGATCCATTTATGGGTTGAAACAAGCTTCGAGGAGTTGGAACATCCGTTTTGATGAAACCATTAAATCCTTTGGTTTTATCAAAAATGAGGATGAGCCATGTGTATATAAGAAGGTTAGTGACAGTGCTATCACTTTTCTTGTCTTATATGTGGATGACATACTGTTGATGGGTAATGACACAGGTATGTTGACGACTATAAAGGTATGGTTGTCAAATACATTCTCCATCAAAGACTTAGGGGAGGCAACCTATATTCTTGGAATTCACATCTATATAGATAAAGCGAAAAGAATAATTGGTTTATCTCAAAGTCTATGCTTGGAAAAGGTGTTAAAGAGGTTTAACATGCTTGATTCCAAGAGAGGATTGTTACCAGTGAGACATGGTATCCAGCTTTCTAAAGAGATGTCTCCAAAGACACCTGAAGAAAGAGATAAGATGGCCAGGATTCCATATGCTTCGGCTATTGGAAGTTTAATGTATGCAATATTGTGTACTAGGCCAGATATCGCATATGTTGTTAGTTTGACTAGCAGGTATCAATCCAATCCAGGTTTGGAACATCGATAGTCACAAGAATATCCTTAAGTACTTGAGAAGAACTAAGGATTTATTCTTGATTTATGGAGGTGGAGACTTGCAATTGGATGGTTATACTAATTCTGATTTCCAATCAGATATCGATGATAGAAAGTCTACCTCTGGATATGTGTTCATTTGTAATGGAGGTGCAGTCAGTTGGAAGAGTTCCAAACAGAGCACGACTGCAGATTCCACTACAGAGGCTGAGTATATTGCTGCATCAGATGCTGCAAAGGAAGCTGTTTGGATAAAGAAGTTCGTAACAAAACTTACAGTAGTTCCTTCCATTGAGTCAGCAGTCTTACAGGCTAAGGAACTAAGGTCTCACCCAAAATCCAAACACATAGAAAGGCACTACCACATTATCAGAGATATAGTTGGGCAAGGCGATATAGCCATGCAGAAAAATAACATCAGCTGAAAAATCCAGCTGATCCATTCACTAAGCCTTTGTCACAAGCTCAGTTAGACCGACATCTTGAGAGGTCTAAGATATTGTAATGAATGGCTCTAGTGCTAGTGGGAGAATGTTAGTAGTATGCCCTAGAGCATATCATTTAGTATGTATCTTGTACATATTTTTATTAATAAAAGGCATTTCCACTTTTCCGTTTACATAATATATTTATGTGTAATAGAAAAGGTCCATTGATATTTTGTTAGAAATATTATTCTTAAGTTGTTAAGAATATGAGTGACAATATTTCTAGCACAAAGTATCATAAATAGGTTCACAATGGAGGATACTTCATAATAATGACATGACTTATCCAGAAAGATTGTATTCATGTTTGTTCCTAAGTTATTTATATGAGATATAAATAAGATGGAATGGTGAGTGTCATGCCATATAACAAACATGATAGGCACTTATAAATGATAAGTAGGCCGAACCAGTGACACTTATGACAAGCACGTGGAGTTTGCTCTTGTCAATGTTTTGTCATAAATCATATATGTGCATATAATCTTTAGACCTGAGATAGCACAGTTATCTTGTATATAGGTAGTTTGAGTTTGATACTACTTTCATACTTGTACTATGTATGGGTGTATGGGTGTGACACCCCTTACCCGACTACAGTGTAGCCGAGCAAGCAATGCCACTCAGTGTGCCGGAGCACTCTATTTTATCTTAATTAATTTTTATCATAATTTTGAATATAACTTGTGAAATATAATTCATTTTAAGCCATTTATCGAAATTTTTATTTATTTGAGGTTCCGAAAATTTAAAAAAAAATCCGGCAGAATACCAGCTAAAAATGGAGAAAACCGTTCTTCGGAACCTGTGAAAAACACTTTCTATATTCATATTCAATCATCTCAATTCCATTTATCAAAATCTCAACATTTTTCAACCATTCATTTCTCAATCATTCATCACATGTGATAATCATATATAAATTACAGATACACATTCACTTTTCCATTTACAAACACAATTCTCATTATTTACATGAACATCAAATTACATTTCATAAGTTCATTTACACATGAGAAAATAAAATCAATTATAAAATACCAAAATGACACCTAGTGTCCTACCAATGCACTGCAGATGGTGAGGTGACACAGACACTATGCAGAACTGTGAACGGCCTTACTCAATCTGTGGTCTACTGAGCCCTCTGTCCAAATCTTGGTACCTACAGCGTTGCAAAGCGACGCGCTAAGCATAAAGCTTAGTGGTGCCAATAATACAAGAAAATATAATATGCAAATAAAAATCATAATTTCTTAGCCATTGTGTTCATAAGAACTGAATAATTACCAACTTAATGTTTAGTCGAGGGCTAATTACGTTTTATGATATTAACTTCTTCATGCATTTTGTTAATTATTTTTCTCATGATCTTGAGTTTCTTTGTATTCTATCATAATCATTCCTAATATTTAATTTTCGTATTTTCTTTAACAATCAGTTCAATTACAGTTATACTTTTCCATGCCCAAGTAACCTATACTGAATGACTGGACTGGATAACGGGTCGTTGGCGCTGGACACCGCAGTGCCTTGGGCCGTCATACCATGGGACGCAGAACGTCAACCACGTATGCAGTCAGTATGGCTAAAAAGCCATAATATCACATGATCGGGCATAAAAGCCATGAATACTGGCATAAAAGCCATGAATACGGGCATAAAGCCATGAATAAAGGCATGAAGCCTTTCGCAGTACTGCTAAAACAATACCCTATTGGCATGCCAACCTATCCAAACCAATCACATTAGGCCTACTAGGGCATTTTGCACTTTTAAGTTTCACAATTTTTGAATTTCAAGTCTTGGTGTCACTATTCACTTCATTGGTCAACAAAAAGTTGACTTTTACATAGAAAATAGTTGCATTGGTTTTAACACTTCCAATGTACCACATTTTGCATTTAAAACTTGTTGGCATTAAGCATTAATACCATTTCTAAGCTTAAACCAAGAGAAGCAAAATTTTCAATTTTTGTAACTCAACTTTACTATTCCATTAAACACTGTTGCAGTAAGAATTTGAGGAAATGGTAAACATGAAAGTTGTTCCTTATTTTGTCTAGTTGAATTTTCTTTTTTGAATCACTCCATTTGGAGTTTTGTAGCTCAAGTTATGGCCAAAATAAATTTACTATTCACGTGCACTGTTTATGCTGAGATTTTGGGTCTGGTAGATTTTTGGTCCAAATTTGTTCAGTAATTTGGTCAAGTTAAGTTCATAATTTGGTCTAACTTTCTTCATATGAAATGTTCTACCATACCTTAGGTTTCCATCGGTTCAAGAATTGCCTAAATCCGAGTTTTCTAGAGAGAGTTATAGCCATCCAAACATTACTGCTCAATTGAAAATCTGCAGAGTTGCAGGTTTGATAACTTAACTTTGCTCAATAATTTGAATGAGTTAATGGCATAATTTGGGGTAGGTTTCTTCATGAAAGTTGTTTGTTTATATCTTATCTTGTTGCTGTAATACTTTCAGGTCAATTAACCATATCTACAGTGAGTTATGGCCAAATGAACAGTTACTGTTCATTTGGTCATTTCTGCAGGTGCTGTTGCAGGGTATCCGGATTGGGGCCAAATTTTGGTCCTCTTGCTTTGGTCTTTTGGGCATGGTTTCTTCAGAAAAAATGTGCCATTATAAGCCTAGTTTCATGTCCAATTGGCCAAAAACCAATTGGACCAACACAGCCAAGGATATGGCAGTCCAAGTGGACTGAAATTTGATCCTCTACTCTTTGTCCTTAGGCAGCCTACACATTCACTTGGCCATGCTATATTTCAGTCCAAATTGTGGTCAACTTACCTAAAATGGTCACTAATTGACCATTAAAATGTTCTCTAACAATTTCCTAAGCCAAGTCAAACTTTCATTCTTAAAACCCTAGCTCAAATTCAAGGGTTACACCAATTACCTTAGTTAGCATACCAATTCATTATACTTGTGTATATGTACCTTAAACATCATTTCTAATCTACTCTAAGTCCAACAAAACACTCATTTCTATTCCTTCAATAGGGCTGCCGAAATTCATGGCATTCATACACATAATTGTTATTCATTTTAGTTACAATTCCTTACTTATTTCAAGTCCCTTAACATAGAAATAAAGAAATATTTGTAAAAGTAAGCACTAACCTCACTTTAACCACTTCTTGCACTTGTAGAAACTTTGGAATTTCCTCACTTTTTGATAATCAAAATATTCCTCTTGATGTGGGGATAAATTTTAGTAAAGGGGCTTAGGGATTTTTGTGGATAGATAAAGAGATATTGCAAGCTTAAAGCTTGAAAATTTGATGAAGAAAAATGGCCATGGAGATTCGGTGAAGAAGGTGAAGGTGAGCAGATTGCTTTTTCATATTTTGACTTCTTTTCTCTTATTTAATGTCTCATAAATGCATTTGTTAAGTTTTGATTGGCTAAGGGGTTTTAATTACATCAAGCTTATGTCATAAATGCCTTTTTATTTGATTTTTCTTTCTTCTTTTTTATCTCATTTCTAATTAAATTTTTACCAATATTTATTCATATTTTAGATCATAATAATTATTTACTTAACTGGACAAGTCGGCCAAAAATCACCTCTGAAGGCGAAATGACCAAAATGCCCTCCGTTTGGCTTAACGGGTCAAAATTGTCTGTACCGATTGAAAAATTTTTCTAAATATTTTCTTGGCATTCTAATGCCATAGGAACCTTAATGACCCTTCTCTGGAGTCCCAAAAATTATTTTATAATTTTTCCCCCGGGTCTAGGGCTCCTCGTTGCGAGAACCACAACTTCCCTCTGGTTACCTATCGCTTGGGCACCGGCTCATTTAACTTGGTTGTATTTTATTTCTAAAATTTTTACTAAATTTTTCTTATTAATATTTGAGTTAATTATGGCTCCTGACTTTAGTTTAAATATTTTTCCAGACGTTCTAGCTATCCAGACCGACACTGGTCACCGGAACAGTAGAATATACGGAGTTGCTACAGTGAGGGTGTTACAATGGGCATGTGTTGGCTCCTACTAGTTATATATGGAGGTAGGTGTTGATCAAGATGGAATCTGTTCCTCTAAGTAAATAGAGATAAAATCCTATGTTCATTTAATTGTTCTTGATGTTTTAAGCTCCTGGCCAGGACAGATAGATTTATTCAGAAAAGAGTTTCTGATGAGAAAATCTTTTTAATCAAGAACTGTAATTAAAAGAGAACATAATATTCATAGCAAATAGAGTTTGACATAAACCATGACTCCAGCTTGAGTTGGGATTTTGTAATAGAGAGATTCTAGTGCATGGTAACATATGATTATAGGTTCATTTAAGGTAAACCTTATTACTAATTGGGTGGCCATGGCATGCTATGCTAGATGTTAACCATGGTTTATGAGGTGCATAAAATGATTTAGAGAAATCATTTATGGTAAGAAAGAGTTTTGATGATATTAAGAGTTGATATCATGTCTCATTGCCAACTAGTGATGAGCCTAGTAAGTCACACACATACACAAGTTATCACCTATTTAAATATGATTTAATTAATTAATTAAAGAGTTTAATTGATTAATTAAATAGGTTTGGTTTACAATTAAATTGCAAAGTCCCTAGCATGACTTGAAACCAAATCTAGATTATTGGATGTGTAGTATAAATTAAATTTACATTTAAAGTGTTTAAATATGAATTTAATTAATGAGAAATTAATTAATAGAGATTAATTAATTAATTTATATTTGATATAAATTAATTAGAAGAAGAAAAATAATTATTTTGGGTTAAGAACTCAAAATTAAGACACAGGGCATTTTGGTCATTTCACAGTGTGACACGTGGCACCATGAGATGGTGACACATGGGATTACACATAAGCTTGCCAAATGTTTTTTAATCATGTAAGATGATTAAAATCAAGATTAAATATAGGTTTGACCCTTGGCACAATGTGATTGGGTCACTTAAACCTAGAGCTAATTAAAGGGCGACATGTGGCAAGGGTTTAATGTGTTAACCTAGCTATTTAAGTGTGGTTATGAAAAGAAAAATAACCAGCAGCCACTCCTCTCCTTTGTCATGCCACTTTGAGGCTTTTCATCTATTCTTCTTCATCTCTCATCAATTCAAAGAGATTAGCCATCAATCTCTTGAATTAAGAGCACTAGAAATTGTTTCTAGTGTCCTGTTTACATCTCTAATCTCTTAAAAGGCAGAACTTGAATTTCTAATTAATAGAAAAGCTTTAGAAGCTGTTCAAGGGCTGCCATAGGTGTTCTTGGTGTGGACAAGCTAGAGGGACAACATCTGGTGTCCTAAAGACGAGTCTCAAAGGCGCAGACACGCTGCAGTGCATCAAGAGGTTAGTGTAATCGCTCTTGATTTAATCAAGGGTTCTAAAATTAATCTGATTAATTTTTAAAATCTTAAATGGCAAATAAAGATCCAAAAATAATTAAAAGAGTTTTAATATATTGTTTATCATTGAAATCAAATAGTTAAAAATAAATCTTGCATGATGCATGTGACCCTAGGTGAAAAGTTTTGAATTCAATGGTATAAACTTGTGTTTTTCACGCTTCCGTT
The DNA here is from genome assembly GCF_030052815.1 of Hevea brasiliensis. NCBI lineage: Eukaryota > Viridiplantae > Streptophyta > Magnoliopsida > Malpighiales > Euphorbiaceae > Hevea > Hevea brasiliensis. The sequence continues at coordinate 59,440,087 of NC_079499.1, read as the reverse complement.
CCTTCATTCTCCAGATGAGATTTCTGTGGTGCTAGTGGCTGTTGTGGCTGTGGTTGTGGTGGTGGTGGAATTGCCCCCATCATTTGCCGGTAAAACTCGGTCATTTGTTGAAATAGTGCAAACTGAGGTTGGGCATGTGCCTCAGCTGCTGGTGGAGCAAATTCTACCCTGCCCCCAGATTCAGCGCTTGGTGGAGCACGACTCTTCACCTCTTCCTCAACTGCTCTTTGCGAAGCAGGATCCATATCCTATTCAAAATAAGAAAACAAACAGATCTGCATCAGTGCCATCTCAACACTTACAAATGCAATACAATGGTATGTACTCTATCTAGGCCCAGAAATGCCTAAACCGATGCTCTGATATCACTAAATGTGACACCCCTTACCCGTCTACAATATAGTCGAGCAAGTTATGCCACTCAATGTGCCGGAGCACCAATTTATGTTTCTATTACAATTTATCCCTTTATAATTCATTTGTTTTCAATTTTGATAAATCTGAATTTATCTGCAAATTTTATAGAAAATCCAGCAGAGTGCCGACTGTAAATTGGAAAAACAGTTCTTCTGAACCTGTTTAAAAACACTTCTAAAATAATTTCCAAATTCAAACTCCATTATACACATTCAAGTCAATCTCAAAATCTCAATCTCAAATAACAATACTATTTTCAAAACTTTTCTGTTCACTTCATCATTTGAAGCATATTCACAAATAATTCTCAACATTTCATTTTTCAACATACATAATTTAGAAAACCTCAATAATATGAAATTTCATATATTTATATTAATACATAATTACAGGAGTTTATAGTTACAATCCAAACTAATACAAAACGCAAAATATAAAAGGGCCACCTATAGTCCTAATGTCCTACTATATGCAGTGCAAATATGGGGTGACTCTGGACCCCGGATGCAGCTCTGAAGGCTCACCCTGTTTGATGTCTGCTGGGCTCCCCAGCTAGGTCTCTTGTACCTGTGCGTGGCAAAAGCAACGCGCTAAGCAATTCTGCTTAGTGGTGACAATATAAAATAAAATAAAATAAAATAAAAATAAATTGAATATGTAGAATTTATGTTTACATTTTTGGTTGACTTAACTTCTGATATTATTTGCATTATTATTCGATTAAAATTTGGTAAGGTTTATTATCATTGCCCGAGTAACCCATACTAATTGACTGGACTGGATAAACGGGTAAACTGGCACTGGGTACTAAGTACCTCGGACCATCACACCATCGGTCACATTGTGTCTCCCGGTGTGCAATAGAACAGCTAATAAGCTGTAATAATGATCAGGGTTAAAACCCAAGTATATCAACTCAAATAACATAGTCAAATGCTATTATTTCATAGAATGGCATGAAGCCATATGCAGTACTGCTAACAGAACCCTATTGGCATGCCAAGCTATCCAAACCAATCTTGTTAGGTATACTAGGGCATTTTACACTTTTGAGTTTTACAATTTTTTAATTTCAAGTTTTTATGTTACTATTCACTTCATTAGTCAACCGAAATGTTGACTTTTGCATAAACAATAGGAACATTGGTTTTAATACTCCCAACATACCACATTTTTCATTTTAAATTTGTTGGTATTGGTTGCCAATACCGTTTCTAAGCTTAATGTTAATTAAGCAAAATTTTCAGTTTTCATGCTTCATTTTCACTGTTCCATTGGTCATTTTTGCAGTGGGAATTTCGCAAAATGATCAACATGAAAGTTGTTCCTTATTTTGTCTAGTTAAATTTCTTTTTTTAAATCACTCCACTTGAAGTTTTGTAGCTTAAGTTATGCTCCAAAAACCACAACTGGCTGGATTGAAATTTTTTTGGACTGACCAGATCCACAGTGCTGTGAATAGTGACTGCAACTCACTTGTTGGATGGGTTCTGGTCATAATTTGGGTTAGGTTCCCTCATGAAAGTTGTTGGTATATATCTCAACTTGTTTCTGGTAAAATTTTAGGTCAATTGGACCTTTCTACATTGAGTTATGGCCAAATGAACTGTTTCATTTGGTCATTCTGCAGAAACAGACAGCAGGTCACCTGGATTTGGGCAAGCTTTTGGTCCACTTGGTTTGGTTTTATGGGCATGGTTTCTTCACCAAAGTTGTGCCATTATGTGTCTAGTTTCATGTTTAATTGGCCTTGAATCAGTTGAACCTCTACAATTCAAGTTATGGCTACCCAAACCTGCTGGACTTAAGTCCAATTCTACAGGTCACTCCATTCTGTAGGTCACTTTCATGGCAGCCACACCAAACCCAATCCCATCACTCAACACACTTCATTTTTAATTTAAATAGAACTAAATGGTCACTAATTGACCATTAAAACCTATTTTCATCATCACATGGTCAAAATCCCATTTTTCCACCCCAAACCCCAACTCAAACATTACCCTTCATGCATTTTCATTGCATTTCTTCAATCCACTTTGTAAATACACATTATGGGTAGCCATGATAGTCTTTTAATTTCATTAAACTCAACACAATCAAACCCTGACCATGGCTACCAAAAATCTAGGGTTTACATACAAATGGTATTCAATAATTTTTTTCTTTGTAATTTACACTCATTCAAAGTTCTTATCATGAACTTAAAGTAAAATTCATGGTTAGGTCACTAACCTCAAAGGAGTGAGATTTTTCCACTTGCTAAAACTCTTGTTTTCCTCTTCTTTTTGCTCCCAAAAGGATCACCAAGGTGTAGGAGTAAGTTTTTGTGTTGAGAAATTTAAGTTTTAATGGATGAAAACCCAAGAAATCAAGCTTGGGTAAAGCTTGGCTATGGAGGGCTATGGTGGGAGAGGTGATGCCAAGAAGAAGAAGTAGAGGGTTCTAATTTTTCTTCTTCACTTTCTGCCCATTTAATCTCTTTTATATACCTTAGTGACATGTGTCAACACTTGATTGGGTTGAAAACTTTTAATGACATCCTTATGATGTCATAATTTCAATTTCTTTAATTTTCCCTCCATTTCATGTCTATTTAATTGCAATTAAATTTTTAACAATATTTATTCATATTTTATGTTATATAAATTATTTATTTAACTGGACAAGTTGGTCCAAAAATCATCTTCGAAGTCGAAATGACCAAAATGCCCTCCGTTTGGCTTAATGGGCCAAAATTGTCTGTACCTATTGAAAAATTTTTCTAAGTATTTTCTGGGCATTCTAATGCCATAAAAACCTCAATGACCCTTCTCTGAAGTCCCAAGAATTATTTTATAATTTTTCCTAAATTTTTTTTCTTATTAATTTTTCTGAGTTGATTTTTGGTTCCTCACTTTTGTTTACATATTTTTCCGAACGTTCTAGCTGTCCGGACCGACACTGGTCACCGGAATAGTAGACTGTACGGACTAGCTAAAATGAGAATGTTACAATAGTGAGATACAAAACAATATCGTCAATCTCTTTGTCTTTTTTGTGAGCATAAATCACAACACAGTTCAATTCAAAGTCAATTCCAATATCCAATAAGCTTTTATGCTCATCACAATTCAAAACATAAATTTATATTTTTCCATGCAAAGTGCCCATCACAATTCAAAACATATTATATGTAACACCCCGAACCTCCGAGTTATGAATAGTACCATTTTTGGTCCGTGACTAATACTATTCAAAGACACCTTGAGGACCAAAAATAAATAGAAAATTAATTGAGATAGACACAATAAAAATTCTAGTGAACAAAAAAGCTAAGGACTCGTCGGGTATTATAAAAAGAAGGATTATGACCCGATGAGGAGCATTTTGGTCAATTCACCTCAAGAGTTGACTTTTGGCCAAAATATCAATTAAATTAAATGAAATTAATGAATTGAATTATGGGGTAAAAATTGAAGAAAAATCCAAGTAAAAATATGTAAGGAAAAATTTAAGAAATGAAAACTTAAACTTTCATTTCTATTATGACAAAATTAAAATGAAAGACTTATGGGCTTTTGATAGTTAAATTTAATTATTTAATTAAAAGGAAAAATTAAGTGTAAATGTAAAAAAAAAAAAAGAGAAAATAAAAATTTAAGTTTAATTATCCTTATGACACAATTAAAATTTATAATTTTAATAAGCTAATTTTGGGGATGAATATATATATATATATATATATATATATATATATATATATATATATATATATATATATATATATATAAATCTTCTTATATATATATATATAAGAAGATTTATATATATATATATATATATAAGAAGATAAATGTCTTCTTCATTTTTTTTTTCATAAGAGGCCACCACCCTCTCCTTTCTCTTCCTCTCTCTCTCTCTCTCTCTCTCTCTCTCTCTCTCTCTCTTTCTCTTCTTCTTCCACTTCTTCCCTCATTGATTTCCCCTCCCAAGTTTCAATTCCCTTAAATTCCCTTCATAAATTCCATAGCCCACTAAAAGAAAACATCAAAGAGATCTTTGATTGAGAGATTAAAAGCAAGGAGAACAAGAATTGGATGAAAAGTGAAGTTGGAAAGAAATCAACAAGAGGTAATTTTCTTTTCATGTTAGATTAGTCGTATAAGCTTGCAAGGAAGTTAATTTATAATAAATTTCATAAGAAAATGAAAGAAAACATATATGGAACCTAAACTAGGGTTTTGGCCAAATGGGAGAAAAATTAGGGTTTTGAACATTAGGGTTTAGAGACCAAAAATGTGAAGAAGTGCTAAATGATGTCTTTGACATAGTTTAGGAAAGAAATGGTCATTTGTGACCTAATTAAGTATATTAGAAGTGTTTAAATCAAAGCTAAATTCGGATTGGGTATGAAGCATGACCAAAAGTCAACTTTGAGGGACCAAAAATGAAATTTTACAAGTCCAATTGGTATGGGACCAATTGGGACTGAAAATAGGCACTAAATGACACAATTTTCATTTAGGAAGCATGCCCAAAAAGTGATCAAAACCTAGTAAACAAACTGATCAAACTTGAAAAACTGTAGTATGAACAGTACACACAAACAGTAATCGTTTTTGGGTCATAACACGAGCTAGGCAGTCAAAATGACCTGAAATTTTACCAGTAGTTAGATAAGATATAGACCTAAAACTTTTATGAAGAACACAAACCCAAATTATGCCATTAACCCAATCAAATTTTTTAGCAAGCTTGAGTTACTGAATCTGCAAAACTGCAGAATTACCATATGAGCAGTAAAGTTTCGATGGCTATAATTCTCTCTAGAAAACTCCGATTTAGGTGATTCTTAAACCGATGGAAACCTAAGACATAGTAGAATATTTCATATGAAGAATGTTAGGCCAAATTATGAACTTAACTCAATCAAATTGTGAAACAAATTTGGGTCACCGAATCTGCCAGAATCTGGGCACCTAAAATTGACTAAATAAACAGTAAACTTTGTAAGGCTATAACTCTCTCTAGATAACTCCAATTTCGGCGATTCTTGAACCAATGGAAACCTAAGACATAGTAGAATATTTAATATGAAGAATGTTAGGCCAAATTATGAACTTAACTCAATCAAATTGCGAAACGAATTCGGGTCACCGAATCTGTCAGAATCTGAGCACCTAAAATTAACCAAATAAACAGTAAACTTTGCAAGGCTATAACTCTCTCTAGAAAACTCCAATTTAGGTGATTCTTAAACCAATGGAAACCTAAGACATAGTAGAACATTTCATATAAAGAACATTAGACCAAATTATGGACTTAACTTGGTTAAATTGCTGAACGAAGTTGGATCGATAAATCTGCCAGAACAAAATCTACAGCATGAACAGTGACGTGAACAGTAATAGTGTTTTGGGCATAACTTGAGCTACACAACTCTGAATTAGGCGATTCAAAAAGGAAAATAAATTTAAGACCTAAATGAACAATTTTCATGAAGAACACCTCACCAAATTATGATCGAAACTAGGTAAAAATTGGGTTCAAAGATTGGGGCACCAAGCTGTCCCAAAACAAAAATATTCTAAAATTTTCAAAGCTAACTTGGGATGCATTAGACATGCATATAATGAGTTCTTGACAGCAATTGAGATTGGTATTGAGGTATTCTATTTTTGTATTTTCAGTAGAAAAAGAAGTTGGAACGGACAAGGAGAAGTAGGTAACAATAAAGGAGAGCATTGAAGGTTTGTGCAAAACTAACATTTTCTTCATTTTTAAATTTGTAAATTGCTTTAAATGTGTTAAATTGAATGAGTTTGCTTTGAACAAGTTTACTTTGACTAAAATATGGTTTTTCTCTTGCATTTAAGAAATTTAGGTGTTACATTCTATCACAATTTTCCAAAACATAATTTATTTAATCCACAACAATGCTTAATACTTGTTGAAATACCATTTCACAAAACTAAATTTATAAATACTACTACAATTTCAATAATCGTTGAATTAAATACAATACTTGATAAACATAATACATAAGGAAAATAACATCATTTAATCATATGAAATATTTAGAATAAAATCAATTAAAAACTAGTTGTGCACAAACCTCTGATGAGTTGCCTCTTGGCCTTGACTCAATGTTCCTTATGCTTTTCAATATCCTTTTCAACTGAAACACACAATTTAAAGTGTTTCGGTACTCAGTTAAATCGTTTCTGACAATAAAATCCAATATCTAAATTTTCTTGATACTATACCCTTCAATTCATTTCATTAGTCAACCTATAACATTGACCTTTGATGCACTCTAAGTGATTCAATTTTAATGTTCCCAATTTGTCACATTTTATAATCTCTAAGTGTTGGTATATGTTACCAATTTCATTTTAAAGCTTATTGCATTTTATTATAATTATTCAGATTTCATGGCCAATGTTTACTATCTATTGGACCAAGCTATAGTGTAAATTTAACAGATTACTCTTTATCAAATTGTTTCTCATTGTGTCTTCTTTAATTTCCTTTTTGAATCATGTCATTTGGATTTGTATAACTCAAGTTATGGTCAATTGACCATAACTAGGTCAATTCTGAATTTTGGTTCCCTTATTAGGCAGTTTTAATATTACACTTTGCCAATTTTATTTGAGTAGGTTGCTACCATATTTAGGTCTATTACTTTTCATAGGATATGTTACCCTATGTCTTATTGTCACTAAGAATTTTTTTTTTGTAATTGTTCAAGTCTTGTAGAGTTACTTATGGTCAAGTCATTGGACTGGACTCAATGGTCTTGTAGTGACAGGATGTTCAACTAGGGCAGTAGCTTTGACCCAACATTTGAGCTTCTTACATTCATAAGGTGAGGGAGAGGTCTAAAACAAAGTTGAAGGTCTATTTCTCAACTTTCCAGAATGGTATGGCCCATTTTTTTTGAAGACTTCTAGTGGGAGTTATACTTAAAACACTTTGCTGGAGTTAATGGTCATTTGAACCATTTCTAGATTTTGTATGCCAATTTAATCAAGTTAATTGACCAAGTTCCCTAAGTTTCTGGGTTTTGGTCAAAATACCATTATTGTAGGCCTATGTGTTAGTGAAAATTTGGCACTAGTTACAGGGCATTTGGAGTTATATGGACCAAGTTATGGTCATTTTACTATTGTTGGTCAAGTTGCACTTATATTGCAAAGTTTAAGTCATTTTTAGGTCAAAGTCAATTCGGCCAGTTTTTGTAATCCAACTTGTGCAAGCATTTTGACTTGGTTCTGGTCATTTTTGGGCTTTGGTATCTTTATAAGAGTTGTAGCTCTATGTCTAATCTTTCCATGGTATAAATTTCAGGTCATTTGGACCTGTTTTGAGTGAGTTATGGCCAAAATACTGACTACTGTTCATATGGTCAAAATTCTGGGTTTTCTTATCATGCAATTCCAGATTTAGTCATTCTTTTAGGTCACTTCTAAGCAGAATTTGGACAACACTTCTACATGAAAGTTAGCCTATTTTATGTCTAGTTTCACCTCTGATTGGCCTTATACCAATTGGAGTCACAATGTTACACTTATAACCTAATTTATATACTACCAACAATCACAACCTGCATAAGAGAATTTACACTCCCAATTTGGCAATCCTCTTCCTCCCAATACTTCAATATTCATTCTTAGCACTTCTATATTTATTCAATACAATTCCAGTAAAGTAAATTAGGCAGAATACTTAAGTATTATAGGCTCCCATGGCTGCCTAAAATTGGGCAGTCCAATAACTCAAAAATTCCATCAATTTTCATCACCAATCAACTCATCTCAAGCTAAACATAAACTTTACTTAAGAAAGGAAGTGAATTGGACCCTTACCACTTTTTGGAGCTTGGTCAAAACCTTAACAAAACTCCTTCTTTTTGCTCCCAATATGCTGCCCAAGGTATGAGGATAAAGTTTAATGAAAGAACCTTGAAGATTTCATGGCTTGATCATGGTGGATGAGAGATTGAAGCTTTTGCCATCCATGAAGTTTTTGGGAGGATTGGATTCTGCTTGAAGATGAAATGAAGAAGAAAAAGTGGCTGAAGTGGGATATGCTATCCACTTAATCAATATACAAATCCGTAGTGCTCCACTAAGGTGGATTAAATGTTTAATAATCCAAATTTTCCCTTAATTGTAATTATGCCCCAAACTTCCATCATTTATTTTATGTACCACATTTTTAATTTTTATGACATTTTCAAAGTGTGCTATCACTCATTTTTAATGGACATTGAGGTCAAAAGGCAACTCTAGGTGTCAATTGACCAAAATGCCCCTATTCGGTTTGTATTCCCGATTTTTTGGTAACACCAATTTTTGTTTGTTTCTTGATTTTTCATTTTTCTTTGTACTAATTTATTAATTTTTCTTTGACATTTCTAATGTTATTTATACCTCAATAGATATTTAATTAGGTCCCAAAAATATTTTCCATGGTTCCCTGCGGTCCAGAGCAAGTCAACGGTCCTGGCCGCAACTTCCAAGTGCTGTCACCAATCGCTACGGTTTTTGGCTCGTTTAACTTAATCACATTTCATTGCTCTTATTTTTCCTTTGTTTTTCTTATATTTTCCTCTATTGTATTTCATTATTTTATATCTCCTCACTAACATTTAAGTATAATTCTAAGCATCCTAGCTATCCGGACAGACACTGCTCATCAGTACAGTGGAACGCAGTACCGAATATAGGGGTGTTACATTAACACCTTTTCCAAGTATAGACTTTGGGATAAATCAATTATTCTTTTCACTCTATCTCTATAGATGTGAATTCCAAGAATATAGTTGCCTCCCCTAAGTCTTTCATGGAGAATGTATTTGACAACCATACCTTGACAGTTGTCAACATACCTATGTCATCACCTATCAACAGAATGTCATCCACATCTAAGACAAGGAAAGTGACATCACTATCACTAACCTTCTTATATACACATGGTTCATCCACATTTTTGATAAAACCAAATGACTTAATGACTTCATCAAAATGGATGTTCCAACTCCTTGAAGCTTGTTTTAACCCATAAATGGATCTCTTTAGCTTGCACACCTTGGAACTATTTTAGGATTCAAAACCCCTAGGTTGTTCCATGAAAATGTTTTTATCAATGTTTCCATTGAGACAAACTATTTTGACATCCATTTGCTAAATCTTATAATCATAGTATGTAGCTATTGCTAATAAAATCCTAATTGATTTAAGCATGACAACAAGCAAGAAAGCCTCCTAATAGTCGATTCCTTGCCTTTGGCGAAACTCTTTTGCAACTAGCCTTGCTTTATAGGTCTCTACCTTTCCATCAGAATCAATTTTCTTCTTGAAAATCCATTTATTCCCTATAGGTACAATACCTTCAGGTGGATCCACAAGGTCCCAAACTTGGTTCTTATGCATGAATCAATTTCGGATTTCATAGCTTCAATCCATTTTGAAGAGTCTATATCTGATATAGCTTCTTCATAGGTAAGAGGATCATTTCCATGATCTATTTCTTCATGAGTAAATAACTCTTGTTCATCTTCATGAAGAAAATCATATCTCTCTGGTGGGTGAGATATCCTAGTCAATCAGCGTGTAACACCCCTAAGTTCGGTAGTGCGTTCTGCTGTTCCAGTGACCAGTGCTGTCCGGACAGCTAGGATGCCTAGAACCACACTTTAATGAGAGTGAGGAGACATAAAATAATGAAATACAAGAAAAGAAAGTACAAGAAAAACAAAGGAAAAATGATAGCAAAGAAATGTGATCAAGTTAAACGAGCCGGAAAACCTAGCGATGGGTGATCAGATCGGAAGTCACGGCGTGGACCGTTGACTCACTCGGATCATGGGAACCCTGGAAAACATTTTTAGGACTTAAATAGAACCTTGTTGAAGAATAAATCTCATTAGAAAGATCAAAGAAAAATTAAATAATTAGTACAAAGAAAAGTGAGAAATCGAAAAACCGACAAAACCAAGATACAGAAAAATCGAACGTAATCTAACAGGGGCATTATGGTCATTTGACACCCCGAATTATCTTTTGACCTAAATGTCCATTAAAAATAAATAATATTACACTTAGAAAATAAAATGAAAAATTAGTTTAATGGTACTTAAAGTAAATAGTTAAAATCATGGGTTAATGTGGGATTAAGTGAACAATTAGATTATTATATGATTAAGTGACTAAGTGGACCACTAAGGGAATTAATTAAATACATAGTGGGACATGTGTACACTTAATAGGCAGCTGAATACTTCATCTTCTCCATTTCCATAAAACCAGCCGAAATGAAGAGGTGATGAATTCCACCATTGACGTTTTCTTCAAGCTCCATGCACCTCCCCATTTTCAACTCCAATCTCTTAGGTTCCTTCATGAAACTTTGTCTACACATCACAAGGAAGATATTGACACCAAATTTGAGAAGTTTGGTGAAGGTTTAGCAAGTTACAATTAAAGGTAAGTTTACATTTTTTAGAATTCCTTGGTTAAACTTTATGTTCATATTATGGGTGTTAGTTTTGTGAAGGAAATTTTAAAGTTTAAATAGTTATTGAGATAGCCATTTTTGGACAGCCATGGGGTCACGCATTTAATGATTTATTATGCATATAATTGGTGAGAAATAATGTTGATCATGGTGACTTAATATCCTAGTGAATTATTTCACATATATATGGTGATTTATGCACTTGGATTGGAATTGGTAAATTGTAGGGCACTTTGATGTTGAAGGATAATTTTCGGCAGCTTGGGAACACTTGAGTAAATGTATGTATTCATGGAAGTGTAGGCAGAATATTGACCTAGAAGGATTGATGGATATGTATGGAGATTGATATTGTAAAGTGTATGTAAGATTTGTAATGGTTAGGTGTGAATGTAATGGTACTTAGAACTTGTAAATGTGAATTATATTTGGTGTGTTGAGGGTAATTGTAATCTACCCAAAGTAATGTTAGTGTAAAGTAGAATATGCTTTTGGTAATGTACCAAAACAGATTGGTAGAGAAGTAAACAAATTGCAAGGTAAATGTGTGTAATTGATGTGTGTTAAGCAAAGTAACCAAGGGCAGTGTACATTTTAGCCAATAAGTTTAAATGTGTAACCTCAATTGGTATGAGACCAATTGGAGGTGGAACTAGGCACAAAATGTGCCAACTTTCATTGAGAGAACATACCAAAATTCTGCTTGCAAGGTGATGTGAAAAATGACCAATTCGGATTAGGTACACTTGAGACCTAAAAACTGACCATTTGGGCAGCAGTGAGTTTTTAGGCCATAACTCACTCAAAATAGGTCCAATTGACCTGAAATTTTGACCAAGAATAGTTAAGACCCATACCTACAAGTCTTATGAAGACACCAAAGCCCAGAAATGACCATAAGCAAGTCAAACAACTTGCACAAGTTCGGGTCCAAAAACTGGCCGAACCAAAGTTGACCAAATTGACCAAAAATTGACCTAATTTGATACCAATTGACCAGCAATAGTATAATGACCATAACTTGGTCTACTTAACTCGGATTGACCTGAAATTTTGCCCTGCAAGCAGTAAGACATAGATCTACAAGTTTGTAGTTTTGACCGAAACCCGAAAACCGAGGGAACTAGGTCGTCCGGCTAGGTCAAACTAGTATCCCGGAATCCAGCAGTTTGCATTAAAATGCACTAAACAAGGAAATGACTTTGGTAAAACGTACCAAACCTAAAACCCTATCGAATGTGACATATTAACGACACTAAAACCTAATTTACCTAAAACGCAATGAGGGTCGGTATATTAGGTGATTAAGTGAATAATTGAGTTCAGTGCATTATTTACCAAACACCATCGATAGAGACAGTTTAATTTGGTACTGAAACACTTCAAATTGTGTTTCTCAGTTAACAAGGACTCAGCAAAAGGGAAAGAAATACTGAGTCAGGACCAGGAGACAAATATCAGAGGTTTGTGCACAACGGCTATTTCTTTTGAATTTTTCAATTGAAATAAATTATGACTATTGTACATTATTATTTTAAATTGTGTTTGTGCACAACAACTATTTCTCTTGAATTTTTCAATTGAAATAAATATTGACTATTTGTATATTATTGTTTTAAATTGTGGAAATGTGTTTGATGGACACTTATTGATTGAAAAACATTGTGAATGGTTTGAAATCAGAAAATTGTTTGAATGATATTGATGGATACTTATTGATTGAAAAGCAATCAGAAATGGTTTTGTGGAAATTGAAGTGAATTACGAATTGTGTTGCCATTTTGTGAATGAAATTATAACTTTGGAAATTTATTGGATTCTTACGGATCATTTGAATAAAATGTTTGGAATTGTTTTGACTCACAATTGGCATGACACTGATACTATGTTCCTCCTCCATTAATGGGGTGAGTGTGATTATTCCTCCTCTTTGACTTATCGATGCAGGGTGAGTATGATTATGTTCCTCCCTCTTTGACTTCCCAGTCTGAGGTGAGTATGGATGAGTACTCATTAGATAGCTAGCTTCCTCCCTCATTGATTTCGATTATTGGGGTGAGTATGTCTTGTCGTGGTGTACAACACGGCATATATGGAAAAATTTGTGTCATGACCTAAATTGTGTTATAGATTGGCAACACTGTATTCTTCAGTTATTTGATCGAATTGTGTTATTGATTTGCAAAATGGTATTATTCAGTTATTTGATCAAATTGTGTCATTGATTGGAAAAACTGTGTTATTCAGTAATTTGATCAAATTGTGTATAAATTGGCAATACGGTATTCTTAAACTATTTGATTAAATTGTGTTATTATGAATTTTGATAATTTGTGAATTAGAGTTTAAATTCCTTATGAAATTCATTGTCTTGAATTTAACTATGGTTTTAAGTATCCACTATTGATATGATTTATGAATTGTGATTTAAAATTGTATTTGGTTAATGTTGTGCACCACTGAGACATTGTCTCAGCGATAGCTTTTTATTGCTGTCGCAGGTAGAGAGAGAGACAGGGCAGCAGACTAGGCTGCTAGTACATCCAGCGAGGGATTACCTGGTATAATGAGTACACCAATATTTTGCATTTTGTCTCAGAATGTATGACACTGTATGTACATTTTGTTTTTGGTTTTGAGCAGTTGTAAATTCAAATTGTACCTTGAAGTTGTAAATTTATTATGAGTTATTTGACTTGTAAAAATTGTATTATATTTCCTTATCTCAGACTTTGAAAATTTTCTATGGAATTGAGTTGAGAAATGTGTTGTATTGAGAAAAATGTTGGAGTTGAGATTTGGAAAATAATTGAAGTGCTTCTTACAGGTTTTTTGAAGAACTATTTTATCCAAAATACAGATGGCATTCTGCCAAAATTTTTTTTACTGAAATTCAAAATAAATCAAATGAGTTAGTTGTTTCACTTCAGTTCACCAAAGTCTTTAACACCTGTAAATAGTGCTCACCACGGTAAAAGAAGTAAGAAAAGTTTTTAAAATCCCTTGTAGTGTATTTAATGGGTTATCAGTAGACGGAGTTGGTAATTCATTAGGTATACTACGGGATCATGTTATGCCTTACAGAGGGGTAGGGTGTGACACAGCGAGGAATTAATGTAGATGTTTCATCAATAGGTGTAGGTTGACTAGATGGATCTATATCCATTTGATCTGTTGGTTGGTCAGAATTCTCCAATTCTAACTCTCTTTGCCTTCCTTTGCCAACTTCTTGAATAAACTATTATTCAAGAAATATGGCATCTCTGCTTACCACAACCTTTTGTGATGTAGGAAAAAAAATAATATCCAAAACTCTCTTTTGGATATCCAACAAATCGACCTTTTTTTTAATCTGGTTTCCAATTTATCAGTGTTCAGCTTTTTAATATAAGCTGGACAACCCTAAAACTTAACATGCTTAAAACTTGGTTTTCTTCCATGCCATATCTCATAAGGTGTCGAAGAAACTGATTTTGATGGAATCCTATTCAGAATATGCAAAGTTGATTCTAATGCAAATCCCCAAAAAGGAGACTGGCATATCAGTATAGCTCATCATACTGCGTACCATATCTAATAGGGTACGATTTCTCCTTTCAGATACACCATTCAGTTGTGGCATTCCTAGAGGAGTCAGTTGGGAGATAATGCCGTGCTCTTTCAAGTATTCATCAAATTCAGCACTTAAGTATTCACCTCCATGATCTGATCGAAGAGTTTTAGTACTTTTTCCTGTTTGATTTTCTACTTCATATTTAAATTCTTTAAACTTTTCAAAGGATTCATGTTTGTATTTCATCAAATACAAATACAAATACCCAAACCTTGATTTATCATCAGTAAGGTAATAAAGTAATGAAAACAGCCTCTAGCCATTTCCTTAAATGGAGCATATACATCACTATTTATCAACTCCAAAATATTTTCAGCTCTTAACCCTTGTCCAACAAAAGTTGATCTAGTGATTTTGCCTTAAGGCAGAATTCACAAGTTGGAGTAGATTCAGAACCTAATGAGGATAAAATCCTCATTTTTCACCAGCTTTGCAATGCTATCTTCTGCAACATGACCTAATCTTAAGTGCCAAATTTATTTTGAACTTGAGTTGACTTTTATCATGGCATTACATTCATTTAGATTGCTTGCATTAGATTTGTATTTAACATTATTATCTAAATAATAAAGTCTATCATGCATATAACCCGAGCCAACATATTTATTTCAAAAATAAATATTCCAAACATCATTTGTGAACTGAAATTCATAGCCATTTCTAGTCAAACTAGATATAGAAATGATGTTCTTAAAACCATCAGGTACATACAAAATATTATTTCAATACAAAACGTGTCCATACATGTATAAAGATTTAAATCTTATGGCTAAAGCTTCAACAGTTGAGCCATTGCCAACCCGGAGTCTAATATCTCATGACTGTAAGCTGCTAATACTTGCTAGTTCCTGCATATCATAAGTAATGTGAGAACTAGAGCCAGTATCTAAAACCCAAGCTGTAGATGAACTATGAGTATCATCAGAATCTGGGCAGTTTCTTTTCCAGTGCCCATTCTTCTAGTAGTGGAAACACTTTTCCTTGCCTTTGTTAGCTTCAGTCTTGCCCTTCTGTTTGGCTATCTTCTTGGAAGGTCCAGGAATTTTATTGCCCTTCTTCTTTTTGGACTTTCCAGTAGAAGAAGAAGATATAAACAAAGCCACCTCTTTTCCTTTATTGCCCAGAATATTCTTTTGGGCAATAACCAGCATGTTAAGCAACCCAGATAAAGTACACTCTTGCTTTATCATATGGAAATTTGTCACAAAATTCCCAAATGACTTAGGCAGGGACTAAAGGATCAGATCCATTTGCAGTTGGAAATCTAAGAGAAAATCAAGATGTTCCAGCTGCTTAATAAGCCAAATCATCCTATGGACATCATATCCTACATTCTATCCCTCAGACATCCTCATGCAGAATAACTGTCTAGATATCTCATAGCTAGCATTCCTGTTGTGCTCACCATACAACTCTTGCAGGTAAAGGAGGATCTCACTTGCATTCTGCATGTTTTCATGCTGCTTTTATAACTCATTAGTCATAGAAGCAAGAATGTAACATTTGGCTCTCATATCATGCTCCTTCCACTTGTCCAAAGGGTCTAGTTCCTCTTGTGTGGCCTCTGGAGGTAAGGGACCAGGAACCTTCAAGTCTAAAACATATCCAATATGTTCTAGGTTCAGGACAAGCTTTAAATTTTTGAGCCAATTAGAAAGATTAGGTCCCGTCAACCTATTGTGATCAAGTATGCTCGCAAGGATATTGGATGATGGTGGTTGTTATGTTCTCATTATTATCAAAAAAATTAACTACAGAAAAAAAAATAGATTAATTAGTAAATGTATCAAGTAATTAACCAAAATGATTATGGTATTTTAATCAAATTGGTCCTCCCACTAACTTGGCAAAACCTCCACTTCCAAAGTAGGAAATGGAAATCCTAGTTGGATGGATTTCTAGTGGGTGATTGAATTCTTATAGTCTTATTGATCATCCTCAGGCACATCCATTATTATAATTACAATAAACTATAAGTGAGCAACTCCTTGCCCATCACATCTCATGTGAGGTTCAATCATTTATTTAGCCCCTAATGCTCAAAATCTCAGGCACATCCATTATTTATTTATCTTGCATTAGTTAAGTTGATCCCATTGAGCTAGTAAATATGCAAATAATTTTAATGTCCTCAGGCACATCCATTATTGGCTCTTGACCTCCTTGATCTTCTTGCAATCTAATTACATTGTAATCCTTGGCATACCAAGGTGAGTTTACAAGAATATGGACTTTAAAGTCCTCAAAATAAATGAAATTACAACCCAAATTATTACAACATTTATAATACATGCCACTAAAATAATATCAATTATTTTACATCCCAAAGAAGAATAAAAGAAATAAATCTAATCCTACTGGTCTTTTATTGTCCATGATTATCCATCATGCATATTAAAATTTAACAATTAAATAAAATATGCAAACTAAAAATTAAATTGAATATCACATATTCAACCAAAAATTCAGATTTGAATCTTATTCAAATAATTTAAATTTAGAAACCCTTTTCCAAATTTAATACCTTGAAAACAATTTTCAAAAATTAAAATTCCTAATTAAACAAATTAATTAGGTATGGGCTTAATTATGGACCTTCAAATACACAACAATTACATAATGGGCCCAAAAACCAAGCCTAAACTCCAAACACACCTTTGGGGCGTGTTACACATTCATATCACCCCCTTTGAGCACCTGACCAGGTTTGAATCAATCCAAATTTGATCCAATCACACAATTAAACCTCATATACAATCTTAATGGCAAATATAGTGGCTTTGATACCAATTGAAGGAGTGGAAGCGTGACTATTAGGCATTAGAACCTTGAATTTCAAAAATTATTTTTAAGGTTACATGCACCATACCAAGTTTCTTTTGAACCTAATCAATTTCCAATGTCTAATTGCGTACCAAAACATATTTTAACATGCATTAAAATTTCATTTACCATTAAAGATTATGAATTAACATTTAATTCAATTAAACCCTAACTAAAAGAGGGATTTTTAGGTACTAACCTCTTAATGCACAATTGATGCAATCTTAGGATATTCTTAGGACCCCAAATATTGTCCCTCTAGTTTGTCCATCGCAAGCACACACCAAAGTAGCAATGGCAGCCCCTAGATTGGCTTCTTAAGCCTTGTCAACCAATTATGAGATGGGGTTTATGAACAAGCGAAAGCATGTAAATTATTAGATTAGAACATTAAAACTCAACTCAACTCAACTCAACTAAGCCTTTATCCCAAAAATTTGGGGTCGGCTATATGGATTCGCTTTTTCCACTCTGAACGATTTTGGGTTAAATCCTCAGAAATGTGTAATGCTTCTAAGTCATGCTGTACTACTCTCCTCCAAGTCAATTTAGGTCTACCCCTTTTTTTCTTTCTATCCTCTAGCCTAATGTGCTCTACTTGTCTAACTGGAGCCTCCGTATGTCTACGCTTCACATGACCAAACCACCTCAATCTCCCTTCTCTCAACATTAGATTAGAACATTAAATTCAAAAATTTTCTTCTAGGGTTTCATGCATCATGCCACATCCATTATGTGCCTAATTGATTTCAATGTTTAATTGCATATTAAAACACTTTTAATATGTATTAGGATCTATGTTAGCCATATAAGATTTTTGAATTAACAAATGAATTCATTAGAACCCTAGATTAAAAGAATAATTTGCACTAACCTTTTGATGCACTGTAGATGTAATTGGTACCTTTGTAAAGCACCTAGGAGACCAAGAGTTATCCCTCTAGCTTGTCCACACCAAGATCACCAATGGCAGCCCCTAAACCAGCTTCTCAAGCCTTACCAGCCAATTAGAAATTTGGGATTTGCCTTTAGAGAGATTGTAGATGTGTATAGAACACTAGAAACAATTTCTAGCAATTTTAATTCAAAAGAATTTTGGGCAATTCTTTTTGAATTGATGAGAGAAGATGAAGAGAGGAGAGAGAGCTATAGGTGGCGGCACATTTGAGGGAATAAGAAGAGTGTATGAATTTTTCTTTCTTTTCCCTTTTATAATTAGGTCATCACTTAAAACCATTGTCACATGTCATCACCTGATTGCATCTTAATTTTAATTGACTTAATCACATTAAGCCAAGTTTCAAAGCTAGATTTAATCTTGACTTTGATCACCTTGCATGATAGAAAGACAAATGACAAACTTATATGGTGCCATGTGTCACCATCTCATGGTGCCACATGTCACTCTGTAAAATGACTAAATTACCCTTATGTTGTAATTTTGAGTTCTCAACCCAAAATCATTATTTCTTCTCTTCTAATCAATTTATATCAAATATAAATTGATTAATTAATCTCCATTAATTAATTTCTTATAATTAAATTCATATTTAAACACTTTAAATATAAATTTAACTTATACTATACATCCAATAACCTAGATTTGGTTTTAAGTCATGCTAGGGACTTTGTAATCTTATTGCAAACCAAACCTATTTAATTAATCAATTAAACTCTTTAATTAATCAATTAAATCACATTTAACTTGGTGATTAACTTGTGCATGTGTGTGACTTACTAGGCTCATCACTAATTGGCAATGAGATATGATATTAACTCTTAATATCATCAGAACTCTTTCTTACCATAAATGATTTCTCTAAATCATTTTAGGCATCTCATAGACCATGGTTGACACCTAGCATAGCGTGCCATGGCCACTCAATCAGTAACAAGGAATACCTTTAATGAACCTTTAATCATATGTTACCATGCACTAGAATCTCTCCGTTACAAAATCCCAATTTCAGCTAGAGTCATGGTTAATGTCAAACCCCATTTGCTATGAACATTATGTTCTCTTTTAATTCCAATCCTTGAGTAATTAAATTTTCTTATCAGAAACTCTTTTCTAACTAAATCTGTCTATCCTGGCCAGGAACTTGAAACATCAAGAATAATTAAATGAACATAGGATTTTATTCTTATTTACTTAGGGTAACAGATTCCATCTTGATTAACACCTATCTCTACATATAACTAGTAGGAGCCAACACATGCCCATATACCCATACACAGTACAAGTATGAAAGTAGTATGAAACTCAAACCACCTATATACAAGATAACTGTGTTATGTCCTGTGTGAAGCATCCTCGATTGTGAACCAATTTATGATATTTTGTGTTAGAAATACTGTCACTCGTATTCTTAACAATTTAAGAATAGAATTTCTAGCAAATTATCAATGGACCTTTTCTATTACACATAAATATATTATGTAAATGAAAAAATGAAATTACCTTTTATTAATAAAATATGCATAAGATACATCATAAATGATATACTTTAGGGCGTACTACTAAAAATCTCCCACTAGCACTAGAGCCATTCATTATAATATCTTAGACCCATCTTCTCAAGATGTCGATTTAGCTGAGCTTGTGACATAGGCTTAGTGAATGGATCAGCTGGATTTTCAGCTGATGCTATTTTCTACATGGCTACATCGCCTCATCCAACTATCTCTCTAATAAAGTGGTAGCGCCTTTCTATGTGTTTGGATTTCTGGTGAGACCGGAGTTCCTTAGCCTGTATGATTGCTCCATTGTTGTCAAAGTAGAGTGGAACTACTGACTCAATGGAAGGAACTACTGCAAGTTCTGTCACGAACTTCTTTATCCAAATAGCTTCCTTTGTAGCATCTGATGCAGCAATATACTCAGCCACTGTAGTGGAATCTACAGTCGTACTCTGTTTGGAACTCTTTCAACTAGCTGCACCTCCATTACAAATGAACACATGCCCAAAGATAGACTTTCTATCATCGATATCTGATTGGAAATTAGAATCAGTATAACCATCCAATTGCAAGTCACTACCTCTATATATAAAAAATAAATCCTTAGTTCTTCTCAAGTACTTAAGGATATACTTAACAGTTTTTCAGTGTTCCAAACTTGGATTGGATTGAAACATGCTAGTCAAACTAACAGCATATGCGATATCCGGCCTAGTACACAATATTGCATACATCAAACATTCAATAGCCAAAGCATATGGAATCCTAGCCATTTTATCTCTTTATTCTGGTATCTTTGGAGACATCTCTTTAGAAAGGTGGATACCATGTCTCATTGGTAACAATCCTCTCTTGGAATCAAGCATGTTAAATCTCTTTAATACCTTTTCCAAGTATAGACTTTGGGATAAATCAATTATTCTTTTCACCCTATCTCTATAGATGCGAATCCCAAGAATATAGGTTGTCTCCCCTAAGTCTTTCATGGAAAATGTATTTGACAACTATACCTTTACAGTTGTCAACATACCAGCGTCATTACCCATCAACAAAATGTCATCCATATATAAGACAAGGAAAGTGATAGCACTATCACTAACCTTCTTATATAGACATGGCTCATCCTCATTTTTTATAAAACCAAATGACTTAATGGCTTCATCAAAACAGATGTTTCAACTTCTCGAAGCTTGTTTCAACCCATAAATGGATCACTTTAGCTTGCATACCTTGGAACCATCTTGAGATTCAAAACCCCTAGGTTGTTCTATGAAATTGTTTTCTTCAATATATCCATTGAGAAAAGCTGTTTTGACATCCATCTGCCAAATCTCATAATCATAGTATGCAGCTATTGCTAATAGAATCCTAAGTGATTTAAGCATGGCAACAGGCCAGAAAGTCTCCTCATAATCGATTCCTTGCCTTTGGCGAAACCCTTTCACTACTAGCCTTACTTTATAGGTCTCTACCATTCCATCAGAACCAATTTTCTTCTTGAAAACCCATTTATTCCCTATAGGTACAATACCTTCAGGTGGGTCAATAAGATTCCAAACTTGATTCTTATACATGGAATCAATTTTAGATTTCATAGTATCAATCTATTTTGAAGAGTCTATATCTGATATAGCTTCTTCATAGGTAGGTGGATCATCTCCATGATCTACTTCTTCATGAGTAAACAACTCTTATTCTTCTTCATGAAGAAAACCATATCTCACTAGTGAGTGAGATATCTTGGTTGATTTGCGAGGAATTACTATAGATATTTCATCAATAGATGTAGATTGACTAGATGGATCTATATCCATTTGATCTATTAGTTGGTCACAATTCTCCAATTCTAACTCTATTTGCCTTTCTTTGCCTCCTTTTTGAACAAACTGTTATTCAAGAAATGTGGCATCTCTACTTACCAAAACCTTTTGTGATGTAGGTAAATAAAAATAATATCAGAAACTCTCTTTTGGATATCTAACAAATCGATTTTTTTCTGATCTGGTTTCCAATTTATCAGTGTTCAGCTTTTTGATATAAGTTGGACATCCCCAAATCTTAACATGCTTAAGACTTGGTTTTCTAAAATGCCATATCACATAAGGTGTGGAAGATAATGATTTCAATGGAATCCTATTCAGAATATGCAAAGCTGATTCTAATGCAAATCCCCAAAAAGAGACTGGCATATCAATATAGCTCATCATACTGTGTACCATATCTAATAGGGTACGATTTCTCCTTTCAGATACACCATTCAGCTGTGGCAATCCTGGAGGAGTCAACTGGGAAACAATGCCATGTTCTTTCAAGTATTGATCAAATTCAGTACTTAAGTATTCACCTCCACGATCTGATCGAAGAGTTTTAATACTTTTTCCTATTTGATTTTCTATTTTAGATTTAAATTCTTTGAACTTTTCAAAGGATTCATGTTTGTATTTTATCAAATACAAATACCCAAACCTTGATTTATCATCAGTAAAGATAATAAAGTAATGAAAACCACCTCTAGCCATTTCTTTAAATGGACCACACACATCACTATGTATTAGCTTCAAAATATTTTCAGCTCTTAGTCCTTGTCCAACAAAGGGTGATCTAGTCATTTTGCCCTAAAGGCAGGTTTCACAAGTTGGAGTAGGCTCAGAACCCAATGAGGATAAAATCTCCATTTTCTCCAGTTTTGCAATCCTGTCTTCTATAACATGACCTAATCTTAAGTGCCAAATAAATTTTGAACTTGAGTTGATTTTCACCATGGCATTGCATTCTTTTAGATTGCTTGCATTCATTTTTTATTTATCATTATTATCCAAATAATAAAGACCATCATGTATATAACCCAAGCCAACATATTTATTTCCAAAATAAATATTGCAAACATCATCTATGAACTGAAATTCATAGCCATTTCTAGTCAAACTAGATATAGAAATGATGTTCTTAAAAGCATCAGGTACACATAAAATATTATTCAAACACAAAACATGTCCAGACATGCAAAAAGATTTAGATCCTATGGCTAAAGCTTCAACAGTTAAGCCATCACCAATCCGTAGTCTAACATCTCGAGAACGCAAGCTGCTACTGTTTGCTAATTCCTGCATATCATAAGAAATGTGAGAACTGGCACCAGTATCTAAGACCCAAGCTGTGGATGAAGTATGAGCATCATCAACATCTAAATAACAAGATATAGATATACCTTCTGAAAGTCTATCCTTCTTATTATTCAGAGAAGCAAGATACTTAGGGTAGTTCCTTTTCCAGTGCCCATCCTTCTGGCAGTGGAAACACTTTCCTTTGCCTCCATCAGCTTTGGTTTTCCCTTTCTGTTTAGCTATCTTCTTAAAAGGACTAGGAATTTGAGGTTTCTTTTTCTTATTGCCCTTCTTCTTGTTGGACTTTTTAGCAGAAGAATATGCAATCAAAGCTACCGCTTTTTCTTTATTGCCCGGCATATTCTTTTGGGCAATAACCAGCATGTTAAGTAAAATAGCCAAGGTGTATTCCTGCTTAGTCATATGAAAATTTGTTACAAAATTCCCAAATGACTCAGGTAGGGACTGTTTGATCAAATCCGTCTATAGTTGGAAATCCATGTGAAAGTCAAGATATTCCAGCTGCTCAATCAATCAAATCATCTTATGGACATAATCCCCAACATTCTGTCCCTCAGACATCCTCATGTGGAATAGCTATCTAGATATCTCATACCTAGCATTCTTGCAGGTGAAGGAGGATCTTACTTGCATATTGCATAATTTTTATATTGCTTCTGTAACTCATTACTCATAAAAGAAAGCATGTGACACTCGGCTCTCATATCATGCTCCTTCCACTTGTCCAAAGTATCATGTTCCTCTTGAGTGGCCTCTAGAGGTAAAAGACCAGGAACCTTTGAGTCTAAAACATATCCTATATGTTCAAGGTTTAGGACAAGTTTCAAATTTTTGAGCCAATAAACTATAAGTGAGCAACTCCTTGCCCATCACATCTCATGTGAGGTTCAATCCTTTATCTAGCCTCTAATGCTCAAAATCTTAGGCACATCCATTATTGACTTATCTTGCATTAGTTAAGTTGTTCCCATTGAGCCAGTAAACATGCAAATAATTTTAATGTCCTTAGGCACATCCATTATTGGCCACCAAACCATTTTCATATTTACAACATCTCATGCTTAATAATTATTCTTAAGAAAATCTCTTAAATTAGTTGCATGATATGCAAGCATTTAAAATTTCTTAAAATAATTGCCTCAATGGAGGGCCCATGATATATTTGCTTTAATTATACCATTTCCAACTTAATTATTTGTTTGAAAGATTTAGCGGTCAGCTTAATTACTATTATGGTCTCACTTTGCACATTATCCAATTAGCATGCATATATCATATACTTGCATATATTCCCATACATCTTATGCATACATGGATAAACAATAAATATGGTATGATCATGGACTTTCTAAGGGATTCAATTCTGGGCCACCAAGAATTAAATCAGGGTATTCCTAGGTGTATTTCATTCATTCATATTACAAGAGTTACTGAAAGAGTACATAATTAACACTTGATATTGAATTCCTCCCACTGGTCCCACCAATGCTCTTGACCTCTTTGATCTTCTTGCAATCCAATTACATAATAATCCTTAGCATACCAAGGTGAATTTACAAGAACATGGACTTTAAAGTCCTCAAATAAATGAAATTACAACTAAAAAATATTACAACAATTATAATACAATGCCACCAAAATAAAATTAATTATTTTATAATCCAAAGAAAAATAAAAGAAATAAATCCAATCACATTGGTCTTTTATTGTCCATGATCATCCATCATGCATATTACCATTTAACAATTAAATAAACCATACATACTAAAATTAAATTGAATATCTCATATTCAACTAAAAAATTCAGATTTGAATCTCATTCAACCAAATTTAAAAATTTAGATTCGAATCTTATTCAAAACAAATTTAAAAATTCATATTTGAATCTCATTCAACCAAATTTAAAAATTCAGATTTAAATTTTATTCAAAACAAATTTAAAAATTCAGATTTGAATCGCATTTAGCCAAATTTAAAAATTCATATTTGAATCTCATTCAAATAAATTTAAAAATTCAGATTTGAATCTCATTTAAATGATTGAATCAAAATTTAATTGTGTGATTAAAACTCCTAATTAAACATTTTAATTAGTCATGGGCCTAATTATGGGCCTTGAAACCAACCCCACACTCAAGCCCAAAACCATACGCATGGTTGAATGAACCAAACCATGTGCACCAATAGTGCTCTACACCTTGCCGCCACATTGTTGGTCCAACTAGCAATGAATTAATTAACTTTTGATCAAATCACGCAATTAAATTAGATATTAAACAATCTAAATAGCAAATATAGTGGCTCTGATATCAATTGAAGGAGCAAAAGCATGTAAATTGTTAGATTAGAACATTGAATTCAGAAATTTTTTTCTAGGGTTTTATGCATCATGCCACATCCATTATGTGCCTAATTGACTTCAATGTTCAATTGCATATTAAAGCACTTTTAATATGTATTAGGATCTATGTTTGCCATTTAAGATTTTTGAATTAACAAATTAATTCATTAGAACCCCGTTTGCCAGTTTTGCAACCACCGCAAGTGCATGGATCGCTAACAAGTAATAAAGTGATGAGTAGAGTATCGTTCCCATGAGGATTTTGTTTAGCAAGTATCAATCTACACAGTAATTTTGACTGTCTAGGCTATTGAATACTTGGGAATGAAGTTTGTTAACTTTAAACACTAGAATGGTAAACTTAAAACAAAATGATTCATTTAAAAACAATTCTGGAATTAAGATTTCACACTTGAATCTTATTAGGGATATTATCTCATTTATTTACTGAATTGAGGAATCGTTTTCCTTGAAGGGAATTAGTCCTAAGTTATCCTAAATCCTCTCTTAAGGCACCTAGGGTGTATTCTAATTAATTCAAACCCTACTTTCGTGGCGATTAAATTAATTAAAATCCTTTAAGATTTTTGACCAATTTTGAAGTTCCACAAAGGTATCAGCCTATGTCTAGGTTAGAATTCCTAGGTTCAAGATCTTGATTTTCTAATGTTAATCTTTACCTTTCAGTCCTTCAATTAACATCTACAATCATGGTTAAGTGGGTACCAGCACATAGCATGCATTAAGATCACAAGAAATAAAATCCAGGAACGAATCTCAAATCCATTAAATAAAACTTAATGTTCATCCATAATAATAATTACAAGCATTACTTTCCTAAATCTAGAATAAGAAAACTACTCACTCATGGTGAGTTCAGCAAACATCATGTTAAAAGGTAAAAACAGTAAAAAGAAAATCATGTAGATGAAATAAAACAATAAAAATCTGTCTAGAGAGATGAAGCAAAGGAACCGAAGAGGGTTTGCGGCTTTGATCTTGTGGAACTTTGGCTGGAAAACTCCCCTTAGTACTGATATTCTTCTCCTCAAGATGGTTGGAGAGAGTGCAAAATGCGAATCTCTCTAAAACTCTTAAAAGTGCTGTTCGAGCCCTTACTTGGATGTTTTCTCTTTCTATTTATAATAGCCGTTCTAGGGTTAGGTCATTTTTGAGTCCCAAAAGCCTTAGGAGTCCGATTTGAATATGTAAATAAGAGCTGGAATTTGGGTTGAAAACTGGCTGCTGCAAGGTACACGACCCATGTGTCACTACACGGGTCCCAACGCATAGGGCCATGTAACTTGCTATAGTGGAACTATGGATTCTTGCATTGGCACAGAGAGTTACACGGGTCTGTGCCAACTACACAGGTCTGCGCCAACTACACGGGCCTTGTTACACGGGCTGTGTACTATTGTTCTGATAAGGTTCTTCTAGCATGTCCCCGGCAGAAACTTACACGGGTCTACTTACACGACCCAAGTACTTGTGTTTCTCCATTGATTCTCTTGGCTTTCTTCTAGCAGAGAGTTACACAGGTCTGGGGCTTGGTTGTAACACCCCTAAGTTCGGTAGTGCGTTCTGCTGTTCCGGTGACCAGTGTTGTCCGGACTGAAGGAACGGAAGCGTGAAAAACACAAGATTATACCATTGAATTCAAAAATTTTCACCTAGGGTCACATGCACCATGCAAGATTTATTTTTATCTATTTGATTTCAATGATAAACAACATATTAAAACTCTTTTAATATGTTTTTGGATCTGTATTTGCCATTTAAGATTTTAAAATTAATCAGATTAATTTTAGAACCCTAGATTAAATCAAGAATGATTATACTAACCTCTTGATGCAATCGCAATGTCTGCGCTTTGAGATTCGTCTTCAGGACACCAGATGTTGTCCCTCTAGCTTGTCCACACCAAGAACACCCATGGCAGCCCTTGAACAGCTTCTAAAGCCTTTTCTATTAATTAGAAATTCAAGTTCTGCCTTTTAAGAGATTAGAGATGTAAACAGGACACTAGAAACAATTTCTAGCGTTCTTAATTCAAGAGATTGATGGCTAATCTCTTTGAATTGATGAGAGATGAAGAGAAATAGCTGGAGAGGCTCAAAGTGGCGTGACAAATGAGAGGAGAGGCTGCTGGTTATATTTTCTTTTCATAACCACACTTAAATAGCTAGGTTAACACATTAAACCCTTGCCACATGTCAAACCTATATTTAATCTTGATTTTAATCATCTTACATGATTAAAAAAAATTTGGCAAGCTTATGTGTTATGCCATGTGTCACCATCTCATGGTGCCACGTGTCACACTGTGAAATGACCAAAATGCCCCTGTGTCTTAATTTTGAGTTCTTAACCCAAAATAATTATTTTCTTCTTCTAATTAATTTATATCAAATATAAATTAATTAATTAATCTCTATTAATTAATTTCTCATTAATTAAATTCATATTTAAACACTTTAAATATAAATTTAACTTATATTATACATCCAATAATCTAGATTTGGTTTCAAGTCATGCTAGGGACTTTGCAATCTAATTGCAAACCAAACCTATTTAATTAATCAATTAAACTCTTTAATTAATTAATTAAATCATATTTAAATAGGTGATAACTTGTGTATGTGTGTGACTTACTAGGCTCATCACTAATTGGCAATGAGACATGATATCAACTCTTAATATCATTAGAACTTTTTCTTACTATAAATGATTTCTCTAAATCACTTTATGCACCTCATAGACCATGGTTAACACCTAGCATAGCATGCCATGGCCACCCAACTAGTAATAAGGTTTACCTTAAATGAACCTATAATCATATGTTACCATGCACTAGAATCTCTCATACAAAATCCCAACTCAAGTCGAGTCATGGTTTATGTCAAACTCCATTTGCTATGAATATTATGTTCTCTTTTAATTCCAGTTCTTGATTAAAAGATTTTCTCATCGTAAACTCTTTTCTCAATAAATATATCTGTCTGGCCAGAACTTGAAACATCAAGAACAATTAAATGAACATAGGATTTTATCTCTATTTACTTAGAGGAACAGATTCCATCTTGATCAACACCTACCTCCATATATAACTAGTAGGAGCAAACACATGCCCATATACCCATACATAGTACAAGTATGAAAGCAGTATCAAACTCAAACTACCTATATACAAGATAACTATGCTATCTCAGGTCTAAAGATTATATGCACTGATATGATTTATGACAAAACATTGACAAGAGTAAACTCCATGTGCTTATCATAAGTGTCACTGGTTCGGCCTACTTATCATTTATAAGTGCCTATCATGTTTGTTATATGGCATGAGACTCATCATTCCATCTTATTTATATCTCATATAAATAACTTGGGAACAAACATGAATACAATCTTTCTGGATAAGTCATGTCCTTATTATGAAGTATCCTCGATTGTGAACCTATTTATGATACTTTGTGCTAGAAATATTGTCACTCATATTCTTAAAAACTTAAGAATAATATTTCTAACAAAATATCAATGGACCTTTTCTATTACACATAAATATATTATGTAAACGGAAAAGTGGAAATGCCTTTTATTATTAAAAATATGTACAAGATACATACTAAATGATATGCTCTAGGGCATACTACTAACAATCTCCCACTAGCACTAGAGCCATTCATTACAATATCTTAGACATATCTTCTCAAGAAGTCGGTCTAATCGAGTCGTGACATAGGCTTAGTGAATGGATCACCGGATTTTCACCGATGCTATTTTCTGCATGGCTACATCACCTCGCCCAACTATTTCTCGATAATGTGGTAGCGCCTTTCTATGTGTTTGGATTTCGTGAGACCTTGGTTCCTTAGCTCAGTATGGATCGCTCCATTGTTGTCACAGTGTAATGGAACCACCGACTCAATGGAAGGAACTATTGTAAGTTCATCACGAACTTCTTTATCCAACGACTTCCTTTGCAAAGATTCGATGCAAAGAATATACTCACCTCGAGTGGGAATCTGCAATGCGTGCTCGCTTTTGAAACTCTTCCAACCGATCGCACTCCATTACAAATGAACACATATCCAGAGGTAGACTTTCTATCATCGATATCCGATTGGAAATCGTAATCAGGTATAACCATCTAATTGCAAGTCTCCACCTCCATAAATCAAGAATAAATCCTTAGTTCTTCTCAAGTACTTAAGAATATTCTTGACGACTATCCATGTTCTAAACTCGATTGGATTGATACCGCTAGTCAAACTAACAAAGATATGCGATATCCGCCTAGTACACAACATTGCATACATTAAACTTCCAATAGCCAAGCATATGGAATCCTGCCATCTTATCTCTTTCTTGGTGTCTTTGGAGACATCTCTTTAGAAAGGTGGATACCATGTCTCACGGTAACAATCCTCTCTTGGAATCAAGCATGTTAAACCTCTTTAACACCTTTTCCAAGTATAGACTTTGGGATAAACCAATTATTCTTTCGCTCTATCTCTATAGATGCGAATCCCAAGAATATAGGTTGCCTCCCTAAGTCTTTCATGGATAATGTATTTGACAACCATACCTTTGTAGTCCAACATACCGTATCATTACCTATCAACAAGATGTCATCCACATATAAGACAAGGAAAGTGATAGCACTGTCACTAACCTTCTTATATACACATGGCTCATCCTCATTTTTGATAAAACCAAAGGATTTAATGGCTTCATCAAAACGGATGTTCCAACTCCTCAAGCTTGTTTCAACCCATAAATGGATCGCTTTAGCTTGCATACCTTGGAACCATCTTGGGATTCAAATCCCTAGGTTGTTCCATGAAAATGTTTTCTTCAATGTATCCATTGAGAAAAGTTGTTTTGACATCCATCCGCCAAATCTCATAATCATAGTATGCAGCTATTGCTAATAAAATCCTAATTGATTTAAGCATGGCAACAAAGTAGAAAGTCTTCTCATAGTCGATTCCTCGCTTTGGCGAAACCCTTCGCTACTAGCCTTGCTTTATAGGTCTCTACCTTTCCATCGTAACCAATTTTCTTCTTGAAAACCCATTTGTTCCCTATAGGTACAATACCTTCAGTGTGGGTCAACAAGATCCCAAACTTGATTCTTATACATGGAATCAATCTGATTTCATAGCATCAATCCATTTTGAAGAGTCTATATCCGATATAGCTTCTTCATAGGTAAGTGGATCATCTCCATGATCTACTTCTTCATGAGTAGACAACTCTTGTTCTCGCTTCATGAAGAAAACCATATCTCACGGTGGGTGAGATACCTGTTGTTCTACGAGGAACATTGTAGATGTTTCATCAACTGGTATTGGTTGACTAGATGGATCTATATCCATCCGATCTATTGGTTGGCGTAATTCTCCAATTCTAACTCTATTTGCCTTCCTTTGCCTCCTTCTTGAACAAACCGTTGTTCAAGAAATGTGGCATCTCTACTTATCACAACCTTTTGTGAAGTAGGCAATAAAAATAATATCCAAAACTATCTTTTGGATATCCAACAAATCGACCTTTTCTCGATCCGGTCTCCAATTTATCGTTGTTCACTTTTTGATATAAGTCGGACAACCCCAAATCTTAACATGCTTAAGACTTGGTTTTCTTCCATGCCATATCTCATAAGGTGTGGAAGAAACCGATTTTGATGGAATCCTATTCAGAATATACAAAGTCGATTCTAATGCAAATCCCCAAAAGGAGATTGGCATATCAAGATAGCTCATCATACTGCACCATATCCAATAGGGTACAATTTCTCCTTTCAGATACACCATTCACCGTATGCGTTCTCGGAGGAGTCACTGAGAAACAATGCCATGCTCTCTCAAGTATTCATCAAATTCAAGACTCAAATATTCACCTCTACGATTTGATCAAGAGCTTTAATACTCTTTCCTGTTTGATTTTCTACTTCAGATTTAAATTCTTTGAACTTTTCAAAAGATTCATGTTTGTATTTCATCAAATACAAATACCCAAACCTTGATTTATCATCAGTAAAGGTAATAAAATAATGAAAACCCCTTCTAGCCATTTCCTTAAATGGATCACATACATCACTATGTATTAGCTCCAAAATATTTTTAGCTCTTAGCCCTTGTCCAACAAAGGGTGATCTAGTCATTTTGCCTTGAAGGCAAGATTCACAAGTTGGAGTAGGCTCAGCGCCCAACGAGGATAGAATCCCCATTTTCTCCAGTTTTGCAATCTTATCTTCTGCAACATGAAGTAACCTTAAGTGCCAAATATATTTTGAACTTGAGTTGGTTTTCACCATGGCATTGCATTAATTTAGATTGCTATACTCTGGGCAGTGGAAACACTTTCTTACTGGCAATGAAAACAATTTCTTGTTGTCAATGGAAACACTTTCCTGTTGGCAGTGGAAACACTTTCGTTTGCCTTTGTCAGCTTTGGTCTTCCTTTTCTGTTTAGCTATTTTTTTTTTTTTTGAAGGACCAGGAATCTGAGGTTTCTTTTTCTTATTGCCCTTCTTCTTGTTGGACTTTCCAGCAGAAGAAGATGCAACCAAAGTTACCTCTTTTCCTTTATTGCCTGGCATATTCTTTTGGGCAATAACCAGCATGTTGAGTAATTCAGCTAAGGTGCATTCCTATTTAGTCATATGGAAATTTGTCACAAAATTCCCAAAAGACTCAGGAAGGGACTGAAGGATGAAATCCATTTGTAGTTGGAAATCCATGTTGAAGTCAAGATATTCCAACTGCTCAATCAGCCGAATCATCTTGTGGACATGATCCCCAACATTCTGTCCCTCAGACATCCTCATACGGAATAGCTGTCTAGATATCTCATACCTAGCATTCCTGCTGTGCTCACCATACAACTCTTGTAGGTGAAGGAGGATCTCACTCGCACTCCGCATGTTCTCATGTTGCTTCAGAACTCATTACTCATGGAAGCAAGCATGTAACACTTAGCTCTCATATCATGCTCCTTCCACTTGTCCAAAGTTTCATGTTCCTCTTGTGTGGCCTCTGGAGGTAAGGGACCAGGAACATTTGAATCTAGAACATATCCTATATGTTCAAGGTTCAAGACAAGTTTCAAATTTCTTAGCCAATCAGACAAATTAGGTCCTGTCAACCTATTGCGATCAAGTATGCTTGCAAGGATATTGGATGGTGGTGGTTGTTTTGTGCTCATTTTTATCAGAAAATTAATTGCAGAAAATAACCAGATTAATTAGTAAATGTATCATGTAATTAACCAAAATGATTATGGTCTTTTAATCAAATTGGTCCTCCCACTAACTTAGCGAATCCTACACTTCCAAAGTAGAAAACGGAAATCCTAGTTGGATGGATTTCTAGTGGGTGATTGAATTCTTATAATTCTATTGATCATCCTCAGGTACATCCATTATTGGAATTACAATAAACTATAAGTGAGCAACTCCTTGCCCATCACATCTCATGTGAGGTTCAATCCTTTACCTAGCGCCTAATGCTCAAAATCTCAGGTACATCCATTATTGACTTATCTTGCATTAGTTAAGTTGATCCCATTGAGCTAGTAATTATGCAAATAATTTTAATGTCCTCAGGTACATCCAATATTGGCCACTAAACCATTTACATATTTACAACATCTCATGCTTAACAATTATTCTTAAGAAAATCTCTTAAATAAATTGCATCTTATGCAACTATTTAAAATTTCTTAAAATAATTGCCCCAATGGAGGGCCTATGTTATAATTACTTTAATTATAGCATTTCCAACTTAATCATTTGTTTGGAAGATTTTATGGTCATTCTATTTACTATTAAGGTCTCACTTTGCACATTATCCATTTAGCATGCATATATCATATAATTGCATACATTCCCATACATCTCATGCATTCATGGATAAGCAGTAAATATGGTATGATCATGGACTTTCTAAGGGATTCAATTCTGAGCTACCAAGAATTGAATCAGGGCATTCCTAGGTGCATTTCATTCATTCATTTTACAAGAGTTGCTGAAGGAGTACATAATCAACACTTGATATTGAATTCCTCCCACTGGTCCCACCAATGCTCTTGACCTCCTTGAACTTCTTGCAATCCAATATTACATAGTAATCCTTGGCATACCAAGGCGAATTTACAAGAACTTAAATAAATGAAATTACAACCCAAAAATATTACAAACATAACAATACATGCCCAAAATAAATTAAAATAAATTAATTTACAATCCCAAAGAAACATAAAAGAAATAAATCCAATCACATTGGTCTTTTATAGTCCATGATCATCCATCATGCATATCACTATTTAACAATTAAATAAAACATACATACTTCTATTAAATTGAATATCTTATATTCAACTTAAAAATCCAGATTTGAATCTCATTCAAACAAATTTAAAAATTTAGATTTGAATCACATTCAAACAACTTCAAAAATTCAGAATTGAATCACATTCAAATATTTTTTAAAAAATCAGATTTGAATCACATTCAAATATTTTTTAAAAAATCAGATCTGAATTTTATTGAATCAATTTTAAAAAATTAGATTTAAATATGATTCAAACAACTTTAAAAATTCTGATTTGAATCATAATTTAATTGTGTGATAAAAATTCTAATTAAACAATTTAATTAGACATAAAATGGATCTTAAATCATACA
Source organism: Hevea brasiliensis (assembly GCF_030052815.1). NCBI lineage: Eukaryota > Viridiplantae > Streptophyta > Magnoliopsida > Malpighiales > Euphorbiaceae > Hevea > Hevea brasiliensis. The sequence goes on along the minus strand of NC_079499.1, from coordinate 59,406,107 downwards.
ACAATTGCACATTCACCATCCATTTACCTTTGCACACCATTGTGATGCATCAACCATGCACACCATGGTGTTCATCATTTGTGCCGCCACTTTGACTTTGCAACCAGCAATAAACTCTTGATCTCATGATCAAACACACAATTAAATCATATAAACATCAATCTAAATGGCAAATATAGTGGCTCTGATACCAATTGAAGGAACGGAAGCGTGAAAAACACAAGATTATACCATTGAATTCAAAAATTTTCACCTAGGGTCACATGCACCATGCAAGATTTATTTTTATCTATTTGATTTCAATGATAAACAACATATTAAAACTCTTTTAATATGTTTTTGGATCTGTATTTGCCATTTAAGATTTTAAAATTAATCAGATTAATTTTAGAACCCTAGATTAAATCAAGAATGATTACACTAACCTCTTGATGCACTGCAGCGTGTCTGCGCCTTTGAGATTCGTCTTCAGGACACCAGATGTTGTCCCTCTAGCTTGTCCACACCAAGAACACCCATGGCAGCCCTTGAACAGCTTCTAAAGCCTTTTCTATTAATTAGAAATTCAAGTTCTGCCTTTTAAGAGATTAGAGATGTAAACAGGACACTAGAAACAATTTCTAGCGTTCTTAATTCAAGAGATTGATGGCTAATCTCTTTGAATTGATGAGAGATGAAGAGAAATAGCTGGAGAGGCTCAAAGTGGCGTGACAAATGAGAGGAGAGGCTGCTGGTTATATTTTCTTTTCATAACCACACTTAAATAGCTAGGTTAACACATTAAACCCTTGCCACATGTCACCCTTTAATTAGCTCTAGGTTTAAGTGACCCAATCACATTGTGCCAAGTGTCAAACCTATATTTAATCTTGATTTTAATCATCTTACATGATTAAAAAAAATTTGGCAAGCTTATGTGTTATGCCATGTGTCACCATCTCATGGTGCCACGTGTCACACTGTGAAATGACCAAAATGCCCCTGTGTCTTAATTTTGAGTTCTTAACCCAAAATAATTATTTTCTTCTTCTAATTAATTTATATCAAATATAAATTAATTAATTAATCTCTATTAATTAATTTCTCATTAATTAAATTCATATTTAAACACTTTAAATATAAATTTAACTTATATTATACATCCAATAATCTAGATTTGGTTTCAAGTCATGCTAGGGACTTTGCAATCTAATTGCAAACCAAACCTATTTAATTAATCAATTAAACTCTTTAATTAATTAATTAAATCATATTTAAATAGGTGATAACTTGTGTATGTGTGTGACTTACTAGGCTCATCACTAATTAGCAATGAGACATGATATCAACTCTTAATATCATCAGAACTCTTTCTTACCATAAATGATTTCTCTAAATCATTTTATGAACCTCATAGACCATGGTTAACACCTAGCATAGCATGCCATGGCCACCCAATTAGTAATAAGGTTTACCTTAAATGAACCTATAATCATATGTTACCATGCACTAGAAACAATCTGTTACAAAATCCCAACTCAAGCCGAGTCATGGTTTATGTCAAACTCCATTTGCTATGAATATTATGTTCTCTTATAATTCCAGTTCTTGATTAAAACATTTTCTCATCGAAACTCTTTTACGAATAAATCTATCTGTCTGGCCAGGAACTTGAAACATCAAGAACAATTAAATGAACATAGGATTTTATCTCTATTTACTTAGAGGAACAGATTCCATCTTGATCAACACCTACCTCCATATATAACTAGTAGGAGCCAACACATGCCAATATACCCATACATAGTACAAGTATGAAAGCAGTATCAAACTCAAACTACCTATATACAAGATAACTGTGCTATCTCAGGTCTAAAGATTATATGCACTGATATGATTTATGACAAAACATTGACAAGAGTAAACTCCATGTGCTTATCATAAGTGTCACTGGTTCGGCCTACTTATCATTTATAAGTGCCTATCATGTTTGTTATATGGCATGAGACTCACCATTCCATCTTATTTATATCTCATATAAATAACTTGGGAACAAACATGAATACAATCTTTCTGGATAAGTCATGTCCTTATTATGAAGTATCCTCGATTGTGAACCTATTTATGATACTTTGTGCTAGAAATATTGTCACTCATATTCTTAAAAACTTAAGAATAATATTTCTAACAAAATATCAATGGACCTTTTCTATTACACATAAATATATTATGTAAACGGAAAAGTGGAAATGCCTTTTATTATTAAAAATATGTACAAGATACATACTAAATGATATGCTCTAGGGCATACTACTAACAATCTCCCACTAGCACTAGAGCCATTCATTACAATATCTTAGACCTATCTTCTCAAGATGTCGGTCTAACTGAGTCTGTGACATAGGCTTAGTGAATGGATCAGCTGGATTTTCAGCTGATGCTATTTTCTGCATGGCTACATCACCTCGCCCAACTATTTCTCTGATAATGTGGTAGCGCCTTTCTATGTGTTTGGATTTCTGGTGAGACCTTGGTTCCTTAGCCTGTATGACTGCTCCATTGTTGTCACAGTGTAATGGAACTGCTGACTCAATGGAAGGAACTACTGTAAGTTCTGTCACGAACTTCTTTATCCAAAAAGCTTCTTTTGCAAAGATCCGATGCAAAGAATATATACTCGATTCGAGTGGAATCTGCAATGCGTGCTCGCTTGGAACTCTTCCAACTGACTGCACCTCCATTACAAATGAACACATATCCAGAGGTAGACTTTCTATCATTGATATCTGATTGAAAATAAGAATCAGTATAACCATCTAATTGCAAGTCTCCACCTCCATAAATCAAGAATAAATCCTTAGTTCTTCTCAAGTACTTAAGAATATTCTTGATAGCTATCCAGTGTTCTAAACTGATTGGATTGATACCGCTAGTCAAACTAATAAAGATATGCGATCCGCCTAGTACACAACATTGCATACATTAAACTTCCAATAGCCGAAGCATATGGAATCCTGGCCATCTTATCTCTTTCTTCAGGTGTCTTTGGAGACATCTCTTTAGAAAGGTGGATACCATGTCTCACTGGTAACAATCCTCTCTTGGAATCAAGCATGTTAAACCTCTTTAACACCTTTTCCAAGTATAGACTTTGGGATAAACCAATTATTCTTTTCGCTCTATCTCTATAGATGCGAATCCCAAGAATATAGGTTGCCTCCCCTAAGTCTTTCATGGAGAATGTATTTGACAACCATACCTTTGTAGTCGTCAACATACCTGTATCATTACCTATCAACAGTATGTCATCCACATATAAGACAAGGAAAGTGATAGCACTGTCACTAACCTTCTTATATACACATGGCTCATCCTCATTTTTGATAAAACCAAAGGATTTAATGGCTTCATCAAAACGGATGTTCCAACTCCTCGAAGCTTGTTTCAACCCATAAATGGATCGCTTTAGCTTGCATACCTTGGAACCATCTTGGGATTCAAATCCCCTAGGTTGTTCCATGAAAATGTTTTCTTCAATGTATCCATTGAGAAAGGTTGTTTTGACATCCATCTGCCAAATCTCATAATCATAGTGTGCAGCTATTGCTAATAAAATCCTAATTGATTTAAGCATGGCAACAGGCGAGAAAGTCTCCTCATAGTCGATTCCCTGCCTTTGGCGAAACCCTTTCGCTACTAGCCTTGCTTTATAGGTCTCTACCTTTCCATCAGAACCAATTTTCTTCTTGAAAACCCATTTGTTCCCTATAGGTACAATACCTTCAGGTGGGTCAACAAGATCCCAAACTTGATTCTTATACATGGAATCAATCTCAGATTTCATAGCATCAATCCATTTTGAAGAGTCTATATCTGATATAGCTTCTTCATAGGTAAGTGGATCATCTCCATGATCTACTTCTTCATGAGTAGACAACTCTTGTTCTGCTTCATGAAGAAAACCATATCTCACTGGTGGGTGAGATACCCTGGTTGTTCTACGAGGAACAACTGTAGATGTTTCATCAACGGGTATTGGTTGACTAGATGGATCTATATCCATCTGATCTGTTGGTTGGTCAGAATTCTCCAATTCTAACTCTATTTGCCTTCCTTTGCCTCCTTCTTGAACAAACTGTTGTTCAAGAAATGTGGCATCTCTACTTATCACAACCTTTTGTGAAGTAGGCAAATAAAAATAATATCCAAAACTATCTTTTGGATATCCAACAAATCGACCTTTTTCTGATCTGGTCTCCAATTTATCAGTGTTCAGCTTTTTGATATAAGCTGGACAACCCCAAATCTTAACATGCTTAAGACTTGGTTTTCTTCCATGCCATATCTCATAAGGTGTGGAAGAAACTGATTTTGATGGAATCCTATTCAGAATATACAAAGCTGATTCTAATGCAAATCCCCAAAAGGAGATTGGCATATCAGTATAGCTCATCATACTTCGTACCATATCCAATAGGGTACAATTTCTCCTTTCAGATACACCATTCAGCTGTGGCGTTCCTGGAGGAGTCAGCTGAGAAACAATGCCATGCTCTCTCAAGTATTCATCAAATTCAGTACTCAAATATTCACCTCTACGATTTGATCGAAGAGCTTTAATACTCTTTCCTGTTTGATTTTCTACTTCAGATTTAAATTCTTTGAACTTTTCAAAAGATTCATGTTTGTATTTCATCAAATACAAATACCCAAACCTTGATTTATCATCAGTAAAGGTAATAAAATAATGAAAACCCCTTCTAGCCATTTCCTTAAATGGATCACATACATCACTATGTATTAGCTCCAAAATATTTTTAGCTCTTAGCCCTTGTCCAACAAAGGGTGATCTAGTCATTTTGCCTTGAAGGCAAGATTCACAAGTTGGAGTAGGCTCAGCGCCCAATGAGGATAGAATCCCCATTTTCTCCAGTTTTGCAATCCTATCTTCTGCAACATGAAGTAACCTTAAGTGCCAAATATATTTTGAACTTGAGTTGGTTTTCACCATGGCATTGCATTAATTTAGATTGCTATACTCTGGGCAGTGGAAACACTTTCTTACTGGCAATGAAAACAATTTCTTGTTGTCGATGGAAACACTTTCCTGTTGGCAGTGGAAACACTTTCGTTTGCCTTTGTCAGCTTTGGTCTTCCTTTTCTGTTTAGCTATTTTTTTTTTTTTTGAAGGACCAGGAATCTGAGGTTTCTTTTTCTTATTGCCCTTCTTCTTGTTGGACTTTCCAGCAGAAGAAGATGCAACCAAAGCTACCTCTTTTCCTTTATTGCCTGGCATATTCTTTTGGGCAATAACCAGCATGTTGAGTAATTCAGCTAAGGTGCATTCCTGTTTAGTCATATGGAAATTTGTCAAAAAATTCCCAAAAGACTCAGGAAGGGACTGAAGGATGAAATCCATTTGTAGTTGGAAATCCATGTTGAAGTCAAGATATTACAACTGCTCAATCAGCCGAATCATCTTGTGGACATGATCCCCAACATTCTGTCCCTCAGACATCCTCATATGGAATAGCTGTCTAGATATCTCATACCTAGCATTCCTGCTGTGCTCACCATACAACTCTTGTAGGTGAAGGAGGATCTCACTCGCACTCTGCATGTTCTCATGTTGCTTCTGTAACTCATTACTCATGGAAGCAAGCATGTAACACTTAGCTCTCATATCATGCTCCTTCCACTTGTCCAAAGTTTCATGTTCCTCTTGTGTGGCCTCTGGAGGTAAGGGACCAGGAACATTTGAATCTAGAACATATCCTATATGTTCAAGGTTCAAGACAAGTTTCAAATTTCTTAGCCAATCAGACAAATTAGGTCCTGTCAACCTATTGCGATCAAGTATGCTTGCAAGGATATTGGATGGTGGTGGTTGTTTTGTGCTCATTTTTATCAGAAAATTAATTGCAGAAAATAACCAGATTAATTAGTAAATGTATCATGTAATTAACCAAAATGATTATGGTCTTTTAATCAAATTGGTCCTCCCACTAACTTAGCGAATCCTACACTTCCAAAGTAGAAAACGGAAATCCTAGTTGGATGGATTTCTAGTGGGTGATTGAATTCTTATAATTCTATTGATCATCCTCAGGTACATCCATTATTGGAATTACAATAAACTATAAGTGAGCAACTCCTTGCCCATCACATCTCATGTGAGGTTCAATCCTTTACCTAGCCCCTAATGCTCAAAATCTCAGGTACATCCATTATTGACTTATCTTGCATTAGTTAAGTTGATCCCATTGAGCTAGTAATTATGCAAATAATTTTAATGTCCTCAGGTACATCCAATATTGGCCACCAAACCATTTACATATTTACAACATCTCATGCTTAACAATTATTCTTAAGAAAATCTCTTAAATTAATTGCATCTCATGCAACTATTTAAAATTTCTTAAAATAATTGCCCCAATGGAGGGCTTATGTTATAATTACTTTAATTATAGCATTTCCAACTTAATCATTTGTTTGGAAGATTTTATGGTCATTCTATTTACTATTAAGGTCTCACTTTGCACATTATCCATTTAGCATGCATATATCATATAATTGCATACATTCCCATACATCTCATGCATTCATGGATAAGCAGTAAATATGGTATGATCATGGACTTTCTAAGGGATTCAATTCTGAGCCACCAAGAATTGAATCAGGGCATTCCTAGGTACATTTCATTCATTCATTTTACAAGAGTTCCTGAAGGAGTACATAATCAACACTTGATATTGAATTCCTCCCACTGGTCCCACCAATGCTCTTGACCTCCTTGAACTTCTTGCAATCCAATATTACATAGTAATCCTTGGCATACCAAGGCGAATTTACAAGAACTTAAATAAATGAAATTACAACCCAAAAATATTACAAACTTAATAATACATGCCCAAAATAAATTAAAATAAATTAATTTACAATCCCAAAGAAACATAAAAGAAATAAATCCAATCACATTGGTCTTTTATAGTCCATGATCATCCATCATGCATATCACTATTTAACAATTAAATAAAACATACATACTTCTATTAAATTGAATATCTTATATTCAACTTAAAAATCCAGATTTGAATATGATTCAAATAAATTTAAAAATTCATATTTGAATCTCATTCAAACAAATTTAAAAATTCAGATTTGAATCACATTCAAACAACTTCAAAAATTCAGAATTGAATCACATTCAAATATTTTTTAAAAAATCAGATTTGAATCACATTCAAATATTTTTTAAAAAATCAGATCTGAATTTTATTGAATCAATTTTAAAAAATTAGATTTAAATATGATTCAAACAACTTTAAAAATTCTGATTTGAATCATAATTTAATTGTGTGATAAAAATTCTAATTAAACAATTTAATTAGACATAAAATGGATCTTAAATCATACAACAATTGCACATTCACCATCCATTTACCTTTGCACACCATTGTGATGCATCAACCATGCACACCATGGTGTTCATCATTTGTGCCGCCACTTTGACTTTGCAACCAGCAATAAACTCTTGATCTCATGATCAAACACACAATTAAATCATATAAACATCAATCTAAATGGCAAATATAGTGGCTCTGATACCAATTGAAGGAACGGAAGCGTGAAAAACACAAGATTATACCATTGAATTCAAAAATTTTCACCTAGGGTCACATGCACCATGCAAGATTTATTTTTATCTATTTGATTTCAATGATAAACAACATATTAAAACTCTTTTAATATGTTTTTGGATCTGTATTTGCCATTTAAGATTTTAAAATTAATCAGATTAATTTTAGAACCCTAGATTAAATAAAGAATGATTACACTAACCTCTTGATGCCTTTGCAGTATGTCGCCTTTGAGTCGTCTTGAGGACACGGATGTTGTCCTCTAGCTTGTCCACACCAAGAACACCCATGGCAGCCCTTGAACAGCTTCTAAAGCCTTTTCTATTAATTAGAAATTCAAGTTCTGCCTTTTAAGAGATTAGAGATGTAAACAGGACACTAGAAACAATTTCTAGCGTTCTTAATTCAAGAGATTGATGGCTAATCTCTTTGAATTGATGAGAGATGAAGAGAAATAGCTGGAGAGGCTCAAAGTGGCGTGACAAATGAGAGGAGAGGCTGCTGGTTATATTTTCTTTTCATAACCACACTTAAATAGCTAGGTTAACACATTAAACCCTTGCCACATGTCACCCTTTAATTAGCTCTAGGTTTAAGTGACCCAATCACATTGTGCCAAGTGTCAAACCTATATTTAATCTTGATTTTAATCATCTTACATGATTAAAAAAAATTTGGCAAGCTCACCATCTCATGTTGCCATGTGTCACCATCTCATGGTGCCACGTGTCACACTGCAAAATGACCAAAATGCCCCCGTGTCTTAATTTTGAGTTCTTAACCCAAAATAATTATTTTCTTCTTCTAATTAATTTATATCAAATATAAATTAATTAATTAATCTCTATTAATTAATTTCTCATTAATTAAATTCATATTTAAACACTTTAAATATAAATTTAACTTATATTATACATCCAATAATCTAGATTTGTTTTCAAGTCATGCTAGGGACTTTGCAATCTAATTGCAAACCAAACCTATTTAATTAATCAATTAAACTCTTTAATTAATTAATTAAATCATATTTAAATAGGTGATAACTTGTGTATGTGTGTGACTTACTAGGCTCATCACTAATTGGCAATGAGACATGATATCAACTCTTAATATCATCAGAACTCTTTCTTACCATAAATGATTTCTCTAAATCATTTTATGAACCTCATAGACCATGGTTAACACCTAGCATAGCATGCCATGGCCACCCAATTAGTAATAAGGTTTACCTTAAATGAACCTATAATCATATGTTACCATGCACTAGAATCTCTCTGTTACAAAATCCCAACTCAAGCTGGAGTCATGGTTTATGTCAAACTCCATTTGCTATGAATATTATGTTCTCTTTTAATTCCAGTTCTTGATTAAAAAGATTTTCTCATCAGAAACTCTTTTCTGAATAAATCTATCTGTCCTGGCCAGGAACTTGAAACATCAAGAACAATTAAATAAACATAGGATTTTATCTCTATTTACTTAGAGGAACAGATTCCATCTTGATCAACACCTACCTCCATATATAACTAGTAGGAGCCAACACATGCCCATATACCCATACATAGTACAAGTATGAAAGCAGTATCAAACTCAAACTACCTATATATAAGATAATTGTGCTATCTCAGGTCTAAAGATTATATGCACTGATATAATTTATGACAAGAGTAAACTCCATGTGCTTATCATAAGTGTCACTGGTTCGGCCTACTTATCATTTATAAGTGCCTATCATGTTTGTTATATGGCATGAGACTCACCATTCCATCTTATTTATATCTCATATAAATAACTTGGGAACAAACATGAATACAATCTTTCTGGATAAGTCATGTCCTTATTATGAAGTATGCTCGATTGTGAACCTATTTATGATACTTTGTGCTAGAAATATTGTCACTCATATTCTTAACAACTTAAGAATAATATTTCTAACAAAATATCAATGGACCTTTTCTATTACACATAAATATATTATGTAAACGGAAAAGTGGAAATGCCTTTTATTATTAAAAATATGTACAAGATACATACTAAATGATATGCTCTAGGGCATACTACTAACACGGACAGCTAGGATGCCTAGAACTACACTTCAATATGAGTGGGGAGACATAAAATAATGAAATACAAGAAAAGAAAATACAAGAAAAACAAAGGAAAAATAATAGCAAAGAAATGTGATCAAGTTAAACGAAATGGAAACCTAACGATGGGTGATCAGATGGAAAGCTACAGGCGTGGACCGTTGACTAGCTCGGATCATGGGAACCCTGGAAAACATTTTTTGGACTTAAATAGAACCTTATTGAAGAATAAATATTATTAGAAAGATCAAAGAAAAATTAAATAATTAGTACAAAGAAAAGTGAGAAATCGAAAAACAGACAAAACCCGGTGTTACCGAAAAATCGGGAACGTAACCCGAACAGGGGCATTATGGTCATTTGACACCCCGAATTGTCTTTTGACCTAAATGTCCATTAAAAATAAATAGTATTACACTTAGAAAATAAAATGAAAAATTACTTTAGTGGTACCTAAAGTAAATAGCAAAAATCATGGGTTAAATGTGGAATAAGTGGGAATTTAACATATTATATGATTTAAAATTGTGAGTGGGTCACTAAGAGAATAAAATAAAACAAAGAGGGGCAGCTGTACTTCCACTAAACCAACAGAAATCTCATCTTCCTCAAGGTCCTCATCCATGCCGAATTGAGAGAAAGAGGAAGCCACCATTGATGTTTCATGCAAGCTCTCTTAACTCTCCATTTTCAACTCCAATCTCTTAGGTTCCTTCATGAAACTTTGTCTACTCATCACAAGGAAGAGTTTGATACTAATTTTGAGAAGTTTAATCAAGGTTTAGCAAGTTACAATCAAAGGTAAGTTTACACTTTTGAGAATTCCTTTGTTAAACTTTATGTTCATGTTATGGGTGTTAGTTTTGTGAAGGAAATTTTAAAGTTTAAATAGTTATTGAGATAGCCATTTTTGGACAGCCATGGGGTCACGCATTTAATGAGTTATTATGCATATAATTGATGAGAAATAATGTTGATCATGGTGATTTAATATCCTAGTGAATTATTTCACATATATATGGTGATTTATGCACTTGGATGGGAATTGGTAAATTGTAGGGCACTTTGATGTTGAAGGACAATTTTCGGCAGCTTGGGAACACTTGAGTAAATGTATGTATTCATGGAAGTGTAGGCAGTGTTAGTAGTATGCCCTAGAGCATATCATTTAGTATGTATCTTGTACATATTTTTAATAATAAAAGGCATTTCCACTTTTCCGTTTACATAATATATTTATGTGTAATAGAAAAGGTCCATTGATATTTTGTTAGAAATATTATTCTTAAGTTGTTAAGAATATGAGTGACAATATTTCTAGCACAAAGTATCATAAATTGGTTCACAATCGAGGATACTTCATAATAAGGATATGACTTATCCAGAAAGATTGTATTCATGTTTGTTCCCAAGTTATTTATATGAGATATAAATAAGATGGAATGGTGAGTCTCATGCCATATGACAAACATGATAGGCACTTATAAATGATAAGTAGGTCAACCGGTGACACTTATGACAAGCACATGGAGTTTACTCTTGTCAATGTTTTGTCATAAATCATATTAGTGCATATAATCTTTAGACTGAGATAGCACTTATCTTGTATATAGGTAGTTTGAGTTTGATCTCGCTTTCATACTTGTACTGTGTATGGGTATATGGGCATGTGTTGGCTCCTACTAGTTATATATGGAGGTAGGTGTTGATCAAGATGGAATCTGTTCCTCTAAGTAAATAGAGATAAAATCCTATGTTCATTTAATTGTTCTTGATGTTTCAAGTTACTGGCCAGGACAGATAGATTTATTCAGAAAAGAGTTTCTGATGAGAAAAATCTTTTAATCAAGAACTGGAATTAAAAGAGAACATAATATTCATAGCAAATGGAGTTTGACATAAACCATGACTCCAGCTTGAGTTGGGATTTTGTAACAGAGAGATTCTAGTGCATGGTAACATATGATTATAGGTTCATTTAAGGTAAAACTTATTACTAATTGGGTGGCCATGGCATGCTATGCTAGGTGTTAACCATGGTCTATGAGGTTCATAAAATGATTTAGAGAAATCATTTATGGTAAGAAAGAGTTCTGATCATATTAAGAGTTGATATCATGTCTCATTGCCAATTAGTGATGAGCCTAGTAAGTCACACACATACACAAGTTATCACCTATTTAAATATGATTTAATTAATTAATTAAAGAGTTTAATTGATTAATTAAATAGGTTTGGTTTGCAATTAGATTGCAAAGTCCCTAGCATGACTTGAAACCAAATCTAGATTATTGGATGTATTATATAAGTTAAATTTATATTTAAAGTGTTTAAATATGAATTTAATTAATGAGAAATTAATTAATAGAGATTAATTAATTAATTTATTTTTGATATAAATTAATTAGAAGAAGAAAAATAATTATTTTGGGTTGAGAACTCAAAATTAAGACACAGGGGCATTTTGGTCATTTTGCAGTGTGACACGTGGCACCATGAGATGGTGACACATGGGATTACACATAAGCTTGCCAAATGTTTTTTAATCATGTAAGATGATTAAAATCAAGATTAAATATAGGTTTGACACTTGGCACAATGTGATTGGGTCACTTAAACCTAGAGCTAATCAAAGGGTGACATGTGGCAAGCGTTTAATGTGTTAACCTAGCTATTTAAGTGTGGTTATGAAAAGAAAACATAACCAGCAGCCTCTCCTCTCAATTGTCACGCCACTTTGAGCCTCTCCAGCTATTTCTCTTCATCTCTCATCAATTCAAAGAGATTAGCCATCAATCTCTTGAATTAAGAACGCTAGAAATTGTTTCTAGTGTCCTGTTTACATCTCTAATCTCTTAAAAGGCAGAACTTGAATTTCTAATTAATAGAAAAGGCTTTAGAAGCTGTTCAAGGGCTGCCATAGGTGTTCTTGGTGTGGACAAGCTAGAGGGACAACATCTGGTGTCCTGAAGACGAATCTCAAAGGTGCAGACACGCTGCAGTGCATCAAGAGGTTAGTGTAATTGTTCTTGATTTAATCTAGGGTTCTAAAATTAATCTAATTAATTTTAAAATCTTAAATGGCAAATACATATCCAAAAACATATTAAAAGAGTTTTAATATGTTGTTTATCATTGAAATAAAAATAAATCTTGCATGGTGCATGTGACCCTAGGTGAAAATTTTTGAATTCAATGGTATAATCTTGTGTTTTTCACGCTTCCGTTCCTTCAATTGGTATCAGAGCCACTATATTTGCCATTTAGATTGATGTTTATATGATTTAATTGTGTGTTTGATCATGAGATCAAGAGTTTATTGCTGGTTGCAAAGTCAAAGTGGCGGCACAAATGATGAACACCATGGTGTGCATGGTTGATGCATCACAATAGTGTGCAAAGGTAAATGGATGGTGAATGTGCAATTGTTGTATGATTTAAGATCCATTTTATCTCTAATTAAATTGTTTAATTAGAATTTTTATCACACAATTAAATTATGATTCAAATCAGAATTTTAAAAATTGTTTGAATGTGATTCAAATCTGAATTTTAAAAGTTGTTTGAATGTGATTCAAATCTGAATTTTTAAATTTGTTTGAATGAGATTCAAATCTGAATTTTTAAATTTATTTGAATCATATTCAAATCTGAATTTTTAAGTTGAATATGAGATATTCAATTTAATTTAAGTATGTATGTTTTATTTAATTGTTAAATAGTGATATGCATGATGGATGATCATGGACTATAAAAGACCAATGTGATGGATTTATTTCTTTTATGTTTCTTTGGGATTGTAAATTAATTAATTTATTTTAATTTATTTTGGGCATGTATTATTAAGTTTGTAATAATTTTTGGGTTGTAATTTCATTTATTTAAGTTCTTGTAAATTCGCCTTGGTATGCCAAGGATTACTATGTAATATTGGATTGCAAGAAGTTCAAGGAGGTCAAGAGCATTGGTGGGACCAGTGGGAGGAATTCAAGATCAAGTGTTGATTATGTACTCCTTCAGCAACTCTTGTAAAATGAATGAATGAAATGCACCTAGGAATGCCCTGATTCAATTCTTGGTGGCTCAGAATTGAATCCCTTAGAAAGTCCATGATCATACCATATTTATTGCTTATCCATGAATGCATGAGATGTATGGGAATGTATGCAATTATATGATATATGCATGCTAAATGGATAATGTGCAAAGTGAGACCTTAATAGTAATTAGGATGGCTATAAAATCTTCCAAACAAATGATTAAGTTGGAAATGCTATAATTAAAGTAATTATAACATAAGCCCTCCATTGGGGCAATTATTTTAAGAAATTTTAAATAGTTGCATGAGATGCAATTAATTTAAGAGATTTTCTTAAGAATAATTGTTAAGCATGAGATGTTGTAAATATGTAAATGGTTTGGTGGCCAATATTGGATGTACCTGAGGACATTAAAATTATTTGCATAATTACTGGCTCAATGGGATCAACTTAACTAATGCAAGATAAGTCAATAATGGATGTACCTGAGATTTTGAGCATTAGGGGCTAGGTAAAGGATTGAACCTCACATGAGATGTGATGGGCAAGGAGTTGCTCACTTATAGTTTATTGTAATTCCAATAATGGATGTACCTGAGGATGATCAATAGAATTATAAGAATTCAATCACCCACTAGAAATCCATCCAACTAGGATTTCCGTTTTCTACTTTGGAAGTGTAGGATTCACTAAGTTAGTGGGAGGACCAATTTGATTAAAAGACCATAATCATTTTGGTTAATTACTTGATACATTTACTTATTAATCTGGTTATTTTATGCAGTTAATTTTCTGATAAAAATGAGCACAAAACAACCACCACCATCCAATATCCTTGCAAGCATACTTGATCACAACGGGTTGACAGGACCTAATATGTCTGATTGGCTAAGAAATTTGAAACTTGTCCTGAACCTTGAACATATAGGATATGTTCTAGATTCAAATGTTCCTGGTCCCTTACCTCCAGAGGCCACATAAGAGGAACATGAAACTTTGGACAAGTGGAAGGAGCATGATATGAGAGCTAAGTGTTACATGCTTGCTTCTATGAGTAATGAGTTACATAAGCAACATGAGAACATGCAGAGTGCGAGTGAGATCCTCCTTCACCTACAAGAGTTGTATGGTGAGCACAGCAGGAATGCTAGGTATGAGATATCTAGACAGCTATTCCGTATGAGGATGTTTGAGGGACAGAATGTTGGGGATCATGTCCACAAGATGATTCGGCTGATTGAGCAGTTGGAACATCTTGACTTCAACATGGATTTCCAACTACAGACGGATTTAATCCTTCAGTCCCTTCCTGAGTCTTTTGGGAATTTTTTGACAAATTTCCATATGACCAAATAAGAATGCACCTTAGCTGGTTTACTCAACATGCTGGTTATTGCCCAAAAGAATATGCCAGGCAATAAAGGAAAAGAGGTAGCTTTGGTTGCATCTTCTTCTGCTGGAAAGTCCAACAAGAAGAAGGGCAATAAGAAAAAGAAACCTCAGATTCCTGGTCCTTCTAAGAAAATAACTAAACAGAAAAGGAAGACTAAAGCTGATGAAGGCAAAGGAAAGTGTTTCCACTGCCAACAGGAAAGTGTTTCCATAGCCAATAGGAAAGTGTTTCCATTGCCAGTAAGAAAGTGTTTCCACTGGCCAGAGTATAGGAATCTAAATGAATGCAATGCCGTGGTGAAAACCAACTCAAGTTCAAAATATATTTGGCACTTAAGGTTATGTCATGTTGCAGAAGATAGGATTACAAAAGTGGAGAAAATGGGGATTCTATCCTTATTGGACTCTGAGCCTACTCCAACTTGTGAATCTTGCCTTCAGGGCAAAATGACTAGATCACCCTTTGTTGGACAGGGGCTAAGAGCTGAAAATAATTTAGAGCTAATACATAGTGATGTATGTGGTCCATTTAAAGCAATGGCTAGAGGGGGTTTTCATTATTTTATTACCTTTACTGATGATAAATCAAGGTTTGGGTATTTGTATTTGATGAAATACAAACATGAATCTTTTGAAAAGTTCAAAGAATTTAAATCTGAAGTAGAAAATCAAACAGGAAAGAGTATTAAAGCTCTTCGATCAGATTGTGGAGGTGAATATTTGAGTACTGAATTTGATGAATACTTGAGAGAGCACGGCATTGTTTTCCAGATGACTCCTCCAGGAACGCCACAGTTGAATGGTGTATCTGAAAGGAGAAATCGTACCCTATTGGATATGGTACGTAGTATGATGAGCTATACTCTTATGCCAATCTCCTTTTGGGGATTTGCATTAGAATCAGCTTTATATATTCTGAATAGGATTCCATCAAAATCAGTTTCTTCCACACCTTATGAGATATGGCATGGAAGAAAACCAAGTCTTAAGCATGTTAAGATTTGGGGTTGTCCAACTTTATATCAAAAAGTGAACAACGATAAATTGGAGACCGATCGTAAAGAGGTCGATTTGTTGGATATCCAAAAGATAGTTTTGGATATTATTTTTATTTGCCTACTTCACAAAAGGTTGTGATAAGTAGAGATGCCACATTTCTTGAACAACAGTTTATTCAAGAAGGAGGCAAAGGAAGGCAAATAGAGTTAGAATTGGAGAATTCTGACCAACCAATAGATCAGATGGATATAGATCCATCTAGTCAACCTATACCCGTTGATGAAACATCTACAACTGTTCCTCGTAGAACAACCAAGGTATTTCACCCACCAGTGAGATATGGTTTTCTTCATGAAGAAGAACAAGAGTTGTCTACTCATGAAGAAGTAGATCATGGAGATGATCCACTTACCTATGAAGAAGCTATATCAGATATAGACTCTTCAAAATGGATTGATGCTATAAAATTCGAGATTGATTCCATGTATAAGAATCAAGTTTGGGATCTTGTTGACCCACCTGAAGGTATTATACCTATAGGGAACAAATGGGTTTTCAAGAAGAAAATTGGTTCTGATGGAAAGGTAGAGACCTATAAGGCAAGGCTAGTAGCTAAAGGGTTTCGCCAAAGGCAAGGAATCGACTATGAGGAGACTTTCTCGCCTGTTGCCATGCTTAAATCAATTAGGATTTTATTAGCAATAGCTGCATACTATGATTATAAGATTTGGCAGATGGATGTCAAAACAGCTTTTCTCAATGGATACATTGAAGAAAACATTTTCATGGAACAACCTAAGGGATTTGAATCCCTAGATGGTTCCAAGGTATGCAAGCTAAAGCGATCCATTTATGGGTTGAAACAAGCTTCGAGGAGTTGGAACATCCGTTTTGATGAAGCCATTAAATCCTTTGGTTTTATCAAAAATGAGGATGAGCCATGTGTATATAAGAAGGTTAGTGACAGTGCTATTACTTTCCTTGTCTTATATGTGGATGACATACTATTGATGGGTAATGACATAGGTATGTTGATGACTATAAAGGTATGATTGTCAAATACATTCTCCATGAAAGACTTAGGGGAGGCAACCTATATTCTTGGGATTTGCATCTATAGAGATAGAGCGAAAAGAATAATTGGTTTATCCCAAAGTCTATACTTGGAAAAGGTGTTAAAGAGGTTTAACATGCTTGATTCCAAGAGAGGATTGTTACCAGTGAGACATGGTATCCACCTTTCTAAAGACATCACCTGGAGAAAGAGATAAGATCGCCAGGATTCCATATGCTTCGGCTATTGGAAGTTTAATGTATGCAATGTTGTGTACTAGGCCGGATATCACATATGCTGTTAGTTTGACTAGCAGGTATCAATCCAATCCAGGTTTGGAACATCGATAGTCACAAGAATATCCTTAAGTACTTGAGAAGAACTAAGGATTTATTCTTGATTTATGGAGGTGGAGACTTGCAATTGGATGGTTATACTGATTCTGATTTCTAATCAGATATCGATGATAGAAAGTCTACCTCTGGATATGTGTTCATTTGTAATGGAGGTGCGATGGTTGGAAGAGTTCCAAACAGAGCACGCATCGCAGATTCCACTCATCGAGGTCGAGTATATTCTCGCATCGATGTCGCAAAGGAAGCTGTTTGGATAAAGAAGTTCGTGACAGAACTTACAGTAGTTCCTTCCATTGAGTCAGCAGTTCCACTACACTGTGACAATAATGGAGCAGTCATACAGGCTAAGGAACTAAGGTCTCACCAAAATCCAAACACATAGAAAGGCACTACCATATTATCAGAGATATAGTTGGGCAAGGCAATATAGCCATGCAGAAAAATAACATCAGCTGAAAAATCCTGCTGATCCATTCACTAAGCTTTTGTCACAAGTTCAGTTAGATCGACATCTTGAGAAGATGGGTCTAAGGTATTGTAATGAATGGCTCTAGTGCTAGTGGGAGATTGTTAGTAGTATGCCCTAGAGCATATCATTTAGTATGTATCTTGTACATATTTTTAATAATAAAAGGCATTTCCACTTTTTCGTTTACATAATATATTTATGTGTAATAGAAAAGGTCCATTGATATTTTGTTAGAAATATTATTCTTAAGTTAAGAATATGAGTGACAATATTTCTAGCACAAAGTATCATAAATAGGTTCACAATCGAGGATACTTCATAATAAGGACATGACTTATCCAGAAAGATTGTATTCATGTTTGTTCCCAAGTTATTTATATGAGATATAAATAAGATGGAATGGTGAGTCTCATGCCATATGACAAACATGATAGGCACTTATAAATGATAAGTAGGCCGAACCAGTGACACTTATGACAAGCACATGGAGTTTACTCTTGTCAATGTTTTGTCATAAATCATATCGGTGCATATAATCTTTAGACTGAGATAGCATGCTTATCTTGTATATAGGTAGTTTGAGTTTGATCTCGCTTTCATACTTGTACTGTATGGGTATATGGGCATGTGTTGGCTCCTACTAGTTATATATGGAGGTAGGTGTTGATCAAGATGGAATCTGTTCCTCTAAGTAAATAGAGATAAAATCCTATATTCATTTAATTGTTCTTGATGTTTCAAGTTCCTGCCAGATGTATAGATTTATTCAAAAAGAGTTTCGATGAGAAAAATCTTTTAATCAAGAACTGGAATTAAAAGAGAACATAATATTCATAGCAAATGGAGTTTGACATAAACCATGACTCGGCTTGAGTTGGGATTTTGTAACAGAGAGATTCTAGTGCATGGTAACATATGATTATAGGTTCATTTAAGGTAAAACTTATTACTAATTGGGTGGCCATGGCATGCTATGCTAGGTGTTAACCATGGTCTATGAGGTTCATAAAATGATTTAGAGAAATCATTTATGGTAAGAAAGAGTTCTGATCATATTAAGAGTTGATATCATGTCTCATTGCCAATTAGTGATGAGCCTAGTAAGTCACACACATACACAAGTTATCACCTATTTAAATATGATTTAATTAATTAATTAAAGAGTTTAATTGATTAATTAAATAGGTTTGGTTTGCAATTAGATTGCAAAGTCCCTAGCATGACTTGAAACCAAATCTAGATTGTTGGATGTATAATATAAGTTAAATTTATATTTAAAGTGTTTAAATATGAATTTAATTAATGAGAAATTAATTAATAGAGATTAATTAATTAATTTATATTTGATATAAATTAATTAGAAGAAGAAAAATAAGAAACTCTTGTAAAATATTTTGGTATGTAATTAAATGTAAATTATTGTAAATGTAAATTTGAGATTTCATTTACTTGAATAGTTTTGTATTATATTTCTTGTATCTCAGTCTTTGAAAAATCATTGCGGAATTGAGTTGAGAAAAATGTTGTGTTGAGAAAAATGTTGGAGTTGAGATTTGCAAATACATATTGAAGTGCTTTTTACAGGTTTCTTGAAGAACTGTTTTATCCAAAATACAGATGGCACTCTGCCAAAATTTTTACAGAAATTCCAAATGATTTAAATGTGTTAGTTCTATCACTTGATTCAAAAGGTTTTTAACACTGTAAATAGTGCTCACCATCAGAAAAGAAATAAGAAAAGTTTTAAAAATCCCTTGTAGTGTATTTAATGGGTTATCAGTAGACGGAGTTGGTAATTCATTAGGTATACTACGGGATCATGTTATGCCTTACAGAGGGGTAGGGTGTGACATTGGTTTACACGACCCGTGTACTTTGTATCAGCAGCAATTCTCTATCTCTTGACCTCTTCAAGCTTCTTTTTGCACTCCTATATTGTGGAGCTTCACCCAAACACCTGAAATGATGCGAAAAACATGGAATTAAGGGCTAGACAATAGAAATTATAAAAACTAATGAAATCAACTATTATGTATGAAAATACTTGCCTAAATGCTATGAGATAGTATACGAATGTGCTTAAAAACATCTATACAATTCATGTGTATCAAATACCCCCAAACTCAAACTTTTGCTTGTCCTCAAGCAAAGTAAAACTCTATTTTAAAACACATTTCAGGGGATGCTTATGAATATAACCAACAATTTAATAAGCATAGAATTGAATTTCTCCAACCTTCATACCAATTTCCCTATTTCAAGGCATAAGGGTTCTAATAGTTGCCTGTTTAGAACTTCACCTCCTTTCATGGTGCTTCAACTAATTATTCCTCTTTGCACGGCCATTAATAAGTCACAAATAACCTATTTTATCAAGATAGATTTGAGAAACACTAACTCTCCCAAATTTGCCTCTTTATGAGTAATTGTGATGAAGTAATTCAATTCCAACCCCATAGGCATATCTCAATTTTTTATCACCACTAATATAGCATGTACTTTTCAAAAGATCAAAAGGTCTTTAAAAAGGGTTGTAATGCGGCTAAGGGGAAAATGACTTGGTTGCCAATGAAAGGTTTTTAGGGAATGCAAATATGAGGATAGCATGTATGCATAAGATACCAAGTAGACTAAATGCCAAGCATGCTTCCATGATACTTATCTTGGGACTTCTTTTTTTCTCTTTTTTTTATTTTGTTTATTTTATTTTATTTTATTTATGTCCCTTTTGTCCTCTCCCCCAAACTCATTGCTTTTGCTGGGTTGGAAAGGCAAAAATCCCTTTTTTTCTTTGATTTCAATTGCACACTTACACTCTTTCTTGAGTTCTACATCCTCTCTTCATTTTCCTTATGCATTTTGCTTCCTCAAAAGGGTATGGTAGGTGTTTAGGCTAGGGGTTAGATAAATAATATGGGTAAGCAATAAATTCTAAGGGATAAATATAGGCTTCAAGTTGGCTACAAGGAATATACATTTTAATTAGGGGTGGCTAAGGCTTAGTGAGGCTATATCAAATAATGCCTTAATCATTTCTTCATCAAGCATATGCTAGGATTTCGCCTTGATAGGTCCAAAAGATACGTTCTAGAGCTTGTGAGGCAATTTTTTAGGTTTGTTTGTATTTCAAAAATTGTTCTCCTAATTTTACAAGTTCAATGTGATAAATTAATAGTTATGAAGAGGTTTAACTAGTATAGTGCCATTAAAGAGATTAGTTTATTCACAAACAACATGTTAAAATCCCTTTTTACCTATCTAGATATGTTCATTCCTCTATCTCATGGAGTCCAATTGTTAGCTTACTAGAATTTGGTTATAATGCTAAGTTTCACAATTTAAAGTCCAAAATTTTTCGAAAATTTTCAAATATTTTGATACACAAGAATAAGGTAGTTGAATTTAAACAATGTAATGATGTGCAAATCTAATGATATGCAATGCACTTATATCCCCCCCTCCCCCCCAAACTCAAACCAGACATTGTCCTCAATGTTAAAATAATATGCAAAATCAGAGAAAATGTACAAAGATTATAAGGAAGCATATTATTTATTAAGCATGGAAAATCTTGGAATAAAGCATATAAAAGAGACTTATGATTGCAACTTAGGACTAAGGCATGTAAGATATTACAATAAAGATCCTATCCTATAGTCTTGTCTCTAAAAGGCCTCTGATGATGATGATGGTAATGCTGACTCCTCCTCCTCCTCATCATCAAGCTTGTCCATTAGCATGTCCAACTTGTTATGGGCTTCCTAGAAGCTGTCCTCGATTGCTCCCATCCTGTTGTTGATTGTGGTCTCCATGCACTGTAGGTAATCGAGTGTCGAATCTGTCGATGGTGGTGTGTATGGAGGCACTCGAGCGGGGGACTCCTGAAACATTAGCTCTTGGCCTTCTTCTTGAGGCTGCGAAGTCTCGCCAGGTCCTTCTCATGCTTTGTCTTTCCGAGGGATGGTGTTTCCTTCGGCATCCATCAGGTAGCATGTGTTGCCCACCTTCTTACATATCCCCATGGATATGCAGATAGTTTGATCTATTCTTGACGTTCTAGTGACAAAGCGCAGCCAGTGATGTCTT
Source organism: Hevea brasiliensis (assembly GCF_030052815.1). Lineage (NCBI taxonomy): Eukaryota > Viridiplantae > Streptophyta > Magnoliopsida > Malpighiales > Euphorbiaceae > Hevea > Hevea brasiliensis. The sequence goes on along the minus strand of NC_079499.1, from coordinate 59,384,005 downwards.
ATAACGAAGTCGAAGTGGAGGGCAATGGTTATGACAAGGTCACCAAGCACGATGTGCCTAGTAGACTATTGACAGAGGCATCGGAGATGGTTGCATAAAAAGAAGCCGGTGCTGCAGTGCTGTGCGGTTACCATACACCACAAGAAGAATAGCTCACTGGCGTTTACAATGCCAAGGCTATCGCCACAGCCCATGATGGTGTGGGTAGCGAACCAATGCATATAGCACAGGGCTGGACTTGTGATGCCCACGGATTTGGACTTGCTGGAGTTATATGGCTCCATGTTCAGGGTAATGGAACTCCAGAAGTTGATGCTATTGTAGAGCATGTGGTTCTTAGGAATCTCCTGGTGGCCGACGCTGTCAAAGCCAAAGATGGCGTCGAACTCGTCTATGTCCATCACCCGGTCAACACCGAGGAGACAAAATTCAATCCTACCCCCATCCTCCCTGTCGGTGGGCCATAATGTGGCCTTAAAGCTGCCTAAAAACTCCAGCGTGGTGTCTTTGTATGCTAGAAATTGGAGTTGGGTGAACCTTGTCCACTCGACGCTATTGAGCAGCCCATTGATTTCATCCTACAGCCCGATTTGCTCCAAAAGTGAAAAATCCATGTATTTGGTGGAGCTTATTTTCCAGGCATGAGCCGAGTGTATATTGCCTTGTGGGCATCATCACGGAATCCCCAAGGAATGGAGATTTCAGGTTGTGGAGCGGGTTGTGGTGGAGGATGGGCTTATTGAGATTGTTGGGGAGTGGCTACCCTAGTTCTTGGGTGTTGGGGTGGAGGCTGAGGTGGAAAAGGTGAGGATTCTCCTCTTTGCCTAGAGGAAAAGCCAATTCTTTTGCAGATCTTTTTGCAAGAGCCATGGATGAGTTTTTGGGAAGGAAAAGAGTAGGGTTTAGAAAATGGAGATGAGATTTGAGAGGTTTTTATAGGCTAGGAGGGGAAGAGATGAAGGGTTTTAATGCTAGGGGTGCATTTAAAGAGCAGTTAAGACTCTTCATTTCGTACATTTCATGCCCCAGGAGTCACATTTATGACAAAGTATACGAGTTGTGTATCATTACACGGGTCCCGACATGTAGGGCCGTGTAAATTTCTGCCCGAAAATTTCAAATTCTGTCGTGGTACATGGCCCGTGTAAATGAGCTTTGGGACCCGTGTAACTTTCTATCTCTCGAGTTTCTTTACTAGATATGTCACACGACCTGTGTCAAATACAAGGAGGCCCGTGTAACTCCCTGGCTTTAAGTTATTCTGCTAGAGACATTACACGGTCCATGTAAATTGAGCTTTAGACCCGTGTAACTTTCTGTCTCCTTCAGAGTTAAAAATGTAGGAACTTTACAGACTTCCAGAAAGTTACACGGGCCATGTAAAACCAGTACACGACCCATGTAATTTTCTAATTTTTCAAATTTTTATCAAATGAAAAATTTTATCAACACCACACATGAAATGGATGTAAAGTTTAGTAATAGAGCTACTTCCCTGGTTTTGTCCAAATTTCCCTTTTATGGTTTTGACTTGGTGATTCCTTCTCTCTCTTGTTCTCTACTCCCCTTTCCAAAAATCCTACAAAATGAAATACTAATGAGTACGAAATAAAAATCAATATGAAAAAGAAGAAAAAAGAAAAGTTTAGAAAAATTTTTTAGGTTGCCTCCTAAAAAGCGCTTGTTTATAGTCTTTAGCTGGACTTTGCTTATTTATGGTCTGTCGGTAGGATGGTTAAGCGTGCAATTGACTCCCATTTCTATGGGTTCTCCCTGAAAGTAAGGCTTCAGCCTCTGCCCATTGACCTTAAATGCACCTGAGGTTTGGCTCCACACTTCTACTGCTCCATGTGGGAAGACTTATGTGACCTTGAAAGGTCCAGACCATCTTGATTTCAACTTCCCTGAGAAGAGTTTCAATCTAGAGTTGAATAAGAGGACAAGATCTCCTTCTTTTATTTCTTTCCTTGCTACGCGCCTGTCATGCCATCTTTTGGTTTTATCCTTGAAAATTTTGGCATTTTCGTACGCATCCTGGCAAATTTCTTCTAACTCATTCAGTTGTAGGAGTTTTTTCTCACCAGCAGCTTTGAGGTCAAAGTTTAGGATCTGAATTGCCCAGTAAGCTTTATGCTCAAGTTCAATAGGGAGATGGCATGATTTTCCATAAACCAGTCAGAAGGGTGTTGTGCCAATTGGCATTTTATATGCCGTGCGGTATGCCCATAGTGCATCATCTAACTTCATGCACCAGTCCTTCCTGGATCTATTTACAGTTTTCTCCAGAATCTGCTTCAGTTCCCAATTTGAGATTTCTACTTGACCGCTGGTTTGAGGATGATAAGGTGTGGCCACCTTGTGTGTCACTCTGTACTTTTTTAGTAGTGTTTTGAATTATTGGTTACAGAAGTGACTTCCTCCATCGCTGATTATTGCTCGTGGTGTGCCAAATCTTGTGAAGATGTTCTTCTTAAGGAACCTTGTGACCACTCTAGCATCATTGGTTGGTGTCGTAATTGCTTCTACCCATTTTGACACATAAATCAACTCTAACCAGAATATACTTGTTTCCGCGGGAAGAGGGAAATGGGCCCATGAAGTCTATTCCCCATACATCAAACAATTCTATCTCAAGTATACCATGCAGTGGCATTTCATTCCTTCTTGAACTATTACCTGTTCTTTGGCATTGATCACAAGCTAGCACAAAGGATCTTACATCCTTAAACAAATGTGGCCAGTAAAACCCTGCTTGCAAAATCTTGGTTGCAGTTTTTGAAGTGCCGAAGTGTCCTCCATATAGTGATGAATGGCAGTGATAAATGATACTTTCCATATCTTCCTCTAGTATGCATCTTCTTATTAGCCCATCATTACATCTCTTGTACAGTAAAGGTTCCTCCCATATCTAATATCTCACATCATGTAGGAATTTCTTTCTTTACTGATAAGTCATGTTTGGAGGCAGTACCCTGCATACAAGAAAATTAACAAAGTCAGCGTACCATGAAGCTTTGGAGAGTGCAAGTAATTGCTCATTAGGAAATGAATCATTAATTGACAAATCTTCAAAGTCCTCTGTGTACTCCGATTTTAGTCTGGAAATATGGTCAGCTACTACATTTTTAGATCCTTTTTTGTCCTTGATTTCAAGGTCAAATTCTTGCAGGAGTAGAATCCATCGAATCAGCCTTGGTTTTGCTTCCTTCTTGTTCAAAAGGTACCGAATTGCAGCATGATCTGTAAATATAATGACTTTTGACCCAATGAGGTAAGATCTAAACTTATCCATTGCAAACACCACTGCTAGGAATTCCTTCTCTGTGGCGGCATAATTGATTTGTGCATCATCGTGTGTCTTGCTAGCATAATAAATAGCATGGAGCTTTTTATCTTTTCTTTGCCCAAGCACTGCTCCAACTGCAAAGTCAATTACATCGCACATCACCTCGAATGGTAGCTCACAATTTGGTGGCTGCATTATTGGTGCTGATATTAGGGCTTTTTTTATCCTATTAAAGGAGACAAAGCAATTTTTATCAAAATCAAAGGGAACATCCTGACTTAACAAGTTGGTAAGTGGCTTAGCTATTTTGGAAAAGTCCTTGATGAATCTTCTGTAGAATCCTGCATGTCCTAAAAAGCTTCGCACTCCCTTGACTGATGTTGGGGGTGGCATGTTTTCAATGATATCAATTTTTACCTTATCAACTTCAATTCCTCTTTCTGATATCAAATGTCCCAGAACTATGCCTTCCCTTACCATGAAGTGGCATTTTTCCCAATTTAGGACCAAGTTTGATTCTTCACATCTTTGCAACACCTTAGATAAATTAGCTAGGCAATCATCAAAAGTAGTTCCAAAGATAGAAAAATCATCCATAAAAACTTCCATGATATCTTCAATATAATCAGAAAAGATAGCCATCATGCATCTTTGAAAGGTAGCAGGGGCATTACAAAGACTAAAAGGCATTCTTCTATATGCAAATGTTCCATAGGGACAAGTGAATGTTGTCTTTTCTTGGTCTTCTGGGTGAATAGGAATTTGAAAGAATCCCGAATACCCATCTAGATAACAGAAATAAGAGTGTTTCGCTAACCTTTCTAACATTTGGTAGATGAAGGGGAGAGGGAAATGGTCCTTTTTGGTAGCACTGTTCAATTTCCTTTAATCTATGCACATTCACCAACCAGTGACTACACTAGTAGGGATTAGTTCATTGTTTGCATTTTGGATAATAGTTGTCCCACCTTTCTTAGGAACTACATGTACTGGACTAACCCATTTACTATTAGAAATTGGGTATATGATACCTGCATTTAATAGTTTTAAAATTTCTTTCTTGACTACTTCTTTCATGTTTGGGTTAAGTCTTTTTTGGTGTTCGGTCGTGGGTTTACTATTTTCTTCCATAGGTATCCTATGCATGCAAATCGAAGGGTTGATTCCCTTCAGGTCTTCTATTTTATACCCTATGGCTTTGCTATGGATCCTAAGTTCTCTTAACAATTTTTCCTCTTCTAACTTAGACAGGCTAGCATTGATTATAACCAGATATTTAGAATTTGAGTCCAGAAATGCATACCTTAGCGAGGAGAGGAGAGGTTTAAGCTCTACCTGTTTGGCGTTTTCCTGGAGCTTGCCTTCGGTTTGTTCCTCCTTCAACTTCTCCATCTCGGATGCCTTAGCTAAGGGTAGGGGTGGATGAGCTGCTAACTATTGTGCACAGGCTACTATTTCTGTATTTTTATCATCCACTGTGTGGCTGTGCACAATACATGCTTCAAGAGGATCTTTAGGATGTGTCTTGTGAAATTCCTCATCAACTTGTTCGTCAATTATGTCAACCTTGAAGCATTCATCAAGTTCAAATTTATGTTTCATTATGTCGAACAAGTTGAACTCCACTTCTTCTTTCTCCTACTTTGAGGGTTAGTCGCCCATTTTTGACGTCTATGATGGCTCCGGTAGTTTCCAATAATGGTCTTCCCAAGTTGATAGGAATTTGAACATCTTCTTCCATCTCAAGGACAACAAAGTCCACTGGAATGAAGAATTTGCCCACTTTGATAGGAATGTTCTCAAGTATTTCCACAGGATATTTAATAGATCAATTAGCTAATTGCAATGAGATTGTTATTGGCTTCAGTTCTCCTATCTCCAGCTTTTTGCATATTGATAGAGGCATTAAACTGACGCTTGCCCCAAGATCGCAGGGGGCCTTGTCTATTTTCTTGTTACCAATGAGGTAGGGTATGGAGAAGCTTCCTGGATCTTTCAACTTTGCAGGCAGTTTTTTTTACATAATGGCACTGCATTCGTCTGTTAGAGCTACTGTTCCATAGTCTTCTAGCTTTATTTTCTTTGACAGAATTTCCTTAAGAAATTTGGCATAGGATGGCATCTGAGTAAGTGCTTCAGTGAAGGGGATGTTGATGTAAAGTTTCTGTAAAACCTCTAAAAACTTCCCAAACTGCTTGTCCAATTTGGCTTTCTGAAATCTCTAAGGAAAAGGTAGGGGAGGCTGGTATGGCTCTAGTAATTTCTTTGTCTTCCTTGCTTCCTCTTCTTGATCTATCTTAGCTTCTTCCTCCTTTTTCTTTGCTTGGCTTTCAGATTTTTCTATGGTTTCCTCTATCGGTTCTACCTTTGATTGTACTAGAGTTCTCCCACTCCTCAGTGTAATTGCCTTAAAATGCTCCCTTGATTCATTTCTGGTTGGCTAGGCAGTTTGCCAGTACCCTTACTTGAAAAACTTGCTTGCTGAGCGATTTGATTCTCTAGCATCTTGTTATGAGTAGCAAGTTGGTCTACTTTGGAAGTCAGCTGTTTAATCAATTCAGTTTGTTGTTGTTGGGCTGCTAGGAATCCTTCCATCATGGTTTCCATGGTCATTTTCAGTTCAGGTTGTTGTGGTTGGAGAGGTAGTGATGGCTATGCAAAGTTTTAACCTCTGTTCTGAAATCTAGGGGGGTGTTAGTGGTTTGTACCCTTATTATTTATTTATTCGCTGGTTCTGCTGATTGGACCATGAGAAATTTGGGTGGTTCCTCCATCCAGGGTTGTAAGTATTTGAATATGGATTGTTGGGCTACCTCTGATTGAAGTTTCCTCCATTATTCACATAGTTCATCTATTCTGTATTGAAATTGTTGTATTATGAACTCATGTATCCTCCTCCATAGCAGTCCTCATGTTGACTGTTTGTACCAACTACGTTGGCTTACATTCTTTCGAGTTTCTTTGTGAGCTGATCAAATTGAGTATTTTTCATGCTTAGGGCTTACTTCCAAGACCCCTGCAGTTTTCCTTGCATTTTCTCTTTCATTTGACTACTCATAATTATGGTATGCAACCCTTTCTAAAAGTTCGAGTGCTTGTGTCACTGTGTTCTCTATTAGATCACCCTTTACAGCTGAATCAACTATGCTCCTTGTAGAGGTTAGTAATCCATTTTAGAAATTTTGCACTAGTAGCCAATCTTCTATGCCATGGTGTGGACATTCCCTCTGCAGGTTTTTATTGAAGGAGCAGAAGCATGAAAAACATAAGTTTAGATCATTAAAATTCAAAATTTTTCATCTAGGGTCATATGCATCATGTAAGATTTATTTTTATCTATTTGATTTCAATGATAAACAGCATATTAAAACTCTTTTAATATGTTTATGGATCTACATTTGCCATTTAAGATTTTAAAATTAACATATTAATTCATTAGAACCCTAGATTTGATCAAGAATAAGTGCACTAATCTTTTTGATGCACTGCAGTGTGTTTGGCACCTTTAGGATGCGTCTAGGATACCAGATGTTGTCCCTCTAGCTTGTCCACACTAAGATCACCAATGGCAGCCCTTAAACAGCTTCTAAAGCTTTTTCTACGAATTAGAAAATCAAGTTTTGCCTTTTGAGAGATTACAGATATAAACAGGACACTAGAAATGATTTTTAGTAATTTTAATTCAAGAGATTGTTTGGTAATCTCTTTGAATTGATGAGAGATGAAGAAGAAGAGAAGGGAGAGGCAGCCAAGGGTGGCGGCACCAAAGAGAATGAGCAGCTTATATTTTTTCTTTTCATCCTATTCCTTATATAGCTAGGTCACCACTTAAAACCCTTGCAACATGTTACCTTTTGATTAACTCTAGGTTTAATTAACCCAATCACATTGTGCCAAGTGTCAAACCTATATTTAATCTTGACTTTGATCATCTTACATGATTAAAAGACATATGGCAAGTTTATGTGTAGAGCCATGTGTCACCATCTCACCATCTCATGATGCCACATGTCACCCTATGAAATGATCAAAATACCCCGGTGTCTTAATTTTGAGTTCTCAACCCAAAATAACTATTTCTCTTCTTCTAATCAATTTATATCAAATATAAATTAATTAATTAATCTCTATTAATTAATTTCTCATTAATTAAATTCATATTTAAACACTTTAAATATAAATTTAACTTATACTATACATCCAATAACCTAGATTTGGTTTCAAGCCATGCTAGAGACTTTGCAATCTAATTGCAAACTAAACCTATTTAATTAATCAATTAAACTCTTTAATTAAGTAATTAAATCATATTTAATTTGGTGATTACTTATGTATGTGTGTGACTTACTAGGCTCATCACTAATTGGCAATGAGACATGATATCAACTCTTAATATTATCATAACTCTTTCTTACCATAAATGATTTCTCTAAATCATTTTATGCACCTCATAGACTATGGTTAACACCTAGCATAGCATACCATAGCCACCCAATCAGTAATTAGGTTTACCTTAAATGAACTTATAATCTTATGTTACTATGCACTAGAATCTCTCTATTACAAAATTCCAATTCGAGTTGGAGTCATGGTTTATGTCAAACCCCATTTGCTATGAATATTATGTTCTCTTTTAATTCCAGTTCTTGATTAAAAAAATTTTCTCATCAGAAACTCTTTTCTGATTAAATCTATCTGTCCTAGCTAGGAACTTGAAACATCAAGAACAATTAAACGAACATAGGATTTTGTCCCTATTTACTTAGAGGAACAGATTCCATCTTGATCAACACCTACCTCCATATATAACTAGTAGGAGCCAACACATGCCCATATACCCATACACAGTACAAGTATGAAAGCAATATCAAACTTAAACCACCTATATACAAGATAACTGTGCTATCTCAGGTCTAAAGATTATATGCATTGATATGATTTATGATAATACATTGACAAGAGTAAACTCCATGTGCTTGTCATAAATGTCACTGATTCAGCCTACTTATCATGTATAAGTGCCTATCATGTTTGTTATATGGCATGAGACTCACCATTCCATCTTATTTATATCTTAAATAAATAACTTGGGAACAAACATGAAAATAATTTTACTGGATAAGTCATGTCCTTATTGTGAAGTATCCTCGATTGTGAACCTATTTATGATACTTTGTGCTAGAAATATTGTCACTCATATTCTTAACAACTTAAGAATAAAATTTCTAACAAAATATCAATGGACCTTTTCTACTACACATAAATATATTATGTAAACAGAAAAGTGAAAATGTCTTTTATTAATAAAAACATGTACAAGATACATACTAAATGATATGCTCTAGTATACTACTAACATTTATATCTTTCCCATACGTCATAGAGTGATTCTCCTTCCTTTTGTCTGAAGATGTTTAGCTCAAGCCTCAGTTTTGCAGTCTTTGCAGGTGGAAAATATCTTGCTAGAAAAGCTTGAGAAAGCTTTTCCCAAGTGGTGAACATTCTAGCCGGTTGAGAAAGTAACCACTTTCTTGCTTTGTCCTGAAGGGAGAATGGGAATGCTCTGAGTCTTATTGCTTGATCAGACACTCCATTCATCTTGAATGTGTCGGATAGGGCAAGAAAGCATTGGAGGTGATAGTGTGGGTCTTCTGTGAGTGAACCTATAAACTGGATTTATTGAATCATTTGGAGCCATGTTGGTTTTAATTCGAAGGTATTGGCTTCCACTGTGGGTCTAGTGATACTGGGCTGAAATCCTTGGACAGATGGAGCTCCGTAGTCTCTCAAGAGTCTTGGTTTATTATTATTATCGGCCATGGTTGGAATTTTAAGATCTCCTTGACCGTGCTCTTGATGTTTTCTTTCCCTCTTGATGGCTTTCAGAGTTCTGTCTTAAAGGAGCGAAAGCATGAAAAACACAAGTTTAGATCATTGAATTAAAAAATTTTTCATCTAGGATCACATGCAACATGCAAGATTCATTTTTATCTATTTGATTTTAATGATAAACAATATATTAAAAGTCTTTTAATATATTTTTGGATCTACATTTGCCATTTAAGATTTTAGAATTAACAAATTAATTCATTAGAACCCTAGATTAGATCAAGAACAAGTGCACTAACCTTTTGATGCACTGCAGTGAGTTTGGAACCTTTGGGATGCACGTAGGACACCAGATGTTGCCCCTCTAGCTTGTCCACACTAAGATCACCAATGGAAATCCCTTGAACAGCTTCTAAAGCTTTTCTAATCAATTAGAAAATCAGGTTTTGCCTTTTGAGAGATTACAAATGTAAACAGGATACTAGAAACAATTTCTATTCTTTTTAATTCAAGAGATTGTTTGCTAATCTCTTTGAATTGATGAGAGATGAAGAAGATGAGAAGAAGAACACTCCAAGGGTGGAAGCACAAAGAGAATACAGTAGCTTGTTATTTTTCTTTTTCATTCTTTGCCTTATATAGCTAGGTCACCACTTAAAACCCTTGCCACATGTCACCTTCTGATTGGCTCTAAGTTTAATTGACCCAATCACATTGTTCCAAGTGTCAAACCTATATTTAATCTTGACTTTAATCATCTTACATCATTAAAAGACAATTGGCAAGCTTATGTGTAGTGCCATGTGTCACCATCTCATGATGCCACATGTCACCTTGTGAAATGACCAAAATACTTCTGTGTCTTAATTTTGAGTTCTTAACCCAAAATAATTATTTCTCTTCTTCTAATCAATTTACATCAAATATAAATTAATTAATTAATCTCTATTAATTAATTTCTCATTAATTAAATTCATATTTAAACACTTTAAATATAAATTTAACTTATACTATACATTCAATAACCTAGATTTGGTTTCAAGCCATGCTAGGGATTTTGCAATCTAATTGCAAACCAAACCTATTTAGTTAATCAATTAAACTCTTTAATTAATTAATTAAATCATATTTAATTTGATGATTACTTGTGTATGTGCGTGACTTATTAGGCCCATCGCTAATTTGCGTGACTTATTAGGCCCATCGCTAATTGGCAATGAGACATGATAGCAACACTTAATATCATCATAACTCTTTCTTACCATAAATGATTTCTCTAAATCCTTTTATGCACCTCATAGACTATGGTTAACACTTAGCATAGCATGCCATAGCCACCCAATCAGTAATAATGTTTACTTTAAGTGAACCTATAATCATATGTTACCATGCACTAGAATCTCTCTGGTACAAAATCCCAATTCGAGCTGGAGGCATGGTTTATATCAAACCCCATTTGCTATGAATATTATGTTCTCTTTTAATTCCAGTTCTTGATTAAAATGAATTTCTCATCAGAAACTCTTTTCTGAATAAATATATATGTCCTAGTCAGGAACTTGAAATATCAAGAATAATTAAATGAACATAGGATTTTATCCCTATTTACTTAGGGTAACAAATTCCATCTTGATCAATACTTACCTCCATATATAACTAGTAGGAGCCAACACATGCCCATATACTCATACACAATACAAGTATGAAAGCAATATCAAACTCAAACCACCTATATACAAGATAACTGTGCTATCTCAGGTCTAAAGATTATATGCACTAATATGATTTATGACAATACATTGACAAGAGTAAACTTCATGTGCTTGTCATAAATGTCACTGGTTCGGCCTACTTATCATGTATAAGTGCCTATCATGTTTGTTATAGAGCATAAGACTCACCATTTCATCTTATTTACATCTCATATAAATAACTTGGTAACAAACATGATTACAATTTTTTTGAATAAGTCATGTCCCTATTGTGAAGTATCCTCGATTGTGAACTAATTTATGATATCTTGTGCTATAAATACTATCTCTCATATTCTTAACAACTTAAGAATAATATTTCTAACAAAATATCAATGGACCTTTTCTATTACACATAAATATATTATGTAAACAGAAAAGTGAAAATGCCTTTTATTAATAAAATATGTGGAAGATACATACTAAATGATTTGCTCTGGGGCATACTACTAACAATCTCCCACTAGCACTAGAGCCCTTCATTACAATATCTTAGACCCATCTTCTCAAGATGTCGATCTAGCTGAGTTTGTGACATAGGCTTAGAAAATGGATCAGCTGGATTTTCAGCTGATGCTATTTTTTGCATGGCTATATCGCCTCGCCCAATTATTTCTCTGATAATGTGGTAGCGCCTTTCTATGTGTTTGGATTTCTTGTGAGACCAGGGTTCTTTATATCCAAATAGCTTCTTTTGCAGCATCTGATGCAGTAATATACTCAGCCTCAGTAGTGGAATCTGTAGTCGTACTCTATTTGGAACTCTTCCAACTAACTGCATGTCCATTACAAATGAACACATACCCAGAAGTAGACTTTCTATCATCGATATCTGATTGGAAATCAGAATCAGTATAACCATCCAATTGCAAGTCTCCACCTCCATATATCAAGAATAAATCCTTAGTTCTTCTCAAGTACTTAAGGATGTTCTTGACAATTATCCAGTGTTCCAAATCTGGATTGGATTGATACCTGTTAGTCAAACTAATAGCATATGTGATATCCGGCCTAATACACAACATTACATACATTATAACACCCCTATGTTCGGTAGTGCATTCTACTGCTCCGGTGACCAGTGTCTGTCCGGACAACTAAGATGCCCAGAACTACATTTAAATGTTAGTGAGGAGACATAAAATAATGAAATACAAGAAAGGAAAATACAAGAAAAACAAAGGAAACATAATAGCAATGTAATGAAATCAAGTTAAATGAGCCGAAAACCATAGCGATGGGTGACCGCACCGAGAAGTTGCGGCATGGATCGTTGACTAGCCCTGGACAGTAAGGAACCCTGGAAAATATTTTTAAGACTTAAATAAACATCTATTGAAGTATAAATTTCATTAGAAATATCAAAGAAAAATTAATTAATTAGTACAAAGAAAAACAAGAAATTGAGGAAACGATAAAACTCGGTATCACCGAAAAATCGAGAATGCAACCCGAATAGGGGCATTGTGGTTATTTGACATCCCGAGTTGCCTTTTGACCTAAATGTCCCTTAAAAATAAATGATATTACACTTTGAAAATGTCATGAAAAATTAAAATGAGATATGTTATTTAAATAATGAAAGTGTGGTGGCCAAATTGCAAAAATTGGAAACTTTAAATAAATAACCATTAAATTATTCCTAAGTGCTCCACTAACTCTCATCTTGAGCCACCTATATAAGTAATTGGGACAGATTGTTCCACTAAACCATCTCATTTTCTTCAAGCTTTCATCCATGGCTGAAATGAAATCCTTCCAAATTCACCATGGTCGTTTCATGCATGAGCTTAAGTTCTCCATGATCAAGCCATTATTTCTTCAAGCTTCCTTCATGAAAAATGATCCTTACACTTTGGGCAACCTATAGACAGCAAAAAGGAGAGGAAATTTGAAGGATTTGTCAAGCTCAAGTTGAGGTTAGTGCTTAATCTTTCCATTTTCCTTCAATAATCCTTGTGTTGAGCTTTGGGTGAGTTGAATTGCTAAGAAAAATTAATGAAATAATAAGTATTGGTGAACCTTAGTTTTGGCAACCGTGAAAATGCATGGTTAGTGACTTATTATTATATGTATTTGATGGGATTTAAGGTGGATTAACTCAAACAGAAGTTGAAGTAGGTTAATGTTCAAGTATGTGCATGTTAATGCTTGAATTAAGGGTTTGAAAATGGACTTTGATGCTTTGGTAAACTGCCATGTTTGGCAGCCTATAATATCATGAAATTGTATGTGAGTATATGTAATTTATTGATGAGATGTCATAATATTAAATTGTGGGCAGCATGTGTAGTTGATATTGAGGTATGGGTATATGGAAGTGTATGTGTAATATTGATATTGAGGTATGTTGAATTTTGGTGGAAGTGAATGTTGAACTTGAATGGTGTATTGTGTGCATTGAACACTTGAGTGTTCTGCCCAAAATGCTTGCTAGAATTGTGTAAAATATATATAGAAGTGCCATGATTAAATGTTGAAGTATTGGGAGGAGGAGGATTATCAAAATTGGAAGTGTAATTGTCAAATGCAGATTATGTGTGTTGGCAGCACCTAAATTAGGTCATAAGTGCAAAACTGTGAACCCAATTAGTATGAGGCCAATGGAGGGTGAAACTAGACACCAAATAGGCCAACTTTCCTGTAGAAATGTTACCTAAATTTTGCCTAGAAGGTGACTTGAAAAATGACCAAATCCGAATTAGTGACTTAAAAGCCTAAAAATTGACCATTTGGGCAGTAGTTAGTGTTTTGACCATAACTTACTCAAAACAGGTCCAAATGACCTGAAATTTTTTAGCATGAATTGTTTAGACATAGATCTACAATTCTTATGAAGACATCAAAGCCCAGAAATGGCCAGAACCAAGCTAAATAGCTTGCACAAATTCAGGTACCAAAATTGGTCGAACCAAAAGTGACCTAAAAATGACCTAAGCCTACCATTTTAGTGCATTCTGTCCAGTATTGGTAAATTGATCATATCTTGGTCTACACAACTCAGAATGACCTAAAATTTTACCTCGTGTGCAATAAGACATAGACCTACAAGTTTGTAGTTTGGACTAAAACCCAAAAACTAATGGAACTAGGTCTTCGGCTAGGTCAAAATAGTACACCGAAATACAGTAAATTGCAATAAAATGCAATACACTTGGAAATGAACTTGGTAACATATACCAATACTTAAGGGCTATAAAATGTGATATATGTAACACCCTCCCGGTAGCAACTCCGTACATTCTACTGTTCCGGTGACCGGTGTCGGTCCGGACAGCTAGAACATCCGAAAAAATATTTAAATTAAAGTCAGGAACCATAATTAACTCAAATATTAATAAGAAAAATTTAGGAAAAATTTTAGAAATAAAATACAACCAAGTTAAACGAGCCGGTGCCCAAGCGATGGGTAACCAGAGGGAAGTTGCGGTTCTCACAACGAGGAGCCCTAGACCCGGGGGAAAAATTATAAAATAATTTTTTAGACTCCAGAGAAGGGTCATTGAGGTTCCTATGGCATTAGAATGCCAAGAAAATGAAGGAACGGAAGCGTGAAAAACACAAGTTTATACCATTGAATTCAAAAATTTTCACCTAGGGACACATGCATCATGCAAGATTTATTTTTATCTAATTGATTTCAATGATAAACAACATATTAAAACTCTTTTAATATGTTTTTGGATCTGTATTTGCCATTTAAGATTTTAAAATTAATCAGATTAATTTTAGAACCCTAGATTAAATCAAGAACGATTACACTAACCTCTTGATGTGCCGCAATGTCTGCGCTTTGAGATTCGTCTTCAGGACACCAGATGTTGTCCCTCTAGCTTGTCCACACCAAGAACACCTATGGCAGCCCTTGAACAGCTTCTAAAGCCTTTTCTATTAATTAGAAATTCAATTTCTGCCTTTTAAGAGATTAGAGATGCAAACAGGACACTAGAAACAATTTCTAGTGTTCTTAATTCAAGAGATTGATGGCTAATCTCTTTGAATTGATGAGAGATGAAGAGAAATAGCTGGAGAGGCTCAAAGTGGCGTGACATATGAGAGGAGAGGCTGCTGGTTGTGTTTTCTTTTCATAACCCCACTTAAATAGCTAGGTTAACACATTAAACCCTAGCCACATGTCACCTTTTGATTAGCTCTAGGTTTAAGTGACCCAATCACATTGTGCCAAGTGTCAAACCTATATTTAATCTTGATTTTAATCATCTTACATGATTAAAAACATTTGGCAAGCTTATGTGTAATCCCATGTGTCACCATCTCATGGTGCCACGTGTCACACCGCAAAATGACCAAAATGCCTCGTGTCTTAATTTTGAGTTCTTAACCCAAAATAATTATTTTCTTCTTCTAATTAATTTATATCAAATATAAATTAATTAATTAATCTCTATTAATTAATTTCTCATCAATTAAATTCATATTTAAACACTTTAAATATAAATTTAATTTATACTACACATCCAATAATCTAGATTTGGTTTCAAGTCATGCTAGGGACTTTGCAATTTTATTGCAAACCAAATCTATTTAATTAATCAATTAAACTCTTTAATTAATTAATTAAATCATATTTAAATAGGTGATAACTTGTGTATGTGTGTGACTTACTAGGCTCATCACTATTTGGCAATGAGACATGATATCAACTCTTAATATCATCAGAACTCTTTCTTACCATAAATGATTTCTCTAAATCATTTTATGAACCTCATAGACCATGGTTAACACCTAGCATAGCATGCCATGGCCACCCAATTAGTAATAAGATTTACCTTAAATGAACCTATAATCATATGTTACCATGCACTAGAATCTCTATGTTACAAAATCCCAACTCAAGCTGGAGTCATGGTTTATGTCAAACTCCATTTGCTATGAATATTATGTTCTCTTTTAATTCCATTCTTGATTAAAAGATTTTTCTCATCGAAACTCTTTTCGAATAAATCTATCTGTCCTGTCCATGAAATTGAAACATCAAGAACAATTAAATGAACATAGGATTTTATCTCTATTTACTTAGAGGAACTGATTCCATCTTGATCAACACCTACCTCTATATATAACTAGCAGGAGCCAACACATGCCCATATACCCATACATAGTACAAGTATGAAAGCGATCAAACTCAAACTACCTATATACAAGATAACTGTGCTATCTCAGTCTAAAGATTATATGCCTCGATATGATTTATGACAAAACATTGACAAGAGTAAACTCCATGTGCTTGTCATAAGTGTCACTGGTTCGACCTACTTATCATTTATAAGTGCCTATCAAGTTTGTTATATGGCATGAGACTCACCATTCCATCTTATTTATATCTCATATAAATAACTTGGGAACAAACATGAATACAATCTTTCTGGATAAGTCATGTCCTTATTATGAAGTATCCTCGATTGTGAGCCTATTTATGATACTTCGTGCTAGAAATATTGTCACTCATATTCTTAACAACTTAAGAATAATATTTCTAACAAAATATCAATGGACCTTTTCTATTACACATAAATATATTATGTAAACGGAAAAGTGGAAATGCCTTTATTAATAAAAATATGTACAAGATACATACTAAATGATATGCTCTAGGGCATATTACTAACAATCTCCCACTAGCACTAGAGCCATTCGTTACAATATCTTAGAACCATCTTCTCAAGATGTCAGTCTAACTGAGATTATGACAAAGGCTTAGTGAATGGATCAGCTGGTTTTTTAGCTGATGTTATATTTTCTGCATGGCTATATCGCCTTGCCCAACTATATCCCTGATAATATGGTAGTGCCTTTCTATGTGTTTGGATTTTGGGTGAGACCTTAGTTCCTTAGCCTGCATGACTGCTCCATTGTTGTCACAGTGTAATGGAACTGCTGACTCAATGGAAGGAACTACTGTAAGTTCTGTCATGAACTTCTTTATCCAAACAGCTTCCTTTGCAGCATCGATGCAAAGAATATACTCGACCTCGAGTGGAATCTGCGATGCGTGCTCGCTTGGAACTCTTCCAACCGATCGCACCTCCATTACAAATGAACACATATCCAGAGGTAGACTTTCTATCATCGATATCCGATTGGAAATCGAATCAAGATAACCATCCAATTGCAAGTCTCCACCTCCATAAATCAAGAATAAATCCTTAGTTCTTCTCAAGTACTTAAGGATATTCTTGTGACTATCGATGTTCCAAACCTGGATTGGATTGATACCGCTAGTCAAACTAACAAAGATATGCGATATCCGGCCTAGTACACAACATTGCATACATTAAACTTCCAATAGCCAAGCATATGGAATCTGGCCATCTTATCTCTTTCTGGTGTCTTTGGAGACATCTCTTTAGAAAGGTGGATACCATGTCTCACCGGTAACAATCTTCTCTTGGAATCAAGCATGTTAAACCTCTTTAACACCTTTTCCAAGTATAGACTTTGGGATAAACCAATTATTCTTTTCGCTCTATCCAGATAGATGCGAATCCCAAGAATATAGGTTGCCTCCCTAAAGTCTTTCATGGATAATGTATTTGACAACCATACCTTTATAGTCGTCAACATACTGTATCATTACCCATCAACGAGATGTCATCCATATATAAGACAAGGAAAGTGATAGCACTGTCACTAACCTTCTTATATACACATGGCTCATCCTCATTTTTGATAAAACCAAAGGATTTAATGGCTTCATCAAAGCAGATGTTCTAACTCCTCGAAGCTTGCTTCAACCCATAAATGGATCGCTTTAGCTTGCATACCTTGGAACCATCTTGGGATTCAAATCCCTTAGGTTGTTCCATGAAAATGTTTTCTTCAATGTATCCATTGAGAAAGGTCATTTTGACATCCATCCGCCAAATCTCATAATCATAGTATGCAGCTATTGCTAATAAAATCCTAATTGATTTAAGCATGGCAACAAAGTAGAAAGTCTCCTCATAGTCTATTTCTTGCCTTTGGCGAAACCCTTTCGCTACTAGCCTTGCCTTATAGGTCTCTACCTTTCCATCATAACCAATTTTCTTCTTGAAAACCCATTTGTTCCCTATAGGTACAATACCTTCAGGTGGGTCAACAAGATCCCAAACTTGATTCTTATAAATGCAATCAATCTCTGATTTCATAGCATCAATCCATTTTGAAGAGTCTATATCCGATATAGCTTCTTCATAGGTAAGTGGATCATCTCCATGATCTACTTCTTCATGAGTAGACAACTCTTGTTCTTCTTCATGAAGAAAACCATATCTCAACGGTGGGTGAGATACCTGGTTGTTCTACGAGGAACAGTGTAGATGTTTCATCAATGGGTATAGGTTGACTAGATGGATCTATATCCATCTGATGCTGGTTGGTCGAATTCTCCAATTCTAACTCTATTTGCCTTCCTTTGCCTCCTTCTTGAACAAACCGTTGTTCAAGAAATGTGGCATCTCTACTTATCACAACCTTTTGTGAAGTAGGCAATAAAAATAATATCCAAAATTATCTTTTGGATATCCAACAAATTGACCTTTTACGATCTGGTCTCCAATTTATCGGTGTTCACTTTTGATATAATGGACAACCCCAAATCTTAACATGCTTAAGACTTGGTTTTCTTCCATGCCATATCTCATAAGGTGTGGAAGAAACTAATTTTGATGGAATCCTATTCAGAATATATAAAGTGATTCTAATGCAAATCCCAAAAGGAGATTGGCATATCAAGATAGCTCATCATACTACGTACCATATCCAATAAGGTACGATTTCTCCTTCAGATACACCATTCACCGTATGCGTTCTCGGAGGAGTCACCGAGAAACAATGCCATGCTCTCTCAAGTATTCATCAAATTCAAGACTCAAATATTCACCTCCACGATCCGATCGAAGAGCTTTAATATTTTTTCCTGTTTGATTTTCTACTTGATTTAAATTCTTTGAACTTTTCAAAGGATTCATGTTTGTATTTCATCAAATACAAATACCCAAACCTTGATTTATCATCGAAAGGTAATAAAATAATGAAAGCCCCTCTAGCCATTTCTTTAAACGGACCACATACATCACTATGTATTAATTCCAAAATATTTTCAGCTCTTAGCCCTTGTCCAACAAAGGGTGATCTAGTCATTTTGCCTTGAAGGCAAGATTCACAAGTTGGAGTAGGCTCAGAGCCCAATGAGGATAGAATCCCCATTTTCTCCAATTTTGCAATCCTATCTTCTGCAACATGACATAACCTTAAGTGCCAAATATATTTTGAACTTGAGTTGGTTTTCACCATGGCATTGCATTCATTTAGATTACTATACTCGCCGGTGGAAACACTTTCTTCGGCAATGGAAACACTTTCTGCGGTGGAAACACTTTCCTTTGCCTTTGTCACTTTGGTCTTCCCTTCTGCTTAGCTATTTTCTTGGAAGGACCAGGAATCTGAGGTTTCTTTTTCTTATTGCCCTTCTTCTTGTTGGACTTTCCAGCAGAAGAAGATGCAACCAAAGCTACCTTTTTTCCTTTATTGCCTGGCATATTCTTTTGGGCAATAACCAGCATGTTGAGTAAACCAGCTAAGGTGCATTCCTGTTTAGTCATATGGAAATTTGTCACAAAATTCCCAAAAGACTCAGGAAGGGACTGAAGGATCAAATCCGTCTGTAGTTGGAAATCCATGTTGAAGTCAAGATGTTTCAACTGCTCAATCACCAATCATCTTGTGGACATGATCCCCAACATTACATCCCTCGGACATCCTCATCTGCACAATCTGTTTAGATATCTCATACCTAGCATTCTCTTTGTGCTCACCATACAACTCTTGTAGGTGAAGGAGGATCTCACTAGCACTCTGCATGTTCTCAT
Source organism: Hevea brasiliensis (assembly GCF_030052815.1). Lineage (NCBI taxonomy): Eukaryota > Viridiplantae > Streptophyta > Magnoliopsida > Malpighiales > Euphorbiaceae > Hevea > Hevea brasiliensis. The sequence continues at coordinate 59,364,266 of NC_079499.1, read as the reverse complement.
GTTGCTTCTGTAACTCATTACTCATGGAAGCAAGCATGTAACACTTAGCTCTCATATCATGCTCCTTCCACTTGTCCAAAGTATCATGTTCCTCTTGTGTGGCCTCTGGAGGTAAGGGACCAGGAACATTTGAATATAGAACATATCCTATATGTTCAAGGTTCATGACAAGTTTCAAATTTCTTAGCCAATCGCATGATTAGGTCCTGTCAACTGTTGTGATCAAGTATGCTTGCAAGGATATTGGATGGTGGTGGTTGTTTTGTGCTCATTTTTATTAGAAAATTATCAGCAGAAAATAACCAGATTAATTAGTAAATGTATCATGTAATTAACCAAAATGATTATGGTCTTTTAATCAAATTGGTCCTCCCACTAACTTAGCGAATCCTACACTTCCAAAGTAGAAAACGGAAATCCTAGTTGGATGGATTTCTAGTGGTGATTGAATTCTTATAATTCTATTGATCATCCTCAGTACATCCATTATTGGAATTACAATAAACTATAAGTGAGCAACTCCTTGCCCATCACATCTCATGTGAGGTTCAATCCTTTACTAGCCCCTAATGCTCAAAATCTCGTACATCCAATATTGACTTATCTTGCATTAGTTAAGTTGATCCCATTGAGCCAGAATTATGCAAATAATTTTAATGTCCTCAGTACATCCTATATTGGCCACCAAACCATTTACATATATACAACATCTCTTGCTTTACAATTATGCTTAAGAAAATCTCTTAAATTAATTGCATCTCATGCAACTATTTAAAATTTCTTAAAATAATTGCCCCAATGGAGGGCTTATGTTATAATTACTTTAATTATAGCATTTCCAACTTAATCATTTGTTTGGAAGATTTTATAGCCATCCTAATTACTATTAAGGTCTCACTTTGCACATTATCCATTTAGCATGCATATATCATATAATTGCATACATTCCCATACATCTCATGCATTCATGGATAAGCAGTAAATATGGTATGATCATGGACTTTCTAAGGGATTCAATTCGAGCCACCAAGAATTGAATCGGGCATTCCTAGGTGCATTTCATTCATTCATTTTACAAGAGTTGCTGAAGGAGTACATAATCAACACTTGATATTGAATTCCTCCCACTGGTCCCACCAATGCTCTTGACCTCCTTGAACTTCTTGCAATCCAATATTACATAGTAATCCTTGGCATACCAAGGTGAATTTACAAGAACTTAAATAAATGAAATTACAATCCAAAAATTATTACAAACTTAATAATACATGCCCAAAATAAATTAAAATAAATTAATTAATTTACAATCCCAAAGAAATATAAAAGAAATAAATCCAATCACATTGGTCTTTTATAGTCCATGATCATCCATCATGCATATCACTATTTAACAATTAAATAAAACATACATACTTAAATTAAATTGAATATCTCATATTCAACTTAAAAATCCAGATTTGAATATGATTCAAATAAATTTAAAAATTCATATTTGAATCTCATTCAAACAAATTTAAAAATTCAAATTTGAATCACATTCAAACAACTTCAAAAATTCAGATTTGAATCACATTCAAACATTTTTTAAAAAATCAGATTTGAATCACATTCAAATATTTTTTAAAAAATCAGATCTGAATTTTATTGAATCAATTTAAAAAAAATCAGATTTAAATATGATTCAAACAACTTTAAAAATTCAGATTTGAATCACATTCAAACAACTTTTAAAATTCAGATTTGAATCACATTCAAACAATTTTTTAAAATTCTGATTTGAATCATAATTTAATTGTGTGATTAAAACAACTAATTAAACACTTTAATTAGTCAAAGAATAGGCCTTAGATCATACAACAATTGCAGAATTAAAAGCCAAACCTTGATCCACCCAAGGAACCATTGTTGCCGCCACCAATGGTGGCTTCACCATGTGTGACGCCACATCACATGATCCAACCAGCAATGAATCTCTTGATCTCATGATCAAACACACAATTAAATTATATAATCAATAATCTAAATGGCAAATATAGTGGCTCTGATACCAATTGAAGGAACGGAAGCGTGAAAAACACAAGTTTATACCATTGAATTCAAAAATTTTCACCTAGGGACACATGCATCATGCAAGATTTATTTTTATCTAATTGATTTCAATGATAAACAACATATTAAAACTCTTTTAATATGTTTTTGGATCTGTATTTGCCATTTAAGATTTTAAAATTAATCAGATTAATTTTAGAACCCTAGATTAAATCAAGAACGATTACACTAACCTCTTGATGTGCCGCAATGTCTGCGCCTTTGAGATTCGTCTTCAGGACACCAGATGTTGTCCCTCTAGCTTGTCCACACCAAGAACACCTATGGCAGCCCTTGAACAGCTTCTAAAGCCTTTTCTATTAATTAGAAATTCAATTTCTGCCTTTTAAGAGATTAGAGATGCAAACAGGACACTAGAAACAATTTCTAGTGTTCTTAATTCAAGAGATTGATGGCTAATCTCTTTGAATTGATGAGAGATGAAGAGAAATAGCTGGAGAGGCTCAAAGTGGCGTGACATATGAGAGGAGAGGCTGCTGGTTGTGTTTTCTTTTCATAACCCCACTTAAATAGCTAGGTTAACACATTAAACCCTAGCCACATGTCACCTTTTGATTAGCTCTAGGTTTAAGTGACCCAATCACATTGTGCCAAGTGTCAAACCTATATTTAATCTTGATTTTAATCATCTTACATGATTAAAAACATTTGGCAAGCTTATGTGTAATCCCATGTGTCACCATCTCATGGTGCCACGTGTCACACTGCAAAATGACCAAAATGCCCCTGTGTCTTAATTTTGAGTTCTTAACCCAAAATAATTATTTTCTTCTTCTAATTAATTTATATCAAATATAAATTAATTAATTAATCTCTATTAATTAATTTCTCATCAATTAAATTCATATTTAAACACTTTAAATATAAATTTAATTTATACTACACATCCAATAATCTAGATTTGGTTTCAAGTCATGCTAGGGACTTTGCAATTTTATTGCAAACTAAATCTATTTAATTAATCAATTAAACTCTTTAATTAATTAATTAAATCATATTTAAATAGGTGATAACTTGTGTATGTGTGTGACTTACTAGGCTCATCACTATTTGGCAATGAGACATGATATCAACTCTTAATATCATCAGAACTCTTTCTTACCATAAATGATTTCTCTAAATCATTTTATGAACCTCATAGACCATGGTTAACACCTAGCATAGCATGCCATGGCCACCCAATTAGTAATAAGATTTACCTTAAATGAACCTATAATCATATGTTACCATGCACTAGAATCTCTCTACATACAAAATCCCAACTCAAGCCGAGTCATGGTTTATGTCAAACTCCATTTTCTTTGAATTTTTTGTTCTCTTTTAATTCCTGTTCTTGATTAAAAGATTTTTCTCATCGTAAACTCTTTCGAATAAATCTATCTGTCTGGCCAGAACTTGAAACATCAAGAACAATTAAATGAACATAGGATTTTATCTCTATTTACTTAGAGGAACAGATTCCATCTTGATCAACACCTACCTCCATATATAACTAGCAGGAGCCAACACATGCCCATATACCCATACATAGTACAAGTATGAAAGCAGTATCAAACTCAAACTACCTATATACAAGATAACTGTGCTATCTCAGGTCTAAAGATTATATGCACTGATATGATTTATGACAAAACATTGACAAGAGTAAACTCCATGTGCTTGTCATAAGTGTCACTGGTTCGACCTACTTATCATTTATAAGTGCCTATCAAGTTTGTTATATGGCATGAGACTCACCATTCCATCTTATTTATATCTCATATAAATAACTTGGGAACAAACATGAATACAATCTTTCTGGATAAGTCATGTCCTTATTATGAAGTATCCTCGATTGTGAGCCTATTTATGATACTTCGTGCTAGAAATATTGTCACTCATATTCTTAACAACTTAAGAATAATATTTCTAACAAAATATCAATGGACCTTTTCTATTACACATAAATATATTATGTAAACGGAAAAGTGGAAATGCCTTTATTAATAAAAATATGTACAAGATACATACTAAATGATATGCTCTAGGGCATATTACTAACAGAAAATACCTAGAAAAATTTTTCAATTGGAACAGACAATTTTGACCCGTTAAGCCAAACGGAGGGCATTTTGTCATTTCGCCTTCAGAGGTGATTTTTGGCCGACTTGTCCAGTTGAGTAAATAATTAATATGACATAAAATATGAATAAACATTACTAGAAATTAAATTGAAAATGAGTAGTGAAGAAAAGAAAAGAAAATGAGGAAAAGGCTTATTTATGACATCATGGTGATGTCATTAAGAAAACTATAACCAATCACAATTAAGCAACCATTTGACTAACTAATAAAAGAGATAATTGAGACCAAGAAATAAAAAAATAAAATAAAATAAAAACCAGCAGCCACCTCTTTCTCCAAACCAGCCGAAACCCTTGCCCATTCTTCCTCCCTCTATTGTTGCTCAAACTAAGCTTGAAATCTCCCAACATCCAACCATAAAATCCTAAGTCACCTTCACTAAAATTAATCTACACATCCTAAGGAAGCTCTAGGCAGCCACAAAGAGGAGAAATTCTAAGGAAAATACAAGTCCAAGAAGTGCCACTTAAAGGTTAGTGCATATACACACCTAAAGCTCTTTATTTCTATGCTAAGGGACTTAAAATAAGTAAGGAATTGTAACTAAAATTAAAAAAAATTATGTGTATGTATGCCATGCATTTCGGCAGCCCTATTGAAGGAATAGAAATGCAGTGTTTGATGGACTTAGAGTGAACTAGAGCTTAGGTTTAAAGTGTATACATATATATATATAGAGAATGAAAGAGTTAATTAGGGAAATTGTGAAAACTTTGAAATTTAGCTAGGGTTTAGGAATGAAAATTTGACTTGGCTTATGAAATGGTTAAAGAACATTTTAATGGTCAATTAGTGACCATTTGAGGTATGTTGACCATAAATTGGACTGAAAAATGGCATGGCAAAGTGGAATGGTAGGCTGCCTAAAGACAGCAGCATGGTGGCTGAGATTCCAGCCCACTTACACAGCCATAACTTTGGCTGTGTAGGTCCAATTGGTGTTTGGCCAATTGGACATGAAACAAGGTTTATAATGGCACATTTTTTCTGAAGAAACCATGCCCAAAAGACCAAAGCAAGAGGACCAAAAGTTGGTCCCAATCCGGATACCCTGCAACAGCACCTGCAGAAATGACCAAATGAACAGTAACTGTTCATTTGGCCATAACTTACTGTAGATATGGTCAATTGACCTGAAATTTTTACAGCAACAAGTTAAGACATAGAAAAACAACTTTCATGAAGAAACCTACCCCAAATTATGGCCAGAACCTATTCAAAAATGCAATCATAGTCACTGTTCATGGTACTGTAGATTTGGTAATTCTGCAGTTTTTGAAATCCGGCCAGCTGTGGTTTTTGGACCATATCTAGAGCTACAAAACTCCAAATGGAGTGATTCAAAAAAGAAAATTTAACTAGACAAAATAAGGAACAACTTTCATGTTTGCCATTTCTTCAAATTCCCACTGTAACAGTGCTTAATAGAACAGTAAACTTAGGCTTCAAAAACTGAAATTTCTGCCCTCTTGGTTTTAAGTTAGAAATGGTAATGGTGACCAATCCCAACAAGTTTTAAATACAAAATGTGGTATGTTGGGAGTGCCAAAACCAATGTACCTAATTTCTACCTAAAAGTCAACATTTTTGTTGACCAAAGAGGTGAATAGTGACACCGAAACTTGAAATTCACAAATTGAAGAATTTAAAAGTTTCCAATGCCCTAGTATACCTAACAAGATTGGTTTGGATAGTTTGGCATGCCAATAGGGTTCAGTTAGCAGTACTGCACATGGCAATATGCCATTCTGTGATTTTATAGCTTTTAGCCATTCTGACCTTGTATTGAGCTTTGGCCTTGTGCCTGATGTTATCACAGCTTGTTAGCTGTTCTGTTGCACACCGGGAGATGCATATGTGACCGATGGTGTGACGGCCCGAGGTACTTGATACCCAGTGCCAGTTTACCCGTTATCCAGTCCAGTCATCTAGTGTAGGTTACTTGGGCAACCAAATGAATGAAAGTGGACGAAGATAATGAAATAATGGATACACCAATACCAAACAAAGAAATCATACACATTCTATACATACTTATTTTCTGCTATGTTCTTTTATTATACTATTGCACCACTAAGCATTATTGCTTAGCGCGTTGCTTTTGCCACGCGTAGGTACTGGAGATACAGATCGTGAGCCCGAGCCGTGACCGGGTGAGTCTGTCCGGCGATTACTGCGATGTCCGTGTCACCTCAACTTCTGCAGTGCATTGGTAGGACACTAGGTGTCATTTTGATATTTTGTAGCTAATTTTTACTTTCTCATGTGTATTTGAACTTATGTAATGTATTCTGATGTTCATGTAAATAATGAAAGTTATGGCTATGAATGCAAAATTTGAGCACTTATTTATTGTTTGTATATGAGAAATGAATGTTTGAGAAATGAAAAGGTTATTGAGAACTGAAATTGAGAAATGTTGTGGAGATCTTGATATTGAGATTTTGTTGATGAATTGAAGTTGGGATTGTTTGGAAATTATTTGGAAGTGTTTTTAACAGGTTCTGAAGAACTGTTTTCTCCATTTTTAGCCGGTACTCTGCCGGATTTTCTTTAAAATTTTCGGAACCTCAAATAACTTATGATTTCAATAAATGACTTAAATGAGTTATCTTTCACAAATCATATTCAAAAACATGATATAAATTAATTAAGGTATATTAGAGTGTGCCGATACACCGTGTGGCATTACTTACTCGGGTATACTATACACGGGTAAGGGGTGTCACATTTAGTGGTATCAGAGCACGGTTTAGGCGTTTCTGGGCCTAGATTGAGTCCATACCATGCATTGCATTTGTAAGAGTCGAGGTGACACTAATGCATATCTGTTGTCTTTGTTAAATAGGATATGGACCCTTCATCTCAGAGGGCAGTTGAGGAGGAAGTGGAGAGTCATGCTCCACCTGCAGCAGCTGAGACTGGGGGTAGGGGAGAACCTACTCCACCAGCTCAAGCAGAGCCTGCTCAGCCTCCACAGGCCATGTTCCAGCAAATGGCCGATTTCTTTAGACAAATGGCCAGAGTAATGCCAACACCACCACCACCTCCACCTCCACAGTAGAAATCACACCTGGAAAGGCTAAGAAAGTTTGGAGCAGTGGACTTTTTCGGTAAGAGAGAAGATGACTCTGCATGCGTAGAATTGGTTGAACAGAACGGGCAGAGTTCTAAAACAACTCCACTGCACCCCAGAGCAAAACCTAGAGGCTGCCATATCCCTGTTGCAAGATGATGGCTACGAATGGTGGGATACTGTGTCCAGTGAAGTGCAGTCAGAAGCTATAACTTGGGACTTCTTTTTCTCAGAATTCAAGAAGAAATATGTGGGTACTGTATACCTGGAAGAGAGAAGAAGAGAGTTCATTAATCTGAGGCAGAGACAGCTATCAGTGGCCGAGTATGAGAAGGAATTCGTCCAATTAAGCCGCTATAGAAGGGAGATAGTCCCTAATGAAGCTGAAAGATGTAAGAGATTTGAAGAGGGACTAAATGACAACATAAAGATCCAGCTCACTGCCTTGGGAATCACATAATTTAGCAAGTTAGTGGAAGCTGCAATAAGGGTTGAAAAAGTGAGAATCAATGAGCAAACCAGAAGGGATAGACAGCAGAAAAGGGGCCTAGGTCAGTCTAGCTCATCTCCTGCACCTGGGAAGAAGTTCAGAGGTCCATTTGTATAGAGTTCGGGTCAGCTACAAGGTCGTGGTCGCCTCGGGCCCAGTTACGATTCACCCCTAGGAGAGGTCAGTCCACACCATCAGTGGGCAGCTCTCCAGGGATGGGGTTCAGGGGACCAGCCCCAACATTGTCTGCATGTCCGCACTGCCTGAAATGGCATAAGGGGGAATGTTGGAGAGTGACTGGTGCCTGCTTAAGATGTGGGTCGACAGAGCATCAGCTGAGGAACTGCCCACACAGAACTACTACAGCTGCTCCAACACAAGCAGATAGACATGCTCCTGCACCATAGAGGGGTAGAAAATCTGGTAAATCAGAGGCAGTGGGACCATCACAGAGGCTCAGATCCGAGCCACAGAGAGGCCGATAATGCACCACCCGCGAGCCTATGCCATTAGAGCTCAGGAGGAGCAAGATGCCCCGGACGTCATCAGAGGTATGTTCTCCCTCTACAATACACCTGTGCATGCATTGGTGGATCCAGGATCCACTCATTCATACATCGGCATCAACCTACCCGTAGAAAGGGGGATACTAGTAGGGGAAAGTGACCAAGACATTCTGGTCACTAATCCATTGGGCCATAGTGTAGTGGTGAACAAAGTATACAAGGGTTGCCCGTTAAGGATTCAGGGGTATGAATTCTTGGCAGACTTGATTGAGTTGCCTTTCCATGAGTTTGACGTGATTTTGGGAATGGACTGGTTGTCACGTCATCAGGCAATAGTTGATTGCAATTGAAGAGAATTTCCTTGAAAACTCCTGGGGGTAATGAGATCACAGTTGTGGGGGAAAGGACAGATTTCTTGTCCAATGTCATCTCAACCATAGTTGCAAGAAAAATGATGAGAAAAGGCTGTGAAGCCTACCTAGCACATGTGGTGGATACTAGGCAGGCTAAGCCAAATCTAAGTGATATACTCACAGTAAGAGACTTCCCAGAGGTATTTCCTGAAGAATTGCCTAGTTTGCCACCAGAAAGGGAAGTTGAATTTGCTATTGAGACATCGCAGAACAAAGACCCATTTCCATTGCTCCTTATAGGATGGCACCCACTGAATTGAGGGAGTTGAAAACTCAGTTGCAAGAGTTGCTTGATAAGGGTTCATACGCCCCAGTGTGTCACCGTGGGGAGCCAGTGCTGTTTGTGAAAAAGAAGGATGGGACTTTGAGGCTATGCATTGATTACCGGCAGTTGAATAAAGTGACTGTGAAGAACAAATATCCGTTGCCTAGAATTGATGATCTGTTTGATCAGTTGAAGGGAGCAGGAGTATTTTCTAAAATTGAACTCAGATCAGGGTATCATCAGTTGAGGGTGAAGGATGTAAATGTGCCCAAGACTGCATTCAGGACCCGATATGGGCATTATGAGTTTCTGGTGATGCTCTTTGGCCTAACAAATTCACCAGCGGCATTTATGGACCTTATGAACCGCATCTTCCATCCATACCTAGATCGGTTCGTAGTGGTCTTTATTGATGATATTTTGGTGTATTCCAAGACCAGTGAAGAACATGATGAGCATTTGAGGATTGTTCTGCAAACCCTGAGAGAAAAGAAGCTGTATGCTAAGTTGTCCAAGTGTGACTTTTGGTTGAATGAGATTGCATTCCTTGGACACATAGTGTCAGCTGATGGGATCAGGGTGGATCCCAAGAAAATAGAAGCAGTGATGGAATGGAAGCCTCCTAGAAATACAACTGAGGTCAGAAGCTTCTTGGGGCTAGCTGGGTATTACAGAAGATTTGTGAAGGGATTTTCCTTAATAGCTGCTCCAATGACCAAGTTGTTACACAAGAATGTCAGATTTGACTGGAATGACAAGTGTCGCACTGCTTTGAGAAGTTGAAGACTATGTTGACAGAGGCACCGCAGTTAACACAGCTAGTGTCGTGAAAGGACTTCGTGGTCTACAAAGTGATGCCTCTCATAATGGGTTAGGTGTGTATTGATGCAAGAGGGGAAGGTGGTCGCTAATGCTTCCAGCGGCTAAGGCCACATGAGCAGTAATTACCCTACCCATGATTTAGAGCTTGCGCAATTATCTTCGTGACCAAGATATGGAAGCATTACTTGTATGGTGAAAAGTGCTACATTTACACAGACCACAAAAGCCTGAAATATTTGCCAACCCAGAAGGAGCTCAACCTTAGACAGAGACGATGGATTGAGTTCCTGAAGGACTATGATTGTGTGATTGACTACCATCCTGGGAAGGCAAATGTAGTTGCTGATGCTTTGAGCAGAAAGTCCATCACAACTTTGAGATCATTGAATGCCCGTCTATCTTTGGTTCGAGATGGAGCTATTTTGGCTGAGTTGCAAGTGAGGCCAAACCTGCTACAGCAGATTTTAGATGGGCAAAAGGCAGATGGAAAGTTAATGGCCATTATGAGCAAAATCTCAGAGGGAAAAGCAACTGACTATGACGTAAAGGCAGATGGGTGTTTGTATTACAAAGGAAGACTGTGTGTACCAGATGATGGGGAATTGAAGGCCAGTATTCTAAAAGAGGCACACACCAGTGTATATGCTATGCACCCAGGAAGTACAAAGATGTATCATGATTTGAAGCTTCAGTATTGGTGGCCTGGTATGAAGAAAGACATAGCTGACTATGTGACTAAATGTTTGACATGTCAGCAAGTCAAGGCAGAACATCAAGTTCCATCGGGTTTGCTACAGCCTATACGCATACCTGAATGGAAATGGGATCGGGTCACCATGGATTTTGTAAGTGGTCTACCTCTCACCCGAAAGAAACATGATGCAGTATGGGTGATAGTTGATAGATTGACAAAGTCAAGACACTTTCTCGCGATTAGGACCGACTACTCACTGGAAAAGTTAGCAGAATTGTATATCAGTGAGATAGTTAGACTGCATGGAATTCCACTTTCCATCATATCTGAGCGAGACCCAAGGTTCACATCGAGATTTTGGAAGAAGTTGCATGAGTCCTTGGGTACACAACTCCACTTCAGCACAGCTTTCCATCCTCAGACGGATGGGCAATCCGAAAGAGTAATCCAGGTAAATAATTGAAACCAATGGAATTGATACAAATATTGAATTGAAATGATAAAAATAACATGAAATATATGTCAGGTCCTTGAGGATATGCTGAGGAGTCGTGTCATTGAGTTTGAGGGAAGTTGGGATAGATACCTCCCACTGGCAGAATTTGCATACAACAATAGCTACCAAGCTAGCATCCAAATGGCTCCATATGAAGCAATGTATGGGAGGAAATGTAGAACTCCAGTGTGCTGGACTGAATTGGGCGAAGACAAACTGGTAGGGCCAGACCTGGTGAAACAGACTGAGGAGAAGGTAAAACTAATCAAAGCTAATCTGAAGGTTGCCTCAGATAGACAGAAATCCTATGCCGACCTGAAGAGAAAAGAAATAGATTATGCGGTTGGCAACAAAGTGTTCCTCAAGGTGTCACCGTGGAAGAAGGTATTGAGGTTTGGAAGGAAAGGTAAGTTAAGCCCTTGGTTCATTGGCCCATATGAAGTCATTGAACGTGTGGGTCCAGTGGCCTATAGGCTAGCTTTACCTCCAGAGCTGGACAAGATCCACAATGTGTTTCACGTATCCATGCTCAGAAGATACCGCTCAGATCCTTCACATGTCATCTCCAGGGAAGAAATTGAAATACAGCCGGATTTGACATATGAAGAAGCACCTATACGGATTCTGGCTCGGGAAGTGAAAGAGTTGAGAAATAAGCAGATTTCACTGGTGAAAGTACTTTGGAGGCACCACAACACCGAGGAGGCAACTTGGGAAAGTGAAGAGACGATGAGGCAACAGTTCCCTCAACTGTTTGCATCAGGTAAATTTCGAGGACGAAATTTAAATTAGAGGGGAAGAGTTGTAACACCCTCCCGGTAGCAACTCCATACATTCTACTGTTCCGGTGACCGGTGTTGGTCCGGACAGCTAGAACGTCCGAAAAAATATTTAAATTAAAGTCAGGAACCATAATTAACTCAAATATTAATAAGAAAAATTTAGGAAAAGTTTTAGAAATAAAATACAACCAAGTTAAACGAGCCGGTGCCCAAGCGATGGGTAACCAGAGGGAAGTTGCGGTTCTCGCAACGAGGAGCCCTAGACCCGGGGGAAAAATTATAAAATAATTTTTGGGACTCCAGAGAAGGGTCATTGAGGTTCCTATGGTATTAGAATTCCAAGAAAATACCTAGAAAAATTTTTCAATCGGTACAGACAATTTTGACCCGTTAAGCCAAACGGAGGGCATTTTGGTCATTTCGCCTTCAGAGGTGATTTTTGGCCGTCTTGTCCAGTTGAGTAAATAATTAATATGACATAAAATATGAATAAACATTACTAGAAATTAAATTGAAAATGAGTAGTGAAGAAAAGAAAAGAAAATGAGGAAAAGGATTATTTATGACATCATGGTGATGTCATTACGAAAACTATAACCAATCACAATTAAGCAACCATTTGACTAACTAATAAAAGAGATAATTGAGACCAAGAAATAAAAAAAAAAAAGAAAAAAACCAGCAGCCACCTCTTTCCCCAAACCAGCCGAAACCCTTGCCCATTCTTCCTCCCTCCATTGTTGCTCAAATTGAGCTTGAAATCTCCCAACATCCAACCATAAAATCCTAAGTCACCTTCACTAAAATTAATCTACACATCCTAAGGAAGCTCTAGGCAGCCACAAAGAGGAGAAATTCTAAGGAAAATACAAGTCCAAGAAGTGCCACTTAAAGGTTAGTGCATATACACACCTAAAGCTCTTTATTTCTATGCTAAGGGACTTAAAATAAGTAAGGAATTGTAACTAAAATTAAAAAAAATTATGTGTATGTATGCCATGCATTTCGGCAGCCCTATTGAAGGAATAAAAATGGAGTGTTTCATGGACTTAGAGTGAACTAGAGCTTAGGTTTAAAGTGTATACATATATATATATATAGAGAATGAAAGAGTTAATTAGGGAAATTGTGAAAACTTTGAAATTTAGCTAGGGTTTAGTAATGAAAATTTGACTTGGCTTATGAAATGGTTAAAGAACATTTTAATGGTCAATTAGTGACCATTTGAGGTATGTTGACCATAAATTGGACTGAAAAATGGCATGGCAAAGTGGAATGGTAGGCTGCCTAAAGACAGCAGCATGGTGGCTGAGATTCCAGCCCACTTACACAGCCATAACTTTGTCTGTGTAGGTCCAATTGGTGTTTGGCCAATTGGACATGAAACTAGGTTTATAATGGCACATTTTTGCTGAAGAAACCATGCCCAAAAGACCAAAGCAAGAGGACCAAAAGTTGGTCCCAATCCGGATACCCTGCAACAGCACCTGCAGAAATGACCAAATGAACAGTAACTGTTCATTTGGCCATAACTTACTGTACATATGGTCAATTGACCTGAAATTTTTACAGAAACAATTTGAGACATAGAAAAACAACTTTCATGAAGAAACCTATCCCAAATTATGGCCATAACCTATTCAAAAATGCAATCACAATCACTGTTCATGGTACTGTAGATTTGGTAATTCTGCAGTTTTGGAAATCCGGCCAGCTGTGGTTTTTGGACCATATCTAGAGCTACAAAACTCCAAATGTAGTGATTCAAAAAAGGAAATTCAACTAGACAAAATAAGGAACAACTTTCATGTTTGCCATTTCTTCAAATTCCCACTCTAACAGTGCCTAATAGAACAGTAAACTTAGGCTTCAAAAACTGAAATTTCTGCCCTCTTGGTTTTAAGTTAGAAATGGTAATGGTGACCAATCCCAACAAGTTTTAAATACAAAATGTGGTATGTTGGGAGTGCCAAAACCAATGTACCTAATTTTTACCTAAAAGTCAACATTTTTGTTGACCAAAGAGGTGAATAGTGACACCGAAACTTGAAATTCACAAATTGAAGAATTTAAAAGTTTCCAATGCCCTAGTATACCTAACAAGATTGGTTTGGATAGTTTGGCATACCAATAGGGTTCAGTTAGCAGTACTTCACATGGCAATATGCCATTCTGTGATTTTATGGCTTTTAGCCATTCTGACCTTGTATTGAGCTTTGGCCTTGTGCCTGATGTTATCACAGCTTGTTAGCTGTTCTGTTGCACACCGGAAGATGCATATGTGACCAATGGTGTGACGGCCCGAGGTACTTGATACCCAGTGCCAGTTTACCCGTTATCCAGTCTAGTCATCTAGTGTAGGTTACTTGGGCAACCAAATGAATGAAAGTGGACAAAGATAATGAAATAATGGATACACCAATACCAAACAAAGAAATCATACACATTCTATACATACTTATTTTCTACTATTTTCTTTTATTATACTATTGCACCACTAAGCATTATTGCTTAGCGCGTTGCTTTTGCCACACGTAGGTACTGGAGATACAGATCGTGAGCCCAGTAGACCGCAGACTTGGTGAGTCTGTCCGGTAGTTCTGCACAGTGTCCGTGTCACCTCAACTTCTGCAGTGCATTGGTAGGACACTAGGTGTCATTTTGGTGTTTTGTAGCTAATTTTTACTTTCTCATGTGTATTTGAACTTATGTAATCTATTCTGATGTTCATGTAATTAATGAAAGTTATGGCTATGAATGCAAAATTTGAGCATTTATTTATTGTTTGTATATGAGAAATGGATGTTTGAGAAATGAAAAGGTTATTGAGAACTGAAATTGAGAAATGTTGTGGAGATCTTGATATTGAGATTTTGTTGATGAATTGAAGTTGGGATTGTTTGGAAATTATTTGGAAGTGTTTTTAACAGGTTCTGAAGAACTGTTTTCTCCATTTTTAGCCGGCACTCTGCCGGATTTTCTTTAAAATTTCCGGAACCTCAAATAAATTATGATTTCAATAAATGACTTAAATGAGTTATCTTTCACAAATCATATTCAAAAACATGATATAAATTAATTAAGGTATATTAGAGTGTGCCGGTACACCGTGTGGCATTACTTACTCGGGTATACTGTACACGGGTAAGGGGTGTCACAATATATTGGTAACATTAGAATTGACTCATTTAGAGTACATCAAGGGTCAACATTATAGGTTGACTAATGAAATGAATTAAAAGGAATAGTGCCAAGAAAATTTAAATATTGGATTTTATTGTTAGAAACAAATTCATTGAGTACTGAAACACTTTAAATTGTGTGTTTCAATTGAAAAGGATATTGAGAAGCATATGGAACACTGAGTCAGGGCCAAGAGGCATATATCAAAGGTTTGTGCACAATAATTTTGATTTCTCATTTTCTACTTAAAAATTTAATTGAACATTATAGTTTTAAATTGTGTTTGTGCACAATACTTTTTATATTCATTGCTTTTACCAGAAAATTTATTTGGATAAATGAGTTATAAATAATTTTTTATTGTTTTGGCTTTGGGAATCTTAATTGGAAATTATTGTGTTGCCTACTTTGCAAATGGAAAATTTGAGATAAAATATGATTTGTTATTTGTATGAAATATTTAAATATTGTGATTTGGAATTGTTTTGATTCACATTTGGCATGGCAATACTACTATGTTCCTCCTCCATTTATGGGGTGAGTGTGATTATATTCCTCCCTCTTTGACTTGCTAGTCTAAGGTGAGTGTGGATGAGTACTCATTACCTAGCTAGCTTCCTCCCTCATTGATTTTGATTAGTGGGGTGAGTGTGCCTTATCGTGGTGTACAACATAGCATGTTCGGAAAAGTTTATGTCATGACCTATGTTGTGTTATTAATTGGCAAAACTGTGTTACTCAGTTATTTGATCAAATTGTATTATTGATTGGCAAAACTGTATTACTCAGTTATTTGATCAAATTGTGTTATTGATTGGCAACATTGTGTTATTCAATTGTTTGATCAAATTTGTGTTATATGAGCTTTGAAAAAATTGTGAATTGATTGGATTGTAAATTGTCAACAAAAGTTTTACATACCGAATTTTAAATTGTTATTGTGCACCACTGAGTAAATTTTACTCAGCGATAGCTTTTTCATTGATGTCGCAAGTAGACAGACAGACAGAGCAGCAGAGTAGGCTGCTTGTACCACATTTTGAGATTTCACCGGGTATATTGAGTATACCATATTTTGTAGTTTTTGTTGTAATGTGTTTGCACTGTATGTATGTATTGTACTTGGTCTTGAGCAGTTGTAAACTAAAATTGTAAATTATTTTGGCTTGTAAAAGTATTGTGATAAATTTATCTTGTCTCAGCTTTTGGAAACAGTGGAGAATTGATTGTTGAACTGAGTTGATAATGTTGAGAAATTTATTGTGTTGAACAAATTATTGGAGCTTGGGATTGAGGAATTATATATTTGAAGTGCTTTTTAAAGGTTTTTGAAGAACTGTTTTATTCAAAATATAGATGGCACTCTGCCAAAATTTTTAGAAAAATTATTAATACTTCAAATCTGTTATTTGGTTTCACTTCAGTTAAAGAAATTTCTAACACCTGTCAATAGTGCTCACCACTGTAAAAAGAAGGAAGGAAAGTTTTAAAATCCCTTGTAGTGTATTTAATGGGTTATCAGTAGACGAAGTTGGTAATTCATTAGGTATACTATGGGATCATGTTATGCCTTACAGAGGGTTAGAGTGTGATATATATCAAACTTCCAATAGCCGAAGCATATGGAATCCTGGCCATTTTATCTCTTTCTTCAGGTGTCTTTGGAGACATCTCTTTAGAAAGGTGGATACTATGTCTCACTAGTAACAATCCTCTCTTGGAATCAAGCATGTTAAACCTCTTTAACACCTTTTCTAAGTATAGACTTTGGGATAAACTAATTATTCTTTTCGCTCTATCTCTATGGATGCAAATCTCAAGAATATAGGTTGCCTCCCCTAAGTCTTTCATGGAGAATGTATTTGACAACCATACCTTTATAGTTGTCAATATACTTGTGTTATTACCTATCAACGAAATATCATCCACATATAAGACAAGGAAAGTGACAGCACTATTACTAGCCTTCTTATATACATATGGCTCATCCTCATTTTTGATAAAACTAAATAACTTAATGGCTTCATCAAAACAGATGTTTCAACTCCTCGAAGCTTGTTTTAACCCATAAATGGATCACTTTATCTTACGCACTTTGGAACCATCTTGGGATTCAAAACCCCTAGGTTGTTCCATGAAAATGTTTTCTTTAATGTATCCATTGAAAAACGCTATTTTGACATCCATCTGCCAATTTTCATAATTCTAATATATAGTTATTGCTAATAGAATCCTAATTGATTTAAGCATGGCAATAAGAAAGAAAGTCTCCTCATAGTCGATTCCTTACCTTTAGCGAAACCCTTTCGCTACTAGCCTTGCCTTATAGGTCTCTACCTTTCCATCAGAATCAATTTTCTTATTAAAAACCCATTTGTTCCCTATACGTACAATACCTTCAGGTGGGTCAACAAGATCCCAAACTTGATTCTTATACATGGAATCAATCTCGGATTTCATAGCATCAATCCATTTTGAAGAGTCTATATCTGATATAGCTTCTTCATAGGTAAGTGCATCATCTCCATGATATACTTCTTCATGAGTAGACAACTCTTGTTCTTCTTTATGAAGGAAATCATATCTCACTGGTGGGTGAGATACCCTGGTTGATCTACGAGGAACGACTGTAGATGTTTCATCAATAGGTGTAGGTTGACTAGATGGATCTATATCCATCTGATCTATTGGTTAGTCAGAATTCTCCAATTCTAACTCTATTTGCCTTCCTTTACCTCCTTCTTGAACAAACTATTTTTCAAGAAATATGGCATCTCTACTTACCACAACCTTTTGTTATGTAAAAATAACAAAACTATCTTTTGGATATCCAAAACTATCTTTTGGATATCCAACAAATCGATCCTTTTATTATCTGGTTCCTAATTTATCATTGTTCAGCTTTTTGACATAAGCTGGACAATCTCAAATCTTAACATGCTTAAGACATGGTTTTCTTTCATGCCATATCTCATAAGGTATGGAAGATACGAATTTTGATGGAATCCTATTCAAAATATACAAAGCTGATTTTAATGCAAATCCCTAAAAAAAGAGATTGGCATATCAGTATAGCTCATCATACTTCATACCATCTCCAATAAGGTACGATTTCTCCTTTTAGATACACCGTTCAGCTGTGGTGTTCCTAGAGGAGTCAGCTGGGAAACAATGCCATGCTCTCTCAAGTATTCATCAAATTCAATACTCATGTATTCATCTCCACGATCTGATCGAAGAGCTTTAATACTTTTTCCTATTTGATTTTCTACTTCAGATTTAAATTCTTTGAACTTTTCAAAGGATTCATGTTTGTATTTCATCAAATACAAATGCCTAAACCTTGGTTTATCATCAGTAAAGGTAATAAAATAATGAAAACCTCCTCTAGCCATTTCCCTAAATGGGCCACATACATCACTATATATTAGTTCCTAAATATTTTCAGCTCTTAGTCCTTATCCAACAAAGGGTGATCTAGTCATTTTATCCTAAAGGCAGGATTCACAAGTTGGAGTAGGCTCAGAGCCCAATGAGAATAAAATCCTCATTTTCTCCAGTTTTGCACTGCAACATGACCTAATCTTAAGTGCCAAATATATTTTGAACTTGAGTTGATTTTCATCATGGCATTGCATTCTTTTAGATTGCTATATTCTGGGTAGTTTCTTTTCCAGTGCCCATCCTACTAGTAGTGAAAACACTTTTCTTTGCCTCCATTAGCTTTAGTCTTCCCTTTCTGTTTAGCTATTTTCTTCGAAGGACCAAGAATCTGTTAGTAGTATACCCTAGAGCATATCATTTAGTATGTATCTTGTACATATTTTATTAATAAAAGGCATTTCCACTTTTCCGTTTACATAATATATTTATGTGTAATAGAAAAGGTCCATTGATATTTTGTTAGAAATATTATTCTTAAGTTGTTAAGAATATGAGTGACAATATTTCTAGCACAAAGTATCATAAATAGGTTCACAATCAAGGATACTTCATAATAAGGACATGACTTATCCAGAAAGATTGTATTCATATTTGTTCCCAAGTTATTTATATGAGATATAAATAAGATGGAATGGTGAGTCTCATGCCATATAACAAACATGATAGGCACTTATACATGATAAGTAGGCCGAACCAGTGACACTTATGACAAGCACATGGAGTTTACTCTTGTCACTGTTTTGTCATAAATCATATCAGTGCATATAATCTTTAGACCTGAGATAGCACAGTTATCTTGTATATAGGTAGTTTGAGTTTGATACTGCTTTCATACTTGTACTGTGTATGGGTATATGGGCATGTGTTGGCTCCTACTAGTTATATATGGAGGTAGGTGTTGATCAAGATGGAATCTGTTCCTCTAAGTAAATAGAGATAAAATCCTATGTTCATTTAATTGTTCTTGATGTTTCAAGTTCCTGGCCAGGACAGATAGATTTATTCAGAAAAGAGTTTCTGATGAGAAAAATCTTTTAATTAAGAACTGGAATTAAAAGAGAACATAATATTCATAGCAAATGGAGTTTGACATAAACCATGACTCCAGCTTGAGTTGGGATTTTGTAACAGAGAGATTCTAGTGCATGGTAACATATGATTATAGGTTCATTTAAGGTAAATCTTATTACTAATTGGGTGGCCATGGCATGCTATGCTAGGTATTAACCATTGTCTATGAGGTTCATAAAATGATTTAGAGAAATCATTTATGGTAAGAAAGAGTTCTGATGATTTTAAGAGTTGATATCATGTCTCATTGCCAATTAGTAATGAGCCTAGTAAGTCACACACATACACAAGTTATCACCTATTTAAATATGATTTAATTAATTAATTAAAGAGTTTAATTGATTAATTAAATAGGTTTGGTTTGCAATTAAATTGCAAAGTCCCTAGCATGACTTGAAACCAAATCTAGATTATTGGATGTGTAGTATAAATTAAATTTATATTTAAAGTGTTTAAATATGAATTTAATTGATGAGAAATTAATTAATAGAGATTAATTAATTAATTTATATTTGATATAAATTAATTAGAAGAAGAAAATAATTATTTTGGGTTAAGAACTCAAAATTAAGACACGAGGGCATTTTGGTCATTTTGCGGTGACACGTGGCACCATGAGATGGTGACACATGGCATAACACATAAGCTTGCCAAATATTTTTAATTATGTAAGATGATTAAAATCAAGATTAAATATAGGTTTGACACTTGGCACAATGTGATTGGGTCACTTAAACCTAGAGCTAATCAAAAGGTGACATGTGGCTAGGGTTTAATGTGTTAACCTAGCTATTTAAGTGGGGTTATGAAAAGAAAACACAACCAGCAGCCTCTCCTCTCAATTGTCACGCCACTTTGAGCCTCTCCAGCTATTTCTCTTCATCTCTCATCAATTCAAAGAGATTAGCCATCAATCTCTTGAATTAAGAACACTAGAAATTGTTTCTAGTGTCCTGTTTACATCTCTAATCTCTTAAAAGGCAGAACTTGAATTTCTAACAAATAGAAAAGGCTTTAGAAGCTGTTCAAGGGCTGCCATAGGTGTTCTTAGTGTGGACAAGCTAGAGGGACAACATCTGGTGTCCTGAAGACGAATCTCAAAGGCGCATACGCCGCAAAGACATCAAGGGGTTAGTGTAATCATTCTTGATTTAATCTAGGGTTCTAAAATTAATCAGATTAATTTTAAAATCTTAAATGGCAAATACATATCCAAAAACATATTAAAAGAGTTTTAATATGTTGTTTATCATTGAAATCAAGTAGATAAAAATAAATCTTGCATGGTGCATGTGACCCTAGGTGAAATTTTTTAATTCAATGGTATAATCTTGTGTTTTTCACGCTTCCGTTCCTTCAATTGGTATCAGAGCCACTATATTTGCCATTTAGATTGTTGATTATATAATTTAATTGTGTGTTTGATCATGAGATCAAGAGATTCATTGCTGGTTGGATCAAGAGGTGTGGCGGCACACATGGTGAAGCCACCATTGGTGGCGGCAACAATGGTTCCTTGGGTGGTTCAAGGTTTGGCTTTTAATTCTGCAATTGTTGTATGATCTAAGGTCTATTCTTTGACTAATTAAAGTGTTTAATTAGTTGTTTTAATCACACAATTAAATTATGATTCAAATCAGAATTTTAAAAATTGTTTGAATGTGATTCAAATCTGAATTTTAAAAGTTGTTTGAATGTGATTCAAATCTGAATTTTTAAAGTTGTTTGAATCATATTTAAATTTGATTTTTTAAAATTGATTCAATAAAATTCAGATCTGATTTTTTTAAAAATATTTGAATGTGATTCAAATCTGATTTTTTAAAAAATGTTTGAATGTGATTCAAATCTGAATTTTTGAAGTTGTTTGAATATGATTCAAATCTGAATTTTTAAATTTGTTTGAATGAGATTCAAATCTGAATTTTTAAATTTATTTGAATCATATTCAAATCTGGATTTTTAAGTTGAATATGAGATATTCAATTTAATTTAAGAATGTATGTTTTATTTAATTGTTAAATAGTGATATGCATGATGGATGATCATGGACTATAAAAGACCAATGTGATTGGATTTATTTCTTTTATGTTTCTTTGGGATTGTAAATTAATTAATTTATTTTAATTTATTTTGGGCATGTATTATTAAGTTTGTAATATTTTTGGGTTGTAATTTCATTTATTTAAGTTCTTGTAAATTCGCCTTGGTATGCCAAGGATTACTATGTAATATTGGATTGCAAGAAGTTCAAGGAGGTCAAGAGCATTGGTGGGACCAGTGGGAGGAATTCAATATCAAGTGTTGATTATGTACTCCTTCAGCAACTCTTGTAAAATGAATGAATGAAATGCACGTAGGAATGCCCTGATTCAATTCTTGGTGGCTCAGAATTGAATCCCTTAGAAAGTCCATTATCATACCATATTTACTGCTTATCCATGAATGCATGAGATGTATGGGAATGTATGCAATTATATGATATATGCATGCTAAATGGATAATGTGCAAAGTGAGACCTTAATAGTAATTAGAATGACCATAAAATCTTCCAAACAAATGATTAAGTTGGAAATGCTATAATTAAAGTAATTATAACATAGGCCCTCCATTGGGGCAATTATTTTAAGAAATTTTAAATAGTTGCATGAGATGCAATTAATTTAAGAGATTTTCTTAAGAATAATTGTTAAGCATGAGATGTTGTAAATATGTAAATGGTTTGGTGGCCAATATTGGATGTACCTGAGGACATTAAAATTATTTGCATAATTACTGGCTCAATGGGATCAACTTAACTAATGCAAGATAAGTCAATAATGGATGTACCTGAGATTTTGAGCATTAGGGGCTAGCAAAAGGATTGAACCTCACATGAGATGTGATGGGCAAGGAGTTGCTCACTTATAGTTTATTGTAATTCCAATAATGGATGTACCTGAGGATGATCAATAGAATTATAAGAATTCAATCACCCACTAGAAATCCATCCAACTAGGATTTCCGTTTTCTACTTTGGAAGTGTAGGATTCGCTAAGTTAGTGGGAGGACCAATTTGATTAAAAGACCATAATCATTTTGGTTAATTACATGATACATTTACTAATTAATCTGGTTATTTTCTGCAGTTAATTTTCTGATAAAAATGAGCACAAAACAACCACCACCATCCAATATCCTTGCAAGCATACTTGATCACAATAGGTTGACAGGACCTAATCTTTCTGATTGGCTAAGAAATTTGAAACTTGTCCTGAACCTTGAACATATAGGATATGTTCTAGATTCAAATGTTCCTGGTCCCTTACCTCCAGAGGCCACACAAGAGGAACATGAAACTTTGGACAAGTGGAAGGAGCATGATATGAGAGCTAAGTGTTACATGCTTGCTTCTATGAGTAATGAGTTACAGAAGCAACATGAGAACATGCAGAGTGCGAGTGAGATCCTCCTTCACCTACAAGAGTTGTATGGTGAGCACAGCAGGAATGCTAGGTATGAGATATCTAGACAGCTATTCCGTATGAGGATGTCTGAGGGACAGAATGTTGGGGACCATGTCCACAAGATGATTCGGCTGATTGAGCAGTTGGAACATCTTGACTTCAACATGGATTTCCAACTACAGACGGATTTGATCCTTCAGTCCCTTCATGAGTCTTTTGGGAATTTTGTGACAAATTTCCATATGACTAGACAGGAATGCACCTTAGCTGGTTTACTCAACATGCTGGTTATTGCCAAAAAGAATATGCCAGGCAATAAAGGAAAAGAGGTAGCTTTGGTTGCATCTTCTTCTATTGGAAAGTCCAACAAGAAGAAGGGCAATAAGAAAAAGAAACCTCAGATTCCTGGTCCTTCCAAGAAAATAGCTAAACAGAAAAGGAAGACTAAAGCTGATGAAGGCAAAGGAAAGTGTTTCCACTGCCAACAAGAAAGTGTTTCCATTGCCAATAGGAAAGTGTTTCCATTGCCAGTAAGAAAGTGTTTCCACTGGCCAGAGTATAGCAATCTAAATGAATGCAATGCCGTGGTGAAAACCAACTCAAGTTCAAAATATATTTGGCACTAAAGGTTATGTCATGTTGCAGAAGATAGGTTTGCAAAATTGGAGAAAATGGGGATTCTATCCTCATTGGGCTCTGAGCCTACTCCAACTTGTGAATCTTGCCTTCAGGGTAAAATGACTAGATCACCCTTTGTTGGACAAGGGCTAAGAGCTGAAAATATTTTGAAGCTAATACATAGTGATGTATGTGGTCCATTTAAAGAAATGGCTAGAGGGGGTTTTCATTATTTTATTACCTTTACTGATGATAAATCAAGGTTTGGGTATTTGTATTTGATGAAATACAAACATGAATCTTTTGAAAAGTTCAAAGAATTTAAATCTGAAGTAGAAAATCAAACAGGAAAGAATATTAAAGTTCTTCGATCAGATCGTGGAGGTGAATATTTGAGTACTGAATTTGATGAATACTTGAGAGAGCATGGCATTGTTTCTCAGCTGACTCCTCCAGGAACGCCACAACTGAATGGTGTATCTGAAAGGAGAAATCGTACCCTATTGGATATGGTACGTAGTATGATGAGCTATACTGATATGCCAATCTCCTTTGGGGATTTGCATTAGAATCGACTTTATATATTCCGAATAGGATTCCATCAAAATCGCTTTCTTCCACACCTTATGAGATATGACATGGAAGAAAACCAAGTCTTAAGCATGTTAAGATTTGGGGTTGTCCAAATTTATATCAAAAAGTGAACAACGATAAATTGGAGACCAGATCGTAAAGAGGTCGATTTGTTGGATATCCAAAAGATAGTTTTGGATATTATTTTTATTTGCCTACTTCACAAAAGGTTGTGATAAGTAGAGATGCCACATTTCTTGAACAAATGCTTTGTTCAAGAAGGAGGCAAAGGAAGGCAAATAGAGTTAGAATTGGAGAATTCGACCAACCAATGCATCGATGGATATAGATCCATCTAGTCAACCTATACCCATTGATGAAACATCTACACTGTTCCTCGTAGAACAACTGTGGTATCTCACCCACCACTGAGATATGGTTTTCTTCATGAAGAAGAACAAGAGTTGTCTACTCATGAAGAAGTAGATCATGGGGATGATCCACTTACCTATGAAGAAGCTATATCAGATATAGACTCTTCAAAATGGATTGAAGCTATGAAATTCGAGATTGATTCCATGTATAAGAATTAAGTTTGGGATCTTGTTGACCCACCTGAAGGTATTGTACCTATAGGGAACAAATGGGTTTTCAAGAAGAAATTTGGTTCTGATGGAAAGGTAGAGACCTATAAGGCAAGGCTAGTAGCGAAAGGGTTTCGCAAAAGGCAAGGAATAGACTATGAGGAGACTTACTCTCATGTTGCCAAGATTAAATCAATTAGGATTTTAATAGCAATAATGCATACTATGATTATGAGATTTGGCGGATGGATGTCAAAATGCTTTTCTCAATGGATACATTGAAGAAAACATTTTCATGGAACAACCTAGGGGATTTGAATCCCAAGATGGTTCCAAGGTATGCAAGCTAAAGCGATCCATTTATGGGTTGAAATAAGCTTCGAGGAGTTGGAACATCCGTTTTGATGAAGCCATTAAATCCTTTGGTTTTATCAAAAATGAGGATGAGCCATGTGTATATAAGAAGGTTAGTGACAGTGCTATCATTTTCTTTGTCTTATATGTGGATGACATACTGTTGATTGGTAATGATAAAGTTATGTTGACTAATATAAAGGTATGGTTGTCAAATAAATTCTCCATGATAGACTTAGGTGATGTAACCTATATTCTTGGGATTCGCATCTATAGAGATAGAGCGAAAAGAATAATTGGTTTATCCCAAAGTCTATACTTGGAAAAAGGTGTTAAAGAGGTTTAACATGCTTGATTCCAAGAGAGGATTGTTACCAGTGAGACATGGTATCCATCTTTCTAAAGAGATGTCTCCAAAGACACCTGAAGAAAGAGATAAGATGGCCAGGATTCCATATGCTTTGGCTATTGGAAGTTTAATGTATGCAATGTTGTGTACTAGGCCTGATATCGCATATCTCGTTAGTTTGACTAGCGGTATCAATCCAATCCGGTTTGGAACATCGATAGTCGTCAAGAATATTCTTAAGTACTTGAGAAGAACTAAGGATTTATTCTTGATTTATGGAGGTGAAGACTTGCAATTGAATGGTTATACTGATTCTGATTTCCAATCAGATATCGATGATAGAAAGTCTACCTCTGGATATGTGTTCATTTGTAATGGAGGTGCAGTCAGTTGGAAGAGTTCCAAGCAGAGCACGATCGCAGATTCCACTACAGAGGTGAGTATATTCTCGCATCGATGTCGCAAAGGAAGTCGCTTGGATATAGAAGTTCGTGATAGAACTTACGTAGTTCCTTCCATTGAGTCGCCAGTTCCACTACACCGTGACAATAATGGAGCAATCATACAAAGCTAAGGAACTAAGGTCTCACCCAAAATCCAAACACATAGAAAGGCACTATCACATTATCGAGATATAGTTGGGCAAGGCGATATAGTCATGCAGAAAATAACATCACCAAAAAAATTCACCGATCCATTCACTAAGCCTTTGTCACAAGCTCGCTTAGACCGACATCTTGAGAAGATGGGTCTAAGATATTGTAATGAATGGCTCTAGTGCTAGTGGGAGATTGTTAGTAGTATGCCCTAGAGCATATCATTTAGTATGTATCTTGTACATATTTTTAATAATAAAAGGCATTTCCACTTTTCCGTTTACATAATATATTTATGTGTAATAGAAAAGGTCCATTGATATTTTGTTAGAAATATTATTCTTAAGTTGTTAAGAATATGAGTGACAATATTTCTAGCACAAAGTATCATAAATAGGTTCACAATCGAGGATACTTCATAATAAGGACATGACTTATCCAGAAAGATTGTATTCATATTTGTTCCCAAGTTATTTATATGAGATATAAATAAGATGGAATGGTGAGTCTCATGCCATATAACAAACATGATAGGCACTTATACATGATAAGTAGGCCAAACCAGTGACATTTATGACAAGCACATGGAGTTTACTCTTGTCAATGTTTTGTCATAAATCATATCGATGCATATAATCTTTAAACCCGAGATAGCATAGTTATCTTGTATATAGGTAGTTTGAGTTTGATCTCGCTTTCATACTTGTCTTGTGTATGGGTATTTGGGAATGTGTTGGCTCCTACTAGTTATATTTGGAGGTAGGTGTTGATCAAGATGGTATCTGCTACTCTAAGTAATTAGAGATAAAATCCTATGTTCATTTAATTGTTCTCGATGTTTCAAGTTCTGGCAGACAGATAGATTTATTCGTAAAAGAGTTTCGATGAGAAAAATCTTTTAATCAAGAACTGGAATTAAAAGAGAACATAATATTCATAGTAAATGGAGTTTGACATAAACCATGACTCGGCTTGAGTTGGGATTTTGTAACAGAGAGATTCTAGTGCATGGTAACATATGATTATAGGTTCATTTAAGGTAAATCTTATTACTAATTGGGTGGCCATGGCATGCTATGCTAGGTGTTAACCATGGTCTATGAGGTTCATAAAATGATTTAGAGAAATCATTTATAGTAAGAAAGAGTTCTGATGATATTAAGAGTTGATATCATGTCTCATTGCCAATTAGTGATGAGCCTAGTAAGTCACACACATACACAAGTTATCACCTATTTAAATATGATTTAATTAATTAATTAAAGAGTTTAATTGATTAATTAAATAGGTTTGGTTTGCAATTAAATTGCAAAGTCCCTAGCATGACTTGAAACCAAATCTAGATTATTGGATGTGTAGTATAAATTAAATTTATATTTAAAGTGTTTAAATATGAATTTAATTGATGAGAAATTAATTAATAGAGATTAATTAATTAATTTATATTTGATATAAATTAATTAGAAGAAGAAAATAATTATTTTGGGTTAAGAACTCAAAATTAAGACACAGGGGCATTTTGGTCATTTTGCAGTGTGACACGTGGCACCATGAGATGGTGACACATGGCATAACACATAAGCTTGCCAAATATTTTTAATCATGTAAGATGATTAAAATCAAGATTAAATATAGGTTTGACACTTGGCACAATGTGATTGGGTCACTTAAACCTAGAGCTAATCAAAAGGTGACATGTGGCTAGGGTTTAATGTGTTAACCTAGCTATTTAAGTGTCGTTATGAAAAGAAAACATAACCAGCAGCCTCTCCTCTCAATTGTCACGCCACTTTGAGCCTCTCCAGCTATTTCTCTTCATCTCTCATCAATTCAAAGAGATTAGCCATCAATCTCTTGAATTAAGAACACTAGAAATTGTTTCTAGTGTCCTGTTTACATCTCTAATATCTTAAAAGGCAGAACTTGAATTTCTAATTAATAGAAAAGGCTTTAGAAGCTGTTCAAGGGTTGCCATAGGTGTTCTTGGTGTGGACAAGCTTGAGGGACAACATCTGGTGTCCTGAAGACGAATCTCAAAGGCGAGCGGCTGCAGCACATCAAGAGGTTAGTGTAATCGTTCTTGATTTAATCTAGGGTTCTAAAATTAATCAGATTAATTTTAAAATCTTAAATGGCAAATACAGATCCAAAAACATATTAAAAGAGTTTTAATATGTTGTTTATCATTGAAATCAAATAGATAAAAATAAATCTTGCATGGTGCATGTGACCCTAGGTGAAATTTTTGAATTCAATGGTATAATCTTGTGTTTTTCAAGCTTCCGTTCCTTCAGAATCTGGGGTTTCTTTTTCTTATTGCCCTACTTCTTGTTGGACTTTCTAGCAGAAGATGATGTAATCAAAGGTACCTCTTTTTCTTTATTGCCCGGCATATTATTTTGGGCAATAACCAGCATGTTGAGTAAACCAGCCAAGGTGCATTCTTGTTTAATCATATGGAAATTTGTCACAAAATTCCCAAAAGACTCAGGAAGGGACTAAAGGATCAAATCCGCTTGCAGTTGGAAATCCATGTTAAAGTTAAGATGTTCCAGCTGCTCAATAAGCCGAATCATCTTTGTGGACATGATTCCCAACATTCTGTCCCTCAGACATCCTCATGTGGAGCAACTGTCTAGATATCTCATACCTAGCATTCCTGCTATGCTCACCATACAACTCTTGTAGGTGAAGGATGTTAGTAGTATGCCCTAGAGCATATCATTTAGTATGTATCTTGTACATATTTTTAATAATAAAAGGCATTTCCACTTTTCCGTTTACATAATATATTTATGTGTAATAGAAAAGGTCCATTGATATTTTGTTAGAAATATTATTCTTAAGTTGTTAAGAATATGAGTGACAATATTTCTAGCACAAAGTATCATAAATAGGTTCACAATCGAGGATACTTCATAATAAGGACATGACTTATCCAGAAAGATTGTATTCATGTTTGTTCCCAAGTTATTTATATGAGATATAAATAAGATGGAATGGTGAGTCTCATGCCATATAACAAACATGATAGGCACTTATAAATGATAAGTAGGCCGAACCAGTGACACTTATGACAAGCACATGGAGTTTACTCTTGTCAATGTTTTGTCATAAATCATATCGATGCATATAATCTTTAGACACGAGATAGCACAGTTATCTTGTATATAGGTAGTTTGAGTTTGATCTGCTTTCATACTTGTACTATGTATGGGTATATGGGCATGTGTTGGCTCTGCTAGTTATATATGGAGGTAGGTGTTGATCAAGATGGAATCTGTTCCTCTAAGTAAATAGAGATAAAATCCTATGTTCATTTAATTGTTCTTGATGTTTCAAGTTCCTAGCCAGGACAGATAGATTTATTCAGTAAAGAGTTTCGATGAGAAAAATCTTTTAATCAAGAACTGGAATTAAAAGAGAACATAATATTCATAGCAAATGGAGTTTGACATAAACCATGACTCGGCTTGAGTTGGGATTTTGTAACAGAGAGATTCTAGTGCATGGTAACATATGATTATAGGTTCATTTAAGGTAAATCTTATTACTAATTGGGTGGCCATGGCATGCTATGCTAGGTGTTAACCATGGTCTATGAGGTTCATAAAATGATTTAGAGAAATCATTTATGGTAAGAAAGAGTTCTGATGATATTAAGAGTTGATATCATGTCTCATTGCCAATTAGTGATGAGCCTAGTAAGTCACACACATACACAAGTTATCACCTATTTAAATATGATTTAATTAATTAATTAAAGAATTTAATTGATTAATTAAATAGATTTGGTTTGCAATTAAATTGCAAAGTCCCTAGCATGACTTGAAACCAAATCTAGATTATTGGATGTGTAGTATAAATTAAATTTATATTTAAAGTGTTTAAATATGAATTTAATTGATGAGAAATTAATTAATAGAGATTAATTAATTAATTTATATTTGATATAAATTAATTAGAAGAAGAAAATAATTATTTTGGGTTAAGAACTCAAAATTAAGACACGAGGGCATTTTGGTCATTTCACGATTGTGACACGTGGCACCATGAGATGGTGACACATGGCATAACACATAAGCTTGCCAAATGTTTTTTTAATCATGTAAGATGATTAAAATCAAGATTAAATATAGGTTTGACACTTGGCACAATGTGATTGGGTCACTTAAACCTAGAGCTAATCAAAAGGTGACATGTGGCTAGGGTTTAATGTGTTAACCTAGCTATTTAAGTGGGGTTATGAAAAGAAAACACAACCAGCAGCCTCTCCTCTCATATGTCACGCCACTTTGAGCCTCTCCAGCTATTTCTCTTCATCTCTCATCAATTCAAAGAGATTAGCCATCAATCTCTTGAATTAAGAACACTAGAAATTGTTTCTTGTGTCAGTTTTGCATCGCTAAACTCTTAAAAGGCATAACTTGAATTTCTAATTAATAGAAAAGGATTTAGAAGCTGTTCAAGGGCTGCCATAGGTGTTCTTGGTGTGGACAAGCTAGAGGGACAACATCAGGTGTCCTGAAGACGAATCTCAAAGCGCAGACACGCGGCACATCAAGAGGTTAGTGTAATCGTTCTTGATTTAATCTAGGGTTCTAAAATTAATCTGATTAATTTTAAAATCTTAAATGGCAAATACAGATCCAAAAACATATTAAAAGAGTTTTAATATGTTGTTTATCATTGAAATCAAATAGATAAAAATAAATCTTGCATGGTGCTTGTGACCCTAGGTGAAAATTTTTGAATTCAATGGTATAATCTTGTGTTTTTCACGCTTCCGTTCCTTCAATTGGTATCAGAGCCACTATATTTTCCATTTAGATTGTTGATTATATAATTTAATTGTGTGTTTGATCATGAGATCAAGAGATTCATTGCTGGTTGGATCATGAGATGTGGCGTCACACATGGAGAAGCCACCATTGGTGGCGGCAACAATGGTTCCATGGGTGATTCAAGGTTTGGCTTTTAATTCTACAATTGTTGTATGATCTAAGGCCTATTCTTTGACTAATTAAAGTGTTTAATTAGTTGTTTTAATCACACAATTAAATTATGATTCAAATCAGAATTTTAAAAAATGTTTGAATGTGATTCAAATCTGAATTTTAAAAGTTGTTTGAATGAGATTCAAATCTGAATTTTTAAAGTTGTTTGAATCATATTTAAATCTGATTTTTTAAAATTGATTCAATAAAATTCAGATCTGATTTTTTAAAAAATATTTGAATGTGATTCAAATCTGATTTTTTAAAAAATGTTTGAATGTGATTCAAATCTGAATTTTTGAAGTTGTTTGAATGTGATTTAAATCTGAATTTTTAAATTTGTTTAAATGAGATTCAAATCTGAATTTTTAAATTTATTTGAATCATATTCAAATCTGGAATTTTAAGTTGAATATGAGATATTCAATTTAATTTAAGAATGTATGTTTTATTTAATTGTTAAATAGTGATATGCATGATGGATGATCATGGACAATAAAAGACCAATGTGATTGGATTTATTTCTTTTATGTTTCTTTGGGATTGTAAGACAATTAATTTATTTTAATTTATTTTGGGCATGTATTATTAAGTTTGTAATATTTTTGGGTTGTAATTTCATTTATTTAAGTTCTTGTAAATTCGCCTTGGTATGCCAAGGATTACTATGTAATATTGGATTGCAAGAAGTTCAAGGAGGTCAAGAGCATTGGTCGGACCAGTGGGAGGAATTCAATATCAAGTGTTGATTATGTACTCCTTCAACAACTCTTGTAAAATGAATGAATGAAATGCACCTAGGAATGCCCAGATTAAATTCTTGGTGGCTCAGAATTGAATCCCTTAGAAAGTCCATGATCATACCATATTTACTGCTTATCCATGAATGCATGAGATGTATGGGAATGTATGCAATTATATGATATATGCATGCTAAATGGATAATGTGCAAAGTGAGACCTTAATAGTAATTAGGATGGCTATAAAATCTTCCAAACAAATGATTAAGTTGGAAATGCTATAATTAAAGTAATTATAACATAAGCCTCCATTGGGGCAATTATTTTAAGAAATTTTAAATAGTTGCATGAGATGCAATTAATTTAAGAGATTTTCTTAAGAATAATTGTTAAGCATGAGATGTTGTAAATATGTAAATGGTTTGGTGGCCAATATTGGATGTACCTGAGGACATTAAAATTATTTGCATAATTACTGGCTCAATGGGATCAACTTAACTAATGCAAGATAAGTCAATATTGGATGTACCTGAGATTTTGAGCATTAGGGGCTAGTAAAAGGATTGAACCTCACATGAGATGTGATGGGCAAGGAGTTGCTCACTTATAGTTTATTGTAATTCCAATAATGGATGTACCTGAGGATGATCAATAGAATTATAAGAATTCAATCACCCACTAGAAATCCATCCAACTAGGATTTCCGTTTTCTACTTTGGAAGTGTAGGATTCGCTAAGTTAGTGGGAGGACCAATTTGATTAAATGACCATAATCACATTTGGTTAATTACATGATACATTTACTAATTAATCTGGTTATTTCTGCAATTAATTTTCTGATAATAATGAGCACAGAACAACTACCACCATCCAATATCCTTGCAAGCATACTTGATCGCAATAGGTTGACAGGACCTAATCTGTCTGATTAGCTAAGAAATTTGAAACTTGTCTTGAACCTTGAACATATAGGATATGTTCTAGATTCAAATGTTCCTGGTCCCTTACCTCCAGAGGCCACACAAGAGGAACATGAAACTTTGGACAAGTGGAAGGAGCATGATATGAGAGCTAAGTGTTACATGCTTGCTTCCATGAGTAATGAGTTACAGAAGCAACATGAGAACATGCAGAGTGCTAGTGAGATCCTCCTTCACCTACAAGAGTTGTATGGTGAGCACAGCAGGAATGCTAGGTATGAGATATCTAGACAGCTATTCCGTATGAGGATGTCTGAGGGACAGAATGTTGGGGATCATGTCCACAAGATGATTCGGCTGATTGAGCAGTTGGAACATCTTGACTTCAACATGGATTTCCAACTACAGACGGATTTGATCCTTCAGTCCCTTCCTGAGTCTTTTGGGAATTTTGTGACAAATTTCCATATGACTAAACAGGAATGCACCTTAGCTGAATTACTCAACATGCTGGTTATTGCCCAAAAGAATATGCCAGGCAATAAAGGAAAAGAGGTAGCTTTGGTTGCATCTTCTTCTACTGGAAAGTCCAACAAGAAGAAGGGCAATAAGAAAAAGAAACCTCAGATTCCTAGTCCTTCCAAGAAAATAGCTAAACAGAAAAGGAAGACCAAAGCTGACAAAGGCAAAGGAAAGTGTTTCCACTGCCAACAGGAAAGTGTTTCCATTGCCAGTAAGAAAGTGTTTCCACTGGCCAGAGTATAGCAATCTAAATGAATGCAATGCCATGGTAAAAACCAACTCAAGTTCAAAATATATTTGGCACTTAAGGTTATGTCATGTTGCAGAAGATAGGATTGCA
This sequence comes from Hevea brasiliensis, assembly GCF_030052815.1. Classification (NCBI taxonomy): domain Eukaryota; kingdom Viridiplantae; phylum Streptophyta; class Magnoliopsida; order Malpighiales; family Euphorbiaceae; genus Hevea; species Hevea brasiliensis. The sequence continues at coordinate 59,330,752 of NC_079499.1, read as the reverse complement.
AAATTGGAGAAAATGGGGATTCTATCCTCATTGGGCTCTGAGCCTACTCCAACTTGTGAATCTTGCCTTCAAGGCAAAATGACTAGATCACCCTTTGTTGGACAAGGGCTAAGAGCTGAAAATATTTTGGAACTAATACATAGTGATGTATGTGGTCCGTTTAAAGAAATGGCTAGAGGGGCTTTCATTATTTTATTACCTTTACTGATAATAAATCAAGGTTTGGGTATTTGTATTTGATGAAATACAAACATGAATCCTTTGAAAAGTTTAAGGAATTTAAATCTGAAGTAGAAAATCAAACAGGAAAAAGTATTAAAGCTCTTCGATCAGATCGTGGAGGTGAATATTTGAGTACTGAATTTGATGAATACTTGAGAGAGCATGGCATTGTTTCTCAGCTGACTCCTCCAGGAACGCCACAGCTGAATGGTGTATCTGAAAGGAGAAATCGTACCCTATTGGATATGGTACGTAGTATGATGAGCTATACTGATATGCCAATCTTCTTTTGGGGATTTGCATTAGAATCACCGTATATTCGAATAGGATTCCATCAAAATCAGTTTCTTCCACACCTTATGAGATATGGCATGGAAGAAAACCAAGTCTTAAGCATGTTAAGATTTGGGGTTGTCCAGTTTATATCAAAAAGCTGAACACTGATAAATTGGAGACCAGATCAGAAAGAGGTCGATTTGTTGGATATCCAAAAGATAGTTTTGGATATTATTTTTATTTGCCTACTTCACAAAAGGTTGTGATAAGTAGAGATGCCACATTTCTTGAACAACAGTTTATTCAAGAAGGAGGCAAAGGAAGGCAAATAGAGTTAGAATTGGAGAATTCTGACCAACCAACAGATCAGATGGATATAGATCCATCTAGTGAACCTATACCCATTGATGAAACATCTACAGCTGTTCCTCGTAGAACTACCAGGGTATCTCACCCACCAGTGAGATATGGTTTTCTTCATGAAGAAGAACAAGAGTTGTCTACTCATGAAGAAGTAGATCATGGAGATGATCCACTTACCTATGAAGAAGCTATATCAGATATAGACTCTTCAAAATGGATTGATGCTATGAAATCCGAGATTGATTCCATGTATAAGAATCAAGTTTAGGATCTTGTTGACCCACAGAAGGTATTGTACCTATAGGGAACAAATGGGTTTTCAAGAAGAAAATTGGTTACGATGGAAAGGTAGAGACCTATAAGGCAAGGCTAGTAGCGAAAGGGTTTCGCCAAAGGCAAGGAATAGACTATGAGGAGACTTTCTACTTTGTTGCCATGCTTAAATCAATTAGGATTTTATTAGCAATAGCTGCATACTATGATTATGAGATTTGGCAGATGGATGTCAAAACAGCCTTTCTCAATGGATACATTGAAGAAAACATTTTCATGGAACAACCTAGGGGATTTGAATCCCAAGATGGTTCCAAGGTATGCAAGCTAAAGCGATCCATTTATGGGTTGAAACAAGCTTCGAGGAGTTGGAACATCCGTTTTGATGAAGCCATTAAATCTTTTGGTTTTATCAAAAATGAGGATGAGCCATATTTATATAAGAAGGTTAGTGACAGTGCTATCACTTTTCTTGTCTTATATGTGGATGACATACTGTTGATGGGTAATGATACAGGTATGTTGACGACTATAAAGGTATGGTTGTCAAATACATTCTCCATGAAAGACTTAGGGAGGCAACCTATATTCTTGGGATTCGCATCTATAGAGATAGAGCGAAAAGAATAATTGGTTTATCCCAAAGTCTATACTTGGAAAAGGTGTTAAAGAGGTTTAACATGCTTGATTCCAAGAGAGGATTGTTACCAGTGAGACATGGTATCCACCTTTCTAAAGAGATGTCTCCAAAGACACCTGAAGAAAGAGATAAGATGGCCAGGATTCCATATGCTTCGGCTATTGGAAGTTTGATGTATGCAATGTTGTGTACTAGGCCGGATATCGCATATGCTGTTAGTTTGACTAGCAGGTATCAATCCAATCCAGGTTTGGAACACTGGATAGCTGTCAAGAATATCCTTAAGTACTTAAGAAGAACTAAGGATTTATTCTTGATTTATGGAGGTGGAGACTTGCAATTGGATGGTTATACTGATTCTGATTTCCAATCAGATATCGATGATAGAAAGTCTACCTCTGGATATGTGTTCATTTGTAATGGAGGTGCGATCGGTTGGAAGAGTTCCAAGCGAGCACATCGCAGATTCCACTCGAGGTCGAGTATATTCTCGCATCGAATCTGCAAAAGAATCTGTTTGGATAAAGAAGTTCGTGACAGAACATACAGTAGTTCCTTCCATTGAGTCGCCAGTTCCACTATCCTTTGTGACAATAATGGAGCGATCATACTGAGCTAAGGAACCAAGGTCTCACCAGAAATCCAAACACATAGAAAGGCACTACCACATTATCAGAGATATAGTTGGGCAAGGCGATTTAGCCATGCAGAAAAATAACATCAGCTGAAAAATCCAGCTGATCCATTCACTAAGCTTTTGTCACAGACTCAGTTAGACCGACATCTTGAGAAGATAGGTCTAAGATATTGTAATGAATGGCTCTAGTGCTAGTGGGAGATTGTTAGTAGTATGCCCTAGAGCATATCATTTAGTATGTATCTTGTACATATTTTTAATAATAAAAGGCATTTCCACTTTTCCGTTTACATAATATATTTATGTGTAATAGAAAAGGTCCATTGATATTTTGTTAGAAATATTATTCTTAAGTTGTTAAGAATATGAGTGACAATATTTCTAGCACAAAGTATCATAAATAGGTTCACAATCGAGGATACTTCATAATAAGGACATGACTTATCCAGAAAGATTGTATTCATGTTTGTTCCCAAGTTATTTATATGAGATATAAATAAGATGGAATGGTGAGTCTCATGCCATATAACAAACATGATAGGCACTTATAAATGATAAGTAGGCCGAACCAGTGACACTTATGAAAGCACATGGAGTTTACTCTTGTCAATGTTTTGTCATAAATCATATCAGTGCATATAATCTTTAGACCTGAGATAGCACAGTTATCTTGTATATAGGTAGTTTGAGTTTGATCTCGCTTTCATACTTGTACTATGTATGGGTATATGGGCATGTGTTGGCTCACTAGTTATATATGGAGGTAGGTGTTGATCAAGATGGAATCTGTTCCTCTAAGTAAATAGAGATAAAATCCTATGTTCATTTAATTGTTCTTGATGTTTCAAGTTCCTGGCCAGGACAGATAGATTTATTCAGAAAAGAGTTTCTGATGAGAAAAATCTTTTAATCAAGAACTGGAATTAAAAGAGAACATAATATTCATAGCAAATGGAGTTTGACATAAACCATGACTCCAGCTTGAGTTGGGATTTTTATGTGAGAGATTCTAGTGCATGGTAACATATGATTATAGGTTCATTTAAGGTAAATCTTATTACTAATTGGGTGGCCATGGCATGCTATGCTAGGTGTTAACCATGGTCTATGAGGTTCATAAAATGATTTAGATAAATCATTTATGGTAAGAAAGAGTTCTGATGATATTAAGAGTTGATATCATGTCTCATTGCCAATTAGTGATGAGCCTAGTAAGTCACACACATACACAAGTTATCACCTATTTAAATATGATTTAATTAATTAATTAAAGAGTTTAATTGATTAATTAAATAGATTTGGTTTGCAATTAAATTGCAAAGTCCCTAGCATGACTTGAAACCAAATCTAGATTATTGGATGTGTAGTATAAATTAAATTTATATTTAAAGTGTTTAAATATGAATTTAATTGATGAGAAATTAATTAATAGAGATTAATTAATTAATTTATATTTGATATAAATTAATTAGAAGAAGAAAATAATTATTTTGGGTTAAGAACTCAAAATTAAGACACGAGGCATTTTGGTCATTTCACGATTGTGACACGTGGCACCATGAGATGGTGACACATGGCATAACACATAAGCTTGCCAAATGTTTTTTTAATCATGTAAGATGATTAAAATCAAGATTAAATATAGGTTTGACACTTGGCACAATGTGATTGGGTCACTTAAACCTAGAGCTAATCAAAAGGTGACATGTGGCTAGGGTTTAATGTGTTAACCTAGCTATTTAAGTGGGGTTATGAAAAGAAAACACAACCAGCAGCCTCTCCTCTCATATGTCACGCCACTTTGAGCCTCTCCAGCTATTTCTCTTCATCTCTCATCAATTCAAAGAGATTAGCCATCAATCTCTTGAATTAAGAACACTAGAAATTGTTTCTAGTGTCGTGTTTGCATCTCTCATCTCTTAAAAGGCAGAACTTGAATTTCTAATTAAAAGAAAAGGCTATAGAAGCTGTAAAAGGTCTGCCAAAGGTGTTCTTGGTGTGGACAAGCTAGAGGGACAACATCCGTGTCCTCAAGACGACTCAAAGGCGCAGACACGCGGCACATCAAGAGGTTAGTGTAATCGTTCTTGATTTAATCTAGGGTTCTAAAATTAAACAGAATAATTTTAAAATCTTAAATTTAAAATAAAGATCCAAAAACATATTAAAAGAGTTTTAATATGTTGTTTATCATTGAAATCAAATAGATAAAAATAAATCTTGCATGGTGCTTGTGACCCTAGGTGAAAATTTTTGAATTCAATGGTATAATCTTGTGTTTTTCACGCTTCCGTTCCTTCAATTGGTATCAGAGCCACTATATTTTCCATTTAGATTGTTGATTATATAATTTAATTGTGTGTTTGATCATGAGATCAAGAGATTCATTGCTGGTTGGATCATGAGATGTGGCGTCACACATGGAGAAGCCACCATTGGTGGCGGCAACAATGGTTCCATGGGTGATTCAAGGTTTGGCTTTTAATTCTACAATTGTTGTATGATCTAAGGCCTATTCTTTGACTAATTAAAGTGTTTAATTAGTTGTTTTAATCACACAATTAAATTATGATTCAAATCAGAATTTTAAAAAATGTTTGAATGTGATTCAAATCTGAATTTTAAAAGTTGTTTGAATGAGATTCAAATCTGAATTTTTAAAGTTGTTTGAATCATATTTAAATCTGATTTTTTAAAATTGATTCAATAAAATTCAGATCTGATTTTTTAAAAAATATTTGAATGTGATTCAAATCTGATTTTTTAAAAAATGTTTGAATGTGATTCAAATCTGAATTTTTGAAGTTGTTTGAATGTGATTTAAATCTGAATTTTTAAATTTGTTTAAATGAGATTCAAATCTGAATTTTTAAATTTATTTGAATCATATTCAAATCTGGAATTTTAAGTTGAATATGAGATATTCAATTTAATTTAAGAATGTATGTTTTATTTAATTGTTAAATAGTGATATGCATGATGGATGATCATGGACAATAAAAGACCAATGTGATTGGATTTATTTCTTTTATGTTTCTTTGGGATTGTAAGACAATTAATTTATTTTAATTTATTTTGGGCATGTATTATTAAGTTTGTAATATTTTTGGGTTGTAATTTCATTTATTTAAGTTCTTGTAAATTCGCCTTGGTATGCCAAGGATTACTATGTAATATTGGATTGCAAGAAGTTCAAGGAGGTCAAGAGCATTGGTCGGACCAGTGGGAGGAATTCAATATCAAGTGTTGATTATGTACTCCTTCAACAACTCTTGTAAAATGAATGAATGAAATGCACCTAGGAATGCCCAGATTAAATTCTTGGTGGCTCTAATTGAATCCCTTAGAAAGTCCATGATCATACCATATTTACTGCTTATCCATGAATGCATGAGATGTATGGGAATGTATGCAATTATATGATATATGCATGCTAAATGGATAATGTGCAAAGTGAGACCTTAATAGTAATTAGGATGGCTATAAAATCTTCCAAACAAATGATTAAGTTGGAAATGCTATAATTAAAGTAATTATAACATAAGCCTCCATTGGGGCAATTATTTTAAGAAATTTTAAATAGTTGCATGAGATGCAATTAATTTAAGAGATTTTCTTAAGAATAATTGTTAAGCATGAGATGTTGTAAATATGTAAATGGTTTGGTGGCCAATATTGGATGTACCTGAGGACATTAAAATTATTTGCATAATTACTGGCTCAATGGGATCAACTTAACTAATGCAAGATAAGTCAATATTGGATGTACCTGAGATTTTGAGCATTAGGGGCTAGTAAAGGATTGAACCTCACATGATATGTGATGGGCAAGGAGTTGCTCACTTATAGTTTATTGTAATTCCAATAATGGATGTACCGAGGATGATCAATAGAATTATAAGAATTCAATCACCCACTAGAAATCCATCCAACTAGGATTTCCGTTTTCTACTTTGGAAGTGTAGGATTCGCTAAGTTAGTGGGAGGACCAATTTGATTAAATGACCATAATCACATTTGGTTAATTACATGATACATTTACTAATTAATCTGGTTATTTCGCAATTAATTTTCTGATAATAATGAGCACAGAACAACTACCACCATCCAATATCCTTGCAAGCATACTTGATCGCAATAGGTTGACAGGACCTAATCTGTCTGATTGGCTAAGAAATTTGAAACTTGTCTTGAACCTTGAACATATAGGATATGTTCTAGATTCAAATGTTCCTGGTCCCTTACCTCCAGAGGCCACACAAGAGGAACATGAAACTTTGGACAAGTGGAAGGAGCATGATATGAGAGCTAAGTGTTACATGCTTGCTTCCATGAGTAATGAGTTACAGAAGCAACATGAGAACATGCAGAGTGCTAGTGAGATCCTCCTTCACATACAAGAGTTGTATGGTGAGCACAAAGAGAATGCTAGGTATGAGATATCTAGAGGCTATTCCGTATGAGGATGTCCGAGGGATGTAATGTTGTGGATCTTGTCCACAAGATGATTCTGATGTTTGATCAGTTGGAACATCTTGACTTCAACTTGGATTTCCAACTACAGACGTATTTGATCCTTCAGTCTCTTCCTGAGTCTTTTGGGAATTTTGTGACAAATTTCCATATGACTAAACAGGAATGCACCTTAGCTGATTTACTCAACATGTCGGTTATTGCCCAAAAGAATATGCTGTGCAATAAAGGAAAAGAGGTAGCTTTGTTGCATCTTCTTCACTGGAAAGTCCAACAAGAAGAAGGGCAATAAGAAAAAGAAACCTCGATTCCTAGTCCTTCCAAGAAAATAGCTAAACAGTAAAAGGAAGACCAAAGTGACAAAGGCAAAGGAAAGTGTTTCCACCGCCAACAGAAAGTGTTTCCATTGCCAGAAGAAAGTGTTTCCATCGCAGAGTATAGCAATCTAAATGAATGCAATGCCATGGTAAAACCAACTCAAGTTCAAAATATATTTGGCACTTAAGGTTATGTCATGTTGCGTAAGATAGGATTGCAAAATTGGAGAAAATGGGGATTCTATCCTCATTGGGCTCGAGCCTACTCCAACTTGTGAATCTTGCCTTCAAGGCAAATGACTAGATCACCCTTTGTTGGACAAGGGCTAAGAGCTGAAAATATTTTGGAACTAATACATAGTGATGTATGTGGTCCGTTTAAAGAAATGGCTAGAGGGGCTTTCATTATTTTATTACCTTTATCGATGATAAATCAAGGTTTGGGTATTTGTATTTGATGAAATACAAACATGAATCCTTTGAAAAGTTTAAGGAATTTAAATCAAGTAGAAAATCAAACAGAAAAAGTATTAAAGCTCTTCGATCGATCGTGGAGGTGAATATTTGAGTATTGAATTTGATGAATACTTGAGAGAGCATGGCATTGTTTCTCACCGACTCTCCAGAACGCCACAAATGAATGGTGTATCCGAAGGAGAAATCGTACCCTATTGGATATGGTACGTAGTATGATGAGCTATACTGATATGCCAATCTTCTTTTGGGGATTTGCATTAGAATCAGCTTCGTATATTCTGAATAGGATTCCATCAAAATCAGTTTCTTCCACACCTTATGAGATATGGCATGGAAGAAAACCAAGTCTTAAGCATGTTAAGATTTGGGGTTGTCCAGTTTATATCAAAAAGCTGAACACTGATAAATTGGAGACCAGATCAGAAAGAGGTCGATTTGTTGGATATCCAAAAGATAGTTTTGGATATTATTTTTATTTGCCTACTTCACAAAAGGTTGTGATAAGTAGAGATGCCACATTTCTTGAACAACAGTTTATTCAAGAAGGAGGCAAAGGAAGGCAAATAGAGTTAGAATTGGAGAATTCTGACCAACCAACAGATCAGATGGATATAGATCCATCTAGTGAACCTATACCCATTGATGAAACATCTACAGCTGTTCCTCGTAGAACTACCAGGGTATCTCACCCACCAGTGAGATATGGTTTTCTTCATGAAGAAGAACAAGAGTTGTCTACTCATGAAGAAGTAGATCATGGAGATGATCCACTTACCTATGAAGAAGCTATATCAGATATAGACTCTTCAAAATGGATTGATGCTATGAAATCCGAGATTGATTCCATGTATAAGAATCAAGTTTAGGATCTTGTTGACCCACCTGAAGGTATTGTACCTATAGGGAACAAATGGGTTTTCAAGAAGAAAATTGGTTCTGATGGAAAGGTAGAGACCTATAAGGCAAGGCTAGTAGCGAAAGGGTTTCGCCAAAGGCAAGGAATAGACTATGAGGAGACTTTCTCGCCTGTTGCCATGCTTAAATCAATTAGGATTTTATTAGCAATAGCTGCATACTATGATTATGAGATTTGGCAGATGGATGTCAAAACAGCCTTTCTCAATGGATACATTGAAGAAAACATTTTCATGGAACAACCTAGGGATTTGAATCCCAAGATGGTTCCAAGGTATGCAAGCTAAAGCGATCCATTTATGGGTTGAAACAAGCTTCGAGGAGTTGGAACATCCGTTTTGATGAAGCCATTAAATCTTTTGGTTTTATCAAAAATGAGGATGAGCCATATTTATATAAGAAGGTTAGTGACAGTGCTATCACTTTTCTTGTCTTATATGTGGATGACATACTGTTGATGGGTAATGATACAGGTATGTTGACGACTATAAAGGTATGGTTGTCAAATACATTCTCCATGAAAGACTTAGGGGAGGCAACCTATATTCTCGGGATTCGCATCTATAGAGATAGAGCGAAAAGAATAATTGGTTTATCCCAAAGTCTATACTTGGAAAAGGTGTTAAAGAGGTTTAACATGCTTGATTCCAAGAGAGGATTGTTACCAGTGAGACATGGTATCCACCTTTCTAAAGAGATGTCTCCAAAGACACCTGAAGAAAGAGATAAGATGGCCAGGATTCCATATGCTTCGGCTATTGGAAGTTTGATGTATGAAATGTTGTGTACTAGGCCAGATATCGCATATGTTGTTAGTTTGACTAGCGGTATCAATCCAATCCAGTTTGGAACATCGATAGTCATCAAGAATATCCTTAAGTACTTAAGAAGAACTAAGGATTTATTCTTGATTTATGGAGGTGGAGACTTGCAATTGGATGGTTATACCGATTCGATTTCCAATCGATATCGATGATAGAAAGTCTACCTCTGGATATGTGTTCATTTGTAATGGAGGTGCGATCGTTGGAAGAGTTCCAAACAGAGCACATTGCAGATTCCACTCATCGAGGTGAGTATATTCTCGCATCGATGTCGCAAAAGAAGTCGCTTTGGATAAAGAAGTTCGTGATGAACTTACAAGAGTTCCTTCCATTGAGTCGCAGTTCCACTACAATCGTGACAATAATGGAGCGATCATACAAAGCAAGGAACCAAGGTCTCACCCAAAATCCAAACACATAGAAAGGCACTACCACATTATCGGAGATATAGTTGGGCAAGGCGATATAGCCATGCAGAAAATAACATCACCAAAAAATCCAAATTGATCCATTAACTCAGCATTTGTCACAGACTCAGATAGACCGACATCTTGAGAAGATAGGTCTAAGATATTGTAATGAATGGCTCTAGTGCTAGTGGGAGATTGTTAGTAGTATGCCCTAGAGCATATCATTTAGTATGTATCTTGTACATATTTTTAATAATAAAAGGCATTTCCACTTTTCCGTTTACATAATATATTTATGTGTAATAGAAAAGGTCCATTGATATTTTGTTAGAAATATTATTCTTAAGTTGTTAAGAATATGAGTGACAATATTTCTAGCACAAAGTATCATAAATAGGTTCACAATCGAGGATACTTCATAATAAGGACATGACTTATCCGTAAAGATTGTATTCATGTTTGTTCCCAAGTTATTTATATGAGATATAAATAAGATGGAATGGTGAGTCTCATGCCATATAACAAACATGATAGGCACTTATAAATGATAAGTAGGTCAACCGGTGACACTTATGAAAGCACATGGAGTTTACTCTTGTCAATGTTTTGTCATAAATCATATCAGTGCATATAATCTTTAGACCTGAGATAGCACAGTTATCTTGTATATAGGTAGTTTGAGTTTGATACTGCTTTCATACTTGTACTATGTATGGGTATATGGGCATGTGTTGGCTCCTGCTAGTTATATATGGAGGTAGGTGTTGATCAAGATGGAATCTGTTCTTCTAAGTAAATAGAGATAAAATCCTATGTTCATTTAATTATTCTTGATGTTTCAAGTTCTGCCAGACAGATAGATTTATTCGTAAAAGAGTTTCGATGAGAAAAATCTTTTAATCAAGAACTGGAATTAAAAGAGAACATAATATTCATAGCAAATGGAGTTTGACATAAACCATGACTCAAATTGAGTTGGGATTTTGTAATGTAGAGATTCTAGTGCATGGTAACATATGATTATAGGTTCATTTAAGGTAAATCTTATTACTAATTGGGTGGCCATGGCATGCTATGCTAGGTGTTAACCATGGTCTATGAGGTTCATAAAATGATTTAGATAAATCATTTATGGTAAGAAAGAGTTCTGATGATATTAAGAGTTGATATCATGTCTCATTGCCAATTAGTGATGAGCCTAGTAAGTCACACACATACACAAGTTATCACCTATTTAAATATGATTTAATTAATTAATTAAAGAGTTTAATTGATTAATTAAATAGATTTGGTTTGCAATTAAATTGCAAAGTCCCTAGCATGACTTGAAACCAAATCTAGATTATTGGATGTGTAGTATAAATTAAATTTATATTTAAAGTGTTTAAATATGAATTTAATTGATGAGAAATTAATTAATAGAGATTAATTAATTAATTTATATTTGATATAAATTAATTAGAAGAAGAAAATAATTATTTTGGGTTAAGAACTCAAAATTAAGACACAGGGCATTTTGGTCATTTCACGATTGTGACACGTGGCACCATGAGATGGTGACACATGGCATAACACATAAGCTTGCCAAATGTTTTTTTAATCATGTAAGATGATTAAAATCAAGATTAAATATAGGTTTGACACTTGGCACAATGTGATTGGGTCACTTAAACCTAGAGCTAATCAAAAGGTGACATGTGGCTAGGGTTTAATGTGTTAACCTAGCTATTTAAGTGGGGTTATGAAAAGAAAACACAACCAGCAGCCTCTCCTCTCATATGTCACGCCACTTTGAGCCTCTCCAGCTATTTCTCTTCATCTCTCATCAATTCAAAGAGATTAGCCATCAATCTCTTGAATTAAGAACACTAGAAATTGTTTCTAGTGTCCTGTTTGCATCTCTAATCTCTTAAAAGGCAGAACTTGAATTTCTAATTAATAGAAAAGGCTTTAGAAGCTGTTCAAGGGCTGCCATAGGTGTTCTTGGTGTGGACAAGCTAGAGGGACAACATCCGTGTCCTCAAGACGAATCTCAAAGGCGCAGACACGCTGCAAAGACATCAAGAGGTTAGTGTAATCGTTCTTGATTTAATCTAGGGTTCTAAAATTAATCTGATTAATTTTAAAATCTTAAATGGCAAATACAGATCCAAAAACATATTAAAAGAGTTTTAATATGTTGTTTATCATTGAAATCAAATAGATAAAAATAAATCTTGCATGGTGCTTGTGACCCTAGGTGAAAATTTTTTGAATTCAATGGTATAATCTTGTGTTTTTCACGCTTCCGTTCCTTCAAAGGAGGATCTCACTCGCACTCTGTATGTTCTCATGCTGTTTCTGTAACTCATTACTCATAGAAGCAAGCATGTAACACTTGGCTCTCATACCATGCTCCTTCCACTTGTACAAAGTTTTATGTTCCTCTTGAGTGGCCTCTGGAGGTAAGGGACCAGGAACATTTGAATCTAGAACATATCTTATATGTTCAAGGTTCAGTACAAGTTTCATTTTATCCTAAAGGCAGGATTCACAAGTTGGAGTAGGCTCAGAGCCCAATGAGAATAAAATCCTCATTTTCTCCAGTTTTGCACTGCAACATAACCTAATCTTAAGTGCCAAATATATTTTGAACTTGAGTTGATTTTCATCATGGCATTGCATTCTTTTAGATTGCTATATTCTGGGTAGTTTCTTTTCCAGTGCCCATCCTACTAGTAGTGAAAACACTTTCCTTTGCCTCCATCAGCTTTAGTCTTCCCTTTCTGTTTAGCTATTTTCTTGGAAGGACCAGGAATCTGGGGTTTCTTTTTCTTGTTGCCCTTCTTCTTGTTGGACTTTCCAGCAGAAGAAGATGCAATCAAAGCTACCTCTTTTCCTTATTGCCCGGCATATTCTTTTGGGCAATAACTAGCATGTTGAGTAAACCAGCTAAGGTGCATTCCTGTTGGGTCATATGGAAATTTGTCACAAAATTCCCAAAAGAATCAGGAAGGGACTGAAGGATCAAATTCGTCTGTAGTTGGAAATCCATGTTGAAGTCAAGATGTTCCAACTGCTCAATCAGCCGAATCATCTTGTGGCCATGATCCCCAACATTCTGTCCCTTAGACATCCTCATACGGAATAGCTGTCTAGATATCTCATACCTAGCATTCCTGCTGTGCTCACCATACAACTCTTGTAGGTGAAGGACGATCTCACTTGCACTCAACATGTTCTCATGCTGCTTTTGTAACTCATTACTCATGGAAGCAAGCATGTAACACTTAGCTCTCATATCATGCTCCTTCCACTTATCCAAAGTTTCATGTTCCTCTTGTGTGGCCTCTGGAGGTAAGGGACCAGGAACATTTGAATCTAGAACATATCCTATATGTTCAAGGTTCAGGACAAGTTTCAAATTTCTTAGCCAATCAGACATATTAGGTCTTGTCAACCTATTGCGATCAAGTATGCTTGCAAGGATATTGGATGGCGGTGGTTGTTCTGTGCTCATTTTTATCAGAAAATTAACTGCAAAAAATAACCAGATTAATTTGTAAATGTATCATGTAATTAATCAAAATGATTATGGTCTTTTAATCAAATTGGTCTTCCCACTAACTTAGCAAATCCTACACTTTCAAAGTAGAAAATGAAAAACCTAATTGGATGGATTTTTAGTGGGTGATTGAATTCTTATAATCCTATTGATCATCCTTAGGTACATCCATTATTGGAATTACAATAAACTATAAGTGAGCAATTTCTTGCCCATCACATCTTATGTGAGGTTCAATCTTTTACCTAGCCCCTAATGCTCAAAATCTCAGGTACATCCATTGTTGACTTATCTTGCATTAGTTAAGTTGATCCCATTGAGCCAGTAATTATGCACATAATTTTAATGTCCTCAGGTACATCCATTATTGGCCACCATACCATTTACATATTTACAACATCTCATGCTTAATAATTATTCTTAAGAAAATCTCTTCAATTAATTGTATCTTATGCAAGTATTTAAAATTTCTTAAATTAATTGCCTCAATTGAGGGCCCATGTTATAATTACTTTAATTATACCATTTATGTAATACCCCTATTTGCATAGCTTGGTATATTTCACTATTTCAATGACCGGTGTCGGCCTAGATAATTAAGGGGATTAGAACCACATCTAAGACACCAAGAGAAGCCCTGAATACAAATAATTAGTAATTGTCAATTAGTTAAGTATAAATAAGAAAAATAGAACACAAGAAGTTAAATGAGCTGAGAGTCACATTGATGGGTGACCTTCTCGTGAAGGACTACGAGGTCGATTTAAACTCAAATTTCGGACCATAAAATGTGACGCCGCAGTCCTTAGGACTATTGCGAACACAGTGGAAGAGAAAATCATAAAAAAGAATGGTTGAGTAGGTCAAATAATTAGGTAAGGGATCCGAAAGAAATATTAAATTATTTGCAAACCGGATCGAACCAGCGAGGGGCAATTTGGTTAATTCACCCCTAGAGCTGACCCCTGACCTAACTGTCCAATAAAATCAGAGAAAAGAAAATTTTGGGAACAAGAATTAAATTAAAGAACTAAAGAAAAATAAATGAAAAAGAAAAAGGAAAAGAGATGGAAAATTATGACATCATAGGGTGACATAAGCCATGACATCATAATTAAATTTTAATTAATGGAAAATTTGACTAAGTCAAAAAGCTTTAATAGATATACAAAAAGCTAAAAGAAAAATAAAATCTTCATCTTCTTATCCCATAGTGCCGTCCACCTCTCTCTTCCCTCTATCCCTCACTTCACCTCCATTAAAGCTCATTTTGAGCTTGAAGAAACCATAAATTCAGCCATAGAAAGTGTAAACTCCTTAGAAACCTTGTGTTTGAGCTTTGAAAAGAAGATTGAAAAAGCAAAGAAAAGGAAAAAAATAAGAGAATTGAAGAAATTGGAGAATTAAATCCAAGTGGAGGTAAGCAATCCAATTTGAAAATTTTAGTTTATTAGTTGTGTTTGTAGCTTAACTAACCTAGAACTCAACTTAAAAATCAAAAGAAAACATCTTTGGAGGACCAATTGTGAATTTCGGCCAGCTAGGGTTTAGGTTTGAGAATGAATGATTTTGATGCAAATAATGAAGTAGTTAAGTGTGAATGAGTGTATAAGTACTAAATATGCATTTAGATTTTATCAAAAAAGCTAAGCATGAAAATTAGGGTTTGGCAACTAGGGTTTGACAGATAAAATTTTCAGAATTAGTCAAATGATGTGTTTACCTTGTTTGAGTTGAAAAATGGTGATGTATGACCAATTGTGGTGTGTTGGTAGTGTTGGAACCAAATTGAAATTCAGATTGGTTATGGATATTATGCAGGCAGCATGACCAAGGTCCCTTTCAGGGACCAAAAATAAAAATTTACAAACCCAATTGGTGTGAGGCCAATCGGTAATGAAACTAGACACAAAATGGCATATTTTTCATTTAGGAATCATGCCAAAAAGTGACTATAGCATAGTGAACAAATTGACCAAATCCGGATTAAGTAAACTGACCTGTACAAAAATGACCAAATGAACAGTATTTGTTCATTTGGCCATAACTTGGGCTAGGTAGGTCCAAATGACTTGAAATTTTACTAGTAGAAATCTGAGACATATCCCTACAACTTTCATGAAGAACACAAACCCAAATTATTCCCTTAACCAAGTCATTTAGCCACCCAAAATTAGTGACCTAAAACTGCCAGAACCAGGTTGGTGCCCAGAAAATCTGGGTTAAACTAATCCGGCCAGCCATGTTCAAATGGCTATAACTTGAGTTACAAAAATCCAAATGGAGTGATTCAAAAAGGGAAACAAATTTAAGACAATAAGGAACAACTTTTATGAAGACAACTTAGCCAAATTCTAACAGTAACATAACCAATGGAACAGTGTAAAACAAGATACCAAAATTAAAAATTTGAAATTTGTGCCTAAAAGACTTAAAATTGGAGAAAATGACCAAAACCAATAAGTTAGGTAACCAAAATGTGGTAAGTGGGTATAATTGGATTTCCCATACCTATTAGGCATAAGAAAGTCAATATTTTGACTTGAATAGTAACCTTTGAAAGAACGGAAGCGTAAAAAACACAAGTTTATACCATTGAATTCAAAAATTTTCACCTAGGGTTACATGCATCATGCAAGATTTATTTTTATGTATTTGATTTCTATGATAAACTGTAACACCCCTATGTTCGGTAGTGCGTTCAACTGTTCCGGTGACCAGTATTGTCCAGACAGCTAGGATGCCTAGAACTACACTTCGATATGAGTGAGGAGACATTAAATAATGAAATACAAGAAAAGAAAATACAAGAAAAACAAAGGAAAAATAATAGCAAAGAAATGTAACCAAGTTAAACGAGCCGAGAACCCAAGCGATGGGTGACCGCACCGGGAAGTCATGGCGTGGACCGTTGACTAGCCCTGGACCGCGAGGAACCCTGGAAAATATTTTTAGGACTCAAATAAATATTTATTGAAGTATGAATATCATTAGAAATATCAAAGAAAAATTAAATAATTAGTACAAAGAAAAGTGGGAAATCGAAAAACGGACAAAACCCGGTGTTACCGAAAAATCGGGAATGTAACCCGAACAGGGGCATTGTGGCCATTTGACATCCCGAGTTGTCTTTTGACCTAAATTTCCATTAAAAATAAATAATATTACACTTGGAAAATATAATGAAAAATTAATTTAGGGGTACCTAATGTAAATAGCAAAAATGGGAAGCTTAATGTGGGAAAATGAAATTTTAGATTAAACTAATAATTTATTTTGACATGGTGCTCCACTAATTCATGAAAGTGGACCACTACCGCTTCATTTGGACAGCAGATCATCTTCTTCCTCACTTCTCCAAGTACCAGCCAAATTTCTCCCAAGAAAATCCACCATTGACGTCCATTTGAAAGCTTCATGCAAGCTTGATTTAAGCTTCCTTCTTTGCACCTTCCTTCATTAAAGTTAATCCTCACACCATGGACAGTAGATAGGCAGCAAGAAGACTAAGTTTTGGAGAGATTTTGAAGAATTTCCAAAGTGGTAAGTTTGTATTTTTGGGTTATTGCTTCATTAAAGTTAGTAGGAATGTTATGGGTGTTTGATTTATGAAGAAATTTTTGAGTTTTGATGTTGAATGGGAATGTGCACTTTTGGCAGCCATGGAAGCACCTTGAAAGCAGTTTATTTGTGCTTGTAAATGGTGAATTAAATAATTGATTAAATGTATATTGTGTAGGAAATTATTTGGGTGATGTATACTTAGTATATGTAAATGTAAAATGAGATTTAAAGCTTGGAAAGTAATGGATGTAAGTGTGCCATTGTGGCAGTTTGTTAGCTCTTGAAGAATGCTGGAATTCATGCTTGGTTTATGGAATATTGATGCTAAAATGTGTTGGTTGTTATGGCAGTTTGAGTCTGTGTAAGGTGGTGTGAAGTGGGACATGTAAATGAGCATAAAAAGGTGATTGAATTGTTGTAAATTGGATTGAAAAATTCTGCACTTGTTGGTGTATGTTGAATGTAATTGTAAGCTGCCAAAATGACCTATAATGTGTTGTGAATTATGTTTAGGTTGTGGTACAACCAGAATTGGTTTGAATGTTATGTTTGGTGAGTGTTAAAAGTGATGCTTGATGTGTATGCAAGAAATGCAATAAGGCAGTTTGAGTTTTAGGCCTATAACTTTAAGTGTGTGGCTCCAATTGGTATGAGACCAATTGGAGGTGAAACAGGGAACAAAATGTGCCAACTTTCATGAAGGAAGCTTGCCAAAATTCTGCTTGCAAGGTAGCTTGAAAAATGACCAAATCCGGATTAAGTGCAATTGAGACTTGAAAATTCACCATTTGGGCAGAAGTTAGTGTTTAGGCCATAACTCACTCAAAACAGGTCCAATTGACCTGAAATTTTAACCATGAATAGTTAAGACCCATATGTACAAGTCTTATGAAGACACCAAAGCCCATAAATGACCATAAGCAAGTTAAATAGCTTGCACAAGTTCGAGTCCAAAAACTGGCCGAACCTAAAATGACCTAAAATGACCTAAAGTGATCAATTTTAGTGCAATTAGACCAGTAATAGTAAAATGACCATAACTTGGTCTACATAACTCAGAATGACCTGAAATTTTGCCCCGCGATCTATAAGACATAGATCTACAAGTTTGTAGTTTAGACCGAAACTCGAAAACCGACGGAACTAGGTCGTCCGGCTAGGTCAAACTAGTATTCTGGAGTCCAGCAAATTGCAAGAAAATGCAAGATACATGGAAATGAATTTGGTAACATGTACCAACCCTAAAAGACTATTGAATGTGACATATTAGTGACATTAAAACCGAATTTACCTAGAACGCATTGAGGGTCGACATATTAGGTTGACTAAGGAAATAATAGAATTCGACAAATTAATTATTGAACCTTATTCTTAGAGACAGTTTAAATGAGTACTGAAACACTTCAAATTGTGTTTCTCAGTTAGCAAAGACTCAGGGAAGGGGAAGGAAACACTGAGTCAAAGCCAAGAAACAGTTATTAGAGATTTGTGCACAGCTAGTTTTTAACTGATTTTGTTTTGAATATTTCATATGATTAAATGACATATTTTTCTTATGTATTATGTTTAACAAGCATTGGATTTGATTCAATGATTATTGAAATTGTTATAGTATGTATGAATTTAGCTTTGTGAAATGGTATTTCCACAAGTAATAAGCATTGTTATAGATTGAATAATTATGTTTTGGAAAATTGTGATAGAACATGTTTTGAATTGTGATGGTAATTTTCATGGAAAAATGCAAATTTATGATTTGAATTGTGATGAGCATAAAAATTATTGGATATTGAAATTGACTTTGAATCGAATTGTATTGTGATTTATGCTCACTGAAAGGATTGTGATATTGTTTTATATCTCACTATAGATGCTTAACTAGGTTATTACCCGTCTCTCTAATTTGTTGAGAAGACAATGGAGTTAGTTGTGTTTTGATTGCCATGGTACGTGCACAGGCTTAGATTTTCCTCTGATTTGAGGTTAGATCTAAGTTTTTTATCATTATGGCCCTTGCGGAAGATTCATTATTGTGATGGTACTGTGCACGATGATTCGACCTCCCCGACCATAGGGAGTTAGAATCTGATTCAACCTCCCCGACCATAGGGAGTTAGAATCACATCGAATATGGCCCTTTCGGATTAGTCATGCATAGTTAGTGAGATAAAGAATGATTTTTGAGATACAACATGGCTTTTGAGACACATAGTGTTTTTGAACAGTAAAGAATTGTGATTTCAGTTATGATTTATGTATAATTGATTTTGTTGGAACTACCTTAAATGGTTAGTCATGATTTGATAAATGGGGTTTCGTGATCAAAGTCATTTTATACAAATGATTTACATTAATGGCAATGAATATTTTGAGTTTTGGAATTTGATGAGTATTCAAATTTCCAAATTATTTACTGTAAATTTTGTCAATGTATATTGTACTATGTTTTAAATTATAGTTGTGCACCACTGAGTTCACCACTCAGCGATAGCTTTGTATGCTATCGTAGGTAAGAAGAGCATAGAGCAGTGAGTAAGTTTTTTGAAGACACTTTTAGATCAGCTCTAGGTATATTATAGGTATACCCATGTATATAGGTTTTGATATATGCATGTAATAATATGTATGTAAATTATTTGAGCAGTTGTATAAAAACTCTTGTAAAATATTTTGGTATGTAATTAAATGTAAATTATTGTAAATATAAAGTTGAGATATCATTTACTTGAATAGTTTTGTATTATAAATTTTGAGTCTTGTAATCAATGAAATGTTTCTTTATGATGAGAGTAGTTTGAAAATGAATTGATTGTTTATTGAGAATTGAATTGTGAATTGAAATGAAGTTATTGAAGTTGTATTTGAGAAAACATATTGGGAGCATTTTCTTTTGCAGGATTGAAGAACTGTTTTCTCAAAATACAGCCGGCACTTTGTCGAAATTCTGAAAAAATATATATATATTTATAACACCAGATTTTAACCGATGATTTAAATTTCACGAAAATTGTGTTTAAAATCCCTTGTAGTATATCTAATGGGTTATCGGTAGATGAAGTACGGTAATTCATTAGGTGTACTACGAGATCATGTTGCATCTTACAGGGGAGTAGGGTGTGACATAAACAACATATTAAAACTCTTTTAATATGTTTTTGGATCTGTATTTGCCATTTAAAATTTTAAAATTAATCAGATTAATTTTAGAACCCTATATTAAATCAAGAACGATTACACTAACCTCTTCATGCACTGCAGCGTGTCTACGCCTTCGAGATTTGTCTTCAGGCCACCAGATGTTGTCCCTCTAGTTTGTCCACACCAAGAATACCTATGGTAGCCCTTGAACAGCTTTTAAAGCTTTTTCTATTAATTAGAAATTCAAGTTCTGACTTTTAAGAGATTAGAGATGTAAACAGGACACTAGAAATAATTTATAGTGTTCTTAATTTAAGAGATTGATGGCTAATCTCTTTGAATTGATGAGAGATGAAGAAGAATAGATGGAGAGCCTCAAAATGGCATGACAAAGGAGAGGAGTGGCTGCTGGTTGTTTTTCTTTTTCATAACAACACTTATATAGCTAGGTAAACACATTAAACCCTTGCCACATGTCACCCTTTGATTAGCTCTAGGTTTAAGTGACCCAATCACATTGTGCCAAGTGTCAAACCTATATTTAATCTTGATTTTAATCATCTTACATGATTAAAAAACATTCGGCAAGCTTATGTGTAATCCCATATGTCACCATCTCATGGTGCCACGTGTCACACTGTGTAATGACCAAAATGCCCCTGTGTCTTAATTTTGAGTTCTTAATCTAAAATAATTATTTTTCTTCTTCTAATTTATATCAAATATAAATTAATTAATTAATCTCTATTAATTAATTTCTCATTAATTAAATTCGTATTTAAACACTTTAAATATAAATTCAACTTATACTATACATCCAATAATCTAGATTGGGATTCAAGTCATGCTAAGGACTTTGCAATTTAATTGCAAACCAAACATATTTAATAAATCAATTAAATTCTTTAATTAATTAATTAAATCATATTTAAATAGGTGATAACTTGTGTATGTGTGTGACTTACTAGGCTCATTACTAATTGGCAATGAGACATGATATCAACTCTTAATATCATCAGAACTCTTTCTTACCATAAATGATTTCTCTAAATTATTTTATGAACCTCATAGACCATGGTTAATACCTAGCATAGCATACCATGGCCACCCAATTAGTAATAAGGTTTACCTTAAATGAACCTATAATCATATGTTACCATGCACTAGAATCTCTCTGTTACAAAATCCCAACTCAAGCTGGAGTCATGGTTTATGTCAAACTCCATTTGCTGTGAATATTATGTTCACTTTTAATTCCAGTTCTTGATTAAAAAGATTTTCTCATCAGAAACTCTTTTCTGAATAAATCTATCTGTCCTGGCCAGGAAATTGAAACATCAGGAATAATTAAATGAACATAGGATTTTATCTCTATTTGCTTAGAGGAACAGATTCCATCTTGATCAACACCTACCTCCATATATAACTAGTAAGAGCCAACAGATGCCCATATACTCATACACAGTACAAGTATGAAAGCAGTATCAAACTTAAACTACCTATATACAAGATAACTATGCTATCTCAGGTCTAAAGATTATATGCACTGATATGATTTATGACAAAACATTGACAAGAGTAAACTCCATATGCTTGTCATAAGTGTCACTGGTTCGACCTACTTATCATTTATAAGTGCCTATCATGTTTGTTATATGGCATGAGACTCACCATTCCATCTTATTTATATCTCATATAAATAACTTGGGAACAAATATGAATACAATCTTTTTGGATAAGTCATGTCCTTATTATGAAGTATCCTCGATTGTGAACCTATTTATGATACTTTGTGCTAGAAATATTGTCACTCATATTCTTAACAACTTAAGAATAATATGTCTAACAAAATATCAATAGACCTTTTCTATTACACATAAATATATTATGTAAACGGAAAAGTGGAAATGCCCTTTATTAATAAAAATATGTACAAGAAACATACTAAATGATATGCTCTAGGGCATACTACTAACAGCTTATCCAACTTCTTTATCCAAATAGCTTCCTTTGCAGCATCTAATGCAGCAATATACTCAGCCTCTGTAGTGGAATCTGCCTCTGTAGTAGTCCAGCATTGAGGGACATCCCCACACTATGTGACTTTTCAAATGTGTTCCTTGATGAATTACCAGGATTACCTCCAGAAAGAGAGGTGTAGTTTGAGATTGATATTATGCCTGGTGTGGACCCAATCTCCATAACACCATATAGAATGGCACCAGCAGAACTAAAAAAATTGAAAGTGCAGTTGCAAGAGCTACTTGACAAGGGCTTCATCCGCCCTAGTGTGTCACCTTGGGGAGCGCCGGTGTTGTTTGTAAAGAAGAAGGATGGAACTCTCCGGTTATGCATTGACTATCGGTAATTGAATAAGGTGACAATAAAGAATAGATACCCATTGCCCCACATCGACGATTTATTTGATCAGTTGAGGGGTGTAGCTGTGTTCTCCAAAATTGACCTGAGATCAGGTTATTATCAGCTGAAAGTACAAGAGCAGAGTATTCCTAAAATTGCCTTTAAAACCCGCTATGGCCATTATGAGTTCTTAGTTATGCCATTCAGGTTAACTAATGCTCCGACTGCTTTTATGGATCTGATGAACACTATCTTCAGACCATACCTCGACCAGTTTGTTGTGGTATTCATAAATGATATATTGGTTTATTCGAGGAGAGCAGAAGAGCATGATAGACATCTACGGATTATACTACAGACTTTGAAGGAGAAACAGCTATATGCCAAATTGTCGAAGTGTGAATTTTGGCTGAAGGAAATATCCTTCTTGGGGCACATAGTATTAGTAAAGGGCATTAAGGTAGATCCAAGTAATATAGAAGCTGTTCTTAATTGGAGGCCACCTAGAAATATCACGGAGATTCATAGTTTTATGGGGTTAGCTGGATACTATCACCGATTTGTGAAAGGATTCTCCATGTTGGTATCTCCACTGACCAAATTACTTCGAAAAGATGTAAAATTTCAGTGGACGGACAAATGCCAGTTGAGTTTTGATAAATTGAAGAGTTGTTTAACTGAGGCTCCAGTCCTGACTTTACCTACACCGGGTAAAGAGTATACAGTTTATAGTGATGCTTCTTATAATGGGTTAGGCTATGTATTGATGCAAGATCGAAATGTCATTGCTTATGCATCACGCCAGCTGAAACCGCATGAGAGGACTTATCCAACACATGATTTGGAGCTTGTAGCTATAGTGATTGCTCTTAAGATCTGGAGACACTATTTGTATGGGGAAAAGTGCTACAACTACACAGATTATAAGAGTTTGAAGTATCTGGGCACCCAGAAAGAGTTGAATTTGAGATAGAGGAGATGGTTAGAGTTGATAAAAGACTATGATTGTCTGATAGTCTATCAGCCAGGGAAAGCTAATGTGGTGGCTGACGCCTTAAATCACAAGACTATGGCAAGTCTACGGTTACTCATTTGTTTATGGTACATGAGTTGAGATCATTACATGCCAGCTTAGAGATTAATGATGAGGGACAGATAGTAGTTGCATGGCATGTACAGCCAGTGTTGATTGATCAGATCAGAATGGCTGCTCAAAATGATCAAAAGTATCAGAAGCTGTTAGAAGAAGTCCAGCAAGGCAAGAAACCAGAATTCTCAATAAGAGATGATGTTCTGTTGCTACACTAGGGCATAATGTGTGTTCCTAATGTTGTTGATTTGAAACAGATCATTTTGAAGAAAGCACATGAGTCTCCTTTTGCTATGCACCCTGGTGGCACAAAAATGTATAGAGGGCTAAAGGAGCATTATTGGTGGATGGGTATGAAAAGAGATGTGGCAGAATTTGTTTCCAAATGCCTAACTTGACAGCAAGTAAAGGCAGAGCATCAAGTACCCGCTCGGTTGTTACATCCACTGCCAGTACCAAAATGGAAATGGGAAAGAAAAATAATGGATTTTGTGGTGGGACTTCCGAGGACACAGAAGAGTCATGATGTAGTATGGGTTATTGTTGACAGACTGACCAAGTCTGCTCATTTTCTGCCAGTACGGATGGACTACAGTTTAGAAAGATTGGCCAAGTTGTACATTGATGAGATAGTAAGACTGCATGGAGTGCCAAATCCATCATATCTGACTGATATCCTAGGTTTACTTCTAGATTCTAAACTAGATTGAACTTCAGTACGGCATTCCACCCACAGACAGATGGCCAGTCTGAGAGGGTAATTCAGATCTTGGAGGACATGGTACGGGCTTGTGTGATTGAATTTGAGGGCAGTTGGGACACACACTTGCCTTTGATTGAGTTTGCTTACAACAACAACTACCAATCAAGCATTGGGATGCCTCCATATGAAGCTTTGTATGGTAAAAAATGCAGAACTCCCCTGTGTTGGGATGATGTAGGTGAAAGGAAGATGATTGGGCCTGAAATTGTTCAGCAAACTGAACAAAAGATCAGGTTCATCAAAGATCGACTTAAGACTACATCATACCATCAGAAGTCCTATATTGATCTGAAGAGAAGGGATATTAAGTATGCAGTAGGTGACAAAGTATTCTTCAAGGTTTCCCCTTAGAAGAAAATCATGAGATTCGGCAGAAAGAGGAAACTGAGTCCTCGTTTCATTGGGCCATATGAGGTTCTGGAAAGAATGGATCCTTTGGCATATCATTTAGCACTACCTCTAGAGTTGGAGAAGATACATAATGTCTTTCATGTGTCTATGTTGAGGAGGTATCGATCAGACCCATCTCATGTACTACCAGTGGAAGAAATTTGAAGTGAATCCATACCTCACATATGAGGAAGAACCATAGACATTCTTGCTTATGAGGTGAAGCAGCTACGGAATAAGCAGATACCATTAGTGAAAGTGTTGTGGAACCATCATTCGGGCTAGGAGACTACTTAGGAAAGAGAGGAGGACATGAGAAGACAGCACCCACAGCTGTTTAGAGATTGATGCTAGGTAAAATTTCGAGACAAAATTTATTTTAAGGGGGGGGGGGGGGAGAGAATTGTAACACCCCTATTTGCATAGCCTGGTATATTTCACTATTCTATGACTGGTGTCAGTCTGAATAATTAAGGGGATTAGAACCACATCTAAGACACCTAGAGAAGCCCTGAACACAAATAATTAGTAATTGTCAATTAGTTAAGTATAAATAAGAAAAACAGAACACAAGAAGTTAAATGAGTCGAGAGTCATAATGATGGGTGACCTTCTCGAGAAGGACTGCGAGGTCGATTTAAAATCAAATTTCGGACCATAAAATGTGACACCGCTGTCCTTAGGACTATTGCGAACACAGTGGAAAAGAGAAAATCATAAAAAAGAATGGTTAAGCAGGTCAAATAATTAGGTAAGGAATCCGAAAGAAATATTGAATTATTTGCAAACCGAATCGAACCGATGAGGGGCAATTTGGTCAATTCACCCCTAGAGCTGACCCCTGACCTAACTATCCAATAAAATCAAAGAAAAGAAAATTTTAGGATCAAGAATTAAATTAAAGAACTAAAGAAAAATAAATAAAAAAGAAAAAACAAAAGAGATGGAAAATTATGACATCCTAGGGTAACATAAGCCATGACATCATAATTAAATTTTAATTAATGGAAAATTTGACTAAGTCAAAAAGCTTTAATAAATATACAAAAAGGTAAAAGAAAAATAAAATCTTCATCTTCTTATCCCATGGTGCCGTCCACCTCTCTCTTCCCTCTCTCCCTCGCTTCACCTCCATTAAAGCTCATTTTGAGCTTGAAGAAACCATAAATTTAGCCAGAGAAAGTGTAAACTCCTTAGTTAAACCTTGTGTTTGTGCTTTGAAAAGAAGATTGAAGAAGCAAAGAAAAGGAAAAAAAGAAGAGAATTGAAGAAATTGGAGAATTCAAATCCAAGTGGAGGTAAGCAATCTAATTTGAAAAATTTAGTTTATTAGTTGTGTTTGTAGCTTAACTAAAACATCTTTGGAGGAACAATTGTGAATTTTGGCCAGCTAGGGTTTAGGTTTGTGAATGAATGATTTTGATACAAATAATGAAGTAGTTAAGTGTGAATGAGTGTATAAGTACTAAATATGTTTTTAGATTTTATCAAAAAAGCTAAGCATGAAAATTAGGGTTTGGCACCTAGGGTTTGGGAGATAAAATTTTGGGAATTGGTCAAATTATGTGTTTGACCTTATTTGAGTTGAAAAATGGTCATGTATGACCAATTGTGGTGTGTTGGTAGTGTAGGAACCAAATTGAAATTTGGATTGGTTATGGACATTCTGTAGGCAGCATGACCAAGGTCCCTGTCAGGGACCAAAACTGAAAATTTACCAACCCAATTGGTGTGAGGCCAATTGATAATGAAACTAGACACAAAATGGCACATTTCTTGTTCAGGAATCATGCCCAAAAAGTGACCATAGCATAGTGAACAAATTGACCAAATCCAGATTAAGCAAACTGACCTGTACAAAAATGACCAAATGAACAGTGTTTGTTCATTTGGCCATAACTTGGGCTAGGTAGGTCCAAATGACCTAAATTTTTTCCAGTAGAAAGCTAAGACATAGCTTTATAATTTTCATGAAGAAAACAAACCAAAATTATTCCCTTAACCAAGTCATTTAGCCACCCTAAATTAGTGACCTAAAACTGCCAAAACCAGATTGGTGCCCAGAAAATCTGGATTAGACCAATCCGGCCAGCCATGTTCAAATAGCTATAACATGAGTTACAAAACTCCAAATGGAGTGATTCAAAAATGAAAATAAAGTTAAGACAATAAGGAACAACTTTTATGAAGAGAACTTAGCCAAATTCTAACAGCAACATAACCAATGGAACAGTGAAAAATGGGACACCAAAATTGAAAATTTGAAATTTGTGCCTAAAAGACTTAAGATTGGAGAAAATGACCAAAACCAATAAGTTAGGTAACCAAAATGTGGTAAGTGGGTATAATTGGATTTCCCATACCTATTAGGCATAAGAAAGTCAATATTTTGACTTGAATAGTACGATGAAAAGTAACATCAACATGAACATTTTCAAGAATGTAAGTTTAAGCATATTGGGGCTAAAATTGAACATATATGAATTAATAATTGGAATTATTGTGAGGCAAAGATAATGAGACACTATAAATTTCGTGTTTCAGCTGAAAAAGAGCTGAAAGGTCTAAGAGACTGAGTCAAGGCCTAGAGGCGACTCACGTCAGGTTTGTGCACAATAAATCTTATTTCATCATTTTATTATTACCAATTTGATTGGGTATGATTTATGAAAATTTGGTGTTAATAATGAATTGTGTTGCCAATTTGTGAATGAAACTATGACTTTGGAAATTTATTGGAATTCTCATGAATTATTTGAATAAAATGTTTGAAATTAATTTTTGATTCACACTTAGCATGACAGTGCCTTATTATTCCTCCTCCATTTATAGGGTTGAGATCGATTATTTTCCTCCCTCTCTAGTTTACCAGTTGAGGTTATAGATCGGATGAGTACTCATTAGCTAGCTAGCCACCTCCCTCATTGATTTCGATTAGTGGGGTTGTAGATTGCTTTGTCATGGTGTACAACGAGAACATTGATAGAAAATTTTGTGTCATGGCTTAAGTTGTGTACGAATTGGCAACACTATGTTTATTAAATTGTTTGGCCAAAATTGTGCTATAATGAGTTTTGATAATTTGTGAAATATTTAAATTGTGATTTATCAATGAATGTCACATGTACTGCATTTCAAATTTTTATTGTGTACCACTGGGTATTTTTATACTCAGCGATAGCTTATTTTACTGTCGCAGATAAGGGCAAGGAAAAAGCAGCAGGGTGAGCTGCTGAATTGACAAGGAGTTCACTGATCTTTTTGTACGGGTATTTATTTATACCCTTGTAGTTATTTGATGTAAATATTGTAATGTCATATGTAGCAATGTAAAGTTGAGCAATTGTACAGTAAATTGTAATAATGTTATTTTGGATTTTCTTTTTATAAATTAAGATCTGTATTTGTAAATTAAGTACTATATGCAATTTGAATGAATTTATGAAATATTTTGAGATGAAAAACTTTGGTTGAATTGTGGACTTAAATTGAATTGTGTTGACTTGAGTTATTTTGGTGTTGAGAGTTGTGAAAACAATTATTGGAAGTGCTCTTTTACAGGTTTTTAAAGAACTGTTTTCTTAAATTACAAACGGCACTCTGTCAAAATTTTTACTAAATTGCGGAAAAATAAATGGACAAAAATTTTAACTAGTTTTAAAACTTCAATTAAATGATTTTAATTCCTACCAAAATGCTCACCACTTCCAAAAGATCAGAAAATGGTTCTAAAATCCCTTGTAGGGTACTTAATGAGCTATCGGTAGGTGAAGTTCAGTAGTTCATTAAGTATTCTACGGGATCATGTTATGTTTTACAGA
Source organism: Hevea brasiliensis (assembly GCF_030052815.1). Taxonomy (NCBI): domain Eukaryota; kingdom Viridiplantae; phylum Streptophyta; class Magnoliopsida; order Malpighiales; family Euphorbiaceae; genus Hevea; species Hevea brasiliensis. The sequence continues at coordinate 59,302,254 of NC_079499.1, read as the reverse complement.
GGGATAAGGTGTGACAATTTCCAACTTAATCGCTTGTTTGGAAGATTTTGTGGTATTCCTAATTACTATTAAGGTCTCACTTTGCACATTATCCAATTAGCATGAATATATCAAATATTTGCATACATTCCTATACATCTCATGCATTCATGGATAATAAATATGGTATGATCATGGACTTTCTAAGGGATTCAATTTTGAGCCACCAAGAATTGAATCAGAGCATTTCTAGGTGTATTTCATTCATTCATATTACAAGAGTTGCTGAAGAAGTACATAATCAACACTTAATCTTGAATTCCTCCCACTGGTCCCACAAATGCTCTTGACCTCTCTTGCAATCCAATTACATAGTAATCCTTGGCATACCAAGGCGAATTTACAAGAACTAAATAAGTGAAATTACAACCCAAAAAATATTACAACCTTTATAATACATGCCCAAAAATAAATTAAAATAAATTAATTAATTTACAACCCAAAGAAACATAAAAGAAATAAATCCAATTACATTAGTCTTTTATAGTTCATGATCATCCATCATGCAACGTCCTCACTTTAGCTAGTCCGTACAGTCTACTGTTCCAGTGACCAATGTCAGCCGGGACAGCTAGAATGTTTGAAATTATGAATAGACTAGAGTGAGGAGTTATAAAGAAACTAAATAATGCTCATAAAAATCAAGGAAAAATTTTAGAAACCAAATACACTAAGGTTAAACGAGCCGAAACACCTGGGATGAGTAACCCGAAGGGGAAGTGACGGTAAAGGCCGTTAGCAACCCTAGACTCGAGGGAAAAATTATAAAATAATTATTGGGACTCCAGAGAAGGGTTATTGAGGTTCTTATGGCATTAGAATGCCAAGAAAATGCTTAGAAAAATTTTTTTATCGGTACACACAATTTTGGCTCGTTAAGCCAAACGGAGGGCATTTTGCTCATTTCGTCTTCAGAGATGATTTTTGGCCAACTTTTCCTGTTAAATAAATAATTTCTATGACATAAAATATGAATAAATATTGTTAAAAATTTAATTAAAATTAAATAAACAAGCAATGGAGAGAAAATGAAAGAAAATGGAATTATGACATCATCATGATGTCATTAAAATTCTCCCAACCAATCCAATGTTGACACATGGCATAAACTTATTTAAAAGAGACCAAATGGGCTGAAAAATGAAAAAAAAATCATAACTCCTTCTCCTTTCTTCTTCTTGCCGTCACCCATACCCACCATAGCCAACCTTAGCAAGCTTTTCAAAGCTTGATTTCACTTACTTCTACCTAACAAAACCCTAACCTAGCAACACAAAAAAGTGTTCTTACATCTTTGCAAGTCTTTTGGGAGCAAAAAGAAAAGGAAAAGAGGAACCCTAGCAAGTGGGAAATCTCCCTCCATAGAGGTTTTGTGACCTAACCTTGGATTTTACCTTAAATTTATGTTTAGAGACTTTGAATGAGTGTAAATTACAAAGAAAAATTGTTGAATATCATTTGTATGCCATCCATTAATTTTGGAAGCCTTGGTTAGGGTATGCTTGTGATGAGTTTTATGGAGCTAACATGCAAGTATGGCTGCCCTTAATGTGTATCTCTTAAGTGAATGAAATGCAATGATAATGCATGATTTGTAATGTTTGATTAGGGTTTGGGGTGAAAAATGAGACTTTGATCATATGATAATGAAAGTAGGTTTTAATGGTCAATTAGTGACCATTTGGTTCTGTTTAAATTAAAAATGAAGTGAATGGTGTAGTGGGATTAGAGTTTGGTGTGGCTGCCCTTGGTGACCTATAGGACTGGGCATGAGTCTAGCAGGTTTGGGCAGCAATAACTAGAATTGTAGAGGTTCAATTGGTGGAAGGCCAATTGAAAATGAAACTAGACACATAATGGCACAACTTTGGTGAAGAAACCATATCCAGAAAACCAAACCAAGTTGACCAAAAGATTGCCCTAATCTGGGTGACCTGCATTCTGCCTGGGCAAAATGACTAAATGAACAGTGTTTAGTCATTTGGCCATAACTCAGTGTGGAAAGGTCCAATTGACCTAAAAGTTTACTAGCAACAAGCTGAGATATAGAACAACAACTTTCATGAAGAAACCTAACCCAAATTATGATCATAACATATTCAAAAAGTGACCTGAATTCACTGCTCCTAATACTGTAGATTTGGTCAGTCCAAAAATTCTGGAAAAATTTCAATCCAGCCAGTTGTGGTTTTTAGGCCATAACTTGAGCTACAAAACTCCAAATGGAGTGATTCAAAAAAGGAAATGCAACTAGACAAGATAAGGAACAACTTTCATGTTGATCATTTTGCTAAATTCCCACTGTAAAAATGACTAATGGAACAGTAAACCCAAAGCTTGAAAACTGAAAATTCTGTCCAATTAACATTAAGCTTAGAAATGGTATTGGCAACCAATACAGCAAGTTTAAAATGCAAAATGTGGTATGTTGATGATACTTAAACCAATGTACCTATTGTCTATGAAAAATCAACATTTTAGTTGACTAATGAAATGAATAGTAGCTATAAAATTTCAATTTCAAAGAATTACATAAATTAAAAGTGTTAAATGCCCTAGTAGGCCTAATGTGATTGGTTTGGATAGGTTGGCAAGCCAATAGGGTTCTATTAGCATTACTGCATATGGCTTCATGCCATTCTGTATTTCATGGCCTTCCATGCTATTCTGTGATAAAATAGCCTTTGGCTATGTTGATTGAGATAATGCACTTGGGTTTTATCCCCGATAGTTATTACAGCTTATTAGCTGTTCTGTTGCACACTGGGAGACACAATGTGACCGATGGTGTGATGGTCCGAGGTACATTGTGCCCAGTGCTAGTTTACTCGTTTATCTAGTCCAGTCAACTAGTATGGGTTACTCGGGCAATGATAATAAATTTTACCAAATTTTAATAGAATAATACTGCAATGAATACCAAAAATTAAGTCTACCAAAAAATGAAATCATACATTCTGCATAATTATTTTATTTTATTTCATATTGTCACTACTAAGCAGAATTGCTTAGCACATTTCTTTTGCCACACGCAGGTACTGGAGACCTAGCTGGGGAGCCCAGCAGACATCAAACTGGGTGAGCCTGCAAATCTGCATCCGGAGTCCAGAGTCATCTCACATCTGCAGTGCATATGGTAGGACATTAGAACTTTGGGGTAGCATTTTGTATTTTGTATTAGTTTTGGATTGTAACTATAAACTCTTGTAATTATGTAATAATGTAAATATATGAAATTTCATGTTATTGAAATTTTTCTTGTATAATGTATGTTGATAAATGAAATGTTGAGAAATATTTATGAATATGCTTCAAGTGATGAAGTGAATAGAATATTTCTGAAATTAGTATTGAGATTTTGAGATTGAGTTGAGACATGTGTGTATAATGGAGTCTGAATTTGGAAATTATATTGGAAGTGTTTTTAAACAAGTTCAGAAGAACTGTTTTTCAAATTTACAGCTGGCACTGTGCCGGATTTTCTATAAAAATTTCAGAAAAATTCAGATTTATCAAAATTTGAAAATAAATGAATTAAAAGGGATAAATTGTAAATAAAATATGAATTGTTGCTCCGACACACTGAGTGGCATAACTTGCTTAACTACACTGCAGACGGGTAAGGGGTGTCACATTTAGTGATATCAAAGCATCGGTTTAGGCATTTCTGAGCCTAGATAGAGTGCATACCATTGCATTGGATTTGTAAGTGTTGAGGTGACACTGATGCAGATCTGTTTGTTTTCTTATTTTGAATAGGATATGGATATGGATCCTGCTTCGCAAAGAGCAGTTGATGAAGAGGTGGAGAGTCATGCTCCACCAAGGGCCAAATCTAGGGGCTGGGGAGAATTTGCTCCACTAGCAGCTGAGGCACCTGCCCAACCTCAGTTTGCGCTATTTCAGCAAATGACTGAATTCTACAGGCAAATGATGGGGGCAATTCCACCACCACAACCATAGCCACAACCTCCACCAGCACCACAGAAGTCCCATCTGGAGAAACTGTGAAAGCATAGGGCGGTAGACTTCTTTGGGAAGAGGGAGGATGATCAGAGTTGAGGAGAAGCAAGATGCCCGGATGTCATCAGGGGTACGTTTTCTCTCTACAACACTTCTGTGCATGCATTGGTGGATCCAGGATCCACTCATTCCTACATTTGCATCAAACTACCCATAGAGAGGGGAGTTCCAGTAGAGGAGAGTGATCAAGACATTCTGGTCATAAATCCACTAGGCCACTGTGTGGTAGTAAAAAAGGTGTATAAAGGTTGCCCGTTGAGGATTCAGGGGTATGAATTCTCAGCAGACCTAATTGAATTGCCCTTCCACGAGTTTGACGTGATTTTGGGAATGGACTGGTTATCAAGTCATCAGGCATTAGTTGATTGCAAATTGAAGAGGATTTCTCTGAAAACTTCTGAGGGTAAAGAGATTACTATTGTGGGTGAAAGGACAGATTTCCTATCTAATATTATCTCAGCCACAGTTGCAAGACAATGGATGAGAAAAGGCTGTGAAGCTTACCTAGCACACGTGGTTGATACTAGGCAGGCCAAGCCAAACCTGTGTGATATACCCAGAGTAAGAGACTTCCCAGATGTATTTCCTTAAGAGTTGCCTGGTTTACCACCAGAAAGGGAAGTCGAGTTTGCTATAGAGGTAATGCCGGGTACAGCACCAATTTCTATTGCTCCTTATAGGATGGCACCCACTGAATTGAAGGAGTTGAAAATTTAGTTACAGGAGTTACTCGATAAGGGGTTCATACGCCCCAGTGTGTCACCATGGGGAGCTCCGGTGCTGTTTGTGAAGAAGAAGGATGGAACTTTGAGATTGTGTATTGATTACCAGCAGTTGAAAAAGGTAACTGTGAAGAATAAATATCCATTGCCTAGAATTGACAATCTATTTGATTAGTTGAAGGGAGCCAGTGTATTTTCAAAAATTGATCTCAGATCAGGGTATTATCAGTTGAGGGTAAAGGATGCAGATGTGTCAAAAACTGCATTCAGAACCCAGTATGGGCATTATGAATTTTTAGTGATGCCGTTTGGGTTAACAAATGCACCAGCAGTATTTATGGACCTTATGAACTGTATCTTCCATCCATATTTAGATCGGTTTGTAGTGGTCTTTATTAATGTTATTCTGGTGTATTCCAAGACCAGGGAAGAATATAATGAACATTTGAGGATTGTTCTACAAAACCTGCGAGAAAAGAAGCTGTATGCTAAGCCGTCCAAGTATGACTTCTGGATGAGTGAAATCTCTTTTCTTGGACACATAGTATCAAGTGAGGGGATTAGAGTGGATCCCAAAAGGATAGAAGCAGTGATGGAATGGAAGCCACCCAGAAATACAACTGAGGTCAGAAGTTTCTTGGGGCTAGCTGTGTACTACAGAAGATTTGTGAAGGGGTTCTCTCTTATAGCTGCTCTAATGACCAAGTTGTTGCACAAGAATGTGAAATTTGGCTGGAACGACAAGTGCAAAGCCAGTTTTGAGAGGCTAAAGGCTATATTGACCGAAGCACCAGTGTTAGCACAGCTAGTGTCAGGAAAAGACTTTGTGGTCTATAGTGATGCCTCACATAATGGGCTAGGGTGTGTATTGATACAAGAGGGGAAAGTGATCGCCTATGCTTCTAGGCAGTTAAGGTCACATGAACAGAACTACCCTACTCATGACCTGGAGTTAGCAGCAATTATCTTCGCATTGAAGATATGGAGGCACTATTTATATGGTGAAAAATGTTACATCTATACAGACCACAAGAGTCTAAAATATTTGCCAACCCAGAAGGAGCTCAATCTTAGACAGAGGCGATGGATTGAGTTCCTAAAGGACTATGATTGTGTGATAGATTATCATCCTGGGAAGGCAAATGTAGTTGCTAATGCCTTGGGCAGGAAGTCCATCACAGCTTTAAGATCACTAAATGCCTATCTGTCCTTAGCTCAAGATGGAGCTATTTTGGCTGAGTTACAAGTGAGGCCAACTCTGCTACAGCAGATACGAGATGGCCAGAGAGCAGATGAAAAATTAATAGCCATTGTGGGTAAAATTTCAGAGGGAAAGAAAACTGAATATGAGGTGAAAGCAGATGGGTGTCTGTACTATAGAGGAAGAGTGTGTGTACCAGATAATGGGGAACTGAAGACTAGTTTTCTGAAAAAAGCACACACTAGTGTTTATGCTATGCACTCGGGCAGCACAAAAATGTATAATGATTTGAAGCCTCATTATTGGTGGCCTGGTATGAAGAGGGATATAGCTGACTATGTGACTTAGTGTTTGACATGTCAGCAAGTTAAAGCAGAACATCAAGTTCCATCAGGATTGCTACAGCCCATAAGCATACCTGAATGGAAATGAGACCGGGTCACTATGGATTTTATTAGTGGTTTACCTCTCACCCAGAAGAAGCATGATGTAGTATGGGTGATAGTGGATAGATTGACGAAGTCAGCACATTTTCTGCCAGTTCGGACTGACTACTCACTAGAGAATCTAGCAGAATTGTATATCAATGAGATAGTTAGACTACATGGAATCCCACTTTCCATCATATCTGATCAAGACCCAAGGTTTTCATCGAAATTCTGGAAAATGTTGCAAGAAGCCTTGGGAACACAACTCCATTTTAGCATGGCTTTTCATCCTCAGAAGGATGGACAGTCAGAACGAGTAATCCAGGTAAACCTAGAAACTAATTGAATTTTCACGATTAATAAATTGAAATGATAGTAATAAAGTGAATTATATGATAGATCCTATAGGATATGCTAAGGAGTTGTGTTATTGAGTTTAAGGGGAGTTGGGATAGATATCTCCCACTGGCAGAATTCGCATATAACAATAGCTACCAATCTAGCATTCAAACGGCTCCGTATGATGCACTGTATGGGAAGAAATGTAGAACTCCAATGTGTTGGACTGACTTGGGTGAAGATAAGCTGGTAGGACCAGACCTGGTGAAACAGACTGAGGAGAAAGTGAAGATAATCAAAGCTAACCTGAAGGTTGCCTCAGATAGATAGAAATCTTATGCCGACTTGAAGAGAAAAGAGATAGAATATGTAGTTAGCGATAAAGTGTTTCTCAATGTCTCACTGTAGAAGAAAGTACTGACGTTTGGAAGAAAGAGTAAGTTAAGCCCTAGGTTCATTGGCCCATATGAAGTCATTGAACATGTGGGACCAGTGGCCTTTCGGCTAGCTTTACCACTAGAACTGGATAAAATTCATAATGTATTCCATGTTTCTATGCTGAGAAGATATCGCTCAGACCCTTCACATGTGATTTCCATGGAAGAGATTGAAATCCAATCGGACTTGACATATACAGAAGAACTTATACAGATACTAGCTCAGGAAGTGAAGGAAATGAGAAATAAAAAAATTCCATTGGTGAAAGTGCTTTGGAGGCACCACAACACTGAAAAGGCAACTTGGGAAAGTGAAGAGACAATGAGGCAACAGTTCCCTCAATTGTTTGCATCAGGTAAATTTCGAGGACGAAATTTTTATTAGAGGGAAGAGTTGTAACATCCTCACTTTAGCTAGTCCATACAGTCTACTGTTCCAGTGACCAATGTCGGTCCGGACGGCTAGAATGTTTGAAATTATAAATAGACTAGAGTGAGGAGTTATAACAAAACTAAATAATGCTCATAAAAATTAAGGAAAATTTTAGAAACCAAATACACTAAGGTTAAACGAGCTGAAACACCTGGGATGAGTAACCCGAAGGCGAAGTGACGGTGAAGGCCGTTAGCAAACCTAAACTGTACGGACTAGGGTTTTCATGTTAGTAGTATGCCCTAGAGCATATCATTTAGTATGTATCTTGTATATATTTTTGGTAATAAAAGGCATTTCCACTTTTCCGTTTACATAATATATTTATGTGTAATAGAAAAGGTCCATTGATATTTTGTTAGAAATATTATTCTTATGTTGTTAAGAATATGAGTGACAATATTTCAAGCACAAAGTATCATAAATAGGTTCACAATCGAGGATACTTCATAATAAGGACATGACTTATCTAGAAAGATTGTATTCATGTTTGTTCCCAAGTTATTTATATGAGATATAAATAAGATGGAATGGTGAGTCTCATGCCATATGACAAACATGATAGGCACTTATAAATGATAAGTAGGCTGAACCAGTGACACTTATGACAAGCACATGGAGTTTACTCTTGTCAATGTTTTGTCATAAATCATATCAGTGCATATAATCTTTAGACACGAGATAGCACAGCTTATCTTGTATATAGGTAGTTTGAGTTTGATCTCGCTTTCATACTTGTACTGTGTATGGGTATATGGGCATGTGTTGGCTCCTACTAGTTATATATGGAGGTAGGTGTTGATCAAGATGGAATCTGTTCCTCTAAGTAAATAGAGATAAAATCCTATGTTCATTTAATTGTTCTTGATGTTTCAAGTTCTGGCCAGACAGATAGATTTATTTAGAAAAGAGTTTCGATGAGAAAATCTTTTAATCAAGAACTGGAATTAAAAGAGAACATAATATTCATAGCAAATGGAGTTTGACATAAACCATGACTCAAATTTGAGTTGGGATTTTGTAATGAGAGATTCTAGTGCATGGTAACATATGATTATAGGTTCATTTAAGGTAAACCTTATTACTAATTGGGTGGCCATGGCATGCTATGCTAGGTGTTAACCATGGTCTATGAGGTTCATAAAATGATTTAGAGAAATCATTTATGGTAAGAAAGAGTTCTGATGATATTAAGAGTTGATATCATGTCTCATTGCCAATTAGTGATGAGCCTAGTAAGTCACACACATACACAAGTTATCACCTATTTAAATATGATTTAATTAATTAATTAAAGAGTTTAATTGATTAATTAAATAGGTTTGGTTTGCAATTAAATTGCAAAGTCCCTAGCATGACTTGAAACCAAATCTAGATTATTGGATGTGTAGTATAAATTAAATTTATATTTAAAGTGTTTAAATATGAATTTAATTAATGAGAAATTAATAGAGATTAATTAATTAATTTATATTTGATATAAATTAATTAGAAGAAGAAAAATAATTATTTTGGGTTGAGAACTCAAAATTAAGACACAGGGGCATTTTGGTCATTTTGCAGTGTGACACGTGGCACCATGAGATGGTGACACATGGCATAACACATAAGCCTGCCAAATGTTTTTTAATCATGTAAGATGATTAAAATCAAGATTAAATATAGGTTTGACACTTGGCACAATGTGATTGGGTCACTTAAACCTAGAGCTAATCAAAGGGTGACATGTGGCAAGGGTTTAATGTGTTAACCTAGCTATATAAGTGTTGTTATGAGAAAAATAAAACACAACCAGCAGCCACACTTCTTTGTCACGCCACTTTGAGGGTTTTCATCTCTTCTTCTTCATCTCTTATCAATTCAAAAAGATTAGCCATCAATCTCTTGAATTAAGAACACTAGAAATTGTTTCTAGTGTCCTGTTTACATCTTTAATCTCTTAAAAGGCAGAACTTGATTTTTTAATTAATAGAAAAAGCTTTAGAAGCTATTCAAGGGCTGCCATAAGTGTTCTTGGTGTGGACAAGCTAGAGGGACAACATCTGGTGTCCTGAAGACGAATCTCAAAGGCGCAGACACGCTGCAGTGCATCAAGAGGTTAGTGTAATCGTTCTTGATTTAATCTAGGATTCTAAAATTAATCTGATTAATTTTAAAATCTTAAATGGAAAATACAGATCCAAAAACATATTAAAAGAGTTTTAATATGTTGTTTATCATTGAAATCAAATAGATAAAAATAAATCTTGCATGATGCATGTGACCCTAGGTGAAAATTTTTGAATTCAATGGTATAAACTTGTATTTTTCACGCTTCCGTTCCTTCATTTCAAAAATTATAAAATAATTATTGGGACTCCAGAGAAGGATCATTGAGGTTCTTATGGCATTAGAATGCCAAGAAAATGCTTCAAAAAATTTTTTTATCGGTACACACAATTTTGGCTTGTTAAGCCAAATGGAGGGCATTTTGGTTATTTCATCTTCAGAGATGATTTATGGCCAACTTGTCCAGTTAAATAAATATTTTCTATGACATAAAATATGAATAAATATTGTTAAAAATTTAATTGAAATTAAATAGACAAGAAATGGAGAGAAAATGAAAGAAAATGGAACTATGACATCATCATGATGTCATTAAAATTCTCCCAACCAATCCAATGTTGACACATGGCATAAACTTATTTAAAAGAGACCAAATGGGCTGAAAAAAAAAAAAAAAAATCAGAACTCCTTCTCCTTTCTTCTTCTTGCCGTCACTCATACCCACCATAGCCAACCTTAGCAAGCTTTTCAAAGCTTGATTTGACTAACTTCTACCTAACAAAACCCTAACCTAGCAACACAAAAAAGTATTCTTACATCTTGGCAAGTCTTTTGGGAGCAAAAAGAAAAGGAAAAGAGGAATCCTAGCAAGTGGGAAATCTCACTCCATAGAGGTTTGTGACCTAACCTTGGATATTACCTTAAATTTATGTTTAGGGACTTTGAATGAGTGTAAATTACAAAGAAAAATTGTTGAATATCATTTGTATGCCAACCTTAAATTTTGGCAGCCTTGGTTGGGGTATGCTTGTGATGAGTTATATGGAGCTAACATTCTAATATGGCTGCCCTTAATGTGTATCTCTTAAGTGAATTGATGAAATGCAATAATAATTCATGATTTGTAATGTTTGAGTTAGGGTTTGGGGTGAAAAATGAGACTTTGATGATGGGTGATGAAAGTAGGTTTTAATGGTTAATTAGATACCATTTGGTTCTGTTTAAATAAAAAATGAAGTGAATGGTGCAGTGGGATTGGAGTTTGGTGTGGCTGCCCTTGGTGACCTGCAGGACTGGGCATGAGTCCAGCAGGTTGGGAAGTAATAACTGGAATTGTAGAGGTTCAATTGGTGCAAGGCTAATTGGACATGAAACTAGACACATAATGGCACAACTTTGGTGAAAAAACAATGCCTAGAAAACCAAACCAAGTTGACCAAAAGATTGCCCTAATCCGGGTGTCCTGCATTCTACCTGGGCAAAATTACCAAATAAATAGTGTTTAGTCATTTGGCCGTAACTCAGTGTAGAAAGGTCCAATTGATCTGAAATTTTACCAACTATAAGCTGAGATATAGACTAACAACTTTCATGAAGAAACCTAACCCAAATTATGACCATAACATATTCAAAAAGTGACCTAAACTCACTGCTCCTAATACAATAGATTTGGCAAGTCCAAAAATTTTGGAAAATTTTCAATCCGGTCAGTTGTGGTTTTCGGGCTATAACTTTAGCTACAAAACTCCAAATGGAGTGATTCAAAAAAGGAAATGCAACTAGGCAAAATAAGGAACAACTTTCATGTTAATCATTTTGCCAAATTACCACTGTAAAAATGACTAATGGAATAGTAAACCCAAAGCTTGAAAACTGAAAATTTTGTCCAAGTAACATTAAGCTTAGAAATGGTATTGGCAACCAATACCAACAAGTTTAAGATGCAAAATGTGGTATGTTGATGATACTTAAACCAATGTACTTATTGTCTATGCAAAAGTTAACATTTTAGTTGACTAATGAAATGAATAGTAGCCATAAAATTTCAATTTCAAAGAATTACATAAATTAAAAATGTTAAATGCCCTAGTAAGCCTAATGTGATTGGTTTGGATAGGTTGGCATACCAATAGGGTTCTGTTAGCCGTACTACATATGGCTTCATGCCATTCTGTGTTTCATGGCCTTCCATGCCATTCTGTGATAAAATAGCCTTTGGCTATGTTGATTAAGATAATGCACCTGGGTTTTATCCCCGATAGTTATAACAGCTTATTAGTTATTCTGTTGCACACCAGGAGGCACAATATGACCGATGGTGTGATGGTCCGAGGTACTTTGTGCCCAGTGCTAGTTTAATCGTTTATCTAGTCCAGTCAATTAGTATGGGTTACTCGGGTAATGATAATAAATTTTACCAAATTTTAATAGAATAATACTGCAATAAATACCAGAAATTACGTCTACTCAAAAATGAAATCATACATTCTGCATAATTATTTTATTTTATTTTATATTGTAACTACTAAGCAGAATTGCTTAGCACATTTCTTTTGCCACACGCAGGTAATGGAGACCTAGTTGGGGAGCCCAGCAGACATCAAACTGGGTGAGCTTGCAAATCTGCATCCGGAGTCCAGAGTCATCTCACATCTGCAGTGCATAAGGTAGGACATTAGGACTTTGGGGTAGCATTTTGTATTTTGTATTAGTTTTGGATTGTAACTATAAACTCTTGTAATTATGTAATAATGTAAATATATGAAATTTCATGTTATTGAAATTTTTCTTGTATAATGTTTGTTGATAAATGAAATGTTGGGAAATATTTATGAATATGCTTCAAGTGATGAAGTGAATAGAATATTTCTGAAATTAGTATTGAGATTTTGAGATTGAGTTGAGACATGTGTGTATAATGGAGTCTGGATTTGGAAATTATATTGGAAGTGTTTTTAAACAAGTTCAGAAGAACTGTTTTTCCAATTTACAGCCGGCACTCTGCCGGATTTTCTATAAAAATTTCAGAAAAATTCAGATTTATCAAAATTTGTAAATAAATGAATTAAAAAGGGATAAATTGCAAATAAAATATGAATTGTTGCTCTGACACACTGAGTGGCATAACCTGCTCTGCTACACTGCAGACGGGTAAGGGGTGTCACATTTAGTGATATCAAAGCATCGGTTTAGGCATTTCTAGGCCTAGATAGAGTGCATACCATTGCATTGGATTTGTAAGTGTTGAGGTGACACTGATGTAGATCTGTTTGTTTTCTTATTTTGAACAGGATATGGATATGGATCCTGCTTCGCAAAGAGCAGTTGATGAAGAGGTGGAGAGTCGTGGTCCACCAAGGGCTGAATCTAGGGGCAGGGGAGAATTTGCTCCACTAGCAGCTGAGGCACCTGCCTAACCTTAGTTTGCGCTATTTCAGCAAATGACTGAATTCTATCGGCAAATGATGGGGGCAATTCCACCACCACAACCATAGCCACAACCTCCACCACCACCACAGAAGTCCCATCTGGAGAAATGTGAAAGCATAGGGCGGTAGACTTCTTTGGGAAGAGGGAGGATGATCCCATGACCGCAAAAAATTGGTTGGATAGAACTATCAGAGTGCTGAAACAGCTAAACTACACCCCCAAGTAGAACCTAGAGGGTGCTGTGTCCCTACTTCAGGACGATGCATATCAGTGGTGGGACACAGTAACCAGTGAGGTGCAATCGGAACGGATCACCTGGAATTCTTCCTCACAGAGTTCAGGAAGAAATATGTTAGCAAGGTATATTTAGAAGAGCGAAGAAGAGAATTTATCAGTCTGAGATAGAGGCAATTGTCTGTGGTAGAGTATGAGCGTGAGTTTGTCAAACTGAGCCGGTATGGGAGGGAGATAGTCCCTACAAAGGCAGAAAGATGCAGAAGGTTTGAAGAAGGACTCAATGACAATATCAAAGTCATGATCACAGCATTGGAGATCACAGATTTTGCTAAGCTAGTAGATGCTGCATCAAAAGTGGAAAGGGTCTTAATAAATGAACAAAATAGAAGGGAAAGATAGCAGAAGAGGGGTTCGGGTCAGTCCAGTACATTTTCTGCTCCTAGTAAGAAGAGTAAGGGTCCTCCTGCTCAGAGTTTAGGACCACTACAAGGTCAGGGTCAGTCTCAGGGGCCCAAACCACAGTTCACACCTAGGAGAGGCCAGTCCACACCATCAGTGGGCAGCTCTTCATGGATGGTGTTTAGGGGACCAGCCCCAGCATCTTCTGCCTGCCAGTACTGCCAGAAGTGGCATAAGGGGGATTATTGGCGAGTGACCTGTGCATGCTTCCAGTGTGGATCTACAGAACATCAGATCAAGAATTGTCCGAAGAGGACTACTACAGTTGCTCCAACACAAGCTGACAGACCTGCTCCTGCACCACAAAGGGGTAGGAAGCCTGGTAAATCTAAGGCAGCTGGTCCATCACTGAGGCCTGCATCCGAGTCAACTGAGAGGCCAGACACTAGAGCACCTGCCAGGGCCTATGCCATCAGAGTTGAGGAGAAGCAAGAAGCCCCGGATGTCATCAGGGGTACGTTTTCTCTCTACAACACTTCTGTGCATGCATTGGTGGATCCAGGATCCACTCATTCCTACATTTGCATCAAACTACCCATAGAGAGGGGAGTTCCAGTAGAGGAGAGTGATCAAGACATTCTGGTCACAAATCCACTAGGCCACAGTGTGGTAGTGAATAAGGTGTATAAAGGTTGCCCGTTGAGGATTCAGGGGTATGAATTCTCAGCAGACCTAATTGAATTGCCCTTCTACGAGTTTGATGTGATTTTGGGAATGGACTGGTTGTCCCGTCATTAGGCAATAATTGATTGCAAATTGAAGAGGATTTCTCTGAAAACTTCTGAGGGTAATGAGATTACTATTATGGGTGAAAGGACATATTTCCTGTCCAATATTATCTCAGCCACAGTTGCAAGATGATGGATGAGAAAAGGCTGTGAAGCTTACCTAGCACACGTGGTTGATACTGGGCAGGCCAAGCCAAACCTGTGTGATATACCCATAGTAAGAGACTTCCCAGATGTATTTCCTTAAGAGTTGTTTGGTTTACCACCAGAAAGGGAAGTCGAGTTTGCTATAGAGGTAATGCTGGGTACATCACCAATTTCTACTGCTCCTTATAGGATGGCACCCACTGAATTGAAGGAGTTGAAAATTTAGTTACAGGAGTTACTCGATAAGGGGTTCATACGCCCCAGTGTGTCACCATGGGGAGCTCCAGTGCTGTTTGTGAAGAAGAAGGATGGAACTTTGAGATTGTATATTGATTACCAGCAGTTGAACAAGGTAACTGTGAAGAATAAATATCCATTGCCCAGAATTGACAATCTATTTGATTAGTTGAAGGGAGCCAGTGTATTTTCAAAAATTGATCTCAAATCAGGGTATCATCAGTTGAGGGTAAAGGATGCAGATGTGTCAAAAACTGCATTCAGAACCCAGTATGGGCACTATGAATTTTTAGTGATGCCGTTTGGGTTAATAAATGCACCAGCAGCATTTATAGACCTTATGAACTGTATCTTCCATCCATATTTAGATCGGTTTGTAGTGGTCTTTATTTATGATATTCTGGTGTATTCCAAGACCAGGGAAGAATATAATGAACATTTGAGGATTGTTCTGTAAACTCTGCGAGAAAAGAAGCTGTATGCTAAGCTGTCTAAGTATGACTTCTGGATGAGTGAAATCCCTTTTCTTGGACACATAGTATCAAGTGAGGGGATTAGAGTGGATCCCAAAAGGATAGAAGCGGTGATGGAATGGAAGCCTCGCAGAAATACAACTGAGGTCAGAAGTTTCTTGGGGCTAGCTAGGTACTACAGAAGATTTGTAAAGGGGTTCTCTCTTATAGCTGCTCTAATGGCCAAGTTGTTGCACAAGAATGTGAAATTTGGATGGAACGACAAGTGCTAAGCCAGTTTTGAGAGGCTAAAGGCTATGTTGATCGAAGCACCAGTGTTAGCACAACCAGTGTCGGAAAAAGACTTTGTGGTCTATAGTGATGCCTCACATAATGGGCTAGGGTGTGTATTGATACAAAAGGGGAAAGTGGTCGCCTATGCTTCTAGACAGTTAAGGCCACATGAACAGAACTACCCTACTCATGACCTGGAGTTAGCAGCAATTATCTTCGCATTGAAGATATGGAGGCACTATTTATATGGTGAAAAATGTTACATCTATACAGACCACAAGAGTCTAAAATATTTGCCAACCCAGAAGGAGCTCAATCTTAGACAGAGGTAATGGATTGAGTTCCTAAAGCACTATGATTGTGTGATAGATTATCATCCTGGGAAGGAAAATGTAGTTGCTAATGCCTTGAGCAGGAAGTCCATCACAGCTTAAAGATCACTAAATGCCTATCTGTCCTTAGCTCAAGATGGAGCTATTTTGGCTGAGTTACAAGTGAGGCCAACTCTGCTTTCTGCAGAATCTGAGATGGCCAGAGAGCAGATGAAAAATTAATAGCCATTGTGGGTAAAATTTCAGAGGGAAAGAAAACTGAATATGAGGTGAAAGCAGATGGGTGTCTGTACTATAGAGGAAGAGTGTGTGTACCAGATAATGGGGAACTGAAGACTAGTATTATGAAAAAAGCACACACTAGTGTTTATGCTATGCACTCGGAAAGCACAAAAATATATAATGATTTGAAGCCTCATTATAGGTGGCCTGGTATGAAGAGGGATATAGCTAACTATGTGACTTAGTGTTTGACATGTCAGCAAGTTAAAGCAGAACATCAAGTTCCATCAGGATTGCTACAGCCCATAAGCATACCTGAATAGAAATGGGACCGGGTCACTATGGATTTTATTAGTGGTTTACCTCTCACCCAGAACAAGCATGATGCAGTATGGGTGATAGTGGATAGATTGACGAAGTCAGCATATTTTCTGCCAGTTCGGACTGCCTACTCACTAAAGAATCTAGCAAATTGTATATCAATGAGATAGTTAGACTGCATGGAATCCCACTTTCCATCATATCTGACCGAGACCCAAGGTTTACATCGAAATTCTAGAAAATATTGCAAGAAGCCTTGGGCACACAACTCCATTTTAGCACGGCTTTTCATCCTCAGACGGATGGACAGTCAGAACGAGTAATCTAGGTAAACCTAGAAACTAATTGAATTTTCACGATTAATAAATTGAAATGATAGTAATAATGTGAATTATGTGATACATCCTAGAGGATATGCTAAGGAGTTATGTTATTGAGTTTAAAGGGAGTTGGGATAGATATCTCCCACTGGCAGAATTCGCATATAACAATAGCTACCAATCTAGCATTCAAACGGCTCCGTATGATGCACTGTATGGGAAGAAATGTAGAACTCCAGTGCGTTGGACTGACTTGGGTGAAGATAAGCTGGTAGGACCAGACCTAGTGAAACAGACTGAGGAGAAAGTGAAGATAATCAAAGCTAACCTGAAGGTTGCCTCAGATAGATAGAAATCTTATGCCGACTTGAAGAGAAAAGAGATAGAGTATGTACTTAGCGATAAAGTGTTTCTCAAAGTCTCACTGTAGAAGAAAGTACTGAGGTTTGGAAGAAAGGGTAAGTTAAGCCCTAGGTTCATTGGCCCATATGAAGTCATTGAACATGTGGGACCAGTGGCCTTTCGGCTAGCTTTACCACTAGAACTGGATAAAATTCATAATGTATTCCATGTTTCTATGCTGAGAAGATATCGCTCAGACCCTTCACATGTCATTTCCATGGAAGAGATTGAAATCCAATCGGACTTGACATATACAGAAGAACCTATACAGATACTAGCTCAGGAAGTGAAGGAACTGAGAAATAAAAAAATTTCACTGGTGAAAGTGCTTTGGAGGCACCACAACACTGAAGAGGCAACTTGAGAAAGTGAAGAGAAAATGAGGCAACAGTTCCCTCAATTGTTTGCATCAGGTAAATTTCGAGGATGAAATTTTTATTAGAGGGAAGAGTTGTAACATCCTCACTTTAGCTAGTCCATATAGTCTACTGTTCCAGTGACCAATATCGGTCCGGACAGCTAGAATGTTTGAAATTATAAATTGACTAGAGTGAGGAGTTATAACAAAACTAAATAATGCTCATAAAAATTAAGGAAAATTTTAGAAACCAAATACACTAAGCTTAAACGAACCAAAACACCTGGGATGAGTAACCCGAAGGGGAAGTGACGGTGAAAGTCGTTAGCAAACCTCGACTGTACGGACTAGGGTTTTCAAAAATTATAAAATAATTATTGGGACTCCAGAGAAGGGTCATTGAGGTTCTTATGGCATTAGAATGCCAAGAAAATGCTTTGAAAAATTTTTTTATCGGTGCACACAATTTTGGCTTGTTAAGCCAAACGGAGGGCATTTTGGTTATTTCGTCTTCATAGATGATTTTTGGCCAACTTGTCCAGTTAAATAAATAATTTCTATGACATAAAATATAAATAAATATTGTTAAAAATTTAATTGAAATTAAATAGACAAGAAATGGAGAGAAAATGAAAGAAAATGGAACTATGACATCATCATTATGTCATTAAAATTCTTCCAACCAATCCAATGTTGACACATGGCATAAACTTATTTAAAAGAGACCAAATGGGCTGAAAAATAAAAAAAAAAAATCAGAACTCCTTCTCCTTTCTTCTTCTTGCCGTCACCCATACCCACCATAACCAACCTTAGCAAGCTTTTCAAAGCTTGATTTGACTAACTTCTACCTAACAAAACCCTAACCTAGCAACACAAAAAAGTGTTCTTACATCTTGGCAAGTCTTTTGGGAGCAAAAAGAAAAGGAAAAGAGGAATCCTAGCAAGTGGGAAATCTCACTCCATAGAGGTTTGTGACCTGACCTTGGATTTTACCTTAAATTTATGTTTAGGGACTTTGAATGAGTGTAAATTACAAAGAAAAATTGTTGAATATCATTTGTATGCCAACCTTAAATTTCGGCAGCCTTGGTTGGGGTATGCTTTTGATGAGTTTTATGGAGCTAACATGCTAATATGGCTGCCCTTAATGTGTATCTCTTAAGTGAATTGATGAAATGCAATAATAATGCATGATTTGTAATGTTTGAGTTAGGGTTTGGGGTGAAAAATGAGACTTTGATTATGGGATGATGAAAGTAGGTTTTAATGGTTAATTAGTGACCATTTGGTTCTGTTTAAATAAAAAATGAAGTGAATGGTGCAGTGGGATTGGAGTTTGGTATGGCTGCCCTTGTTGACCTACAGGACTGGGCATGAGTCCAGCAGGTTTGGGCAGTAATAACTGGAATTGTAGAGGTTCAATTGGTGCAAGGCTAATTGGAAATGAAACTAGACACATAATGGCACAACTTTGGTGAAAAAACAATGCCTAGAAAACCAAACCAAGTTGACCAAAAGATTGCCCTAATCCGGGTGACCTGCATTCTACCTGGGCAAAATTACCAAATAAATAGTGTTTAGTCATTTGGCCGTAACTCAGTGTAGAAAGGTCCAATTGATCTGAAATTTTACCAGCTATAAGCTGAGATATAGACTAACAACTTTTATGAAGAAACCTAACCCAAATTATGACCATAACATATTCAAAAAGTGACCTGAAGTCACTGCTCCTAATACTGTAGATTTGGTAAGTCCAAAAATTTTGGAAAAATTTCAATTCGGTCAGTTGTGGTTTTCGGGCTATAACTTGACCTACAAAACTCCAAATGGAGTGATTCAAAAAAGGAAATGCAACTAGACAAAATAAGGAACAACTTTCATGTTGATCATTTTTCCAAATTGCCACTGTAAAAATGACTAATGGAATAGTAAGCCCAAAGCTTGAAAACTGAAAATTCTATCCAATTAACATTAAGCTTAGAAATGGTATTGGCAACCAATACCAACAAGTTTAAGATGCAAAATGTGGTATGTTGATGATACTTAAACCAATGTACTTATTGTCTATGCAAAAGTCAACATTTTAGTTGACTAATAAAATGAATAGTAGCCATAAAATTTCAATTTTAAAGAATTACATAAATTAAAAATGTTAAATGCCCTAGTAGGCCTAATGTGATTGGTTTGGATAGATTGGCATACCAATAGGGTTCTGTTAGCAGTACTACATATGGCTTCATGCCATTCTGTGTTTAATGGCCTTCCATGCCATTCTGTGATAAAATAGCCTTTGACTATGTTGATTAAGATAATGCACCTGGGTTTTATCCCCGATAGTTATTACAGCTTATTAGCTGTTCTGTTGCACACCGGGAGGCACAATATGACCGATGGTGTGATGGTCCGAGGTACTTAGTACCCAGTGCCAGTTTACCCATTTATCCATTCCAATCAACTAGTATGGGTTACTCGGGCAATGATAATAAATTTTACCAAATTTTAATCGAATAATACTGTAATAAATACCAGAAATTAAGTCTACCAAAAAATGAAATCATACATTTTGCATAATTATTTTATTTTATATTGTCACTACTAAGCAGAATTGCTTAGCGCGTCGCTTTTGCCGCACGCAGGTACTGGAGACCTAGCTGGGGAGCCCAGCAGACATCAGACCGGGCGAGCCTGCAAATCTGCATCCAAAATCCAGAGTCACCTCACATCTGCAGTGCATATGGTAGGACATTAGAACTTTGGGGTAGCATTTTGTATTTTGTATTTTGTATTAGTTTTGGATTGTAACTATAAACTCTTGTAATTATGTAATAATGTAAATATATAAAATTTTATGTTATTGAAATTTTTTTTGTGTAATGTATGTTGATAAATAAAATATTGAGAAATATTTATAAATATGCTTCAAGTGATGAAGTGAACAGAAAATTTCTGAAATTAGTATTGAGATTTTGAGATTAAGTTGAGACATGTGTGTATAATGGAGTCTGGATTTGGAAATTATATTGAAGTATTTTTAAACAGGTTCAGAAGAACTGTTTTTCTAATTTACAGCCGGCACTCTGCCGGATTTTCTATAAAAATTTCGAAAATATTCAGATTTATCAAAAATTGTAAATAAATGAATTAAAAGGGATAAATTGTAAATAAAATATGAATTGGTGCTCCGGCACACTGAGTGGCATAACTTGCTCGGCTACACTGTAGACGGGTAAGGGGTGTCACACATCATGCATATCACTATTTAACAAATAAATAAAACATACATAAATTAAATTGAATATCTCATATTCAACTTAAAAATCTAGAATTGAATATGATTCAAACAAATTTAAAAATTCAGATTTGAATCATATTCAAACAAATTTTAAAATTCAAATTTGAATCACATTCAAACAAATTCAAAAATTCAGATTTGAATCACATTCAAACAAATTTAAAAACTTAAATTAAATTGAATATTTCATATTCAACTTAAAAATCTAGATTTGAATATGATTAAAACAAATTTAAAAATTCATATTTGAATTACATTCAAACAAATTTAAAAATTCAGATTTGAATCACATTCAAACAAATTTAATTGTGCGATTATAATTCTAATTAAACAATTTAATTAGACATAAAATGGACCTTAGATCATACAACAATTACACATTCAATATCCATCATACCTTGCACACCATAGTGGTGCCACAACCATGCGCACCATGTGAAGGAGCAAAGGCATGAAAAACACATGTTTATATCATTGAATTTAAAAATTTTCACCTAGGGTCACATGCATCGTGTATGATTTATTTTTATCTATTTAATTTCAATGATAAACAACATATTAAAACTCTTTTAATATGTTTTTGGATATGTATTTATCATTTAAGATTTTAGAATTAATCAGATTAATTTTAGAACCTTAGATTAGATCAAGAATAAGTGCACTAACCTATTGATGCACTGCAGTGTATTTGGCACCTTTGGGAAGCGTCTTTAGGACACTAGATATTGTCCCTCTAGCTTGTCCACATCAAGTTTTGCCAATGGTAGCCCCTTGAACAACTTCTAAAGATTTTAAATTCAATTAGAAAATCAGGTTTTGCCTTTTGAGAGATTACAGATGTAAACAGGACACTAGAAATAATTTCTAGTATTTTTAATTCAAGAGATTGTTGGGAAATCTCTTTGAATTGATAAGAGATGAAGAAGATGAGAAGAAAAACACTCCAAGGGTGCCGGCACAAAGAGAATACAGTAGCTTGTTATTTTTCTTTTTCATTCTTTCCCTTATATAGCTGGGTCACCACTTAAAACCCTTGCCACATGTCACCTTCTAATTGGCTTTAGGTTTAATTGACCCAATCACATTGTGCGAAGTGTCAAACCTATATTTAGACTTTTTCATCTTACATGATTAAAAGACAATTGGAAAGCTTATGTGTAGTGCCATGTTGTTAGTGGTATGCCCTAGAGCATATCATTTAATATGTATCTTGTACATCTTTATTTAATAAAAGGCATTTTTACTTTTCCATTTATATAAGATATTTAAGTGTAATAGAAAAGGATCATTGATATTTTGTTAGAAATATTATTCTTAAGTTGTTAAGAATATGAGTGACAGTATCTCTAGAACAAAGTATCATAAATAAGTTCACAATCGAGGATACTTCATATTAAGGATATGACTTATCCAGAAAGATTGTATTCATGTTTGTTCCCAAGATATTTATATGAGATATAAATAAAATGGAATGGTGAGTCTCATGCCATATAACAAACATGATAAGCAGTTATACATGATAAGTAGGTCGAACCAGTGACACTTATGACAAGCACATGGAGTTTACTCTTGTATTGTCATAAATCATATCAGTGCATATAATCTTTAGATCTGAGATAGCACAGTTATCTTGTATATAGGTGGTTTGAGTTTAATACTGCTTTCATACTTGTACTATGTATGGGTATATGGGCATGTGTTGGCTCCTACTTGTTATATATGGAGGTAGGTATTGATCAAGATGGAATCTATTGCTCTAAGTAAATAGAGATAAAATCCTATGTTCATTTAATTGTTCTTAATGTTTCAAGTTCCTGGTCAGGACAGATAGATTTAATCAGAAAATAGTTTTTGATGAGAAAATCATTTTAATTAAGAACTGGAATTAAAAGAGAACATAATATTCATAGCAAATGGGGTTTGACATAAACCATGACTCCAGCTTGAATTGGGATTTTGTAACAGAGAGATTCTAGTGCATAGTAACATATGATTATAGGCTCATTTAAGGTAAACCTTATTACTAATTGGGTGGCCATGGCATGCTATGCTAGGTGTTAACCATAGTCTATGAGATGCATAAAATGGTTTAGAGAAATCATTTATGGTAAGAAAGAGTTCTGATGATATTAAGAGTTGATATCATATCTCATTGCCAATTAGTGATGAGCCTAGTAAGTCACACACATACACAAGTAATCACCAAATTAAATATGATTTAATTAATTAATTAAAGAGTTTAATTGATTAATTAAATAGGTTTGGTTTGCAATTAGATTGCAAAGTCCCTAGCATGGCTTGAAACCAAATCTAGGTTATTGGATGTGCAGTATAAGTTAAACTTATATTTAAAGTGTTTAAATATCAATCTAATTGATGAGAAATTAATTAATAGAGATTAATTAATTAATTTATATTTGATATAAATTGATTAGAAGAAGAGAAATAATTATTTTTGGGTTGAGAACTCAAAGTTAAGACACAGGGGCATTTTGGTCATTTCACAGGATGACATGTGGCACCATGTGATGGTGACATGTGGCACTACACATAAGCTTGCCAAATGTCTTTTAATCATGTAAGATGATTAAAATTAAGATTAAATATGGGTTTGACACTTGGCACAATGTGATTGGATCAATTAAATCTAGAACCAATCAGAAGGTGACATATGGCAAGGGTTTAAGTGGTAACCTAGCTATGTAAGTGTTGTTATGGAAAGAAAAAAATAAGAATCAGCTGCTGCCTCCTTTGTGCCGCCACCCATGAAGCTCCCATTCTCTCTTCTTCTTCATCTCTCACCAATTCTAAGAGATTAGCAAACAATCTCTTGAATTAAAAATACTAGAAATTGTTTCTAGTGTCCTGTTTACATCTTTAATCTCTTAAAAGGCAAAACTTGATTTTCTAATTAATAGAAAAAAATTTAGAAGCTATTCAAGGGCTGCCATAGGTGATCTTGGTGTGGACAAACTAGAGGGACAACATCTGGTGTCCTAAAGATGCATCCCAAAGGCACAGATATGCTGCAGTGCATTAAGAGGTTAGTGTATTTGTTATTGATTTAATCTAGGGTTCTAAAATTAATCTGATTAATTCTAAAATCTTAAATAGCAAATACAGTTCCAAAAACATATTAAAAGAGTTTTAATATGTTGTTTATCATTAAAATCAAATAGATAAAAATAAACCTTGCATGATGGATGTGACCCTAGGTGAAAATTTTTGAATTCCATGGTATAAACTTGTGTTTTTCATGCTTTCGCTCCTTCAATTGGTATCAGAGCCACTATATTTGCCATTTAGATTGTTGATTATATGATTTAATTGTGTGTGTTTGATCATGAGATGATTTATCCATTGCTGGTTGCAATGGATGTGTGGTGGCATGCTTGAATGTGAATGTGATTTAAATATGAATTTTTAAGGTTGTTTGAATGTAATTCAAATTTAAATTTTTAAATTTGTTTGAATGTGATTCAAATCTGAATTTTTAAATTTGTTTAAATCATATTCAAATCTGAATTTTTAAGTTGAATATGAGATATTCAATTTAATTTAAATATGTATATTTTATTTAATTGTTAAATAGTGATATGCATGATGGATGATCATGGACTATAAAAGACCAATGTAATTGGATTTATTTCTTTTATGTTTCTTTGGGATTGTAAATTAATTAATTTATTTTAATTTATTTTGGGCATGTATTATTAAGGTTGTAATAATTTTTGGGTTGTAATTTCATTTATTTAAGTTATTGTAAATTCGCCTTGGTATGCCAAGGATTACTATGTAATTTGATTGCAAGAAGTTCAAGGAGGTCAAGAGCATTGGTGGGACCAGTGGGAGGAATTCAAGATCAAGTGTTGATTATGTACTCCTTCAGCAACTCTTGTTAAATGAATAAATAAAATGCACCTAGGAATGCCCTGATTCAATTCATGGTGGCTCAGAATTGAATCCCTTAGAAAGTCCATGATTATACCATTTTTACTGTTTATCCATGAATGCATGAGATGTATGAGAATGTATGCAATTATATGATATATGCATGCTAAATGGATAATGTGCAAAGTGAGACCTTAATAGTAATTAGGATGACCATAAAATCTTCCAAACAAATGATTAAGTTGGATATGCTATGATTAAAGTAATTATAACATGGGCCCTCCATTAGGGCAATTATTTTAAGAAATTTTAAGTAGTTACATAAGATGCAATTAATTTAAGAGATTTTCTTAATAATAATTGTTAAGCATGAGATGTTGTAAATATGTAAATGGTTTGGTGGCCAATATTGGATGTACCTGAGGACATTAAAATTATTTGCATAATTACTGGCACAATGGGATCAACTTAACTTATGCAAGATAAGTCAATAATGGATATACCTGAGATTTTGAGCATTAGGGGCTAGGTATAGGATTGAACTTCACATGAGATGTGATGGGCAAAGAGTTGCTCACTTATAATTTATTGTAATTCCAATAATGGATGTACCTGAGGATGATCAATAGAATTATAAGAATTCAATCACCCACTAGAAATTCATCCAACTAGGATTTCCGTTTTCTACTTTGGAAGTGTAAGATTCTCTAAGTTAGTGAGAGGACCAATTTGATTAAAAGACCATAATCATTTTGGTTAATTACATGATATATTTACTAATAAATCTGGTTATTTTCTGCAGTTAATTTTTTGATAATAATGAGCATAAAATAACCACCACCATCCAATATCCTTACAAGTATACTTGATTGCAATAGGTTGACAGGACCTAATCTGTCTGATTGGCTAAGAAATTTGAAACTTGTCCTGAACCTTGAACATAGAGGATATGTTCTAGACTCAAATGTACCTAGTCCCTTACCTCTAGAGGCCACTCAAGAGGAACATGAAACTTTGGACAAGTGGAAGGAGCATGACATGAGAGCTAAGTGTTACATACTTGCTTCCATGAGTAATGAGTTACAGAAGCAGCATGAGAACATGCAGAGTGCGAGTGAGATCCTCCTTCACCTACAAGAGTTGTATGGTGAGCACAGTAGGAATGCTAGATATTAGATATCTAGACAGCTATTCCACATGAGGATGTCTGAGGGACAGAATGTTAGGGATCATGTCCACAAGATGATTTGGCTAATTGAGCAGCTGAAACATCTTGACTTCAACATGGATTTCCAACTACAGATGATTTGATCCTTCAGTCCCTTCTTGAATCTTTTGGGATTTTTGTGACAAATTTCCATATGACTAAACAAGAATGCACCTTGGCTGGTTTACTCAACATGCTGTTTATTGCCTAAAAGAATATGCCGGGCAATAAAGGAAAAGAGGTAGCTTTGATTGCATATTCTTCTACTAGAAAGTCCAACAAGAAGAAGGTCAATAAGAAAAAGAAATCTCAGATTCCTGGTCCTTCCAAGAAAATAGCTAAACAGAAAGGAAAGACTAAAGTTGATGGAGGCAAAGCAAAGTGTTTCCACTGCCAGAAGGATGGGCACTGGAAAAGGAACTGTCTAGAGTATCTTGTTTCTCTAAAGGACAAGAAGGATAGACCTTCGGAAGGTATGTCCATATCTTGTTATTTAGATTCTGATGATACTCATAGTTCATTTACAGCTTGGGTTTTAGATACTGGTGCTAGTTCTCACATTTCTCATGATATTCAGGAACTAGCAAATAGTAGCAGCTTGCGTTCTTAAGATGTTAGAGTCCGGATTGGCAATGGCTCAACGGTTGAAGCTTTAGCCATAGGATCTAAATCTTTTTACATATGTGGACATGTTTTGTGTTTGGATAATATTTTTTATGTACCTGATGCTTTTAAGAACATCATTTTTATATCTAGTTTGACTAGAAATGGCTATGAATTTCAGTTCACAGATGATGTTTGTAATATTTATTTTGGAAATAAATATGTTGGTTCAGGTTATATGAATGATGGTGTTTATTATTTGGATAATAATGACAAACACAAAATGAATGCAAGTGATCTAAATGAATGCAATGCCATGGTGAAAACTAACTCAAGTTCAAAATATATTTGGCACTTAAGGTTATGTCATGTTGCAGAAGATAGGATTGCAAAATTGGAGAAAATGGGGATTCTATCCTCATTGGGCTCTGAGTCTACTCTAACTTGTAAATCTTGCCTTCAGGGCAAAATGACGAGATCACCCTTTGTTAGACAAGGGCTAAGGGCTAAAAATATTTTGGAACTAATACATAGTGATGTATATGGTCCATTTAAGGAAATGGCTAGAGGCGGTTTTCATTATTTTATTACCTTTACTGATGATAAATCAAGGTTTGGGTATTTTGTATTTGATGAAATACAAACATGAATCCTTTGAAAAGTTCAAAGAATTTAAATCTGAAGTAGAAAATCAAACAGGAAAGAGTATTAAAGCTCTTCGATCAGATCGTGGAGGTGAATATTTGATACTGAATTTGATGAATACTTGATAGAGCACGGCGTTGTTTCCCAACTGACTCATCCAGGAACACCACAGCTAAATGGTGTATCTGAAAGGAGAAATCGTACACTATTGGATATGGTACGTAGTATGATGAGCTATATTGATATGCCAATCTCCTTTTGGGGATTTGCATTAGAATCAGCTTTGTATATTCTGAATAGGATTCCATCAAAATCAGTTTCTTCCACACCTTATGAGATATGGCATGGAAGAAAACCAAGTCTTAAGCATGTTAAGATTTGAGGTTGTCCAGCTTATATCAAAAAGCTGAACATTGATAATTGGAAATCAGATCAGAAAAGGGTCGATTTGTTGGATATCCAAAAGATAGTTTTGGATATTATTTTTATTTGCCTACTTCACAAAAGGTTGTAGTAAGTAGAGATGCCACATTTCTTGAATAACAGTTTGTTCAAGAAGGAGGCAAAGGAAGGCAAATAGAGTTAGAATTGGAGAATTCTGACCAACTAACAGATCAGATGGATATAGATCCATCTAGTCAACCTACACCCATTAATGAAACATCTGCAGCTGTTCCTCATAGAACAACCAGGGTATCTCACCCACCAGTGAGATATGGTTTCCTTCATGAAGAAGAACAAGAGTTGTCTACTCATGAAGAAGTAGATCATGGAGATGATCCACTTACCTATGAAGAAGCTATATCAGATATAGACTCTTTCAAATGGATTGATGCTATGAAATCTGAGATTGATTCCATGTATAAAAATCAAGTTTGGGATCTTGTTGACCTACCTGAAGGTATTGTACCTATAGGGAACAAATGAGTTTTCAACAAGAAAATTGGTTCTGATGGAAAGGTAGAGACCTATAAGGCAAGGCTAGTAGCAAAAGGGTTTCGCTAAAGGCAAGGAATCGACTATGAGGAGACTTTCTCACTTATTGCCATGCATAAATCAATTAGGATTCTATTAGCAATAACTGCATACTATGATTATGAGATTTGGCAAATGGATGTTAAAACAACTTTTCTCAATGGATACATTGAAGAAAACATTTTCATGAAATAACCTAGGGGTTTTGAATCCCAAGATGGTTCTGAGGTGTACAAGCTAAAGCGATCCATTTATGGTTTGAAGCAAGCTTCGAGGAGTTGGAACATCCGTTTTGATGAAGCCATTAAATCATTTGGTTTTATAAAAAATGAGGATGAGCCATGTGTATATAAAAAGGTTAGTGACAGTGTTATCACTTTCCTTATCTTATACATGGATGACATACTATTGATAGGTAATGACACAGGTATATTGACAACTGTAAAGGTATGGTTGTCAAATACATTCTCCATGAAAGACTTAGGGGAGGTAACCTATACTCTTGGAATTCGCATCTATAGAGATAGAGCAAAAAGAAGAATTGGTTTATCCCAAAGTCTATACTTGGAAAAGGTGTTAAAGAGGTTTAACATGCTTGATTCCAAAAGAGGATTGTTACCAGTTAGACATGGTATCCATCTTTCTAAAGAGATGTCTCCAAAGACACCTGAAGAAAGATATAAAATGGCCAAGATTCCATATGCTTCGGCTATTTGAAGTTTAATGTATGCAATGTTGTGTACTAGGCCGGATATCGCATATGCTGTTAGTCTGACTAGCAGGTATCAATCCAATCCAAGTTTGGAACACTGGATATCTGTTAAGAATATCCTTAAGTACTTGAGAAGAACTAAGGATTTATTCTTGATCTATGGAGGTGGTGACTTGCAATTGGATGGTTATACTGATTATGATTTTCAATCAGATATCGATGATAAAAAGTCTACCTCTGGGTATGTGTTCATTTGTAATGGAGGTGCAGTCAGTTGGAAGAGTTCCAAAAAGAGCACGACTGCAGATTCCACTACCGAGGCTGAGTATATTGCTGCATCAGATGCTGTAAAGGAAGCTATTTGGATAAACAAGTTCGTGACAGAACTTGCAGTAGTTCCTTCTATTGAGTTCGCAGTTCCACTACACTGTGACAATAATGGAGCAGTCATACAGGCTAAGGAACCTCGGTCTCACTAGAAATCCAAACACATAGAAAGGCGCTACCACATTATCAGAGAAATAGTTGGGCGAGGCGATGTAGCCTTACAAAAAATAGCATAAGCTGAAAATCCAGTTGATCCATTCACTAAGCCTATGTCAGAGACTCAACTAGACCGACATCTTGAGAAGATGGGTCTAAGATATTGTAATGAATGACTTTAGTGCTAGTGGGAGATTGTTAGTAGTATGCCCTAAAGCATATCATTTAGTATGTATCTTGTACATCTTTTATTAATAAAAAGCATTTTCACTTTTCTGTTTACATAATATATTTATGTGTAATAGAAAAGGTCCATTGATATTTTGTTAGAAATATTATTCTTACGTTGTTAAGAATATGAGTGGCAGTATCTCTAGCACAAAGTATTATAAATAGGTTCACAATCGAGGATACTTCATAATAAGGACATGACTTATCTAAAAAAATTGTATTCATGTTTGTTCCCAAGTTATTTATATGAGATATAAATAAGATGGAATGGTGAGTCTCATGCCATATGACAAATATGATAGGCACTTATACATGATAAGTAGGTCGAACCAGTGACACTTATGACAAGCACATAGAGTTTACTCTTGTCATTGTATTGTCATAAATCATATCAGTGCATATAATCTTTAGATTTGAGATAGCACTGTTATCTTGTATATAGGGGGTTTGAGTTTGATACTGCTTTCATACTTGTACTATGTATGGGTATATGGGCATGTGTTGGCTCCTACAAGTTATATATGGAGGTAGGTGTTGATCAAGATGGAATCTGTTCCTCTAAGTAAATAGAGATAAAATCCTATGTTCATTTAATTGTTCTTGATGTTTCAAGTTTCTGGCCAGGACAGATAGATTTAATTAGAAAATAGTTTCTGATGAGAAAATCTTTTTAATCAAGAACTGGAATTAAAAGAGAACATAATATTTATAGCAAATGGGGTTTGACATAAACCATGACTCTAGCTTGAATTGAGATTTTGTAACAAAGAGATTCTAGTGCATGGTAACATATGATTATAGGCTCATTTAAGGTAAACCTTATTGCTAATTAGGTGGCCATAGCATGCTATGCTAGGTGTTAACCATGGTCTATGAGATGCATAAAATGGTTTAGAGAAATCATTTATGGTAAGAAAGAGTTCTGATGATATTAAGAGATGATATCATATCTCATTGCCAATTAGGGATAAACCTAGTAAGTCACACACATACACAAGTAATCACCAAATTAAATATGATTTAATTAATTAATTAAAGAGTTTAATTGATTAATTAAATAGGTTTGGTTTACAATGAGATTGCAAAGTCCCTAGCATGGCTTGAAACCAAATCTAGATTATTTGATGTATAGTATAAGTTAAATTTATATTTAAAGTGTTTAAATTTGAATTTAATTAATGAAAAATTAATTAATAGAGATTAATTAATTAATTTATATTTGATATAAATTGATTAGAAGAAGCGAAATAATTATTTTGGATTGAGAACTCAAAATTAAGACACAGGGGCATTTTGGTCATTTCACAGGGTGACATGTGGCACCATGTGATGGTGACACATGGCACTATGCATATGCTTGCCAAATGTCTTTTAATCATGTAAGATGATTAAAATTAAGATTAAATATAGGTTTGACACTTGGCATAATGTGATTGGGTCAATTAAACCTAGAACCAATCAGAAGGTGACATGTGGCAAGGGTTTAAGTGGTGACCTAGCTATATAAGTGTTGTTATGAAAAGAAAAAAATAACAATCAGCTACTGCCTCCTTTGTGCCGCCACCCTTGAAGCTCCCATTCTCTCTTCTTCTTCATCTCTCACCAATTCCAAGAGATTAGCAAATAATCTCTTGAATTAAAAATACTAGAAATTGTTTCTAGTGTCCTGTTTACATCTTTAATCTCTTAAAAGGCAAAACTTGATTTTTTAATTAATAAAAATAGCTTTAGAAGCTGTTCAAGGGCTGCCATAGGTAATCTTGGTGTGGACAAGCTAGAGACACAACATCTGGTGTCCTAAAGATGCATCCCAAAGGCACAAATATGCTGCAGTGCATCAAGAGGTTAGTGTATTTGTTCTTGATTTAATCTAGGGTTCTAAAATTAATCTGATTAATTCTAAAATATTAAATGGCAAATGCAGATCCAAAAACATATTAAAAGAGTTTTAATATGTTATTTATCATTGAAATCAAATAGATAAAAATAAATCTTGCATGATGCATGTGACCCTAGGTAAAAATTTTTGAATTTAATGGTATAAACTTGTGTTTTTCATGCTTCCGCTCCTTCACATGTGTTACCATCTCATGGTGCCACATGTCACCCTGTGAAATGACCAAAATACCCTAGTATCTTAATTTTGAGTTCTCAACCCAAAATAATTATTTCTCTTCTTCTAATCAATTTATATCAAATATAAATTAATTAATTAATATCTATTAATTAATTTCTTGTAACACCCCGAACCTCCGAGTTATGAATAGTACCATTTTTGGTCCGTGACTAGTACTATTCAAAGACACCTTGAGGACCAAAAATAAAAAGAAAATTAATTGAGATAGACACAATAAAAATTCAAGTGACTCAAAAATATAAGGATTCACTAGGTATATTGTAAAAGAGAGATTATGACCCGATAAGGGGCATTTTGGTTAACTCACTTTAAGAGTTGATTTTTTTGACCAAAAGGTCAATTTAATTAAATAAATATAAATTATTGAATTATAAAGAAATATTGAGGAAAATTTAGTGTAAATATAAAAAGAAAAGAAAGGAAATAAAATTGTAAGTTTTATGACATTTTTGACACAATTAAAATTTTTAATTGAAATAAACTAATTTTGGGAATAAATATATATAAAAGATAAGACAAATTAAAAATTCATTTCTTCCCTTTCTTTCCCATTTAGTTACCACCCTCTCTCTCTCCTTCTCTCTTTCTTTCTTTCTTTTTCTTCCTTCTTTCTCCATTAACACCCTTTCACAAAACTCAATTCCTTGCCTTTCCTCCATGGGTTTTCCATCTAATTGGTAGGGAACATCAAATTAATCTTTGATTTAGATATTAAAAGCAAGGGAAAACAAGAGATTAGAAGAGGAACAAGATTTGGAAGAGATTGGAAGTGGGAAAAATCATCAAGTGAGGTAAGCTCTCTCTTTCATACTTGATTTACCAAGTATACTTTAAATCAAGTTTGGGTGTGATGAAATAACATGAGAAATTGAAAGGAAACATGTATGGAAATCTAAACTAGGGTTTTGGCCAACTTAGGGAAAATTAGGGTTTTCTATATTTTAGTTAAATTGATGATAAATCTAAGTTAAATTGAAGTAGTATGCATGATTGGGAGTAGTAAGATTTTATGGGATTGGATAAATTGAATTATGGAAGATTAGGTGTAACATCCTCATTTTCGTAGTCCATACATTCTACTCTTCCGATGGCTAATGTCTGCCCCGAAAAGTCGGAATGTCTGGAACTACAATTCGGTGATAATGAATAGACATATAATGATGAAATAAATAAGAAGAAAATGCAAGAAAAATCAAAGACAAATGAAAGAGAGAAAATGAAGCTAAGTTAAACGAGCCGACATCGCAGCGATGGGTGACGGCATTGGGAAGGTCGTTGCCGACCCCAGGACCGCGGGAAACCCTCAGAATTTAATTCCGGGATGTAAGTAAAGGTCTATTGAAATATAATTGACACTAGAATTATTAAAGAAAAATTAAAAAAAATTAGTACAAAGAAAAACGAAAAATCGAGAAACAGACAAAAATCGGTATTACCGAAAAATCGAGAATATAACCCAAAGTGGGGTATTTTGGTCATTTAACACCTAGAGTTGCCTTTTGACCTAAATGTTCATTAAAAATAAATGATATTGCAATTAGGAAATGTCATGAAAAATTAAAATGGGGTACAATATATAAATAGTGAAAGAATTGAGCTAAATGTGCAAATTAGGAAACTTTTAAATCATTAAACATTAATTTATTGGTTAGTGCTCCACTAACCTTAAATAAATGGGATATATGAAAGTGGCATTGGGTAGAAATCATCATCTTCAAGCTTGGGAAATAACCAGCCGAAACTACCCCATGGAAACTCCATGGCTGACCTCAGTTCAACCACCATGCAACCATGTTCAAGCCCTCATTTCACCATAGTTGCTTCATCAAAGCTTGCACACACACCTTGGGCAGTATGTTAGAAGAAAAAAGAAGAGGATTTGATGAAGTTTTGGTGAAGCTTAAAAAAGGTTAGTACTAGTTTTTCATCCCTTGCTTCATTAAAGTTTGTGTTAAGGTTGAGATGAGTTGGATGGTGAAGAAATTTGAAGCATTCGATGAGTTATTGATATATTCAATTTTGGACAGCCATGAAAGTTTATTGTATTTGAGTTTTTCTTACCTCTAATGGATGGAAATTAAGGTTGATTAACTTAAATGGAAGTGGTAGTAAGTTAATATCTAATGATGTGCATGTTAGTGCTTGAATTAAGGGTTTGAATATGGGTCTTGATGCTTTGGCAAACTGCCATGTTTGGCAGCCTATTAAATCATGAATTTGTGTGTGAATATGTAGTTTATTAATGAAATATGCTAGTATTAAATTCTGAGCAGTATGTATAAGTGATATTAAAGTATGATTATATTGAAGTGTATGTGTAATATTGACATTGAGATATGTTGAATTTTAGTGGAAGTGAATGTTGAACTTAATGGTGAATTGTGTGCATTGAGCACTTGAATATTATGCCCAAAATTGTTGTTGGAATTGTATACAATACATATATGGAAGTGTTATTGATTGAATATTGAAGTAATGAGGAGGAGAAAGAATATCAAATTGGAAGTGTATGTGCTTTGTGCAGGTTGTGTATTGAAGGCAGTACGTAAATTAGGCCATAAGTGCCAAACTGTGAACCCAATTGGTATGAGGCCAATGGGGGGTGCAACTAGACACCAAATATGCCAGCTTTCATGTAGAAATGTTGCCAAAATTCTACCTAGAAACTGACCTTAAAAATGACCAAATCCGGAATAGCAACCTTGCAACCCAAATTTTTTACCATATGAACAGTAGTCCTTGGGATGACCATAACTCACTCAAAACAGGTCCAATTGACCTGAAATTTTTACCATGGTTAGTTTAGACATACATCTACAATTCTTATGAAGACATCAAAGCCCAAAAATGGCCAGAACCAAGTCAAATGGCTTGCACAAGTTCGGGTACAAAAACTGCCGAACCAAAAGTTACCTAAAATTGACCAAATTTTGCACCAAATGTGCAATCAGTCCAACATTGGTAAATTGACCATATCTTGGTCTACACAACTCAGAATGACCTGAAATTTTGCCCCACGTCCAATAAGATGTAGACCTACAAGTTTATAGTTTGGACCAAAACCCAAAAACTGAGAGAACTAAGTCGTCCGGCTAGGTCAAAATACCGAAATCCGGTAAATTGCAATAAAATACAATACACTTGTAAATGAAATTGGTAACATATACCAACACTAAAGGGCTATAAAATGTGACATATTGGTAACATTAGAATTAACACACATAGAGTGCATCAAGGGTCAACATTATAAGTTAACTAATGAAATGAATTGAAGGGAATAGTACCAAGAGAAATAGGACTTTAAGCTAGACAAATCTAGCACACAAAAAATTGAGAAATTGACCAAATTTTGCACCAAAGGTGAAATCTGTCCAACTTTAGCAAATTGACCATAACTTGGTCTATACAACTAGGAATGACCTGAAATTTTGCCCCACGTGCAATAAGACATAGAGCTACAATTTTGCTTCTTTGACCAGAAGCTAAAAACCAAGGGAAATAGGACTTTAAGCTAGACCAATCTAGCACACTAAAATTGCAAATTGGTAATTACATAAAATGATGCTTGAATTGATTTGGCAATGAATGCCAACTTGTGAAAAGGGTAAATTGCATTATATTGACAACATATTGAATTGTAAATTGTGACTTGTTAATGCTAGAATCAACCTATCTATTGTAACACCCCTTACCCATCTACAGTGTAGCCGAGCAAGTTATGCCACTCAGTGTGTCAGAATACCAATTCATGTTTCAATTTCAATTAATCCCTTTTTATTCATTTATTTATAATTTTTGATAAATCTAAATTTTTTCGCAAATTTTATAGAAAATCCGGTAGAGTGCCGGCTATAAATTGGAAAACAGTTCTTCTGAACCTGTTTAAAAACACATCCAATATAATTATAATCTCAATCTCAGTCAACCACCAACATTTTTCAACAATTTCTCAAATCAATTCAGTATCTCAAAATTCACATTCATCTCATATCACACTCAATTCAATGAGAAATACTCATATTTATTTCTGAACACAGCTCATGGGTAATTACAGCAAAAATATGATTACATGAGTTTATAATATACATAACAAAAGTTTACAAATACAAAAGACTTAGGTAGCCCAATATCCTACCAATGCACTGCAATTGTGAGGTGATTTTGAACTCTGAGTGAAGATCTGAAAACTCACCCTGTATAAGGTCTGCTGGACTCCCCAGCTATGTCTCCAGTACCTGCGCGTGGCAAAAGCGATGTGCTAAGCAATTTTTCTTAGTGGTGACAATATAAAATAAAATAAAATAAAATAAAAACATGTATGCAGAATGTATGTTTACATTTTTTGGTAGACTTAATTTCAAATATTTATTACAATATTATTCGATTAAAGTTTAGTAAGATTTATTAACATTGCCCGAGTAACCTATAATAGTTGACTGGACTGGATAAATGGGTAAACTGGTACTGGGTACTAAGTACCTCGGACCATCACACCATCGGTCACATTGTGTCTCCCGGTGTGCAACGGAACAGCTAATAAGTTGTAATAATTATCGGGGATTAAACCCGAGTATAACAACTCAATATCATAGCCAAAGGCTATATGTCACAGAATGGCATGGAAAGCCATGAAATAAAGAATGGCATGAAGCCATATGCAGTACTGCTAACAGAACCCTATTGGCATGCCAACCTATCCAAACCAATCACATTAGGCCTACTAGGGCATTTAACACTTTTCATTTATGTAATTCTTTGAAATTGAATTTTTATGATTACTATTCATTTCATTGGTCAACCAAAATGTTGAATTTTGCATTGGAAATAGGTAAATTAGTTTAAATATCATCAACATACCACATTTTGCATTTTAAACGTGTTGGTATTGGTTGCCAATACCATCTCTAAGCTTAATGTGAATTGGACAGAATTTTCAGTTTTCAAGCTTTGGGTTTACTGTTCCATTAGTCACTTTTGCAGTGGGAATTTGGAAACATGATCAACATGAAAGTTGTTCCTTATTTTGTCTAGTTGAATTTCCTTTTTTGAATCACTCCATTTGGAGTTTTGTAGCTCAAGTTATGGCCTAAACACTAAAACTGGCCGGATTGGACAGATTCCAAAATTCTGGGCAAAACTGGTTCTGCCAGATTTGGTAACCTAAGTTTGGTTGGCAATTTGACTAGGTTATGGTCATAATTTGGGTCAGGTTTCTTCATGAAAGTTGTTGGTCTATATCTCAGCCTATTTCTGC
Organism: Hevea brasiliensis; assembly: GCF_030052815.1. Taxonomy (NCBI): domain Eukaryota; kingdom Viridiplantae; phylum Streptophyta; class Magnoliopsida; order Malpighiales; family Euphorbiaceae; genus Hevea; species Hevea brasiliensis. The sequence continues at coordinate 59,265,212 of NC_079499.1, read as the reverse complement.
TAAACTTTCAGGTCAATTGGACCTTTCTACATTGAGTTATGGCCAAATGACAAAATACTGTTCATTTGGTCATTTTGCCCAGGCACATTGCAGGTCACCCGGATTAGGGCAAACTTTTGGTTAACTTGGTTTGGTTTTCTGGGCAGTGTTTCTTCACCAAAGTTGTGCCATTATGTGTCTAGTTTCATTTCCAATTGGCCTTGCACCAATTAGACCTCTATAATTCAAGTTATTGCTGCCCAAACCTGCTGGACTCATGTCCAATTCTACAGGTCACAAGGGCAGCCACACTAATCTCAATTCCCACTACACAAACCACTTCATTTCTTGTTTACACATCACTAAATGGTCACTAATTGACCATTAAAATTCACTTTCACCATTTCATGTTCAAAGTCTTCATTTTATACTCAAACCCTAACCCTATCATCTCTAATCTTGCATTTAACTAGCATTTCATCATTTTACTTGAGAGACTATTGTTAAGGCAGCCCTATTACCATTTTAGCTCCATGAAAATCATCAAAACCTTTCCACATCCATGGCTACCAAAATTATAGGATGGGCATACACATGATATTTATTAAATTTCTTTGCACTTTTACACTCAGTCATGCTCCTTCAACATGAATTTAAAGAGAAAATCTAATTTAAGTCACTAACCTCTAATGGAGTGAATTTCCCACTTGCTCAAATTCTTGTTTTCCTTTTCTTTTTGCTTCCACAAGAATCACCGAGATGATAGAACAAATTTTTGTGTTGACAATTAGGGTTTTTAGTGAAAGAAAGCTAGGGAAATGGAGGTTGAAAGGTTTGTTAATGGTGGAGTAAGGAGAGGTGTATGGGGCGGCTTGAAGAAGAAGAGAGGGATGCTGTTTGGGTTTCTAGAATTCTGCCTCCTTTCTCTACTTTTATTGTATTTTAATTGTCTTGCTTTAATTTGATTGGCCATAGCATTTTTAATTACCTCATGCTTACTATGCATGAGGTAATAAATCCCATTATTTTCATTTTCTTTTCTATCATTGCCTATTCATTTTAAAATAAATTTTCATTAATATTTGTTCATATTTTATTTCATATAATTCACTTGTATAAATGGACAAGTTGGTAAAAAATCATCTCTGAAGACGAAAATGACCAAAATGCCCTCCATTTGGCTTACCGAGCAAAAATTGTGTATACCGATAGAAAAATTTTTCTATATATTTTCTTGGCATTCTAATGTCATAAGAACCTCAATGACCCTTCTCTAGAGTCCCAATAATTATTTTAAAATTTTTCCCCCTAGTCTAGGGTTGCTAACTGCCTTCATCGTCACTTCCATTTCAGGTTACCCATCCCTGTTGTTTCGGCTCGTTTAACCTTAGTGTATTTGGTTTCTAAAAATTTTCCTTGATTTTTATGAGCATTATTTAGTTTCTTAATAGCTCCTCACTCTAGTCTATTTATAATTTCAAACATTCTAGCTGCCCGAACCGACCTTGGTCATCGGAACAGTAGACTGTACGGACTCGCTAAAGTGAGGATGTTACATCCATGATGCATAAAAAGGGTCAATAATCTTATTGACCAGTGAAAGGCATAAAGATGTATAAACCCTATGAATAAAGAATTAAATATGTAACATTATAATATGCCCTAATTTGCCTAGTTAACTAGTTTGGATAGGTTGGCATGCCAATAGGATTCTGACAGCTGTTCTCTAAATGACATTACATCATACTGTGTTTTATGGCTTATTATGCCATACTATGATTTTAATAGCCTATGGTTATACAGATTGTGTTATTATACTCAGCTTAATGCCTGATTGATTATATGACTTTTTAGCCACACTGTTTGCACACCGGGAGATACTTTGTGACCGATAGTGTGACGGCCCGAGATACTAGGTACCCAGTGCTAGTATATCCGTTTATCCAGTTTGGTCAGTGTATAGGTTACATGGGCAGTCAATTAAAACATTATTCAATTTAGGCAGTTAAGTTAAGTATACGAAAATTTCAGTAAAATTAAATTAAGCATTGAATGAGATGAGTAAAAGAGATTAGAAACAGAAACATAACAAAGATACAATTTGCAGAACCTTAGAGATTTAAAATACAATACAGTTAGAATAATTGATTCCTGGATATCGGAATTATGAGTTATTTCTTTCCTTATTTGTATATATTATTTCTTGATATACTATTACACCACTAAACAGAAATGCTTAGCGTGATGGAATTGCTTCCTCGCGCAGGTACTGAAGGTAAAACCAATAGACTGTCGACTGAGATTTTTGGAGTCCAGATCTACAGAAGTGTCAGAAGAGTTCAAGATTGTCACCTCCTCAGCAATTCATGTAGATAGGGCTCATAATTATACATGTTATGTATTTTGTTCATTCTAAGTATATTATAATTTCATTTGTATATCCTGTACTTGACAAATTTATGTACTTAATTGGAAAATTATATAAGTTAATGAAATGTAAGAATTCTGATGTCTGAATTGATTGTCTAATCATAATGATTCTGAATGAGGTTGAGTTTAAGAAATTTTGAGAAATTGATGAGATATTATTGAGATAAATTGAGCTATGAATTTGAATATGTTCTGAATTGTCTTTGGCAGGTTCAGAAGAACTGTTAGTCCAAATTACAACTGACACTTTGTCGGATTATCGTTAAAATTTTTGAAATTCCAAATTAGTTAGATTTTGATAAAAGTAAAAATAGCCTAAATCTTAAATAAAATTTTTAAATAAATAAATCAAGAACTGTAATGAAATCAGATAAGATCAGGTGCTCCGGCAATCCGTGTAACACACTTTGCTTGGCTACACTATAGACGGGTGAGGGGTGTTACATTAGGGTTCATGGAGAAATTGGGTTTTGGTGCTAGAGAGTTAAATTGGTGTGTGTAGTATTAAAATATGATCATTTGAGGTTTATTTAGTTTGAATTGACATTGGGTTGATGAATGGAAGTAATGAAATGGTAGGATTAGGGAAAATTGCAAACTTTGGTGTTTGAAAATTGTGGGGTTTGTGCTAGGAAGTGCCATTGATGTGTCAATGCTAAATTATAGTCATTTTGGGTGAATTAAATGTGAATTGAGGTTGGTTAATAGAATTAATTGAAGAAATGAAAAATTGAACTTAGGGCAGAATTTTGCACACTGAATTCATAGTGTTTGGAAGCTCATAACTTGAGCTACACAACTTTAATTGGTATGAAACCAATTGGAAATGAAACTTAAGACATAGGGCTAGAATTTTCGATACCCTGCCCCGAAAATGACCTTAAGCTACCTGAAATGAGCCTTGAAATGGGAGATAAAATTCTAGAACCTGCAGAATTTGACCATATGAACAGTAAACTTTGCATGGCCATAACTCTCTCTAGAAAACTCTAATTTAGGAGATTCTTAAATCGATGGAAACCTAAGACATAGTAGAACATTTCATATGAAGAACTTGAGGCTAAATTATAGACTTAACCTAATCAAATTGCTGAGCAAAGTTGAATCACCGAATCTGCAGAAATCTAGAAATCTGCAAATTTACCATATGAACAGTAAACTTTGCATACCATAACTCTCTCTAGAAAACTCTGATTTAGGCGATTCTTGAATTGATGGAAACCTAAGACATAGTAGAATATTTCGTATAAAGAATATTAGACCGAATTATGGACTTAACTTGATCAAATTTCTGAACAAATTTGGATCGATAAATCTGCCAGAATTGAATCTGCAGGATGAACAGTGACGTGAACAGTAATCGTGTTTTGGTCATAACTTGAGCTACACAGCTCCGAATTAGGTAATTCAAAAAGGAAAATAAAGTTAAGACCTAAATGAATAATTTTCATGAGGAACACCTCACCAAATTATGATCGAAACTAGGTAAAAATTGGATTCAAAAATTGGGGCACCAAGTTGTCCCAAAACCAAAATATTCTAAAATTTTCAAAGCTAACTTGGGATGCATTAGACATGCATGTAATGAGTTCTTACCAGTAATTGAGATTGGTATTGAGGTATTCTATTTGTGTATTTTTAGTAGAAAAAGAAGTTGGAATGGATAAGGAGAAGTAGGTAACAAGGAAGGAAAAATATTGAAGGTTTGTACACAATTAACCTTTTCTTCGTTTTTAAACTTGTAAATTGCTTGGAATGTATTAAATTGAATGAGTTTGCTTTGAACAAGTTTACTTTGACTAAAATATAGTTTTTCTCTTGCATTTAAGAAATTTCGGTGTTGCCACCTTTATATGGATATTATGGTGAATTTAAATGTGTTTATTGGTTTATAAATGTGATTGTTGAGTGGCAAATTTTTGGAAACTATTTTAAAACCACAGTGAGCATGACAGTCCCTTTCAGAACTCCCCAGTAGTAACGGCTACTTGGAGTTGATAATTGATATTGATTATGTCTCTCATTAATAACGGTTAGTTAGTGGGGTAAAACTACATGAGTACTCATTAGCTAGCTAGCCCTTCCCTCATTAATAACGGTTAGTGAGGTTGAGATTGCTTTGTCGTGGTGTACAACACGGCACTGATCGTGAAATTTTGTGTCATGGCCTAAACTGTGTGTTGATGTTGACAACACTAATGCTTTGTGAACTGTGATTTATGAAGTGTGATTTCTCATTTGAAATGTTATTCCAATAAATGGCCTTTTTGGACTTAGAATTATTATGAAGTTTTCATGCTTAAGAAAAATGTGATTTATTATGCTTTGACAAATTGTGTTTTACCTTAAGTTTTAAAGTTATTAGTTGTGCACCACTGAGTGATATACTCAGCGATAGCTTCTTTATGTCGTCGCAGGTAAGGGAAAGGAGAAGGCTGCCGAGTGAGAGACTTGAAAGCAGCATTTTGGTATTGTTTGTGGGCATTTATGTTAGGTATACCCTTGTGATTCCTTTGGATGTATTTTGTACCTATATGTATGGATGTACAGATATTGAGCAGTTTGTATTTAAAAGCATTGCATTCCTATCACATTTTGAGTTTGTAACTATTTTGTATTTTACTTTGAGACTTATGAAAATGTAACTTTTGCAATATTTAGTCTATCATTATTTCCAATGAATGTCTACATGGAATTTTAACTATTCTCATGTAGTTTTCCACAAAAGAATTGATAAGGTAAAAAGCTATGGTTTGTTTTAAAATCCTTTGTAGCATAACTAATGGGTTGTCGGTAGGTGGAGTTCGGTAATTTATTAGGTATGCTACAGGAACATGTCGTGCCTTACAAGAGATACGGTGTGACATGTTTTAGTGGTATCAGAGCTTTGGTTTTTATACAAGTTTTGAAATTGCATGTTTGAAAAATTTTGATAAGTACAACTGCTCAACTATTATTAATTGATACATATAGTGCATTACATCATAAATATAGATTAATAGAGGGAAATCTCCTTGTGTTGGTTATCCAGGGAGTAGAATTCTTTATGATTCAGTATGGAAGAGGGGGATCACACAGTAGAGCAATCGATGAGGTGAGTGCAGGGGAGGCCCGGCTCCTCAAAATGCCAGTGGGTCAGTTGCACCCGTCCCACCCATGCAGTTTTCTGCTCAATTCGCTCAGCAGATGACTGCACTATTTTAGAAAATGGCTGGCAATATACCAGTCCAAGCTCCTGTGCAAGCAACTCCAATGCAACCACCATCCCCAGCCAGACAATATGACAAGTTAATGAAGTATGGGGCAACAGAGTTCAAGGGTGTAGTGGACCCATTGGAAGCTAAACAATGGTTAGAGCGGATAGAGAGAGTATTCAAGAAACTGCACTGCCCCGATTATTTAAAGTTCGAATACTCTTCTCTCTACTGCATGGAGGTGCATATGAGTGGTGGAAGACCATTCCTCATAGTTTGGTTGAGTCCCCTATGTTGACATGGGATAACTTTCTCAGAGAATTTAGACAGAAGTATGTTCCTGACACATATGTAGATATGAAGCTACAGGAGTTTCTCAGTTTGAAGTAAGGGAACAGGACTATTGCCGAGTATGAGAGAGACTTTTCTCGCCTCAGCCACTATGCTGGAAGCCTACTCACTACCAGTAGAGACAGATGCAAACGGTTTGAGGCTACTTTGAGGCCTAGTTTGAGATTGCAAGTGGTTGGGTTTCAATATGAAAACTTCTCTAGGTTGATATCACAGGCCCTTGAATTGGAAAGGATAGAACTGGAAGGGGCGTTTGAGAAGGTAACCACTGAAAAAGAGAAGAGCAGTAAGCCTACAAGTCAGAGTCCAAGTAACAATCCGGGTAAGAGGAAGAGTTTTGGAAGACCAAGTAACAGAGGATCTAGTAGGGGAAGATTCTCAGGGCAGAGGCCACCTAAATCTGGATAGCAGATATCTAAGGGTTCCTTTCTTGCTCGTACCTGTGAAACCTGTGGTAGGAATCATGAAGGAGTATGTTATAAGGCCATAGGAGCCTGTTACAACTATGGTGGAAGTGGGTATTTTGCTAGAGATTGCACTAGTGCTTGCAGGTCTGGTCCGCCTACCACCACTGAGGGATCTGTTCAAGGTTCTGCTTCCAGAGGACAACAGATAGCTAGTAGAGGCCGAGGTAGAGGTAGAGGTAACACTTCTGGCAGCTAGGGCACAGCGAGCCAACTAGAGCAGAGTGGTGCATCAACCAGGGTGTACACCATGCGCCGAGGGAGGAAGCTGAGACATCAAATGTTGTGGCTGGTACTTTCTCCATCTTTGGTAGAGATGTATATGTACTGTTTGACCTTGGTTTTACACATTCTTATGCTAGTGCCAGTATTTCATGTTCTGTTGCCACTCCTTGTGACACCCCTTACCCATCTACAGTGTAGTCGAGTAAGATATGTCACACAGTATATCAGAACACCATTTCTCATTGATATTTATCAGTTCTTAATTTATTTATTATAGTTATTAAGTGAAATTTATGAAATTTATCTCATTTAGATCATTTATTGAAATTATAAATTAATTTGCGGCTCTAAAAATTTTATAGAAAATCTGGCAGAGTGCCGGCTAAAAATGGAGAAAATAGTTATTCGAAACCTGTGAAAAACACATCAATTTGCAACAATTTCTTAACAATTCCTCCATTTGTCATCCATTCATTTCACATCATCATCATGCTTAAATCATAAATAAATTCTCATATGTTATTTATAAATACAAAGTTACAAATACTTACATTAATACAAAATTATATTACATAGGTTTCAAATATACATAATAAAATAAGAGTTTAATTACAAAACTTACAAAAATCACAAAATACAAAATGGGACCTAGTGTCCTACCAATGCACTGTAGTCTATGAGGTGACACGGACACTATGCATAATTATGAATGGCCTTACCCAATCTATGGTCTACTGGGCCCTCTGTCCAAATCTTCAGTACCTACGCGTTGCAAAAGCGATGCGCTAAGCATAAAGCTTAGTGGTGCCAATAATACAAGAAAATATAATATGCAAATAAAAATAATAATTTCCTAGTTATTATGTTCATAAAAAAAAAAGAATAATTACTAACTTATTGTTTGGTCGAGGGCTAATTACATTTTATGATATTAACTCCTTCTAGCATTTTGTTAAACATTTTCTTGATGATTTTGAGCTTCTTTATTTTATTGTAATCATTCTTGATATTTAATTTCTGTATTTTCTTTAATAATCAGTTCAATTACAATTATACTTTTTCATGCCTAAGTAACCTATAAAAATTGTGTAACACCCTCCCAGTAACAACTCCGTACATTCTACTGTTCCGGTGATCGGTGTCGGTCCGGACAGCTAGAACGTCCGGAAAAATATTTAAACTTAAGAGAGGGACCATAATCAACTCAAATATTAATAAGAAAAATTTAGTAAAAATTTTAGAAATAAAATACAACCGAGTTAAACGAGCCGGTGCCCTAGCGATGGGTAACCCAGAGGGAAGTTGCAGTTCTCGCAACTAGGAGCCCTAGACCCGGGGAAAAATTCATAGAATAATTTTTGAGACTCCAGAGAAGAGAAGGGTCATTGAGATTCCTATGGCATTAGAATGCCAAGAAAATATTTAGAAAAATTTTTCAATCGGTAAAGACAATTTTGACCCGTTAAGCCAAACGGAGGGCATTTTGGTCATTTCGCCTTCAGAGGTGATTTTTGGCTGACTTGGCCAGTTGAGTAAATAAATATTGTGACATAAAATATGAATTAATGTTGATGAAAAATTTATTAAAAATGAGAAATGAAAATAAGAAAACAAAAGTAAAAAGAAAAGTAAGTAAATGGGAATTGTGACATCATAATGATGTCATTTAAAAATGGTCCACCAATCACCATAAAACAAATACACTTAAAACAAAATAAAGAGGCTGAAAATAAAAGAAAATTTTCATCTTCTTCCTTTGGACCCAAACCAGCCGAAACCCTCCTCCCTCCTCCCTCCATTGATTTTCAACCAAAGCTCAAGTTCTCTCCTCATTTCACCATAAATTTTCCTACTCCATTCACTAAAACTTATCCCCACATCACAAGGTAACTCTAGGCAGCCATAAAGAGGAGAAATTCTAGAGTTTTCACAAGCTCAATAAGTTGAGCAAAGAGGTTAGTGCTTTATTTCCTCTCTCATTCTTTTAATCTTTGTTAGAGCATCAAATTAAGTTAAGAAATTGTAATAATTTGAAGTAAATTATATATGTTAGAGTATCTTCAATTTTCGGCAGCCCTAAGGAAGGAATGATTTTGATTGTTTGATGGACTTAGAGTGAACTAGAGCTTATGTTTAAAGTGTATACATATATATATACAAAGAATAAAAGAGTTAACTAAGGAAATTTGTGAAAACTTTGAAATTGAGCTAGGGTTTAGGAGTGAAAATTTGACTTTGCTTATAAAATTGTTAAAGAACATTCTAATGGTCAATTAGTGACCATTTGAGGTAAGTTGACCATAAATTGGACTGAAATATGGCATGGCAAAGTGAAATGGTAGGCTGCCTAGGGACAGCAGCAAGGGTGGCTGTGATTCCAGCCCACTTAGACAGCCATAACTTTGGCTGTGTAGGTCCAATTGGTGTTTGGCCAATTGGACATGAAACTAGACTTATAATGGCACATTTTTGCTGAAGAAACCATGCCCAAAAGACCAAAGTAAGAGGACCAAAAGTTGGCCCCAATCCGGATACCCTGCAACAGCACCTGCAGAAATGACCAAATGAACAGTAACTGTTCATTTGGCCATAACTCACAGTAGATATGGTCAATTGACCTGAAATTTTTACAGCAACAAGTTAAGACATATCCAAACAACTTTCATGAAGAAACCTACCCCAAATTATGGCCAGAACCTAACCCAAATGGCAATCACCGTCACTGTTCATGGTACTGTAGATTTGGTAATTCTGCAGTTTTGGAAATCCGGCCAGCTGTGGTTTTTGGACCATATCTGGAGCTACAAAACTCCAAATGGAGTGATTCAAAAAAGGAAATTCAACTAGACAAAATAAGGAACAACTTTCATGTTTGTAATTTCTTCAACTTCCCACTATAACAGTGCTTAATAGAACAGTAAACTTAGGCTTCAAAAACTGAAATTTCTGCCCTCTTGGTTTTAAGTTAGAAATGGTAATGGTGACCAATTCCAACAAGTTTTAAATACAAAATGTGGTATGTTGGGAGTGCCAAAACCAATGTACCTATTTTCTATCAAAAAGTCAACATTTTTGTTGACCAATGAGGTGAATAGTGACACCAAAACTTGAAATTCAAAATTTGAAGAATTCAAAAGTATCAAATGCCCTAGTACACCTAACAAGATTGGTTTGGATAGTTTGGCATGCCAATAGGGTTCAGTTAGCAGTACTGCACATGGCAATATGCCATTATGTGATTTTATGGCTTTTAGCCATTCTGACCTTGTATTGAGATTTGGCCTTGTGCCTGATGTATTTACAGCTTGTTAGCTGTTCTGTGGCACACCGGGAGATGCATATGTGACCGATGGTGTGATGGCCCAAGGTACTTGATACCCAGTGCCAGTTTACCCGTTTATCTAGCCCAATAGTCTAGTGTAGGTTACTTGGGCAACCAAACGAATGAAAGGGGACAAAGTTAATGATACACAAATTCAAAACAAATAAAACATATACATTCACTACATATTTATTTCTTGCTATTTCTTTTATTTTATTATTGCACCACTAAGCATTATTGCTTAGCGCGTTGCTTTTGCCACGCGTAGGTTCTGGAGATACAGATCGTGAGCCCAGTAGACCGCAGACTGGGTGAGTCCATCCTGCAGTTCTGCACAGTGTCCGTTGAAGGAACGGAAGCGTGAAAAACACAAGATTATACCATTGAATTCAAAAATTTTCACCTAGGGTCACATGCACCATGCAAGATTTATTTTTATCTATTTGATTTCAATGATAAACAACATATTAAAACTCTTTTGATATGTTTTTGGATCTGTATTTGCCATTTAAGATTTTAAAATTAATCAGATTAATTTTAGAACCCTAGATTAAATCAAGAACGATTACACTAACCTCTTGATGTGCTGCAGCGTGTCTGCGCCTTTGAGATTCGTCTTGAGACACGGATGTTGTCCCTCTAGCTTGTCCACACCAAGAACACATATGGCAGCCCTTGAACAGCTTCTAAAGCCTTTTCTATTAATTAAAAATTCAAGTTCTGCCTTTTAAGAGATTAGAGATGTAAACAGGACACTAGAAACAATTTCTAGTGTTCTTAATTCAAGAGATTGATGGCTAATCTCTTTGAATTGATGAGAGATGAAGAGAAATAGCTGGAGAGGCTCAAAGTGGCGTGAAAATTGAGAGGAGAGGCTGCTGGTTATGTTTTCTTTTCATAACCACACTTAAATAGCTAGGTTAACACATTAAACCCTAGCCACATGTCACCTTTTGATTAGCTCTAGGTTTAAGTGACCCAATCACATTGTGCCAAGTGTCAAACCTATATTTAATCTTGATTTTAATCATCTTACATGATTAAAAAACATTTGGCAAGCTTATGTGTTATGCCACGTGTCACCATCTCATGGTGCCACGTGTCACAATCGTGAAATGACCAAAATGCCTCGTGTCATAATTTTGAGTTCTTAACCCAAAATAATTATTTTCTTCTTCTAATTAATTTATATCAAATATAAATTAATTAATTAATCTCTATTGATTAATTTCTCATCAATTAAATTCATATTTAAACACTTTAAATATAAATTTAATTTATACTACACATCCAATAATCTAGATTTGGTTTCAAGTCATGCTAGGGACTTTGCAATTTAATTGCAAACCAAATCTATTTAATTAATCAATTAAACTCTTTAATTAATTAATTAAATCATATTTAAATAGGTGATAACTTGTGTATGTGTGTGACTTACTAGGCTCATCACTAATTGGCAATGAGACATGATATCAACTCTTAATATCATCAGAACTCTTTCTTACCATAAATGATTTCTCTAAATCATTTTATGAACCTCATAGACCATGGTTAACACCTAGCATAGCATGCCATGGCCACCCAATTAGTAATAAGGTTTACCTTAAATGAACCTATAATCATATGTTACCATGCACTAGAATCTCTATGATAAAAAATCTCAACTCAAGCCGAGTCATGGTTTATGTCAAACTCCATTTGCTATGAATATTATGTTCTCTTTTAATTCCAGTTCTTAATTAAAAGATTTTTCTCATCAGAAACTCTTTTCTGAATAAATCTTTCTGTCCTGGCCAGGAACTTGAAATATCAAGAACAATTAAATGAACATAGGATTTTAACTCTATTTACTTAGAGGAACAGATTCCATCTTGATCAACACCTACCTCCATATATAACTAGCAGGAGCCAACACATGCCCATATACCCATACATAGTACAAGTATGAAAGAAGTATCAAACTCAAACTACCTATATACAAGATAATTGTGCTATCTCAGGTCTAAAGATTATATGCACTGATATGATTTATGACAAAACATTGACAAGGGTAAACTCCATGTGCTTGTCACAAGTGTCACTGGTTCGGCCTACTTATCATTTATAAGTGCCTATCAAGTTTGTTATATGGCATGAGACTCACCATTCCATCTTATTTATATATCATATAAATAACTTGGGAACAAACATGAATATAATCTTTCTGGATAAGTCATGTCCTTATTATGAAGTATCCTCGATTGTGAACCTATTTATGATACTTTGTGCTAGAAATATTGTCACTCATATTCTTAACAACTTAAGAATAATATTTCTAACAAAATATCAATGGACCTTTTCTATTACACATAAATATATTATGTAAATGAAAAAGTGGAAATGCCTTTTATTAATAAAAATATGTATAAGATACATACTAAATGATATGCTCTAGGGCATACTACTAACATCCGTGTCACCTCAACTTCTGCAGTGCATTGTTAGGACACTAAGTGTCATTTTGGCATTTTGTAATTAATTTTGATTTTCTCATATGTAATTAAACTTGTGTAATGTATATTGATGTTCATGTAAATTATGAAAATTGTATTTGTGAATGGAAAAGTAAATATCTATTTGTGATTTATACTTGATTATCACATGTGATGGATGATTGAGAACTGAAATTGAGAAATGTTGTTGAGATCTTGATATTGAGACTTTGTTGATGAATTGAAGTTGGGATTGTTTGGAAATTATTTGGAAGTATTTTTAACAGGTTCCGAAGAACAATTTTCTCTATTTTTAGCCGGTATTCTACCGGATTTTCTATAAAATTTCCGGAACCTCAAATAAATTATAATTTCAATAAATGAACTATATTTCACAAAATATATTCAAAACTTTGAAAAAAAAAATTAATTAAGGTAAAATAGAGTGTGCCGGTACACCGTGTGACATAGCTTACTCGGATACACTGTTGCCGGGTAAGGGGTGTCACAAATTGACCGGACTGGATAAACGGGTAAACTAGCACTGGGTACCAGGTATCTCGGGCCTTCACACCATCAGTCACAATGTGTCTCCCGGTGTACAAACAGATTGGCTAATAAGCCATAAAAGCAATAAGGCATAAAGCCAAGTATAACATCATAATCAGTATAGCCATAGGCTATCATCACAGAATGGCAATGAAGCCATACATCATACGCGGTACTGCTATCAGAACCCTATTAGCATGCCAACCTATCCAAACCAATCACATTAGGCCTACTAGGGCATATTACAAAGTCATTTCTTGAATATTTGTACTTTATGTGTAAGGTTACTATTTATTTCATTAGTCAATTAAAATATTGACTTTTTCATAGATAATAGGTATATTGGTTCAAATATCATCAACATACCACATTTTGCATTCTAAAGTTGTTGGCATTAGTTGCCAATTCCATTTCAAAGCTTAGTGTTAGTTATTCTCAATTTTTAGATTTCAAGCCTCATATTTTCTGTTCCATTGGTCATTTGTACAGTAGGAATTTGGTAAAATTGTCTTCATGAAAGTTGTTCCTTATTGTGTCTAGTTACATTTATTTTTTTGAATCACTCCATTTGGAGTTTTGTAGCTCAAGTTATGGCCTAAACACCATAACTGGACGGATTGGACAGAATCCAAAATTCTAGGCAAAATTGGTTCTACCAGATTTGGTAACCTAAGTTTGGTTGGCAATTTGACTAGGTTATGGTTAGAATTTGGATTTTTGTTCTTCATGAAAGTTATATATCTATGTTTCAGATTTCTACTGATAAAATTTCAGGTCAATTGGACCTTTCTACACTGAGTTATGATTAAATGAATAAATACTGTTCATTTGGTCATTTTGCCCAGGCAGAATGCAAGTCACCCAGATTAGGGTAATTTTTAGGTCAACTTGGTTTGGTTTTCTGGGCAGGGTTTCTTCACCAAAGTTGTGCCATCATGTGTCTAGTTTCATGTCTAATTGTCCTTGCACCAATTAAACCTCTACAACTCCATTTTTAACTGCCCAAACCTGCTGGACTCATGCTCAGTCCTCCAGGTCAGCCAAGGCAACTTACCCAAACTCAAATACCAAGCCACAACTCACTTCATTTCCTTATCATACACATTCAAATGGTCACTAATTGACCATTACAAGGTTAATGAACCATCACTTGAGCAAACCCTAATGTTATTCAAATGTCCAATTTCTCAAGTTCATTCATGCACTATACTTGCATTTCACTTACACAATCATGTTCAAGCACTCATCTCATGCTATGGGCAGCTCATAAACACTTTACTTCAAGTGAATTCATCTAACCCTAACCACCTCTAAGCTACCAAAATTGTAGGGGTGAATATACATAAGTTTTATTTTGTTTTTCTTACAATTTCCATTTAGCTCATGTTAATAAACATGAATTAAATAAGAATGGAAGGAGATTGGTCACTAACCTTGTTGGAGCTACTCTCAAGCTTGCCAAAACCTTTCTTTTTCCGCTTCAAATTACTGTCCAAGGCTTGCTCTAGTGGTGGGGACAATTTTTCATGAAGAGAAGTTAGGGTTTAGAGGTGATTTGGTGGGTTGTCTCAAGCTTGCCTTAAGCTTTCATGGAGGAATGGGTTAGGGAGAGGGAAGATGAGAGTGATGGCTGGAAATAGTAAAGGGAAGAAACAGATTGGTTTTTTCAATTTTTCTGCCCATTTTATGCTTTTTAAGTGGTTTATGGACATGTGTCACAATGTGATTGGGTGGGAGTGCTTTAGTGACATCTTGTGATGCCATAATTGGCATTTTCTTTCATTTTCTTTTCCTTTCTTCTCTACTCATTTTCAGTTTAATTTTTAGCAATATTTATTCACATTTTATGTCATAACAATTATTTACTTAACTGGCCAAGTCGGCCAAAAATCACCTTTGAAGGTGAAATGGCCAAAATGCCCTCCGTTCGGCTTAACAGACCAAAATTGTTTGTAACAATTGAAAATTTTTTTCTCAGCATTTTCTTGGTATTCTAATGCCATAATAACCTCAATGACTCTTCTCTGGAGTCCCAAAAATTATTTTATGAATTTTCTCCAAGGTCTAGGACTTCTAGCTATGAAGACCGCAACTTCCCATGAGGTTACCCATTGCTAGGGCACTAGCTCATTTTAACCTAGTTGTATTTTATTTCTAAAATTTTTCCTACATTTTTCTTGTTAATATTTGAGTTAATTATGGTTCCTCACTTTAGTTTAAATATTTTTTTCAGACATTCTATGTCACACCTTACCCCTCTGTAAGGCATAACATGATCCCGTAGTATACCTAATGAATTACCAACTCCGTCTACTGATAACTCATTAAATACACTACAAGGGATTTTAAAAACTTTTCTTACTTCTTTTACAGTGGTGAGCACTATTTACAGGTGTTAAAAACCTTTGTGAACTGAAGTGAATTAGCTAACACATTTAAACTATTAGTAATTTCTGTAAAAATTTTGGCAGAGTGCCCTCTATAATTTGGATAAAACAGTTCTTCAAAAACCTGTAGAAAGCACTTCAACATTTTCCTCACTCTCAAATTCCAACAAAATTCAACATAATATGCTTTTCAACTCAATCCATAATAATTTTTCAAAGGCTGAGATAAAAGAAATATAATACAAATTTTACAAGTCAAAATATCTCATAATTTACTTTACAACTTCAATGTACAATTTTATTTTACAACTGCCCAAACCAAGAACAAAATATACATACAGTGAACATACATTACAGTACAAAATGCAAAATGAGGTATACTCAATATACCCGATGATCTCTCGTTGAATGTACTAGCAGCCTAGTCTGCTGTCCTGTCTGTCTGTCTACCTGCGACAGCAATGAAAAGCTATCGCTGAGACAATGTCTCAGTGGTGCACAACATTTACCAAACACAACTTTAAATCACAATTCATAAATCATATAAATAGTGGATACTTAAAACCGTAGTTAAATTCAAGACAATAAATGTCACGAGGAATTTAAACTCTATTTCGCAATATCATAATAAATCTCAATAATCGAAACATAGTTAAATTCAAAAGACAGTGAATGTCAATAAGAATTTAAACTCCATTTCACAATTTCACAATACATATCAATAAATCACACACAGCTTAATCATGTTTCAAAGTTCAATTCATCCCAAAAGTCGATGGCTAATGAGGTATTCAATTCGTCCCAGAAGCCGATGGCTAATGTGGAATAAAATAGCTAGCTAGCAAAAATATGAGTACTTATTCGATTCATCCTCAACAGGCACACACCTCAACACTTCAGCCAGAGACGGAATTCAATTCGTCCCACTAGACAAGCTAGCAAGGAATACAATCAGTATACATGATAGCTGTGGTTTCAAATCATTTCCAATGCTTTTCAATCAATAAGTATCCATCAATATCATTCAAACAATTTTTCACAGTTTCAAATCACTTACAATGCTTTTTTAAGAAATAAATATTCATTCAAGCATATTTCCACAATTTAAAACAGTAAATTACAAATAGTCATAATTCATTTCAATTGAAAAATTCAAAAGAAATAGCTATTGTGCACAAACCTCTGATAACTGTCTCCTGGTCTTGACTCAGTGTTTCCTTCCCTTTTCCTGAGTCTTTGCTAACTGAGAAACACAATTTGAAGTGTTTCAGTACTAAATTAAACTGTCTCTAACAATAATGCTTGATAAGTAATTCACTTAATGCTATTATTTGCTTAATCAACCTAATATATTGACCCTCGATGCGTTTTAGGTAAATTAGGTTTTAGTATTACTAATATGTCACATTTGATAGTATTTTAGGGTTGGTACATGTTACCAATTTCAGTTCCGTGTATACTGCATTTTCTCACAATTTGCTGGATTCTGAGATACTAGTTTGACCTAGCTGGACGACCTAGTTCCCTCAGTTTTCGGGTTTTGGTCAAAACTAGAAACTTGTAGATCTATGTCTTATGGAACGCGGGGCAAAATTTCAGGTCATTCTGAGTTA
Source organism: Hevea brasiliensis (assembly GCF_030052815.1). Taxonomy (NCBI): domain Eukaryota; kingdom Viridiplantae; phylum Streptophyta; class Magnoliopsida; order Malpighiales; family Euphorbiaceae; genus Hevea; species Hevea brasiliensis. The sequence continues at coordinate 59,248,227 of NC_079499.1, read as the reverse complement.
TGTAGACCAAGTTATGATCATTTTACTATTGCTGGTCAAATTGCACCAAAATTGGTCATTTTAGGTCAATTTTGGTTCGGCCAGTTTTTGGACCCGAAATTTTGCAAGCTGTTTGACTTGCTTATGTAATTTCTGGGCTTTGGTGTCTTCATTAGACTTGTAGATATGGGTCTTAACTATTCATGATCAAAATTTCAGGTCAATTGGACCTGTTTTGAGTGAGTTATGGCCTAAACACTAACTGCTGCCCAAATGGTCAATTTTCAGGCCTTATTTGCACTTAATCCGGATTTGGTCATTTTTCAAGCTACCTTGCAAGCAGAATTTTGGTATGCTTCCTTCATGAAAATTGGCATATTTTGTGTCTAGTCTCAACTTCAATTGGTCTCATACCAATTGGAGCCACACACTTAAAGTTCTAGGCCTAAAACACAAACTGCCTTATTGCATTTCCTTCATACACATCAAGGATCACTTTTAACACTCACCAAAGTCAACATTCAAGCCAATTCTTGTTGTACCATAACCTAAACATAATTCACAACATATTATAGGTCATTTTGGCTGCTTACAATCACATTTAACATACACCATAAAGTGCAAAATTTACAATTCAAGCACCTAACCATAACACCAAACTGCAATAATACATTTATATTCCATTAATTTCCCAGCTTCAAATTTCAATACACATTTACATATACTAAGTATAATCACTCAAATAATTTCCTACACAATATACATTTAATCAATCCTTTAATTCACCATTTACAAGTAAAAATAAACTGTCTTCAAGGTGTTTCCATGGCTGCCAAAAGTACACTTCCCCATTTAACATCAAACCTCAAAAATCTCTCCATAAATCAAACACCCATAACATCCTTACAAACTTTAATTAAACAATAATAAAAAAACACAAACTTACCACTTTGGAAATTCTTCAAAACTCCACAAAAACTTTCCTTTCTTGCTACCTATCTACTGCCCATGGTGTGAGGATCAAAATTAATGAAGACAAGTAAACAAAATCTAGCTTGAAAATGGGTGTAATGAACCATGCATTTGGGCGGCCATGGGAGGTTTCTCAAGCTTCATTTCGGCATGGGAGAGGAATGAAGGTTGAAGATGACTTTAGTGGGTTTACATCTGCCCACTTAGTGAATTTTTTATTCCCATACTGCTCCACTCATGCTAGGATAATCATTTAATAAGTTTTAAGTGATAATTACTCCATTTACACTCCATTTTTGTTATTTACATTAGGTACCACTAAATTAATTTTTCATTATATTTTCCAAGTGTAATATTATTTACTATTAATGGAAATTTAGGTCAAAAGACAACTCAGGGTGTCAAATGACCACAATGCCCCTGTTCGTGTTGCATTCTCGATTTTTCGGTAACACCGGGTTTTGTCCATTTTTCGATTTTTCACTTTTCTTTGTACTAATTAATTAATTTTTCTTTGATATTTATAATGATATTTATACTTCAATAAATATTTATTCGACTCCTAAAAATATTTTCCAGGGTTCCCCATGGTCCAGGGCTAGTCAACGGTCCACGCCATGACTTCCCGGTGCGGTCACCCATCGCTAGGGTTCTCAGCTCGCTTAACTTGATTGCATTTCTTTACTATTATTTTTCCTTTGTTTTTCTTGTATTTCATTATTTTATGTCTCCTCACTCATATTGAAGTGTAGTTCTAGGCATTCTAGCTGTCCGGACAACACTGGTCATTGAAACAGTAGAACGCACTACCGAACATAGGGGTGTTACAATTCTCCCCCCCTTAAAATAAATTTCGTCTCGAAATTTTACCTGGCATTAGTCTCTGAACAGCTGTGGGTGTTGTCTCCTCATATCCTCTTCACGTTCCCAAGTAGCTTCTTGGCCTGAATGATGGTTCCACAACACTTTAACCAGGTGTATCTGTTTGTTCCTCAGCTGCTTCACCTCATAAGCCAGAATTTCTATGGGTTCTTCCTCATATGAGAGGTCTGGATTTACTTCAATCTCTTCAACTGATAGTATATGAGATGGGTCAGATCTATACCTCCTTAACATGGACACATGGAAGACATTGTGTATCCTTGCTAACTCTATAGGTAATGCCAATCGATATGCCAAAGGACCCACTCTTTCTAGAACCTCATATGGTCCGATGAAACGAGGACTCAGTTTCCCCTTTCTACCAAATCTCACAATCCTTTTCCAAGGAGAAACTTTGAGGAATACTTTATCACCCACTGCATACTCAATATCTCTTCTCTTCATATCAACATAGGACTTCTGACGGTCTGATGCAGCCTTGAGTCTATCTCTGATCAATCTGATCTTTTCCTCTATCTGCTGAACAATTTCTAGCCCAATCATCTTCCTTTCACCTACTTCATCCCAACATAAGGGAGTTCTGCACTTTCTGCCATACAAAGCTTCATATGGAGGCATCCCAATGCTTGATTGGTAGTTGTATTTATAAGCAAACTCAATCAAAGGCAAGTGTGTATCCCAACTACCTTCAAACTGAATCACACAAGCCCGTAGCATATCCTCCAATATCTGAATAACCCTCTCGGATCGCCATGCATGCGTGGGTGGAATGCTGTGCTGAAGTTCAATCTAGTTCATAGGGCTCTCTGAAGACTACCCCAGAATCTAGAAGTGAACCTAGGATCTCTGTCAGACACAATTGATACTGGCACTGCATACAGTTTTACAATCTCATATATGTACAATCTAGCCAATCTTTCCAGGCTATAATCCATCCGAACTGGCAAAAAGTGAGCAGACTTGGTCAATCTATCACCTATAACCCATACTGTATCATGACTATTTTGTGTCCTTGGAAGTCCTGTAACAAAATCCATAGTTATTCGTTCCCATTTCCACTATGGTACTGACAAAGGATGTAACAAACCAGCTGGAACTTGATGTTCTGCCTTTACTTGCTGACAAGTTGGGCATTTGGAAACAAACTCAGCTATATCCCTCTTCACACCCATCCACCAGTAATGCTCTTTCAGCCCTCTGTACATTTTAGTTCCACCAGGGTGCATAGCAAATGGAGACTCATGTGTTTCCTTCATAATGATCTGTCTCAATTCAGCATCATTAGGAACGCACATTCTTCCCTGATGTAGCAATAAACCATCATCTTTCATAGAAAATTCAGGTTTCTTGCCCTGCTGGACTTCTTTCAGTAGCTTCTGATATTTAACATCATTCTGAGCAGCCATTCTGATATGATCAATCAACACTGGCTGTACATGCCATGCAACTACTGTCTGTCCCTCATCATCAATCTCTAAACTGGCATGCTGTGCTTTCAATTCATATACCATGGACAAAGGAGAAACTCTGAGACTTGCCATAGTCTTAGGACTTAAGGCGTCAGCCACCACATTTATTTTCCCTGGCTGATAGTCTATTAAGCAATCATAGTCTTTAATCAGTTCTAACCATCTCCTCTGCCTCAAATTTAATTCCTTCTGGGTGCCCAAATACTTCAAGCTCTTATGATCTGTGTAAATGTAACATTTCTCCCCATACAAATAGTGTCTCCAGATCTTCAGAGCAAAAACAATAGCTGCTAGCTCCAGATCATGTGTTGGGTAGTTCCTCTCATGCGTTTTCAGTTGACGTGATGCATAAGCAATGACATTCCGATCTTGCATCAGTACACAGCCTAACCCATTGTGAGAAGCATCACTATAAACTGTGTATACTTTACCCGGAGTAGGTAAGGTGAGAACTGGAGCTTCAGTCAAACACCTCTTCAACTCATCAAAACTCTGCTGACATTTATCAGTCCACTGAAATTTTACATCTTCCCGAAGCAGCTTGGTCAGTGGAGAAGATAACATGGAAAACCCCTGCACAAACCGACGGTAATATCCAGCTAAACCCAGAAAACTGCGAATTTCTGTGATATTCCTGGGCGGCTTCCAATTAAGGATAACTTCTACTTTGCTGGAATCTACCTTGTTCCCTTCAGCTGACACAACATGTCCCAAAAATGAGATTTCTTTCAGCCAAAATTCACACTTTGACAATTTAGCATGTAGCTGTTTCTCCCTTAAAGTCTGCAGTACAATCCGCAGATGTCTGTCATGCTCCTCTGCATTCCTCAAGTATATCAAAATGTCATCAATAAATACCACCACAAATTGGTCGAGATATGGTCTGAAGATAGTGTTCATCAGATCCATAAAAGCAGCTGGAGCATTTGTTAACCCGAATGGCATTACTAGAAACTCATAGTGGCCATACTGAGTTCTGAAAGCTGTTTTTGGAATACTCTGCTCTTGCACCTTCAACTGATAATAACCAGATCGCAAATCAATTTTGGAGAATACAGCTGCACCCTTCAACTGATCAAACAGATCATCAATGCGAGGCAATGGATATCTGTTCTTTATTGTCACCTTATTCAACTGTCGGTAATCTATACATAAGCGGAGAGTACCATCCTTCTTCTTAACAAACAACACTGGTGCTCTCCAAGGTGACACACTAGGGCGGATGAAGCCCTTTTCAAGTAATTCTTGCAATTGTATCTTCAACTCCTTCAACTCTGCTGGTGCCATTCTATATGGCGTTATGGAGATTGGGTCCACACCAGGCATAACATTAATTTCAAACTACACTTCTCTTTCCGGAGGTAATCCTTGCAATTCATGAGGAAACATACCTGGAAAGTCATATAATGTAGGGATGTCTTTCAATGTTGGACTCCCCACTTGGGTGTCTACCACATGTGCCAAGTATGCTTCACATCCCTTTCTGATCATTTTTCCGACTAGTGCAGCCGAAATGTTGTTTGATGGCAATAACTTCCTCTCCCTATGTATTACCACATCACTATACTAAGGGAGCCCAAAAGTGACTGTCTTCAGCCTACAGTCAATCATGGCATGATGCCTAGCTAACCAATCCATGCCCAAGATGATATCATAATCTCTGAAGGGCATTTCAATGAAATCAGACAGAAAAGTGTGTCCTTGGATCACCAAAGGACAATCCCTATACATTTTATTAACCCTGACCTCCTGTCCTAGCGGACTTGTTACTAGCACCTCAAAGTCCATTTTTGTACATGGAACAGCAATGCAATCAATGATGCTAGCACTCACATAAGAATGGGTAGAACCCGGATCAAATAATACAAACACATCTTGATTAAAAGTTGAGAAGGTACCCGCCACAACATCAGATGTCTCGGCCTCTTCCCTCTGTTTCATTGCATAGATTCTGACTGGAGCACTATCTTGCTCTGAATGTTTCACTGTGCCTTGGCTACCTGCTGGGCTACCTCTACCCCTGCCTCTACCTCTACTAGGTGGTTGTGAACTTCTGGTGACAGGGCTCGAGGCGACCTTCTGCAGTAGTAGGAGGTGGTCCAACTCTGCGACTACTGGTGCAGTCCTTGGCAAAGTGTCCTGTACCTCCACAGTTATAACAGGCTCCAATAGCCTTGTAGCATATCCCACCACGATTTCTTCCACAAGTTTCACATTGGCGGGGAGGGTTGGAACCTCTGGTACTCTGTTGACCAGATAGAGGAGGCTTCTGTCCTGAATATCTTCCCCTACTAGACTTCTTGCCACCTCGGCTGTGTCCCCCATGATTCTTCCTCTTTCCAGTAGGACCACTGGAACTCTGTTCTACAGATTTTCTTTCTTTCTCTGTCTTCTCTGATTTCTTTTTCTCAGGAGCAGCTTCAGACTCAATTCTTTCCAACTCTAGGGCTTGAGAAACAAGTTCAGAGAAGTTAGTGTGTTTGAATCTGACTACTTGTGATCTAATACTGGGCTTCAAGCTAGTTTCAAACCTCTTGCATCTCTCCCTGCTGGTAGAAAGTAGACTCACTGCATAATGGCTCAGGCGGGAAAATTCTCTTTCATACTCAGCCACTAATCTGCTCCCCTGTTTCAGACTTAGGAACTCTTGCAGCTTCTGGTCTACATAAGCATTGGGGACATATTTTTGTCTGAATTCCCTGAGAAAGTCATTCCATGTTAGCACTGCAGGTTCTACCAGACTGTGGGGAATGGTTTTCCACCAGTCATAAGCATCCCCCTGTAGCAAAGATACAGAGTATTCAAATTTGAGCTCTTCCGTGCAATGTAGTTTCTTGAATACCCTATCCATCCTCTCTAACCACTGTTCAGCTTCTAGAGGATCTACTGTCCCCTTGAACTCTGTAGCCCCATACTTCATCAATTTGTCATACTGCCTAGTAGGAGACTGTGGTTGTACCACTGGTGTCTATATTGGGACTTGAGTAGGAATATTACCAGGCATTTGTTGGAACATTGTAGCCATCTGCTGAGCGAACTGAGCAGGAAACTGTAGTACTACGGGGGCTGGTGCTGCTGAACCACTGACATTGTGTAGGCCTGGGGCATCCCCTTGTACCTCAGCCTCTATAGATTGATCGACTGAACGATCACCCTCTTCCATGGTAATGCGAGGATCTTAGATCTCCTGAACAAATAACACAAGGAGATTTCCTCCCGTTAGTGCATATTTATAATGTAATGTACTGTATGTATCAAACAATGATATTGAGCAGTTGTACTATGAAGAAAGAGTATTCAAATAACAGGTGAAAACTAGCTCTGATACCACTAAAACATGTCACACCCTACCCCTCTGTAAGGCATAACATGATCCCGTAGTATACCTAACGAATTACCAACTCCGTCTACTGATAACCCATTAAATACACTACAAGGGATTTTAAAAACTTTTCTTACTTCTTTTACAGTGGTGAGCACTATTTACAGGTGTTAAAAACCTTTGTGAACTGAAGTGAATTAGCTAACACAATTAAACTATTAGTAATTTCTGTAAAAATTTTAGCAGAGTGCCCTCTATAATTTGGATAAAACAGTTCTTCAAAAACCTGTAGAAAGCACTTCAACATTTTCCTCAATCTCAAATTTCAACAAAATTCAACACAATATGCTTTTCAACTTAATCCACAATAATTTTTCAAAGGATGAGATAAAAGAAATATAATACAAATTTTACAAGTCAAAATATCTCATAATTTACTTTACAACTTCAATGTATAATTTTATTTTACAACTGCCCAAACCAAGAACAAAATATACATGCAGTGAATATACATTACAGTACAAAATGCAAAATGAGGTATACTCAATATACCCGACGATCTCTCGCTGAATGTACTAGCAGCCTAGTCTGCTGCCCTGTCTGTCTGTCTACCTGTGACAGCAATGAAAAGCTATCGCTGAGACAATGTCTCAGTGGTGCACAACATTTACCAAATACAACTTTAAATCACAATTCATAAATCATATAAATAGTGGATACTTAAAACCGTAGTTAAATTCAAGACAATAAATGTCACGAGGAATTTAAACTCTATTTCGCAATATCATAATAAATCTCAATAATCAAAACATAGTTAAATTCAAAAGACAGTGAATGTCAATAAGAATTTAAACTCCATTTCACAATTTCACAATACATATCAATAAATCACACAGCTTAATCATGTTTCAAATTTCAATTCGTCCCAAAAGCCGATGGCTAATGAGGTATTCAATTCGTCCCAGAAGCCGATGGCTAATGAGGAATAACATAGCTAGCTAGCAAAAATATGAGTACTCATTCGATTCGTCCTCAACAGGCACACACCTCAACACTTCAGCCAGAGAGGGAATTCAATTCGTCCCACTAGACAAGCTACCAAGGAATACAATCAGTATACATGATAGCTGTGGTATCAAATCATTTCCAATGCTTTTCAATCAATAAGTATCCATCAATATCATTCAAACAATTTTTCACAGTTTCAAACCACTTACAATGCTTTTCAAGAAATAAATATTCATTCAAGCATATTTCCACAATTTAAAACAATAATGTACAAATAGTCATAATTCATTTCAATTGAAAAATTCAAAAGAAATAGCTGTTGTGCACAAACCTCTGATAACTGTCTCCTGGTCTTAACTCAGTGTTTCCTTCCCTTTTCCTGAGTCTTTGCTAACTGAGAAACACAATTTGAAGTGTTTCAGTACTAAATTAAACTGTCTCTAACGATAATGCTTGATAAGTAATTCACTGAATGCTATTATTTGCTTAATCAACCTAATATAACGACCCTCGATGCGTTTTAGGTAAATTAGGTTTTAGTGTTACTAATATGTCACATTTGATAGTCTTTTAGGGTTGGTACATATTACCAATTTCAGTTCCGTGTATACTGCATTTTCTCGCAATTTGCTGGATTCCGAGATACTAGTTTGACCTAGCCGGACGACCTAGTTCCCTCGGTTTTCGGGTTTTGGTCAAAACTAAAAACTTGTAGATCTATGAACGCGGGGCAAAATTTCAGGTCATTCTGAGTTATGTAGGCCAAGTTATGGTCATTTTACTATTGCTGGTCAAATTGCACCAAAATTGGTCATTTTAGGTCATTTTTTATTCGGCCAGTTTTTGGACCCGAAATTGTGCAAGCTGTTTGACTTGCTTATGGTCATTTCTTGGCTTTGGTGTCTTCATAAGACTTGTAGATATGGGTCTTAACTATTGATGGCCAAAATGTCAGGTCAATTGGACTGGTTTTGAATGAGTTATGGCCTAAATACTAATTGCTGCCGAAATGGTCAATTTTCAGGCCTTATTTGCACTTAATCCGGATTTGGTCATTTTTCAAGCTACCTTGCAAGCAGAATTTTGGTATGCTTCCTTCATGAAAATTGGCACATTTTGTGTCTAGTCTCACCTTCAATTGGTTTCATACCAATTGGAGCCACACACTTAAAGTTCCAGGCCTAAAACACAAACTGCCTTATTGCATTTCCTTCATACACATCAAAGATCACTTTTAACACTCACCAAACTCAACATTCAAGACAATTCTGGTTGTACCATAACCTAAACATAATTCACAACATATTATAGGTCATGTTGGCAGCTTACAATCACATTCAACATACACCATAAAGTGCAGAATTTGTCAAACTCAATTTACAACAATTCAAGCACCTAACCATAACACTTTTACATGTCCAACCTCACACCATCATATATACACTCAAACTGCCATAACATCCAACACAAGTCAACATTAATATACCATAAACCAAGCATGAATTTCAGCATTCTTCAAGAGTCAACAAACTGCCCCAATGATACATTTACATTCCATTAATTTCCAAGCTTCAAATTTCAATACACATTTACATATACTAAGTATAATCACCCAAATAATTTCCTACACAATATACATTTAATCAATCCTTTAATTCACCATTTACAAGCAAAAATAAACTGTCTTCAAGGTGTTTCCATGGCTGCCAAAAGTACACTTCCCTATTCAACATCAAACCTAAAAAATCTCTCCATAAATCAAACACCCATAACATCCTTACAAACTTTAATTAAACAATAATCAAAAAACACAAACTTACCACTTTGGAAATTCTTCAAAACTCCACAAAAAATTTCCTTTCTTGCTGCCTATCTACTGTCCATGGTGTGAGGATCAAAATTAATGAAGACAAGTAAACAAAATCTAGCTTGAAAAAAGGTGTAATGAACCATGCATTTGGGGGGCCATGGGAGGTTTCTCAAGCTTCATTTCGACATGGGAGAAGAATGAAGGTTGAAGATGACTTTAGTGGGTTTACATCTGTCTACTTAGTGAATATTTAATTCCCACAGTGCTCCACTCATGCTAGGATAATCATTTAATAAGTTTTAAGTGATAATTACTCCATTTACACTCCATCTTTGTTATTTACATTAGGTACCACTAAATTAATTTTTCATTATATTTTCCAAGTGTAATATTATTTATTTTTAATGGACATTTAGGTCAAAAGACAACTCGGGGTGTCAAATGACCACAATGCCCCTGTTCGGGTTGCATTCTCGATTTTTCGGTAACACTGGGTTTTGTCCGTTTTTTGATTTCTCACTTTTCTTTGTACTAATTAATTAATTTTTCTTTGATATTTCTAATGATATTTATACTTCAATAAATATTTATTTGAGTCCTAAAAATATTTTCCAGGGTTCCCCGCTGTAACACCCTCCCAGAACTTCGTACATTCTCATCGTCGGTGATCGAGGTCGGTCCTGATACTAGAACGTCCGAAAAATATTAAAATTAAAGTCGGGAACCATAATTAACTCAAATAATAAAAAGAAACACTCAGTAACAATCTTAGAAATACAATACAACCAAGCAACACGAGCCGGTGCCCAAGCGATGGGTAACCGGAGGGAAGTTGCGGTTCTCGCAACGAGGAGCCCTAGACCCGGGGGAAAAATTATAAAATAATTTTTGGGACTCCAGAGAAGGGTAATTGAGGTTCCCATGGCATTAGAATGCCAAGAAAATACCTAGAAAAATTTTTCAATCGGTACAGACGATTTTGACCCGTTAAGCCAAACGGAGGGCATTTTGGTCATTTCGCCTTCCGAGGTGATTTTTGGCCGACTTGTCCAGTTGAGCAAATAATTAATATGACATAAAATATGAATTAATGTTGATGAAAAATTTATTAAAAATGAGAAATGAAAATAAGAAAATAAAAGTAAGAAGAAAAGTAAGTAAATGGGAATTATGATGTCATTAAGAAAACTATGACCAATCAAAATTTAGACATTATTTGAATAACTAATAAAGAGATAAAAGAAGACATAAACAATTAAAAAACCAGCTGCTTTCTTCTTCTTCTTCTTCCTTAAAAACGTGATCCTCTCTTCTTCCTCCCTCCATGAAAATTTTCTTTCATTACCTCCATTTCCCATGAGTTTCCACCACTAAACCCTAACCCCTTTCATTAAACCTTGACCATATCACTTGGAGAAGCTTTTGGAAGCCAAGGAAAGGAAGAAAAGTGAGGTTTAGGGCTTTGGAAATTCTGCCCAAACAAGGTTAGTGCACTTATACCCATTAAACTCTTTAATTCCATGATTTTGGACTTGAACTTAGTAAGATTTGTAGTTTAAATGAACAAAAAACCTATGGGTATGAACACTTCAATTTCGGCAGCCCTAAGAAGAACCAATAAGGGAGTGTTTTGAATTTTTTTAATGGACTTAGCATGAGTTGGAGATTGTATTTAAGTTATATAATTACCTAGATGTTTAACTAGGGTGCTAAAGGAGGTTTATGGGTAAATTGCCTTGGACACTAGGGTTTTGAGGCATGAAAAAGTGACTTGGCTGACTAACCTATTAAAGAACACTCTAATGGTCAATAAGTGACCATTTTGGATATGTTGACCATAATTAGAACTGAAAAATGGTAGGGTAAAGTGAAAGTGAAATCTGCCCTAGGACAGCAGCATAGGGACTGAAAATTCAGTCCCTTTGCACAACCATAACTTGGGCTGTGTTAGTCCAATTGGTGTTTGGCCAATTGGACATGAAACTAGGCTTATAATGGCACATTTTTGGTGAAGAAACCATGCCCAAAAGACCAAAGAAAAAGGGTCAAAACTCAGCCACAATCCGGATACCCTGCACTGAATTCTGCAGAATTTGCCAAATGAACAGTAACTGTTCATTTGGCCATAACTCACTGTAGATTTGGTCAATTGGCCTGAAATTTTTACAGCAAAAAGTTAAGACATAGACAAACAACTTTCATGAAGGAACCTACCCCAAATTATGGCAGAACCCATTCAACCAAGTGACTCAAGTTACTGTTCATACACTATAGATATGGTAAATTTCTACAGAATACATATCCGGACAGCTTGGGTTTTTGAGCCATATCTAGAGCTACAAAACTCCAAATGGAGTGATTCAAAAAAGGAAATTCAACTAGACAAAATAAGGAACAACTTTCATGTTTTACATTTCTTCAAATTCCAACAGTAACAGTGTCCAATGGAATAGTAAAATTGACTCACCAAAACTGAAATTTTCTGCTTGTGTGGGTTACACTTTGAAATGGTATTAACACTTAATGCCAACAAGTTTTAAACACCAAATGTGGTATGTTGGGAGTGCCAAAGGCAATGTACACATTTTTATTTCAAAAGTCAACATTTTTGTTGACCAATGATGAATAGTGACACCAAAAAAGTTGAAATTCACAAATTGACAAATTTAAGAGTTTCAAATGCCCTAGTATACCTAACAAGATTGGTTTGGATAGTTTGGCATGCCAATAGGGTTCAGTTAGCAGTACTGCACATGGCAAAAATGCCATTCTGTGATTTCATGGCTTTTAGCCATTCTGACTTTGTATTGAGACTTAGCCTTGTGCCTGATATTATTCTGACTGTTAGCCGCTGTTACATTGCCGAGGAGATACATATGTGACCGATGGTGTGACGGCCTGAGGTACTAGGTACCCAGTGCCAGTTTACCCGTTATCCAGTCCAATCGCCTAGTGTAGGTTACTTGGGCAACCAAATGAATGAAATGAACCAAGTTTCTGAATTAATGTATATATAACCATACCAAACAAATGAATCATACACATTCACTATATATTTGTTTTCTTGCTATTTTCTTTTATTTTATTATTGCACCACTAAGCATTATTGCTTAGTGCGTTGCTTTTGCCACGCGTAGGTACTGGAGATCCTGATCGTGAGCCCAGTAGACCTCAGACTGGGTGAGTCCATCCGGCGATTCTTTCGATGTCCGTCTCACCTCGTCATCTGCAGTGCATTGGTAGGACACTAGATGTCATTTTGTCATTTTGTAATTAACTTTTTATTTTCTCACATGTATTTGAGATTTATGTAATGTATTTTGAGGTTCATGTAAATAATAAAGATTTATGGTCATGTATGGTATTAAATTGAGCATTTAATGGTTGTTTATATATGAGAACCCTGAGAAAGGGATGTTTTGAGAAATGAAAAGGTTGTTGAGACCTGAAATTGACAAATTATTGAGATATTGATATTGAGTTTTATTGATGATATTGGAGTTGAGAATGAATGAAATAGTATATTGGAAGTGTTTTTAACAGGTTCCGAAGAACTGTTTTCTCCATTTTTAGCCGGTACTCCGCCGGATTTTCCTTAAAATCTTCGGAACCTCAAATGAATAATACTTTTGATAAATAGTTAAAATAAATCATATTTCATAAATTAACTTCAAAAGCATGACACAAATTAAGTAAGGTATATTAGAGTGTGCCAGTACACCGTGTGGCATTACTTACTCGGGTATACTGTACACGGGTAAGGGGTGTCACATTTAGTGGTATCAGAGCACGGTTTAGGCGTTTCTGGGCCTAGATTGAGTCCATACCATGCATTGCATTTGTAAGAGTCGAGGTGACACTAACGCAGATCTGTTTATCCTTCTTATTTTGAATAGGATATGGACCCTTCATCTCAGAGAGCCGTTGAGGAGGAAGTGGAGAGTCATGCTCCACCTGCAGCAGCTGAGACTGGGGGCATGAGAGAATCTGCTCCGCCAGCTCAAGCAGAGCCTGCTCAGCCTCCACAGGCCATGTTCCAACAAATGGCCGACTTTTTTAGACAAATGGCCGGGGTAATGCCAGCACCACCACCACCAGCTCCACAGCAGAAATCACACCTGGAAAGACTAAGGAAGTTTGGAGCTGTGGACTTCTATGGTAAGAGAGAAGATGACTCTGTTGCAGCCGAGAATTGGTTGAACAGAACGGGCAGAGTCTTGAAACAACTCCACTGCACCCCTGAGCAAAATCTAGAAGCTGCTATCTCTTTACTGCAAGACGATGCATATGAGTGGTGGGACATCGTGGTTCAGTGAAGTGCACGGAAGTCAGAATTTGGGATTTCTTTCTCTGAGTTCAAGAAGAAGTATGTGGGTACTGTATATCTGGAAGAGAGAAGAAGAGAATTTATTAACCTGAGGCAGAGACAATTGTCCGTGGCTGAATATGAGAAGGAATTTGTCCGATTGAGCCGATATGGAAGGGAGATAGTCCCTAATGAAGCTGAAAGATGCAAGAGATTTGAAGAGGGACTAAATGACAACATCAAGATTCAGCTCACTGCCTTGGGAATCACAGAATTTACCAAGTTAGTGGAAGCTGCCATAAAGGTTGAAAAAGTGAGAATTAGTGAGTGGACTAGAAGAGAGAGACAGCAGAAGAGGGGACCGGGTCAGTCGAGTTCAGCTCCTGCATCAGGGAAGAAGTTCAAGGGTCCTCCTGCACAAAGTTCAGCTCAGCCACAAGGTCGTGGTCGGGTCACCTGTGGGCCTGTGCCACGATTCACCCCTAGGAGAGGTCACCCACACCATCAAGGCAGCTCTCCAGGGATGGGGTTCAGGGGACCAGCCCCAGCATCTTCTGCATGTCCGCATTGCCTGAAATGGCATAAGGGGGAGTGTTGGAGAGTGACTGGTGCTTGCTTGAGGTGTGGGTCAACAGAGCATCAGTTAAGGAACTGTCCACGCAGAACTACTACTGCTGCTCCAACACAAGCGCATGACCGCTCCTGCACCACCAAGGGGTAGAAGGTCTGGTAAATCCGAAGCTGTGGGACCATCTCAGAGGCCTACATCTGAGCCAGCAGAGAGGCCAGATAACAAACCACCTGCCAGAAATTATGCCCTGAGAGCTCAGGAGGAGCAAGATGCCCCGGACGTCATCAGGGGTACGTTCTCCCTCTACAATACTCCTGCATGCATTGGTGGATCCAGCATCCACACATGCCTACATGTGCCTCAACTTACCCGTCGAAAGGGGGATACTAGTAGGGGAGAGTGACCAAGACATTCTGGTCACTAATCCATTGGGCCACAGTGTAGTGGTGAATAAGGTATACAAAGGTTGCCCGTTAAGGATTCAAGGGTATAAATTCTTGGCATACTTGATTGAGTTGCCTTTCCATGAGTTTGACGTGATTTTGGGAATGGACTGGTTGTCACGTCATCAGGCAATAGTTGATTGCAAATTGAAGAGAATTTCTTTGAAAACCCCTGTGGTTAATGTGATCTCCGTTGTGGGGGAAAGGATGATTTCTTGTCCAATGTCATCTCACCACGATTGCAAGAAGAATGATGAGAAAAGGTGAAGCCTACCTAGCACATGTGCTGGATACTAGGCGTGCTAAGCCAAACTTGAGTGACATACCCACGGAGAGACTTCCTAAGTATTTCTGAAGAGTTGCTGGTTTGCCACCGTAAAGGGAAGTCGAATTTGCTATTGAGACACCGGTGCACAAAGACCCATTTCCATTGCTCCTTATAGGATGGCACCTACTGAATTGAGAGAGTTGAAAACTCAGTTGCAAGAGTTGCTTGATAAGGGGTTTATACGCCCCAGTGTGTCACCATGGGGAGCTCCAGTGCTGTTTGTAAAGAAGAAGGATGGGACTTTGAGGCTATGTATTGATTACCGGCAGTTGAATAAAGTGACTGTGAAGAACAAGTATCCGTTGCCTAGAATTGATGATCTGTTTGATCAGTTGAAGGGAGCAGGAGTATTTTCTAAGATTGATCTCGCATCGTATCATCACCGAGGTGTGTAACACCCTATGTTGATAGTGCGTTCACAGACCGGTGACCAGTGTTGTCCGGACAGCTAGGATGCCTAGAACTACACTTCAATGTGAGTGAGGAGACATAAAATAATGAAATACAAGAAAAGAAAATACAAGAAAAACAAAGGAAAAATCATAGCAAAGAAATATAACCAAGTTAAGCGAGCCGGAAACCTAGCGATGGGTGATCAGACCGAAGTCACGCGTGGACCGTTGACTAGCTCTGGATCATGGGGAACCCTGGAAAACATTTTTAGGACTTCAATAGACCCTTATTGAAGAATAAATATCATTAGGAAGATCAAAGAAAAATTAAATAATTAGTACAAAGAAAAGTGAGAAATCGAAAAATAGACAAAATCCGGTGTTACCGAAAAATCGGGAATGCCACCCGAACAGGGGCATTATGGTCATTTGACATCCCGAATTGTCTTTTGACCTAAATGTTCATTGAAATTAAATAATATTACACTTAGAAAATGAAATGAAAAATTAATTTGGTGGTACCTAAAGTAAATAACTAAAATCATGGGTTAAATGTGGAATAAGTGGAAAGTTTAGCTTAAAATATGATTTAATTTTTTAGTGGACCACTAAGGGAATTAATTAAACACATAGTGGGACATGTGTACACTTAATATGCAGCTGAAACTCCATCTTCTCCACATGAATTCAACATTGCCGTGAATGAAGGTGAGAGGAAACTCCATAGCCATTTTTCATGCAAGCTTTCTTAACTCTCCATTTTCAACTCCAACCTCTTAGGTTTCTTCATTAAACTTTGTCTACACATCACAAGGAAGATATTGATACCAATTTTGAGAAGTTTGGTGAAGGTTTAGCAAGTTACAATCAAAGGTAAGTTTACATTTTTTGAGAATTCCTTTGTTAAGTTTTGTGTGCATGTTATGGGTGTTGGTTTGGTGAAGGAAAATTTTGAGTTTGAAGAGTTATTGTTGTTTTCATTTTGGACAGCCATGAGTCACGTTTTTGATGAGATATTTGTGCATATAATTGATGAGAAATAATGTTGATCATGGTGATTTAGTAACCTAGTGAATTATTTCATGTTTATATGGTGATTTATGCACTTGGATGGGAATTGGTAACTTGGACAGCACTTTGATGTTGAAGAAGATTTGCGGCAGCTTGGGAACACTTGAGTAATTGTATGTATTGAAGGAAGTGTGGGCAGAATATTGACCTAGAAGGATTGATGATATGTATGTAGATTGATATTGAAAAGTGTATGTAAGATTTGTAATGGTTAGGTGTGTATGTAATGGTACTTAGAAATTGTAAATGTGAATTATACTTGGTGTGTTGAGGGTAATGGTAATCTGCCCAAAATAATGTTAATGTAAAGTAGAAAATGCTTTTGGTAATGTACCAAAACAGATTGGTAGGTAAGTAAACAAATTGCAAAGGTAAATGTGTGTTTGAAGTGGGGTGTGAAAGGCATATTGAGGGCAGTGTACATTTTAGCCTATAACCTTAAATGTGTAACCTCAATTGGTATGAGACCAATTTGAGGTGAAACTAGGCACAAAATGTGCCAACTTTCATTGAGAAAACATACCAAAATTCTGCTTGCAAGGTGACCTAAGAAAATGACCAATTCGGATTAGGTGCAATTAGGACCTGAAAAATGACCAATTGGGCAGCAGTAAGTGTTTAGGCCATAACTCACTCAAACCAGGTCCAATTGACCTGAAATTTTGACCAAGAATAGTTAAGACCCATACCTACAAGTCTTATGAAGACACCAAAGCCCAGAAATGACCATAAGCAAGTCAAATAACTTGCACAAGTTCGGGTCCAAAAACTGGCCGAACCAGAGTTGACTAAATTGACCTAAAATTGACCTAAAATGGTACCATTTGACCAGCAATAGTATAATGACCATAACTTGGTCTACTTAACTCGGATTGACCTGAAATTTTGCCCCGCGTGCAATAAGACCTAGATCTACAAGTTTGTAGTTTTGACCGAGACCCGAAAACTGAGGGAACTAGATCGTCCGGTTAGGTCAAACCTGTATCCCGGAATCCAGCAATTTGCACTAAAATGCACTAAACAAGGAAATGACTTTGGTAAAACGTACCAAACCTAAAACCCTATCGAATGTGACATATTAACGTCACTAAGACCTAATTTACCTAAAACGCAATGAGGGTTGGTATATTAGGTGATTAAGTGAATAATTGAGTTCAGTGCATTATTTACCAAACACCATCGATAGAGACAGTTTAATTTAGCACTGAAACACTTCAAATTGTGTTTCTCAGTTAACAAGGACTCAGCAAAAGGGAAGGAAACACTGAGTCCAAAACAGGAGACAATTATCAGAGGTTTGTGCACAACTAGTTTTTAACTGATTTTGTTTGAATATTTCATATGATTAAATGACATATTTTTCTTATGTATTATGTTTAACAAGCATTGGATTTAATTCAATGATTATTGAAAATTGTTATAGTTTGTATGAATTTAGCTTTGTGAAATGGTATTTCCACAAGTATTAAGCATTGTTATGGATTGAATAAATTATGTTTTGGAAGATTGTGATAGAACATGTTTTGAATTGTTATGGTAATTTTCATGGAAAATGCAAATTTATGATTTGAATTGTGATGAGCATAAAAAAATTATTGGATATTGGAATTGACTTTGAATCAAATTATATTGTGATTTATGCTCACTAAAATGATTGTGATATTGTTTTATATCTCACTATAGATGCTTGACTAGGTTATTACCCGTCTCTCTCATTTGTTGAGAAGACAATGGAGCGAGTTGTGTTTTGATTACCATGGTACGTGCACAGGCTTAGATTTTCCTCTGATTTGAGGTTAGATCTAAGTTTATTTTATCGTTATGGCCCTTGCGGAAGATTCATTATTGTGATGGTACTGTGCACGATGATTCGACCTCCCCGACCATAGGGAGTTAGAATCAGATTCGACCTCCCCGACCATAGGGAGTTAGAATCACATCGAATATGGCCCTTTCGGATTAGTCTTGCATAGTTAGTGAGATAAAGATTGATTTTTGAGATACATAATGACTTTTGAGATACAATATGATATTTGAGATACATAATGATTTTTGAGATACAGAATGGCTTTTGAATGGTAAGGAATGGTGATTTTAATTATGGTTTATGTATAATTGATTTTGTTGGAATTACTTAAATGGATAGTCAAGATTTGATAAATTGAATTTTGTGCTCCAAGTCATTTATACAAATGATTTACATTATTGGCAATGAATGTTTTGAGTTGTGAAATTTGATCAGTATTCAGATTCTCAAATTATTTACTGTAAAATTTGTCAATGTATATTGTACTATGTTTTAAATTATAGTTGTGCACCACTGAGTTCACCACTCAGCGATAGCTTTGTATGCTGTCGCAGGTAAGAAGAGCATAGAGCAGTAAGTAAATTTCGTTGAAGATATATTCGGATAAGCTCTAGGTATATCATAGGTATACCCATGTATATAGGTTTTGATGTAAGCATGTAATAATATGTATGTAAATTATTTGAGCAGTTGTATATAAAACTCTTGTAAAATATTTTGGTATGTAATTAAATGTAAATTATTGTAAATGTAAATTTGGGATTTCAATTATCTGAATAGTTTGTAATATAAATTTTGAGTCTTGAAATGAATGAGATATTTCTTTATGATGGGATTAGTTTGAAAATGAATTGATTGTGTATTGAGAATTGAATTGTGAATTGAATTGAAGTTACTGAAGTTGTATTTGAGAAAACATATTGGGAGCATTTTTCTTTTGCAGGATTGAAGAACTGTTTTCTCAAAATACAGCCGGCACTTTGCCGAAATTTTGAAAAAATTTTATAACACCAGATTTTAATCGATGATTTAAATTGCACGAAATTGTTTTAAAATCCCTTGTAGTATATCTAATGGGTTATTGGTAGGCGAAGTACGGTAATTCATTAGGTGTACTACGGGATCATGTTACATCTTACAGAGGGGTAGGGTGTGACAGGGTGAAAGATGTAGATGTGCCCAAAACTGCATTCAGGACCCGGTATGGGCATTATGAGTTTCTGGTGATGCCCTTTGGCCTAACAAATGCACCAGCGGCATTCATGGACCTTATGAACCATATCTTCCATCCATACCTAGATCGGTTCGTAGTGGTTTTTATTGATGACATTCTGGTGTACTCCAAGACCAGGGAAGAACATGATGAGCATTTGAGGATTGTTCTGCAAACCCTGCGAGAAAAGAAGCTGTATGCTAAGTTGTCCAAGTGTGACTTTTGGCTGAATGAGATTGCATTCCTTGGACACATAGTGTCAGCTGATGGGATTAGGGTGGATCCCAAGAAAATAGAAGCGGTGATGGAATGGAAGCCTCCCAGGAATACAACCGAGGTCAGAAGCTTCTTGTGGCTAGCTGGGTATTACAAAAGATTTGTGAAGGGATTTTCCCTAATAGCTACTCCAATGACCAAGTTGTTACACAAGAATGTCAGATTTGACTGGAATGACAAGTGTCAGACTAGTTTTGAGAAATTGAAGGCTATGTTGACAGAGGCACCAGTGTTAACACAGCCAGTGTCCAGAAAGGACTTTGTGGTCTATAGTGATGCCTCACATAATGGGTTAAGGTGTGTATTGATGCAGGAGGGGAAAGTGATCGCCTATGCTTCCGCATGACTAAGGCCACATGAGCAGAACTACCCTACCCATGATCTAGAGCTTGCAGCAATTATCTTCGCTTGAAGATATGGAGGCATTACTTGTATGGGGAAAAGTGCTACATTTACAGGACCACAAAAGCACGAAATATTTGCCAACCTGAAGGAGCTCAACCTTAGCAGAGGCGATGGATTGAGTTCCTAAAGGATTATGATTGTGTAATTGACTACCATCACGGGAAGGCAAATGTAGTTCTTGATGCTTTGAGCGAGAAAATCCATAATGACCTTGAGATCATTGAATGCCCGTCTATCTTTGGTTCATGATGGAGCTATCTTGGTGAGTTGCAAGTGAGGCCAAACACTTTCTACAGATTTTAGATGGGCGTAAGGTAGATGAGAAGCTAATGGCTATTATGAGCAAAATCCCGGAGGAAAAGCAAGCGACTATGAGGTGAAAGCAGATGGGTGTGCATTACAAAGGAAGACTGTGTACTAGATAATGGGAATTGAAAGCCGGTATTCTAAAAGAGGCACACACTGTATATGCTATGCACCGGAAGTACAAAGATGTATCATGACACGAAGCTTGATGTTGGTGGCACAGTATGAAGAAAGACATAGTGACTATGTGACTAAATGCTTGACATGTCGGCAAGTCAAGCGAACATCAAGTTCCATCAGGTTTGCTACAGCCTATACGCATACCTGAATGGAAATGGGATCGGGTCACCATGGATTTTGTAAGTGGTCTACCTCTCACCCAGAAGAAATATGATGCAGCATGGGTAATAGTGGATAGGCTGACGAAGTCAGCACACTTTCTGCCAGTTAGGACTGACTACTCACTGGAGAGGTTAGCAGAATTGTATATCAGTGAGATAGTTAGACTGCATGGAATCCCACTTTCCATTATATCTGACCGAGACCCAAGGTTCACATCGAGATTTTGGAAGAAGTTGCATGAGTCCTTGGGTACACAACTCCACTTCAGCACAGCTTTCCATCCTCAGACGGATGGGCAATCCGAAAGAGTAATCCAGGTAAACAATTGAAACCCATGAAATTGATACAAATATTGAACTAAAATAATGACAATAACACGAAATATATGTCAGGTCCTTGAGGATATGCTGAGGAGTTGTGTCATTGAGTTTGAGGGAAGTTGGGATAGATATCTCCCACTGGCGAGTCGCATACAACAATAGCTATCAAGCTAGCATCCAAATGGCCCCATATGAAGCCTTTGTATGGGAGAAAATGTAGAACTCGGTGTCTGGACTGAATTGGGCGAACAAATCGGTAGGGCGGACACGGAAAACAGGCTGAGGAGAAGGTGAAATCAATCAAAGCCAACTTAAAGGTTGCCTCAGACAGACAGAAATCTTATGCCGACCTGAAGAGGAAAGAAATAGAATATGTGGTTGGCGACAAAGTGTTCCTCAAGGTGTCACCATGGAAGAAAGTGTTGAGGTTTGGAAGAAAAGGTAAGTTGAGCCCTAGGTTTATTGGCCCATATGAAGTTATTGAACGTGTGGGTCCAGTGGCCTATAGGCTAGCTTTACCTCCAGAGCTGGACAAGATCCACAATGTGTTCCATGTATCCATGCTCAGAAGATACCGCTCAGACCCTTCACATGTCATCTCCAGAGAAGAAATTGAAATACAACCGGATTTGACATATGAAGAAGAACCTCTACGGATCCTAGCTCGGGAAGTGAAAGAGTTGAGGAACAAACAGATTCCATTGGTGAAAGTACTTTGGAGGCACCACAACACCGAGGAAGCAACTTAGGAAAGTGAAGAGACGATGAGGCAACAGTTCCCTCAACTGTTTGCATTAGGTAAATTTCGAGGACGAAATTTAAATTAGAGGGGAAGAGTTGTAACACCCTCCCGGTAACCACTCCGTACATTCTCTTTATTCGGTGACCGGTGTCGATCGCATACGACTAGAACGTCCGGAAAAATATTAAAATTAAAGTCGGGAACCATAATTAACTCAAATATTAATAAGAAACACTTAGTAAAAATTTTAGAAATAAAATACAACCAAGCAAAATGAGCCGGTGCCCAAGCGATGGGTAACCGGAGGGAAGTTGCGGTTCTTACAACGAGGAGCCCTAGACCCGGGGGAAAAATTATAAAATAAATTTTGGGACTCCAGATAAGGGTAATTGAGGCTCCCATGGCATTAGAATGCCAAGAAAATACCTAGAAAAAATTTTCAATCGGTACAGACGATTTTGACCCGTTAAGCCAAACGGAGGGCATTTTGGTCATTTCGCCTTCCGAGGTGATTTTTGGCCGACTTGTCCAGTTGAGTAAATAATTAATATGACATAAAATATGAATTAATGTTGATGAACAATTTATTAAAAATGAGAAATGAAAATAAGAAAACAAAAGTAAGAAGAAAAGTAAGTAAATGGGAATTATGATGTCATTAAGAAAAACTATGACCAATCAAAATTTAGTCATTATTTGACTAACTAATAAAGAGATAAAAGAAGACCTAAACAATTAAAAAACCAGCTGCTTTCTTCTTCTTCTTCTTCCTTAAAAACGTGATCCTCTCTTCTTCCTCCCTCCATGAAAATTTTCTTTCATTACCTCCATTTCCCATGAGTTTCCACCACTAAACCCTAACCCCTTTCATTAAACCTTGACCATATCACTTGGAGAAGCTTTTGGCAGCCAAGGAAAGGAAGAAAAGTGAGGTTTAGGGCTTTGGAAATTCTGCCCAAACAAGGTTAGTGCACTTATACCCATTAAACTCTTTAATTCCATGATTTTGGACTTGAACTTAGTAAGATTTGTAGTTTAAATGAACAAAAAACCTATGGGTATGAACACTTCAATTTCGGCAGCCCTAAGAAGAACCAATAAGGGAGTGTTTTGAATGTTTTTAATGGACTTAGCATGAGTTGGAGATTGTATTTAAGTTATATAATTACCTAGATGTTTAACTAGGGTGCTAAAGGAGGTTTATGGGTAAATTGCCTTGGACACTAGGGTTTTGAGGCATGAAAAAGTGACTTGGCTGACCAACCTATTAAAGAACACTCTAATGGTCAATAAGTGACCATTTTGGATATGTTGACCATAATTAGAACTGAAAAATGGTAGGGTAAAGTGAAAGTGAAATCTGCCCTAGGACAGCAGCATAGGGATTGAAAATTCAGTCCCTTTGAACAGCCATAACTTGGGCTGTGTTAGTCCAATTGGTATTTGGCCAATTGGACATGAAACTAGGCTTATAATGGCACATTTTTGGTGAAGAAACCATGCCCAAAAGACCAAAGCAAAAGGGTCAAAACTCAGCCACAATCCGGATACCCTGCACTGAATTCTGCAGAATTTGCCAAATGAATAGTAACTGTTCATTTGGCCATAACTCACTGTAGATTTGGTCAATTGGCCTCAAAATTTTTACAGCAACAAGTTAAGACATAGACAAACAACTTTCATGAAGGAACCTACCCCAAATTATGGCCAGAACCCATTCAACCAAGTGACTCAAGTTACTGTTCATGCACTGTAAATATGGTAAATTTCTGCAGAATGCATATCTGGACAGCTTGGGTTTTTGAGCCATATCTGGAGCTACAAAACTCCAAATGGAGTGATTCAAAAAAGGAAATTCAACTAGACAAAATAAGGAACAACTTTCATGTTTTACATTTCTTCAAATTCCAACAGTAACAGTGTCCAATGGAATAGTAAAGTTGACTCACCAAAACTGAAATTTTCTGCTTGTGTGGGTTACACTTTGAAATGGTATTAACACTTAATGCCAACAAGTTTTAAACACCAAATGTGGTATATTGGGAGTGCCAAAGGCAATGTACACATTTTTATTCCAAAAGTCAACATTTTTGTTGACCAATGATGGATAGTGACACCAAAAAAGTTGAAATTCACAAATTGACAAATTTAAGAGTTTCAAATGCCCTAGTATACCTAACAAGATTGGTTTGGATAGTTTGGCATGCCAATAGGGTTCAGTTAGCAGTACTGCACATGGCAAAAATGCCATTCTGTGATTTCATGGCTTTTAGCCATTCTGACTTTGTATTGAGACTTGGCCTTGTGCCTAATATTATTCTGACTTGTTAGGCTCATTACATTGCCGAGAGATACATATGTGACCGATGGTGTGACGGCCGAGTACTAGGTACCCAGTGCGGTTACGTTATCGATCCGATCGCCTAGTGTAGGTTACTTGGGCAGCAAATGAATGAAATGAACCAAGTTTCTGAATTAATGTATATATAACCATACCAAACAAATGAATCATACACATTCACTATATATTTGTTTTCTTGCTATTTTCTTTTATTTTATTATTGCACCACTAAGCATTATTGCTTAGTGCGTTGCTTTTGCCACGCGTAGGTCTTGGAGATCGATCGTGAGCCAGGTAGACCTCGGTAGGTGAGTCCATCCGGCGATTACGCTCGATGTCCGTGTCACCTCGTCATCTGCGATGCATTGGTAGGACACTAGATGTCATTTTGTCATTTGTAATTAACCTTTTATTTTCTCATATGTATTTGAGATTTATGTAATGTATTTTGAGGTTCATGTAAATAATAAAGATTTATGGTCATGTATGGTATTAAATTGAGCATTTAATGGTTGTTTATATATGAGAACCACGAGAAAGGGATGTTTTGAGAAATGAAAAGGTTGTTGAGACCTGAAATTGACAAATTATTGAGATATTGCTATTGAGTTTTATTGATGATATTGGAGTTGAGAATGAATGAAATAGTATATTGGAAGTGTTTTTAACGAGTTCAGAACTGTTTTCTCCATTTTTAGCTGGTACTCCGCCGGATTTTCCTTAAAATCTTCGGAACCTCAAATGAATAATACTTTTGATAAATAGTTAAAATAAATCATATTTCATAAATTAACTTCAAAAGCATGACACAAATTAAGTAAGGTATATTAGAGTGTGCGATTACGTGTGGCATTACTTACTCGGGTATCATGTACGGGTAAGGGTGTCACACGCGGTCTAGGGCTAGTCAACGATCCACGCCATGACTTCCGGGCAGTCAACAATCGCTAGGGTTCTCGGCTCAAACAAATTATACTTGGTGTGTTGAGGGTAATGGTAATCTGCCCAAAATAATGTTAATGTAAAGTAGAAAATGCTTTTGGTAATGTACCAAAACAGATTGGTAGGTAAGTAAACAAATTGCAAAGGTAAATGTGTGTTTGAAGTGGGGTGTGAAAGGCATATTGAGGGCAGTGTACATTTTAGCCTATAACCTTAAATGTGTAACCTCAATTGGTATGAGACCAATTTGAGGTGAAACTAGGCACAAAATGTGCCAACTTTCATTGAGAAAACATACCAAAATTCTGCTTGCAAGGTGACCTAAGAAAATGACCAATTCGGATTAGGTGCAATTAGGACCTGAAAAATGACCAATTGGGCAGCAGTAAGTGTTTAGGCCATAACTCACTCAAACCAGGTCCAATTGACCTGAAATTTTGACCAAGAATAGTTAAGACCCATACCTACAAGTCTTATGAAGACACCAAAGCCCAGAAATGACCATAAGCAAGTCAAATAACTTGCACAAGTTCGGGTCCAAAAACTGGCCGAACCAGAGTTGACTAAATTGACCTAAAATTGACCTAAAATGGTACCATTTGACCAGCAATAGTATAATGACCATAACTTGGTCTACTTAACTCGGATTGACCTGAAATTTTGCCCCGCGTGCAATAAGACCTAGATCTACAAGTTTGTAGTTTTGACTGAGACTCTAAAACTGAGGGAACTAGATCGTCCGGTTAGGTCAAACCTGTATCCCGGAATCCAGCAATTTGCACTAAAATGCACTAAACAAGGAAATGACTTTGGTAAAACGTACCAAACCTAAAACCCTATCGAATGTGACATATTAACGTCACTAAGACCTAATTTACCTAAAACGCAATGAGGGTTGGTATATTAGGTGATTAAGTGAATAATTGAGTTCAGTGCATTATTTACCAAACACCATCGATAGAGAGTTTAATTTAGCTGAAACACTTCAAATTGTGTTTCTCGATTAACAAGGACTCGACAAAGGGAAGGAAACAGAGTCCAGCAGGAGACAATTATCGAGGTTTGTGCACAACTAGTTTTTAAGCGATTTTGTTATGAATATTTCATATGATTAAATGACATATTTTTCTTATGTATTATGTTTAACAAGCATTGGATTTAATTCAATGATTATTGAAAATTGTTATAGTTTGTATGAATTTAGCTTTGTGAAATGGTATTTCCACAAGTATTAAGCATTGTTATGGATTGAATAAATTATGTTTTGGAAGATTGTGATAGAACATGTTTTGAATTGTTATGGTAATTTTCATGGAAAATGCAAATTTATGATTTGAATTGTGATGAGCATAAAAATTATTGGATATTGGAATTGACTTTGAATCAAATTATATTGTGATTTATGCTCACTAAAATGATTGTGATATTGTTTTATATCTCACTATAGATGCTTGACTAGGTTATTACCCGTCTCTCTCATTTGTTGAGAAGACAATGGAGCGAGTTGTGTTTTGATTACCATGGTACGTGCACAGGCTTAGATTTTCCTCTGATTTGAGGTTAGATCTAAGTTTATTTTATCGTTATGGCCCTTGCGGAAGATTCATTATTGTGATGATGCATGCACGATGATTCGACCTCCCGACCATAGGGAGTTAGAATCGGTCGACCTCCCGACCATAGGGAGTTAGAATCACATCGAATATGGCCCTTTCGGATTAGTCTTGCATAATTAGTGAGATAAAGATTGATTTTTGAGATACATAATGACTTTTGAGATACAATATGATATTTGAGATACATAATGATTTTTGAGATACAGAATGGCTTTTGAATGGTAAGGAATGGTGATTTTAATTATGGTTTATGTATAATTGATTTTGTTGGAATTACTTAAATGGATAGTCAAGATTTGATAAATTGAATTTTGTGCTCCAAGTCATTTATACAAATGATTTACATTATTGGCAATGAATATTTTGAGTTGTGAAATTTGATCAGTATTCAGATTCTCAAATTATTTTCTGTAAAATTTGTCAATGTATATTGTACTATGTTTTAAATTATAGTTGTGCACCATCGAGTTCACCACTCGTGATAGCTTTGTATCTATCATGAGTAAGAAGAGCATAGAGCGATAAGTAAATTTAGTTGAAGATATATTCGGATAAGCTCTAGGTATATCATAGGTATACCCATGTATATAGGTTTTGATGTAAGCATGTAATAATATGTATGTAAATTATTTGAGCAGTTGTATATAAAACTCTTGTAAAATATTTTGGTATGTAATTAAATGTAAATTATTGTAAATGTAAATTTGGGATTTCAATTATCTGAATAGTTTGTAATATAAATTTTGAGTCTTGAAATGAATGAGATATTTCTTTATGATGGGATTAGTTTGAAAATGAATTGATTGTGTATTGAGAATTGAATTGTGAATTGAATTGAATTCTTGAAGTTGTATTTGAGAAAACATATTGGGAGCATTTTTCTTTTGCAGGATTGAAGAACTGTTTTCTCAAAATACAGCCGGCACTTTGCCGAAATTTTGAAAAAAATTTTATAACACCAGATTTTAATCGATGATTTAAATTGCACGAAATTGTTTTAAAATCCCTTGTAGTATATCTAATGGGTTATTGGTAGGCGAAGTACGGTAATTCATTAGGTGTACTACGGGATCATGTTACATCTTACAGAGGGGTAGGGTGTGACAGGGTGAAAGATGTAGATGTGCCCAAAACTGCATTCAGGACCCGGTATGGGCATTATGAGTTTCTGGTGATGCCCTTTGGCCTAACAAATGCACCAGCGGCATTCATGGACCTTATGAACCATATCTTCCATCCATACCTAGATCGGTTCGTAGTGGTTTTTATTGATGACATTCTGGTGTACTCCAAGACCAGGGAAGAACATGATGAGCATTTGAGGATTGTTCTGCAAACCCTGCGAGAAAAGAAGCTGTATGCTAAGTTGTCCAAGTGTGACTTTTGGCTGAATGAGATTGCATTCCTTGGACACATAGTGTCAGCTGATGGGATTAGGGTGGATCCCAAGAAAATAGAAGCGGTGATGGAATGGAAGCCTCCCAGGAATACAACCGAGGTCAGAAGCTTCTTGTGGCTAGCTGGGTATTACAAAAGATTTGTGAAGGGATTTTCCCTAATAGCTACTCCAATGACCAAGTTGTTACACAAGAATGTCGATTTGTTGGAATGACAAGTGTCGGACTAGTTTTGAGAAATTGAAGGCTATGTTGTGAGAGGCACCAGTGTTAACACAGCCAGTGTCCAGAAAGGACTTTGTGGTCTATAGTGATGCCTCACATAATGGGTTAAGGTGTGTATTGATGCAGGAGGGGAAAGTGATCGCCTATGCTTCCAGACAGCTAAGGCCACATGAACAGAACTACCCTACCCATGATCTAGAGCTTGCAGCAATTATCTTCGCACTGAAGATATGGAGGCATTACTTGTATGGGGAAAAGTGCTACATTTACACAGACCACAAAAGCACTGAAATATTTGCCAACCCGGAAGGAGCTCAACCTTAGGCGAGGCGATGGATTGAGTTCCTAAAGGATTATGATTGTGTAATTGACTACCATCACGGGAAGGCAAATGTAGTTCTTGATGCTTTGGCGAGAAAATCCATATGACCTTGAGATCATTGAATGCCCGTCTATCTTTGGTTCATGATGGAGCTATCTTGTTGAGTTGCAAGTGAGGCCAAACACTCTGATTTTAGATGGGCAGAAGGTAGATGAGAAGCTAATGGCTATTATGAGCAAAATCCCAGAGGGAAAAGCAACTGACTATGAGGTGAAAGCAGATGGGTGTCTGCATTACAAAGGAAGACTGTGTGTACTAGATAATGGGGAATTGAAAGCCAGTATTCTAAAAGAGGCACACACCAGTGTATATGCTATGCACCCAGGAAGTACAAAGATGTATCATGACCTGAAGCTTCAGTATTGGTGGCCTGGTATGAAGAAAGACATAGCTGACTATGTGACTAAATGCTTGACATGTCAGCAAGTCAAGGCAGAACATCAAGTTCCATCAGGTTTGCTACAGCCTATACGCATACATGAATGGAAATGGGATCGGGTCACCATGGATTTTGTAAGTGGTCTACCTCTCACCCAGAAGAAATATGATGCAGCATGGGTAATAGTGGATAGACTGACGAAGTCAGCACACTTTCTGCCAGTTAGGACTGACTACTCACTAGAGAGGTTAGCAGAATTGTATATCAGTGAGATAGTTAGACTGCATGGAATCCCACTTTCCATTATATCTGACCGAGACCCAAGGTTCACATCGAGATTTTGGAAGAAGTTGCATGAGTCCTTGGGTACACAACTCCACTTAAAGACCTGACTTTCCATCCTCAGACGGATGGGCAATCCGAAAGAGTAATCCAGGTAAACAATTGAAACCCATGAAATTGATACAAATATTGAACTAAAATAATGACAATAACACGAAATATATGTCAGGTCCTTGAGGATATGCTGAGGAGTTGTGTCATTGAGTTTGAGGGAAGTTGGGATAGATATCTCCCACTGGCAGAATTCGCATACAACAATAGCTATCAAGCTAGCATCCAAATGGCCCCATATGAAGCACTGTATGGGAGAAAATATAGAACTCTAGTGTGCTGGACTGAATTGGGCGAACAAGCTGGTAGGGCGGACACTGGAAAGCAGTGAGGAGAAGGTGAAATCAATCAAAGCCAACTTAAAGGTTGCCTCAGACAGACAGAAATCTTATGCCGACCTGAAGAGGAAAGAAATAGAATATGTGGTTGGCGACAAAGTGTTCCTCAAGGTGTCACCATGGAAGAAAGTGTTGAGGTTTGGAAGAAAAGGTAAGTTGAGCCCTAGGTTTATTGGCCCATATGAAGTTATTGAACGTGTGGGTCCAGTGGCCTATAGGCTAGCTTTACCTCCAGAGCTGGACAAGATCCACAATGTGTTCCATGTATCCATGCTCAGAAGATACCGCTCAGACCCTTCACATGTCATCTCGGAGAAGAAATTGAAATACAACGGATTTGACATATGAAGAAGAACCTCTACGGATCCTAGCTCGGGAAGTGAAAGAGTTGAGGAACAAACAGATTCCATTGGTGAAAGTACTTTGGAGGCACCACAACACCGAGGAAGCAACTTAGGAAAGTGAAGAGACGATGAGGCAACAGTTCCCTCAACTGTTTGCATTAGGTAAATTTCGAGGACGAAATTTAAATTAGAGGGGAAGAGTTGTAACACCCTCCCGGTAACCACTCCTTACATTCTCATTCGGTGACGGTGTCGATCGATACGCTAGAACGTCAGGAAAAATATTAAAATTAAAGTCGGGAACCATAATTAACTCAAATATTAATAAGAAACACTTAGTAAAAAATTTAGAAATAAAATACAACCAAGCAAAACGAGCCGGTGCCCAAGCGATGGGTAACCGGAGGAAGTTCAGTTCTACAACGAGGAGCCCTAGACCCGGGGGAAAAATTATAAAATAATTTTTGGGACTCCAGATAAGGGTAATTGAGGCTCCCATGGCATTAGAATGCCAAGAAAATACCTAGAAAAAATTTTCAATCGGTACAGACGATTTTGACCCGTTAAGCCAAACGGAGGGCATTTTGGTCATTTCGCCTTCCGAGGTGATTTTTGGCCGACTTGTCCAGTTGAGTAAATAATTAATATGACATAAAATATGAATTAATGTTGATGAACAATTTATTAAAAATGAGAAATGAAAATAAGAAAACAAAAGTAAGAAGAAAAGTAAGTAAATGGGAATTATGATGTCATTAAGAAAAACTATGACCAATCAAAATTTAGTCATTATTTGACTAACTAATAAAGAGATAAAAGAAGACCTAAACAATTAAAAAACCAGCTGCTTTCTTCTTCTTCTTCTTCCTTAAAAACGTGATCCTCTCTTCTTCCTCCCTCCATGAAAATTTTCTTTCATTACCTCCATTTCCCATGAGTTTCCACCACTAAACCCTAACCCCTTTCATTAAACCTTGACCATATCACTTGGAGAAGCTTTTGGCAGCCAAGGAAAGGAAGAAAAGTGAGGTTTAGGGCTTTGGAAATTCTGCCCAAACAAGGTTAGTGCACTTATACCCATTAAACTCTTTAATTCCATGATTTTGGACTTGAACTTAGTAAGATTTGTAGTTTAAATGAACAAAAACCTATGGGTATGAACACTTCAATTTCGGCAGCCCTAAGAAGAACCAATAAGGGAGTGTTTTGAATGTTTTTAATGGACTTAGCATGAGTTGGAGATTGTATTTAAGTTATATAATTACCTAGATGTTTAACTAGGGTGCTAAAGGAGGTTTATGGGTAAATTGCCTTGGACACTAGGGTTTTGAGGCATGAAAAAGTGACTTGGCTGACCAACCTATTAAAGAACACTCTAATGGTCAATAAGTGACCATTTTGGATATGTTGACCATAATTAGAACTGAAAAATGGTAGGGTAAAGTGAAAGTGAAATCTGCCCTAGGACAGCAGCATAGGGATTGAAAATTCAGTCCCTTTGCACAGCCATAACTTGGGCTGTGTTAGTCCAATTGGTGTTTGGCCAATTGGACATGAAACTAGGCTTATAATGGCACATTTTTGGTGAAGAAACCATGCCCAAAAGACCAAAGCAAAAGGGTCAAAACTCAGCCACAATCCGGATACCCTGCACTGAATTCTGCAGAATTTGCCAAATGAATAGTAACTGTTCATTTGGCCATAACTCACTGTAGATTTGGTCAATTGGCCTCAAAATTTTTACAGCAACAAGTTAAGACATAGACAAACAACTTTCATGAAGGAACCTACCCCAAATTATGGCCAGAACCCATTCAACCAAGTGACTCAAGTTACTGTTCATGCCTTTGTAAATATGGTAAATTTCTGCAGAATGCATATCTGGACAGCTTGGGTTTTTGAGCCATATCTGGAGCTACAAAACTCCAAATGGAGTGATTCAAAAAAGGAAATTCAACTAGACAAAATAAGGAACAACTTTCATGTTTTACATTTCTTCAAATTCCAACAGTAACAGTGTCCAATGGAATAGTAAAGTTGACTCACCAAAACTGAAATTTTCTGCTTGTGTGGGTTACACTTTGAAATGGTATTAACACTTAATGCCAACAAGTTTTAAACACCAAATGTGGTATATTGGGAGTGCCAAAGGCAATGTACACATTTTTATTCCAAAAGTCAACATTTTTGTTGACCAATGATGGATAGTGACACCAAAAAAGTTGAAATTCACAAATTGACAAATTTAAGAGTTTCAAATGCCCTAGTATACCTAACAAGATTGGTTTGGATAGTTTGGCATGCCAATAGGGTTCGATTAGCGATCGCACATGGCAAAAATGCCATTCTGTGATTTCATGGCTTTTAGCCATTCTGACTTTGTATTGAGACTTGGCCTTGTGCCTGATATTATTTACAGCTTGTTAGCTGTTCTGTTGCACACCGAGAGATACATATGTGACCGATGGTGTGACGGCCTGAGGTACTAGGTACCCAGTGCCAGTTTACCCGTTATCCAGTCCAGTCGCCTAGTGTAGGTTACTTGGGCAACCAAATGAATGAAATGAACCAAGTTTCTGAATTAATGTATATATAACCATACCAAACAAATGAATCATACACATTCACTATATATTTGTTTTCTTGCTATTTTCTTTTATTTTATTATTGCACCACTAAGCATTATTGCTTAGTGCGTTGCTTTTGCCACGCGTAGGTACTGGAGATCCTGATCGTGAGCCCAGTAGACCTCAGACTGGGTGAGTCCATCCGGCAGTTCTGCTCAGTGTCCGTGTCACCTCGTCATCTGCAGTGCATTGGTAGGACACTAGATGTCATTTTGTCATTTTGTAATTAACCTTTTATTTTCTCATATGTATTTGAGATTTATGTAATGTATTTTGAGGTTCATGTAAATAATAAAGATTTATGGTCATGTATGGTATTAAATTGAGCATTTAATGGTTGTTTATATATGAGAACCCTGAGAAAGGGATGTTTTGAGAAATGAAAAGGTTGTTGAGACCTGAAATTGACAAATTATTGAGATATTGCTATTGAGTTTTATTGATGATATTGGAGTTGAGAATGAATGAAATAGTATATTGGAAGTGTTTTTAACAGGTTCCGAAGAACTGTTTTCTCCATTTTTAGCCGGTACTCCGCCGGATTTTCCTTAAAATCTTCGGAACCTCAAATGAATAATACTTTTGATAAATAGTTAAAATAAATCATATTTCATAAATTAACTTCAAAAGCATGACACAAATTAAGTAAGGTATATTAGAGTGTGCCAGTACACCGTGTGGCATTACTTACTCGGGTATACTGTACACGGGTAAGGGGTGTCACACCCGCGGTCTAGGGCTAGTCAACAGTCCACGCCATGACTTCTCGGTGCGGTCAACAATCGCTAGGGTTCTCGGCTCGCTTAACTTGATTGCATTTCTTTACTATTATTTTTTCTTTTTTTTCTTGTATTTTCTTTTCTTGTATTTCATTATTTTATGTCTCCTCACTCATATTGAAGTGTAGTTCTAGGCATTCTAGCTGTCCGGACAACCCTGGTCATTAGAATAATAGAACGCACTACCGAACATAGGGGTGTTACATTCTAACTGTCCGGACTGACACCGATCATCAAAACAGTAGAATGTACAGAATAGTTACAGTGAGGGTGTTACACTCCCTGCTTAAAAATGGATTATGATGCGCTAGTGACTAGTCCCTTAGGGCAAAAGGTTAGGGTGAACAAATTTTATAAGGATTGTCCTTTGGTGATCCAAGGACATACATTCCTATCAGACTTAATTGACATGCCCTTCCAAGATTATGATATCATCTTGGGCATAGATTGGTTAGCCAGGCATCACGCCATGATCGATTATAGACTAAAGACAGTCACTTTTGGTCTCCCCGAGTATGCAGACGTAGTGATACACGGGGAGAGGCAGTTATTGCCATCCAACATCATTTCAGCTGCACTTATTTGAAAGATGATTAGAAAGGGATGTAAAGCTTATCTAGCCCATGTGATAGACACCCAGGTGGGGAGTCAAGATCTTTAAGGTATTCCTATGGTATGGGATTTTTCAGATGTCTTTCCGGAATAATTACCGAGATTGCCTCCTGAAAGAGAGGTGCAGTTTGAAATTGAGACTATGCTTGGTGTGGAGCCAATCTCCATCACTCCTTATAGGATGGCACCTGCTGAGTTGAAAGAGTTGAAGGTGCAATTGCAGGAATTGTTAGATAAGGGTTTCATCCATCCTAGCGTATCACCTTGGGGAGCACCAGTATTATTTGTGAAGAAAAAGGATGGTACTCTCCGCCTATGCATAGACTACAGATAGTTGAATAAGGTGACCATAAAGAATAAATATCCTCTACCACAGATCGATGATTTGTTTGATCAGTTAAAGGATGCAACTGTATTCTCCAAAATTAACTTGAGATTGGGCTACTACTAGTTGAGGGTGCAGGAGCAAAGTATTCCTAAAACTGCCTTTAGGACTCAGTATAGCCACTATGAGTTCTTGGTAATGCCATTCGGGTTGACTAATGCTCCAGCTGCTTTTATGGGCCTGATGAACACTATCTTCAGGCCATATTTGGACCAGTTTGTTATGGTATTCATTGATGATATTTTGGTGTACTCAAAGAATGCAGAGGAACACGACAAGCATTTGAGGATAGTATTGTAGACTTTGAGGAAGAAGCAGTTGTATGCCAAACTATCGAAATGTGAGTTTTGGCTAAAAGAGATTTCATTTTTGGGGCATATTGTATCTGCAAAAGGTATCCAGGTGGATCCTAGTAAAGTAGAAGCCATTCTTAATTGGAAGCTACCTAGTAAAGTAGAAGCCATTCTTAATTGGAAGCCATTCTTAAATGTCACAAAAGTTTAGAGTTTCCTTGGTTTAGCTGGGTATTACCGAAGGTTTGTGAAGGGATTCTCCATGCTAGCATCTCCACTAACTAAGCTACTTAGGAAGAATGTAAAATTTCAGTGGACTGATCGGTGCCAGGAAAGTTTTGATGAGTTAAAGAGGCATTTAACTGAAGCTCGAGTCTTAACCTTGCCCACCTTGGGTAAGGAGTACACCATATACAATGATGCTTCTCATAACGGATTGGGCTGTGTGTTGATGCAAGATAGAAATGTCATTGCCTATGCTTCACGCCAGCTTAAACCGCATGAGAAGAATTATTCTATGCATGACTTGGAGCTGGCAGCCATTGTCTTTGCCTTGAAAATCTGGAGACATTACTTGTATGGGGAGAGATGTTATATATACACAGATCATAAAAGTTTGAAGTACTTGGGCACACAAAAGGAGTTAAATTTTAGGCAGAAGAGATGGTTAGAGCTGATAAAATATTATAATTATTTGATAGACTATCAGCCTGGAAAAGCTAATGTTGTAGCTGATGCTTTAAGTCGCAAGACTATGGCTGGTTTGAGGGTTTCTCCAATGTCCATGGTGCATTAGTTAAGGGCATTGCATGCTAATTTGGAGATTAATGAAGATGGTCAGATGGTAGCTACTTGGCAAGTGAAGCCAATGCTGGCAGAACAAATTAAAGCAGTTGCACAGAAGGATGATAAGTATGTGAAGTTGATAGAAGAGGCTCAGGATGGCAAGAAACCAGAATTATCAGTAAATGATGAGGGCTTGTTGTTATATAAGGGCAGAATGTGCATTCCTGAGAATGTCTTATTGAGGCAGACCATTTTAAAGGAAGCACATGATTCACCGTTTGCAATGCACCCTGGTGGAACCAAAATGTACAGAAGTGTGAAAGAGCACTATTGGTGGAGAGGAATGAAGAAAGACATTATAGAAAATGTTGCCAAATGCCTAACTTGTCAGCAAGTAAAGGAAGAACGCCAAGTGCCTACAGGGTTGCTACAACCATTGCCAATTCCCGAGTGGAAATGGGAAAGAATCACTACGGATTTCATGATAGGACTTCCACATACACAAAAGAATCATGATGCAGTTTGGGTTCTTGTTGATAGATTGACCAAGTCTGCACACTTTTTGCCAGTGAGGATGGATTATAGCCTAGAAAGATTGGCCAAAATGTACATTGATGATGTGGTGAGGTTACGTGGAGTGCCAGTGTCTATTGTGTCGGACAGAGACCCAAGGTTCACTTCTAGATTCTGGGGTAGTCTCCAAAAAGCCCTAGGAACTAGATTGAACTTCAGTACAACATTCCATCCACAGACAGACGACCAATCTGAAAGGATCATTTAGATTTTGGAGGATATGCTTCGGGCCTGTGTGATTGAGTTTGAAGGGAGTTGGGACACACATTTGCCTTTAATTGAATTTGCCTACAATAACAGTAATCAGTCAAGCATCGGGATGCCTCCATACGAAGCACTTTTATGGCAGAAAATGTAAAACTCCCTTGTGTTGGGATGAAGTGGGCGAGAGGAAGTTGATTGGCCTAGAATTAGTGCAGCAGACAGAAGAAAAGGTTAAGCTCATTAGAGACAGACTCAAAGTTGGAACGGATAGACAAAAGTCCTACATTAACCTAAAGAGAAGAGATATTTGGTATAGTGTGGGTGACAAGGTGTTCTTGAAAGTTTTCCCATGGAAGAGGATCATGAGGTTTGGTAGAAAGGGAAAACTAAGTCCTCGCTTTATTGAGCCGTATGAGGTTCTGGAAAGAGTGGGTCCATTGGCATATAGACTTGCATTGCCTTCGGAATTGGAAAAGATTCACAATGTCTTCCATGTCTCCATTTTGAAGAGGTACAGATCAGACCCCTCTCACATTTTGCCAGTAGAGGAGATTGAGGTGAATCCAGACCTGACATATGAGGAAGAGCCCATAAAGATCTTGGCACATGAGATGAAGCAGTTGAGGAACAAGCAAATACCTCTAGTGAAAGTGCTGTGGAGCCATCATTCAGGCCTTGTTCTGGTCATATACCAGATCGGGCACCTGAGAGAAAAGAAGAGAAATATAACCAGTAAAATAAAATTATATAATAAATATAATTGCCTAAATTAGCTAAATTGCCTATCACTTGTTATTACTAAAACCAAAAAAATCCCCGACAACGGCGCCAAAAACTTATTTGCTAGTTTTGTAACCACCGCAAGTGCATGGATCGCTAACAAGTAATAAAGTAATGAGTAGAGTATCACTTCCATGAGGATTTTGTTTAGCAAGTACCAATTTACATAATAATTTTGACTGTCTACGTTGCACCCCTATTTGTATAGCCTGGTATATTTTGCTGTTTCAGTGACTGGTGTCGGTTCGGACAATTAAGAGAATTAGAACCACGCCTAAGACACCTAGTTAAGCCCTAAGCACAAATAATTAGTAATTGCGTAATTGCGAAATAGTTAAGTATAAATAAGAAAAACAAAACACAAGAAGTTAAATGAGCCAGGAGTCACAGCGATGGGTGACCTTTTCGAGAATGACTGTGAGGTCAGTCTAAACTCAAATTTTGAACTGTAAAATGTGATGCCGTTGTCCTTAGGACCATTGTGAACATAGTGAAAAAGAGACAATCACAAAAAAGAATTGTTAAGCAGGTCAAATAATTAGGTTAGGGATCCGGAAGAAATATCGAATAACTTGCAAATTGGATTGAACCAGCGAGGGGCAATTTGGTCAATTCACCTCTAGAGCTGACTCCTGACCTAACTGTCCAATAAAATTGGAGAAAAAAAATTTTCAAGATCAAGAATTAAATTAGAGAACTAATGGAAAAATAAATGAAAAAGAAAAAGGAAAAGAAAAGTTTAATTACATCATGCATGACATAAGCATGATGCAATAAATCTAATATTTAAGTAATTAAAATTTTGGGGATAAATCCTAATAATTAAAAGACAAAAATAAAAAGAAAAAAATTCACTTATTCTTCTCCAAAAAAAATGTCACCTCTCTCTCTCCCATTTCTCTCACCACAAACCACCATGGAAGCTTGAGTTCAAGCTTATAAACTCCCACCTAACCCTACATTGCTCCAAATTCTTCCATAGGAACTTGTTAGATCAACTTGAGAAAGATATTGAAGAAGAAAAAGGGAGGAGAAAAGGAAAGAATTGAGGAAGTAGAACTACAAAGTTGAGGTAAGAATTTAAATTGGAATTTTTAGTTTAAAACACATGTTTTGAGTTAATTTAACTTAGATTTCAACTTAAAAGTCAAAACAAAACAATTATTGGGGGAGTAAATAGGAAATTCGTCCAGCTAGGGTTAGGGTTTGTTATGAATGAGTTTGGTAGTTTTGAATGGCTATTTGAGGTGAATTAGGTGTGTAGAACATGAATACACACTTTAAATTACATTAGATTGAGCTTTGTGTGTAGCTAGGGTTTTGAGCATGTGAAAAATTGAAGAAAAAATTTGACAATTGGCTAAATGAAATTATTGACCTTATTTGAGTTGAGAAATGGTCAATTGTGACCATTTTTGGTGTGTATGAATTGTTGGAAGCAAGTTTAAATTCAGATTAGTGAGGGTCAATCTGCAAGCAGCTTGACCTAGGTCCCTTTCAGGGACCAAAACTGAAAATTTACCAACCCAATTTGTGTGAAGCCAATTGGGAATGAAACTAGACACAAAATGACACATTTTTCATTTCGGAATTATGCCTAGAAACTGACCATAACCTAGTGAACAATTTGGCCAAATCCGGATTAGGCAAACTAACCTGTACAAAAATGACCAAATGAGCAGTAGTTACATAAATGACCATAACTTGGTCTAGGAAGGTCCAAATGACCTGAATTTTTACCAGTAGAAAGCTGAGACATACCCTAAAACTTTCATGAAGAAAAGAAACCCAAATTTTGACCATAAGCTGCCCAAAAACTCATCTGCAATCAAGCCACAAAAAATGCCATTAACCAGTAAATGCCCAAAATTCTGGGTAAACCCAAATCCGGCCAACCATGCTCAAATGGCTATAACTTAGGCTACAAAACTCCAAATGGAGTGATTCAAAAAGAAAAATAAAGTTAAGACAATAAGGAACAACTTCTATGAAGAAAACTTAGCCAAATTATCACAGCAACATAACCAATGGAGCAGTGCAATATTGAACACCAAAACTGAAAATTTGAAATTTGTGCCTAAAAGACTTAAGATTTGAGAAAACAACCAAAACTAACAGATTAGGTAACCAAAATGTGGTATGTGGGTGAAATTAGAATTCTCATACCTATTAAACATTAGAAAGTCAACAAATTGACTTGAATAGTATCGTGAATAGTAACCCCGAAATATAAATTTTAAAAAACATCAAGTTTAGCATATTAAACTTGGTATAAGTAGATTTGAATTCATTTTTGGACTTATGATAAATTGTGATACTAAAACACTGTGAAATTGTGTGTTTCAATTAAAAAGAATACCAAGAAAGAACCCGAAACATCGAATCAAGGCCAAGAGGCGATTCTCTTAAGGTTTGTGCACAATATTAATATTCTTTAAAATTCATTTGCAAAGAGCATGAAATGAATTACTTATATTACAAAATGTGTATTATGCTTTTGACTTAAATTATTGAAAGTTTACTTGTATGTGTTTGAAATGACAATAAATGTTTAGTAAATTGTTAAGATAGTTTTGAAACCACAGTGTCATGACCATATATTTGAATACCTCACTATCATGACTAGTGGGAAGAAATAGTTTCGAATTTTGATTCCTTCTATGGCTGAAGTGTTGAGGTGTGTGCCAGTAGAAGAAATTGAATGGGTACCCATATATTTGAGCTAGCTAGCCTTGAGATTTCTAATAAGCCTCTGGTTATTGAGATGAATATGTTTTGAATGGCATGATATAACTGTGTATTTTTATGAAATTGTTTTGAGACTTCCTAAATGAAATTGTTTGGACTAAAAATTTATAAATCATGTTTTGTATCTATTTTTCATGTTCAGTTCAATAATTGAATAAATGTGATTTGAATTATGCATAAACTGTTATTTTAGTATGTTGTGCACCACTGAGTCATAGTACTCAGCGATGGCTATTATTGCTGTCACAGATATCGAGACTAGAGGAGCAGCAGAGTGAGCTGCTGAAGATCTTGGAGCTACACTCCCTGAAGTTCTATCGGGTATATTTTATACCCTATTTGTAATATTTATTTTGATGTATGTAAATGTATGTACATGTAATAACTGGTCATGAGCAGTTGTTTAAAGTTGTAATAATAGTATTTTGGATTTGTAAATGTAAAGTTTGGTTGATTAATGTAAAGTGAATTTATTATAATGAAATATGAATGGAATTATTGAGTACTATTTTTATGACAATTGAATTGAGAAATGATATTGAATTGTGTTGAGGTAGTAGCGTGTTTGATGAAAAAGAATAATTGGAAGTGTTTTTACAGGTTTTTGAAGAACTACTTTCTTAAAATACAGATTGCACTCTACCGAAATTTTTCCAAAATTTGTGGACAAATAAAAATGGACAAAAATTCTAACTAGTTTTCAAACTCCAATTAAATGTTTACCTATTAAAAAATGCTCACCACTTCCAAAAAGTAAGAAAATTATTTTAAAATCCCTTGTAGGGTACTTAATGAGTTATCGGTAGGTGAAGTTCGGTAGTTCATTAGGTATTATACGAGATCATGTTATGCCTTACAGAGGGGTAAAGTGTGACATGTTTTAGTGGTATCAGAGCGAAATTTTTGAAGTATGTTTTAACTTGTGAATTTGTGACTTTTTTTTGATAAGTACAACTGCTCAATGTTCTTATTTGTTACATACAGTGCATTACATCATAAATATGAACTAACGGAGGGAATTTCCTTATGTTATTTGTTCAGGAGATATCTTAACTCCATGTTGAAATGGAAGAAGGGGATCACTCAATTGAGCAGTCGGTAGAGGCTAAGGCCCAAGGGGAAGCCCCAGCTCTGCAAAATGTCAGTGGGTCAGTAGCACCAGCCCCACAAATGCCACAGTTTCCTGCATAATTTGCTTCGCAGATGGCTGCAATATTCCAACAAATGGCTAGAAGCATGCTTACCCAAGCTCCACTTCAGACACATGTGGTACAACCATAGCCTCTAGCTAGACAGTATGACAAGCTACTTAAGTATGGGGCTACAGAGTTTAAGGGTACAGTGGACCTTTTAGAGGTAGAGCAGTGGTTAGAGAGAATGGATAGAGTATTTAAGAAACTGCACTGCCCAGATGAGTTGAAATTTGAATACTCAGTGTCCTTATTGCAAGGGAATGTGTATGACTGGTGGAAGACCATCCCCCATAGCTTGATAGAACTGCCAATATTGACTTGGGACGACTTCATCAGAGAGTTCAGACAGAAATATGTCCCAAATGCATATGTGGATCAGAAACTACAAAAATTTCTAAGTTTGAAGTAAGGCAACAGAATAGTGGCAGAATATGAGAGGGAGTTCTCCCGCTTAAGCCACTATGCTGGGAGTCTCCTGTCTACCAGCAAGGAAAGGTGCAAGAGATTTGAGACCGGTTTAAAGCCCAGTTTGAGGATGCAAGTAGTGGGATTTAGACATAGTAACTTCTCTGAGCTTATCTCTCAGACACTTGAGTTAGAAAGGATCGAGTCAGAAGTGACACCAGTGAAAGAGAAATCAGAGAAGACTGAGAAATCAGAAAAAGATAAAGGGGAAAAGTCAGTAGAGCAAAGTCCCAGTCATACATCTGGAAAGAAGAAGAAATTTAGGGGATCAAGCAGAGGTAGAGGTGGAAGGTTTGGAAGGGGCAGATTCTCCAGACAGAGACCCCTTAGATCTGGTCAGCAGTCGACCAGGGGTTCATATCCTCCCCGCCCCTGTGAGACATGTGGCAAGATTTATGGGGGAGAATGCTATTGGGCAACAGGAGCTTCCTTTAACTGTGGAGGCAAGGGCCATCTTGCTAAGGACTGCACCAGTGCCCCTAGATTTCGTCCAGCTTCAACTACTGCAGAAGGATCCATTTAGAGTCTTGCTATTAGAGGTTCACAACCAGTTAGTAGAGGAAGAGGTAGAGGTAGAGGCAATGCTTCTAGCAATCAGGG
Organism: Hevea brasiliensis; assembly: GCF_030052815.1. NCBI lineage: Eukaryota > Viridiplantae > Streptophyta > Magnoliopsida > Malpighiales > Euphorbiaceae > Hevea > Hevea brasiliensis. The sequence continues at coordinate 59,205,861 of NC_079499.1, read as the reverse complement.
TACTGTTAGCCAGATAGCAGAAGGAAGTGCTCCAGCCATAGTCTACACTATGAGATAGCAGGAAGAGGCTGAGACTTCCGATGTTGTAGCCGGTACATTCTCTATCTCTAATTAAGATGTATTTGTACTGTTTGATCCGATTTCAACCCACTCATATGTTGGTGCTAGCATAGTTAGTTCTCTTGCGGCTCTGTGTGCCAAAATGGATTTTGAAGTGCTAGTAACTAGTTCGTTAGGACAAGAGGTCTGGGTTAATAGAGTCTATAGAGATTGTCCTTTGGTGATCCAAGGACACACTTTTCTATCAGATTTGATTGAAATGCCCTTCAGAGATTATGATATCATCTTGGGCATGGATTAGTTAGCCAAGCATCACGCCATGATTGACTGTAGACTAAAGACAGTCACTTTTGGTCTCCCTCTATACGATGATGTGGTAATACATGGGGAGAGGCAGTTACTGCCATCAAACATCATTTTGGCTGCACTAGCCAGAAGGATGCTCAGAAAGGGGTGTAAAGCATACTTGGCACATGTCATAGACACCCAAGTGGGGAGTCCAGCACTGAGGGACATCCCTATAGTATGTGACTTTCCAGATGTGTTCCCTGATGAATTGCCAGGATTACCTCCAGAAAGAGAAGTGCAATTTGAAATTGATGTTATGCCAGGTGTGGACCCAATATCTATAACATCATATAGAATGGCACCAGCAGAATTAAAAGAATTGAAAGTGCAGTTGCAAGAGCTGCTTGACAAGGGCTTTATCCGCCCTAGTGTGTCACCTTGGGGAGCGCCAGTGTTGCTTGTTAAGAAGAAGGATGGCACTCTCCGCTTATGCATCGACTATCGACAGTTGAATAAGGTGACAATAAAGAGCAGATACCCATTGCCCCGTATTGATGACTTGTTTTATCATTTGAGGGGTGCAGCTGTGTTCTCCAAAATTAACCTGACATCAGGTTATTATCAGCTAAAAGTACAAGAGCAGAGTATTCCTAAAACTACCTTTAGAACCCACAATGGCCATTATGAGTTCTTGGTTATGCCATTTGGGTTAACTAATGCTCCAGCTGCTTTTATGGATCTGATGAACACTATCTTCAGACCATACCTCGACCAGTTTGTTATGGTATTCATAGATGATATATTGGTTTATTCGGGGAGTGCAGAAGAGCAAGAAAGACATCTGCAGATTGTACTGCAGACTTTAAGGGAGAAACAGCTATACGCAAAATTGTCGAAGTGTGAATTTTAGCTGAAGGAAATATCCTTCTTGGGGCACATAGTATTGGTAGAGGGCATCAAGGTAGATCCAAGTAAGATAGATGTTGTTCTTAATTGTAGGCTACCCAGAAATATCATGGAGATTCGTAGTTTTCTGGGTTTAGCTGGATACTACCGTCGATTTGTGAAAGGGTTCTCCATGTTGGCATCTCAATTGACCAAATTACTTCGAAAAGATGTGAAATTTCAGTGGATGGATAAATGCCAATAGAGTTTTGATAAGTTGAAGAGATGTTTAACTGAGGCTCCAGTCCTTACTTTACGTACCCCGGGTAAAGAGTATATTATTTACAGCGATGCTTCTCACAATGGGTTAGGCTGTGTACTGATGCAAGATAGAAATATCATTGCATATGCATCATGCTAGCTAAAACCGCATGAGAGGAATTATCCGACTCATGACTTGGAGCTTACAGCTATTGTGTTCGCTCTTAAGATCTGGAGACACTATTTGTATAGGGAGAAGTGCTACATCTACACAGATCATAAGGGTTTGAAGTATCTGGGCACTTAGAAGGAGTTGAATTTGAGACAGAGGAGATGGTGGGAGTTGATAAAAGATTATGATTGTATGACAAACTATCAGCCAGGTAAAGCGAATGTGGTGGTTGATGCCTTAAGTCGCAAGACTATGGCAAGTCTACGGCTTTCTCCTTTGTCTATGGTACATGAGTTGAGAGTATTGCATGCCAACTTAGAGATTAATGTTGAGGGGCAAACAGCAGTTGCATGGCATGTACAACTAGTGTTGATTGATCAGATCAGAATGACTACTCATAATGATCAGAAGTATCATAAGTTGTTGGAAGAAGTCCAGCAGGGTAAGAAACCTGAATTCTCAGTGAGAGATGATGGCCTATTGCTACACCAGGGCAGAATGTGCGTTCCTAATGATGCTTACTTGAGACAAATCATTTTGAAGGAAGCATATGAGTCTCCTTTTGCTATGCACCCTGGTGGCACAAAAATGTATAGAGGGCTGAAAGAACACTACTGGTGGATGGGTATGAAAAGAAATGTAGCAGAATTTGTTTCCAAATGCCTAACTTATTAGCAAATGAAGGCAGAGCATCATGTACCAGCTAGTTTGATACATCCACTACCAGTACCGAAATGGAAATGGGAGAGAATAACGATGGATTTTATGATGGGACTTCCGAGGACACAAAAGAGTCATGATGCAGTATGGGTTATAGTTGATAGACTGACCAAGTCTACTCATTTTCTGCCTTTCTAAATGGACTACAGTTTAGAAAGGTTGGCTAAGTTGTACATAGATGAAATAGTAAGACTACATGGAGTGCCAGTATCCATCGTATCAGACAGAGATCCTAGGTTCACTTCTAAATTCTGGGGTAGTCTTTAGAGAGCCCTAGGAACTAGATTGAACTTCAGTGCTGCATTCCACCCACAGAGAGATGGCCAGTCTGAGAGAGTAATTCAGATCTTAGAGGACATGCTACGAGCTTCTGTGATTGAGTTTGAAGGTAGTTAGGACACACACTTGCCTTTGATTGAGTTTGCTTACAACAACAGCTACTAATCAAGCATTGGGATGCCTCCATATAAAGCTTTGTATGGCAGAAAATATAAAACCCCGTTGTGTTGGGATGAGGTAGGCGAAAGAAAGTTGATTGGGCCCGAAATTGTTCAGCAAACTGAAGAGAAAATCATATTGGTTAGAAATCGACTTAAAGCTACATCAGACTGTCAGAAGTCCAATATTGATCTGAAGAGAAGGGATATTGAATATGCAGTGGGTGAGAAAGTATTCCTCAAGGTTTCTCCTTGGAAGAGAATTATGAGATTTGGCAGGAAGGGGAAACTGCGTCCTTGTTTTATTGGGCCATATGAGGTTCTTGAAAGAGTGGGTCCTTTGGCATATCGTTTGGCATTACCTCTAGAGTTGGAGAAGATACATAATTTCTTCCATGTATCTATGTTCAGGAGGTATCGATTAGACCCATCTCATGTACTACCAGTGGAAGAAATTGAAGTAAATCCATACCTCACATATGAGGAAGAACCCATAGAGATTCTGGCTTAAAAGGTGAAGCAGTTACGGAACAAGCAGATACTGTTAGTGAAAGTGCTGTGGAACCATCATTCGAGCCAGAAGGCTACTTGGGAATGAGAGGAGGACATGAGGAGACAGCACCCACAGCTGTTCAGAGATTGATACTAGGTAAAATTTCAAGACGAAATTTATTTTAAGGGGGGGAGAATTGTAACACCCCTATTTGTATAGCCTGGTACATTTTGCTATTCCGATGACCGGTGTCGGTCCAGACAATTAAAAGAATTAGAACTACGTCTAAGACACCTAGTTAAGCCCTGAACCCAAATAATTAGTCATTGTCAAATAGTTAAGCATAAATAAGAAAAATAGAACACAAGAAGTTAAATGAGCTGGGAGTCACAGCGATCTAGGGAATGACTGTGAGGTCAGTCTAAACTCAATTTTTAAACTGTAAAATATGATGCCACGATCCTTAGGACCATTGTGAACACAACAGAAAAGAGAAAATCACAAAAAGAATTGTTAAGCAGGTCAAATAATTAGGTCAGGGATCCGGAAGAAATATCGAATAACTTGCAAACCGAATTGAATCAATGATGGGCAATTTAGTCAATTCACCCCTAAAGCTGACTCCTGACCTAACTCTCTATTAAAATTGGAGAAAAGAAAATTTTGGGATCAAGAATTAAATTAGTGAACTAATGGAAAAATAAATGAAAAAGAAAAAGGAAAAGAAAAGTTTAATTACATCATGCATAACATAAGCATGATGCAATAAATCTAATATTTAAATAATTAAAATTTTAGGGATAAATCCTAATAATTAAAAGAAAAAAATTAAAAGAAAAAAATTCACTTCTTCTTCTCCAAAAAAACATCACCTCTCTCTCTCCCACTTCTCTCACCACAAACCACCATGGAAGCTTGAGTTCAAGTTTATAAACTCCCACCTAACGCTAACTTGCTCCAAATTCTTTCACAAAAACTTGTTATGTCACACCTTACCCCTCTGTAAGGCATGACATGTTCCCGTAGAATACCTAATGAACTACTGAAATTCACCTACCGATAATTCATTAAGTACACTACAAGGGATTTTAAAACTATTTTCTTACATTTTGGAAGTGGTGAGCATTTTGATATGAATTAAAATCATTTATTCAAAGCTTAAAAACTAGTAAAAATTTTTGTCCATTTTTTTTTTCCGCAAATTTTATAAAAATTTTGACAGAGTTCCGTTTGTATTTGGAGAAAACAGTTTTTCAAATACCTGAAAAAAGAAAAAGCACTTCCAATAATTTTCTCAACTCCCAACCCCCAAATAATCTCAAATCAACATAATTCAAATCATTCCACAGTTCCACCAACAATTTATCAACTTAAGATATTTCGTAATTCCATCCACAGTGCATATAGTATGAAATTCACAAATATAAATCTTAATTTACAGAAGAAAATCCAAAAATAATATTTTTACAATTTATTATACAACTGCTCAACTTTACATTGATACATAAAACATTACAATATTTACATCAAAATTAACTACAAGGGTATAAAACAATACCGGTACAAAAAGATCAGTGTAGCCATCAATTCAATAGCAGCTCACTCTGCTGCTTTCTCTTTGCTCTTATCTGTGACAGCAAAATAAGCTATCGCTGAGTATAAAAATACTCAGTGGTGCACAATAAAAATTTTAAATACAATGCATAAATCATTCATTAACAAAACACAATTTAGATATTTCTCAATCACATTTCACAAATTATCAAAACTCATAATAACACAATTTAGTCAAATAATTCAATAAACACAGTGTTGCCAAGTCATACACAACTTAAGCCATGACACAAAATTTTCGATCAATGCCGTGTTGTACACCATGACAAAGCAATCTATAACCCCACTAATCGAAATCAATGAGAGAGGTGGCTAGCTAGCTAATGAGTACTCATCCGATCTACAACCTCAACTGGTAAACTAGAGAGGGAGGGAAAATAATCGATCTCACCCCATAAATGGAAGAGGAATAATAAGGCCCTGTCATGCTAAGTGTGAATTATAAAATCAATTCAAAACAATCTAATCAAATAATTTGTGAGAAATCTGATCAATTTTCAAAGTCATATTTGGGATCATAAAATGGCAACACAATACATAATTAATCACAGAAGTCAAATTTTCAAGGATAAAATATTTAAATAAAAATTATTGTGCACAGACCTGACGTGAGTCGCCTCTAGGCCTTGATTCAGTCTCTCAGACCTTCCAAGTCTTTTTCAGCTGAAACACATAGTTTCACAGTGTTTCAGTACCATAACTTAGCATAAATCCAAAAATAAATTCAATTTCACTTTTATCTAGCTTATATCTGCTAAACTCGACGTTCTTCAAAATTTGTGTTTTGGAGTTACTATTCACTATACTATTCAAGTTAATTTGTTGACTTTCTAAGGCTTAATAGGTATGGGAACTCCAACTTCACCCACATACTACATTTTGGTCACCAAACTTGTTGGTTTTGGTCATTTTCTCAAAACTTAAGTCCTTTCGGCAAAATTGCAAATTTTCAGTTTTGGTGCCTTAGGTTATACTATTCCATTGGTCACTTTACTGTTAGAATTTGGCAAAACTTTCTTCATAGAAAATGTTCCCTAATGTCTTAAGTTTATTCTCCTTTTTGAATAACTCCAATTGGAGTTTTGTAGCTCAAGTTATAGCCATTTAAACCATGGCTGCCGGATTGGACTCAACCCAAATTTTCTGGGCAATTTTTTGGTGCTGGCAGTTTTAGGTCATCAAATTGGGGTGGCCAAATGACTTGGTTAGTGGCATAATTTGGGTTTGTTTTCTTCATGAAAGTTTTAGGTTTATATCTCATCTAACCAGTGGTAAAATTTCAGGTCATTTAGACCTTCCTAGCTCAAGTTATGACCAAATGAACAAATACTATTCATTTATTCAGTTTGTATAGGGCTGACTGTGATTTTTTAAGTTTGGTCAATTTGTTCACTAGGTTTTGGTAACTTTTTGGGCATTCGTCCTGAATGAAAATTGTGTCATTTAGTGTCTATTTTCATTCCCAATTGGTCTCATACCAATTGGACTTGTAAAATTTCATTTTTGGTCCCTCAAATGTAACTTGGTCATGCTGCCAGCAGCATGACCACACTCCATCTGAATTTGGCCTTAACTCTAACCATTCCAACACACTTCATTTGGTCACCATTGACCATTTCCCACTTCAAATTAGGTCCAAGACATCATTTACAAGTTTCTCACATTTTTGTCTCTAACCTTAAGTGTCCCAAAACCCTAATTCACAATATCTTTGCATTTAGCTAATTTCAAAGCTTTTAACCATAATCATTCAACTAATGGAGGTCCATAAACTCATTCAAATCCATCGAACCATACAAATATACTCCCATACACATGATGGTCAAATTTCAGTAATGGTCCCTCAATAATTTTTTTTCTTTTCATTTAAAGTTTATTTACAAGCTCAATAAGTTAGAAATGTAAGAATCAAACTAAAATTATCATATTTGCTTATTAACCTTTCTTAGAACTCCAATTCCTTCAAATCTCTATCTTTTGTATTTCTTTCCTCTTTCAATCTTCTTCTCAAATGACTAAAACAAACTCTAATGAGGTTTTTATGGAAGCTATTAGGGTTGAATGAAGAAACTTAAGCTTGAGTGCAAGCTTTAATGGAGGTGTAACCATGGAGAAGTGAGGGAGATGGGATACGGCACTTTGGATGAGAAGACCAGATGGTATTTTTTTTTTCTTTTTTTTTCTTTTCTTTTAAGTATTTTGTCTTATGGAAGACCAAAAAAATCATTTTAATCAAATTATTAATTATGGGATTTATGGCATCATGCATGATGTCATCTCCCTACACCATTTTCATTTTCTCTTTTTTTTTCTTTTATTTTTCTATTAGTTCTTTAATTTAATTCCCGACTCTGAAATTTTCTTTTCTTTGATTTTATTTGACAGTTAGATTAGGAGTCAGCTCTTGGGGTCAACTGACCAAATTGCCCCTCGCCAGTTCAACCCAGTTTGCAAATAATTCAATATTTCTTTCGGCTCCCTGACCTAATTATTTGACTGGCTTAACAATTCTTTTTCGTGATTTTCTCTTCTCCACTATGTTCGTAATGGTCCTAAGGACCGCGACGTCATATTTTATGGTTCGAAATTTGTGTTTAAATCAACTTCGCAGTAGTTCCCGAGAAGGTCACCCATCACTGTGACTCTCGGCTCGTTTAACTTCTTATGTTCCATTTTTCTTTTTTATACTTAACTAATTGGCAATTACTAATTATTTGTGTTTATAGCTTATCTAGTTGTCTTAAGTGTGGTTCTAATCCCCTTAATTGTCCGGTCTGACTCCGGTCACCGGAATAGTGAAATATACCAGGCTATACAAATGGGGGTGTTATAATTCTCCCACCCTTAAAATAAATTTCGTCTCAAAATTTTACCTGGTATCAATCTCTGAACAGCTGTGGGTGTTGTCTCCTCATGTCCTCCTCTCGTTCCCAAGTAGCCTCCTGGCCCGAATGATGGTTCCACAGCCCTTTTACCAACGGTATCTGCTTATTCTGTAGCTGCTTCACCTCATAAGCCAGAATCTCTATGGGTTCCTCCTCATATGTGAGGTCTGGATTCACTTCAATTTCCTCTACTGGTAGTACATGAGATGGGTCTGATCGATACCTCCTCAACATAGACACATGGAAGACATTATGTATCTTCTCCAACTCTGGAGGTAGTGCCAAACGATATGCCAAAGGACCCACTCTTTCCAGAACCTCATATGGCCTAATGAAGCGAGGACTCAGTTTCCCCTTTCTGCCGAATCTCATAATCCTCTTCCAAGGACAAACCTTGAGGAATACTTTGTCACCCACTGCATATTCAATATCCCTTCTCTTCAAATCAATGTAGGACTTCTGGCGGTCTGATGCAGTCTTAAGTCGATCTCGGATCACCCTGATCTTCTCCTCAGTTTACTAAATAATTTCAGGTCCAATCATCTTTCTTTCACCCACATCATCTCAACATAATGGGGTTCTACATTTTCTGCCATACAAAGCTTCATATGGAGGCATTCCAATACTGGATTGGTAGCTGTTATTGTAAGCAAACTCAATCAAAGGCAAGTGTGTATCCCAACTGCCCTCAAACTCAATCACACAAGTCCATAGCATGTCCTCCAAGATCTGAATTACCCTCTCAGACTGGCCATCTGTCTGTGGGTGGAATGCAGTACTGAAGTTCAATGTAGTTCCTAGGGCTCTCTGAAGACTACCCCAGAATCTAGAAGTGAACTTAGGATCTCTGTCTGATACAATGGATACTGGCACTCCATGAAGTCTCACAATCTCATCGATGTATAACCTGGCCAATCTGTCTAAACTGTAGTCCATTCAGACTGGCAAAAAATGAGCAAACTTAGTCAGTCTGTCGATAATGACCCATACTGCATCATGACTCTTCTGTGTCTTTGGAAGACCCATCACAAAATCCATTGTTATTCTCTCCCATTTCCATTCTGGTACTGGTAGTGGATGTAACAACCCAGTGGGTACTTGATGCTCTACCTTTACTTGCTGACAAGTTAGGCATTTGGAAACAAACTCTGCCACATCTCTTTTCATACCCATCCACAATTAATGCTCCTTTAGCCCTCTATACATTTTTGTGCCACCAGGGAGCATGGCAAAAGGAGACTCATGTGCTTCCTTCAAAATGATCTGCCTCAATTCAACATCATTAGGATCACACATTCTGCCCTGGTGTAGCAGTAAACCATCATCTCTAATTGAGAATTCTGGTTTCTTGCCCTGCCGGACTTCTTCCAATAGCTTCTGATATTTCTGATCATTCTGAGCAGCCATTCTGATCTGATCAATCAACACTGGCTGTACATGCCATGCAACTGCTATCTGCCCCTAATCATTAATCTCTAAGCTGGCATGTAATGATCTCAACTCATGTACCATAGACAAAGGAGTAACCCGTAGACTTGCCATAGTCTTGCGACTTAAGGCATCAGCCACAACATTAGCTTTCCCTAGCTGATAGTCTATTAGACAATCATAGTCTTTTATTAACTCTAACCATCTCCTTTGTCTCAAATTCAATTCTTTCTGGGTGCCTAAATACTTCAAACTCTTATGATCTGTGTAGATGTAGCACTTCTTCCCATACAAATAATGTCTCCAGATCTTAAGAGCAAACACAATGGCGGCAAGCTCCAAATCATGTGTCGGATAATTCCTCTCATGCGGTTTCAGCTGGCGTGATGCATAGGTAATGACATTCTGATCTTGCATCAACACACAACCTAGCCCATTGTGAGAAGCATCGCTGTAAACTGTATATTCTTTACCCGGTGTAGGTAAAGTCAGTACTGGAGCTTCAGTCAAACATTTCTTCAATTCATCAAAACTATGTTGGCATTTATCCATCCACTAAAATTTAACATCCTTTCTAAGCAGCTTAGTCAATGGAGATGCCAACATGGAGAATCCCTTCATAAATCGACAATAGTATCCAACTAAACCTAGAAAACTGTGAATCTCTGTGATGTTTTTGGGTGGCTTCTAATTAAGGACAGCTTATATCTTGCTAGGATCTACCTTAATATTCTCTGCTGATACTATGTGCCCCAAAAAGGATATCTCCTTCAGCCAAAATTCACATTTCGATAATTTGGTGTATAGCTGTTTCTCCCTTAAAGTCTGCAATACAATCCGTAGATGTCTATCATGCTCTTCTGCATTCCTCGAATAGACCAATATATCATCAATAAATACCACAACAAACTGGTCGAGGTATGGTCTGAAGATAGTGTTCATCATATCCATAAAAGCAGCCGGAGCATTAGTTAACCCGAATGGCATGACCAATAACTCATAATGGCCATAGCGGGTTCTGAAGGCAGTTTTAGAAATACTCTACTCTTATACTTTCAGCTGATAATAACCTGATCTCAGGTCAATTTTGGAGAACACAGCTGCACCCCTCAACTGATCAAACAAGTCATTAATGCGGGGCAATGGGTATCTATTCTTTATTGTCACCTTATTCAACTGTCGATAGTTAATGCATAACCGGAGAGTGCCATCCTTCTTCTTTACAAACAATACTGGTGCTCCCCAAGGTGACACACTAGGGCAGATGAAGCCCTTGTCAAGCAACTCTTGCAACTGTACTTTCAATTCTTTTAGTTCTGCTGGTGCCATTCTATATGGCATTATGGAGATTGGGTCCACACCAGGCATAATATCAATTTCAAACTGCACTTCTCTTTCTGGAGATAATCCTGGCAATTCATCAGGAAATACATCCGAAAAGTCGCATACCGTAGGGATGTCCCTCAATGCTAGACTATCCACTTGGTGTCTATCACATATGCCAAGTATGCCTCACACCCTTTCCTAATCATTTGTCCGGCCAGTGCAGCTGAAATGATGTTTGAAGGCAATAATTGCCTCTCCCCATGTATTACTATATCACTATATTGAGGAAGACCAAAAGTGACTGTCTTCAGTCTATAGTGAATCATCGCATGATGCCTGGCTAACCAATGCATGCCCAAGATAATGTCATAATCTCTGAAGGGTATTTCAATTAAATCAGACAGAAAAGTGTGTCCTTGGATCACCAAAGGACAATCCCTATATAATTTATTTACCCTAACCTCCTAGCCTAATTGTCTAGTTACTAGCACATCATAATCCATTGGTACACACTGAATAGCAGTAGAACACATCACACTAGCACTAACATATGAATGTGTGGAGCTAGGATCAAATAACACATGTACATCTTGATCAAGGATGGAGAAAATACCAGCTACTACGTCTGATGTTTCAGCCTCCTCTCTCTGACACATGGTATACACTCTGACTGGTGCGCCACTGGATACTGGCTGGTTAACAGTGCTTTGACTTCCAGGAGTGTTACTAGTACCCCTACCTCTGCCTCTGCCTCTACCAGTTGGCTGTGATCCTCTAGGTGCAGAGACTTGGGCTGATCCTTTAGATGTAGCAGAAGGTCTAGACCGGCACAGACTAGTACAATCCTTAGCGAAAAATATCCGCTCCCTCCACAGTTAAAACATGCACGAATGGCCTTGAAACAAACCCCACTGTGTGTTTCTACCACAAGTTTCACACTGTCGTACTGATAGAGCTCCTCGGGGTGCTTGCTGAGTCTGCTGACCAGACCGGGGTGGTCTTTGGCCAGAGAATCTGCCTCTGCCAGATCTACGGGAGCTGGATCCCCCAAACTGTTTCCTCTTCCCAGAACCATTCTCAGCTGTTTGTCCAGTAGTCCTTTCAGTCTTCTCTTTCTCTTGTGTACCCTTCTTCACTGCCCCTTCTGATTCTATCCTTTCCAATTCCAGGACTTGTGAGATCAACTCAGAGAAATTCTGATGTCAGAAACCCATAACTTGCATTCTCAGATTCGGCCTTAACCCAGCCTTAAACCTCTTACATCTATCTCTTGGGGTGGAGACTAAGCTTCCAGCATAGTGGCTCAGTCGAGAGAAGTCTCTCTCATATTCTGTTATGGTTCTGTCCCCTTGTTTCAAACTCAAGAATTCTTGTAACTTCATATCCACATATGCATCGGGGACCCACTTCTGTCAAAAGTCCCTCAAAAAGTCTGACCAAGTAAGGACTGGAGGTTCTATCAGGCTGTGGGGGATGGTCTTCCACCATTCATACGCATCCCCTTTCAATAAGGAAATAGAATACTAGAACTTTAGCTCTTGTGCACACTGTAACTTCCTGAAAACCCATTCCATTTGCTCTAACCACTGTTTTGCCTCCAATGGATCCATAGTGCCCTTAAACTCGGTGGGCCCAAATTTCATCAATTTTTCATATTACCGAGCTGAGGGCTGTGGTTGTGCTTGCATCTGAACATGGGGTGGCACATTTCCTGCCATTTGCTGGAAAAGCGTAGCCATCTATTTGTGTGGCGAGCGAAAACTGCATGGTCTTTGGAGTAGGAGCTAGAGTGGCTGACCCACTCACGTTCTGGAGTGCTGGGACTTCCCCTTGAACCTCAGCCTCAACAGATTGTTCCACGGAATGATCTCCTTCTTCCATTCCGTTTTCCCAATATTTCTACTTCCTGAGATCAAACACAAGGAGGTTGACCTCTGTTAGTGCATATTCATGATGTAAATATGTCATATGTATCAATTAAAGACACTTGAGCAGTTGTACTTATCAAAGAAATATTCATACACAGTCAAAATTTATTGAAAAACCATGCTCTGATACCACTAAAGCATGTCACACCTTACCCCTCTGTAAGGCATGACATGTTCCCGTAGAATACCTAATGAACTACCGAACTTCACCTACCGATAATTCATTAAGTACACTACAAGGAATTTTAAAACTATTTTCTTACATTTTGGAAGTGGTGAGCATTTTGGTATGAATTAAAATCATTTATTCAAAGCTTAAAAACTAGTAAAATTTTTTGTCCATTTTTATTTTTTCGCAAATTTTATAAAAATTTTGACAGAGTTCCGTTTGTATTTGGAGAAAATAGTTCTTCAAATACCTGAAAAAAAGCACTTCCAATAATTTTCTCAACTCTCAACCTCCAAATAATCTCAAATCAACATAATTCAAATCATTCCACAGTTCAACCAACAATTTATCAACTTAAGATATTTCATAATTCCATCCACAGTGCATATAGTATGAAATTCACAAATATAAATCTTAATTTACAAAAGAAAATCCAAAAATAATATTATTACAATTTATTATAAAACTGCTCAACTTTACATTGATACATAAAACATTACAATATTTACATCAAAATTAACTACAAGGGTATAAAATAATACCCGTACAAAAAGATCAGTGTAGCCCTCAATTCAATAGCAGCTCACTCTGCTGCTTTCTCTTTGTTCTTATCTGCGACAGCAAAATAAGCTATCGCTGAGTATAAAAATACTCAGTGGTGCACAATAAAAATTTTAAATACAATACATAAATCATTCATTAACAAAACACAATTTAGATATTTCTCAATCACATTTCACAAATTATCAAAACTCATAATAACACAATTTAGTCAAATAATTCAATAAACACAGTATTGCCAAGTCATACACAATTTAAGCCATGACACAAAATTTTCGATCAATGTTGTGTTGTATACCACGACAAAGCAATCTACAATGCCACTAATCGAAATCAATGAGGGAGGTGGCTAGCTAGCTAATGAGTACTCATCCGATCTGCAACCTCAACTGGTAAACTAGAGAGGGACGAAAAATAATCGATCTCACCCCATAAATGGAGGAGGAATAATAATGCCCTGTCATGCTAAGTGTGAATTATAAAATCAATTCAAAACAATTTAATCAAATAATTTGTGAGAAATCTGATCAATTTCCAAAGTCATATTTGCGATCATAAAATGGCAACACAATACATAATTAATCACAAAAGTCAAATTTTCAAGGATAAAATATTTAAATAAGAATTATTGTGCACAGACCTGATGTGAGTCGCCACTAGGCCTTGACTCAGTCTCTCAGACCTTCCAAGTCCTTTTCAGCTGAAACACACAGTTTCACAGTGTTTCAGTACCATAACTTATCATAAATCCAAAAATAAATTCAATTTCACTTTCATCTAGCTTATATCTGTTAAACTCGACGTTCTTTAAAATTTGTGTTTTGGGGTTACTATTCACTACACTATTCAAGTCAATTTGTTGACTTTCTAAGGCTTAATAGGTATGGGAACTCCAACTTCACCCACATACTACATTTTGGTCACCAAACTTGTTGGTTTTGGTCATTTTCTCAAAACTTAAGTCCTTTAGGCAAAATTGTAAATTTTCAGTTTTGGTGCCTTGGGTTGTACTGTTCCATTGGTCACTTTGCTGTTAGAATTTGGCAAAACTTTCTTCATAGAAAATGTTCCCTAATGTCCTAAGTTTATTCTCCTTTTTGAATCACTCCAATTGGAGTTTTGTAGCTCAAGTTATAGCCATTTGAACCATGGCTGCCGGATTGGACTCAACCCAGATTTTTTGGGCAATTTTTTGGTGCTGGCAGTTTTAGGTCACCAACTTCGGGTGGCCAAATGACTTGGTTAATGGCATAATTTGGGTTTGTGTTCTTCATGAAAGTTTTAGGTCTATATGTCATCTAACACCACTGGTAAAATTTCAGGTCATTCAGACCTTCCTAGCTCAAGTTATGACCAAATGAACAAACACTGTTCATTTGGTCAGTTTGTACAGGGCAGACTGTGATTTTTCAAGTTTGGTCAATTTGTTCACTAGGTTTTAGTCACTATTTGGGTATGTTCCTAAATGAAAATTGTGTCATTTAGTGTCTATTTTCATTCCCAATTGGTCTCATACCAATTGGACTTGTAAAATTTTATTTTTGGTCCCTCAAAGGTAACTTGGTCATGCTGCCAGCAGCATGACCACACTCCATCCGAATTTGGCCTTAACTCTAACCATTCCAACACACTTCATTTGGTCACCATTGACCATTTCCCACTTCAAATTAGGTCCAAGACATCATTTACAAGTTTCTCACTTTTTTGTCTCTAACCCTAAGTGTCCCAAAGCCCTAATTCACAATATCTTTGCATTTAGCTAATTTCAAAGCTGTTAACTATAATCATTTAACTAATGGAGGTCCATAAACTCATTCAAATCCATCAAACCATACAAATATACTCCCTTACACATGCTGGCCGAATTTCAGTCATGGTCCCTTAATAATTTTTTCTTTTTTCATTTAAAGTTTATTTACAAGCTCAATAAGTTAGAAATATAAGAATCAAACTAAAATTATCAAATTTGCTTACTAACCTTTCTTAAAACTCCAATTCCTTCAAATCTCTATCTTTTGTATTTCTTTCCTCTTTCAATCTTCTTCCCAAGTGACTAAAACAACCTCTAATGAGGTTTTTATGAAAGCTATTAGGGTTGAGTGAAGAAACTTAAGCTTGAGTGCAAGCTTTAATGGAGGTGTAACCATGGAGAAGTGAGGGAGATGGGAGACGGCACTTTGAATGAGAAGACCAATTTGTATTTTTTTTTTCTTTTCTTTTCTTTTAAGTATTTTGTCTTATAGAAGACCAAAAAAATCATTTTAATCAAATTATTAATCATGGGATTTATGGCATCATGCATGATATACACCTTTTTCATTTTCTCTTTTTTTTCTTTTATTTTTCTATTAGTTCTTTAATTTAATTCCCGACTCTGAAATTTTCTTTTCTCCGATTTTATTTGACAGTTAGATCAGGAGTCAGCTCTCAGGGTCAATTAACCAAATTGCCCCTCGCCGGTTCAAGCCGGTTTGCAAATAATTCAATATTTCTTCCGGCTCCCTGACTTAATTATTTGACTAGCTTAACAATTTTTTTTCATGATTTTCTGTTTTCCACTGTGTTCGTAATGGTCCTAAGGACTACAGCATCACATTTTACGGATCGAAATTTGAGTTCAAATCGACTTCGCAGTCGTTCCCAAGAAGGTCACCCATCGCTGTGACTCTCGGCTCGTTTAACTTCTTATGTTCCATTTTTCTTGTTTATACTTAACTAATTGGCAATTACTAATTATTTGTGTTTATAGCTTATCTAGTTGTCTTTAGTGTGGTTCTAATCCCCTTAATTGTCCGGTCTGACTCCGATCACCGGAATAGTGAAATATACCAGGCTATACAAATGGGGGTGTTACATGTTAGATCAACTTGAGAAAGAGATTGAAGAAGAAAAAGGGAGGAAAAGGAGAGAATTGAGGAAGTGGAACTCCAAAGTTGATGTAAGAATTTAAATTGGAATTTTTAGTTTAAAACACATGTTTTGAGTTAATTTAACTTAGATTTCAACTTAAAAATCAAAACAAAATAATTGTTGGGGGAGTAAATAGGAAATTCGTCCAGCTAGGGTTAGGGTTTGTTATGAATGAGTTTGATGGTTTTGAATGGCCATTTGAGGTGAATTAGGTGTGTAGAACATGAATACACTCTTAAAATTGCATTGGATTGAGCTTTGTGTGTAGCTAGGGTTTTGAGCATGTGAAAAATTGAAAAAAAAAAAAAGAGAATTGGCTAAATGATGTTATTGACCTTATTCGAGTTGAGAAATGGTCAATTGTGACCATTTGTGGTGTGTATGAATTGTTGGAAACAAGTTTAAATTCGGATTAGTGAGGGTTAATCTGCAGACAGCTTGACCTAGGTCCTTTTCAGGGACCAAAACTAAAAATTTACCAACCCAATTACTGTCAGGCCAATTGGGAACGAAACTAGACACAAAATTGCACATTTTTCATTTAGGAATCATGCCTAGAAAGTGACCATAACCTGTGAACAATTTGGCTGAATCCGGATTAGGCAAACTGACTTGTACAAAAATGACCAAATGAATAGTAGTTACATAAATAAACATAACTTGGTCTAGGAAGGTCCAAATGACCTGAATTTTTACCAGTAGAAAGCTGAGACATACCCTAAAACTTTCATGAAGAAAACAAACTCAAAATATGACCATAACCTACCCAAAAACTCACCTGCAGTCAACCCACAAAAACTGCCATTAACCAGTAAATGCCCAGAATTTTAGGTAAAACTAAATCCGGCCAGCCATATTCAAATGGCTATAACTTAGGCTACAAAACTCCATAATGGAGTGATTCAAAAAGGGAAATAAAGTTAAGACAATAAGGAACAACTTCTATAAAGAAAACTTAGCCAAATTATCACAGCAACATGAACAATGGAACAGTGCAAAACTGAACACCAAAACTGAAAATTTGAAATATGTGCCTAAAAGACTTAAGATTTGAGAAAACAACCAAAACCAAAAAATTAGGTAACCAAAATGTGGTATGTGGGTAAAATTAGAATTTCCATACCTATTAAGCATTAGAAAGTCAACAAATTGACTTGAATAGTATCGTGAATAGTAACTTCAAAATACAAACTTTAAAAAACGTCAAGTTTAGCATATTAAAGCTTGGTATAAGTAGATTTGAATTCATTTTTGGACTTATGATAAATTGTGATACTAAAACACTGTAAATCTGTGTGTTTCAGTTGAAAAGAATACCGGGAAAGAACCCGAAGCATCGAGTCAAGGCCAAGAGGTGACTCGCTTAAGGTTTGTGCACAACATTAATATTCTTTAAAATTCATTTGCAAAGTGCATGAAATGAATTACTTATATTATAAAATGTGTATTATGCTTTTGACTTAAATTGTTGAAAGTTTACTTGTATGTGTTTGAAATGACAATAAATGTTTAGTAAATTGTTAAGATAGTTTTGAAACCACAGTGTCATGACCATATATTTGAATACCTCACTAGCATGACTAGTGGAAAGAAATAGTTTCGAATTTTGATTCCTTCTTTGGCTGAAGTGTTGAGATGTATGCTATTAGAAGAAGAAACTGAATGGGTACCTATATATTTAAGCTAGCTAGCCTTGTGATTTTCGCATAAGCCTCTGGTTATTGAGATGAATATGTTTCAAATGGCATGATATAACTGTGTGTTTTTATGAAATTATTTTAAGACTTCCTAAATGAAATTGTTTGGACTAAAAATTTATAAATCATGTTTTGTATCTATTTTTCATTTTCAGTTCAATAATTGAATAAATGTGATTTGAATTATACATAAACTATTATTTTAGTATTTTGTGCACCACTTAGTCATAGTACTCAGCGATGGCTGTTATTGCTACCGCAGATATAGAGACTAGAGGAGCAGCAGAGTGAGCTGCTGAAGATCTTAGATCTACACCCCCTGAAGTTCTGTTGAGTATATTTTATACCCTATTTGTAATATTTATTTTGATGTATGTAAATGTATATACATGTAATAACTTGTCATGAGCAGTTGTATAGAGTTGTAATAATAATATTTTGGATTTGTAAATGTAAAGTTTGGTTGATTAATGTAAAGTGAAATTATTATAATGAAATATGAATGGAATTATTGAGTACTATTTTTTATGACAATTGAATTGAGAAATGATATTGAATTGTGTTGAGGTAGTTGTGAGTTTGATGAAAAAGAATCATGGAAAGTGTTTTTACAGGTTTTTGAAGAACTGTTTTCTTAAAATACAGACAGCACTTTGTCAAAAAATTTTCAAAATTTGTGAACAAATAAAAATGGACAAAAATTCTAACTAGTTTTCAAACTCCAATTAAATGTTTTTAATACCTATTAGAAAGTGCTCACCACTTTCAAAAAGTAAGAAAATTGTTTAAAAATCCCTTATAGGGTACTTAATGAGTTATCGGTAGGTGAAGTTCTGCAGTTCATTAGGTATTCTACGAGATCATGTTATGCCTTACAGAGGGGTAAAGTATGACAGTCTAGGCTATTGAATACTTAGGGAATGAAGTTTGTTAACTTTAAACTCTAGAATGGTAAACTTAAAACAAAATGATTTATTTTAAAATAATTTCGAAATTAAGATTTCACACTTGAATCTTATTAGGGATGTTATCTCGTTTATTTACTGAATTGAGGAATCGTTTTTCTTGATTGCAATAAGTCCTAAGTTATCCTAAATCCTCTCTCAAGGCACCTAGGGTGTATTCTAATTAACTCAATGTAACACCCCTATTTGTATAGCCTGGTATATTTCACTATTCCGATGACTGGTGTCAGTCCAGATAATTAAGGGGATTAGAACCACACTTAGGACAACTAGATAAGCCCTGAACACAAATAATTAGTAATTGTCAATTAGTTAAGTATAAATAAGAAAAACAGAACATAAGAAGTTAAACGAGCCGAGAGTCACAGTGATGGGTGACCTTCTCGGGAAGGACTATGAGGTCGATCTAAACTCAATTTTCGAACCGTAAAATGTGATGCCGCGATCCTTAAGACTATTGTGAACACAGTGGAAAAGAGAAAATCACGAAAAAGTATTGTTAAGCCAGTCAAATAATTAGATTAGGAATCCGGACGAAATATTGAATTATTTACAAACCGGATCGAACCAGTGAGGGGCAATTTGGTCAATTGACCCTAAGAGCTGACTTTTGACCTAACTGTCAAATAAAATCAAAGAAAAGAAAATTTCAGAATCGAGAATTAAATTAAAGAACTAATGAAAAAATAAATAGAAAAAAAAAAGGAAAAAGAAAAGTGAAAAGTGATGACATCATGCATGACATCATGCATAATGCAATAAATATTATAATTAAAATTTAATTAATTTAATTTATGGTCTTCCTAAAGGATAAATTCATAAAAGAAAAAGAAAAGAAAGAAAAAAAAAAGACTCATCTTTATCCCTTAGCCGTGACCTCTCTCTCTCCTCCTTCTCCCTCACCAAACTCCATTAAAGCTCATTGTTTGAGCTTGAAAAACTTAGTTTTGCCCCATAATTTAAACCCTAAACCTAAAGAAACCTTGCTAACTCAAGAAGAAAAGAAAATTGAGGAAGAAAGAAAAAAAGAAAGGAAGAGGTTTGAAGGGAAAGAAATTTTCCGCACTAAGGTTAGTAAGCAAACTTCTACCTTTTAGTTTAATTAATGTATTTATAGCATAAAGAACTTATAAATATGCTTAAAATGAAATGAAAACATCCTTGGGGGACAAGAGTAAATTTTGGCCAGCTAGGGTTTGTGATGGAAATGCTTGTGTTTTGATTGAATTAATTATGTTAGGAAGCTTAATTGAGCGATGGAGTGATGTTGGTATGCTTTGAATTAGTTAAATGTAACAATTAGTGTAGTTAGGGTTTTGGCACCTAGGGTTTAGAAGACAAAAATTTGGAGAAGTAGTCAAATGGTGCGTTTGACCTTGTTTGAGGCGAGAAATGGTCATTTGTGACCAATTGGGGTATGTTGGAAGTGTTGGAATCAAGTGGAGATTTGGATTGGATATGGCCATTATGCAGGCAGCAGGACCAAGGTTCATTTCAGGGTTGAAAACTAAAACTTTACCAACCCAATTGGTGTGAGGCCAATTGGGAATGAAACTAGACACAAAATGGCACATTTTTCATTTAGGAATCATGCCCTAAAAGTGACTAAAACCTAGTGAACAAATTGACCAAATCCGAACTTAAGTATTCTGCCCTATACAAAAATGACCAAAAGAATAGTGTCTATTCATTTGGCATAACTTGGCCTAGGTAAGTCTAAATAACCTGAAATTTTACCAATGGAAAGCTGAGATATAGACCTAAAACTTTCATGAAGAACACAAATCCAAATTATGCCCTTAACCAAGTCATTTAGCCCTTAAAATTTGGTGACCTAAAACTGCCAGAACCCAGAAATTTACCCAAAAATGGCTATAACTTGAGCTACAAAATTCCAAATGGAGTGATTCAAAAAGGAGAATAAAGTTAAGACAGTAAAGAACAATTTCTATGAAGAAAACTTGGCCAAATTCTAACAGCAACATAACCAATAGAACAATGCAACATAGGACACCAAAACTGAAAATTTGTAAATTTGCCTAAAAGACTTAAAATTTGAGTAAACAACCGAAACCAACAAATTAGATAACCAAAATGTGGTATGTGGGTGAAATTAGAATTTCCATACCTATTAAGCATTAGAAAGTCAAAAAATTGACTTGAATAATGTAGTGAATAGTTGTGACACCCCTTACCCGACTATAGTGTAGCCGAGCAAGTTATGCCACTCAGTGTGCCGGAGCACTCTATTTTATCTTAATTCATTTTTATCGTAGTTTTGAATATAACTTGTGAAATATAATTCATTTATTAAAATTGTAATTTATTTGAGGTTCCGAAAATTTTAAAGAAAATCCGAAGGAGTACCGGCTAAAAATGGAGAAAACAGTTCTTCGAAACCTGTGAAAAACACTTCTAATAATCATATTCATCTATTCACAAACTCCAATATCAAAATCTCAATATTTTTCAACCATTCGTTTTTCAATCATTCATCACATTTGATAGTCATGTATGATCCAGATCAATATTCACTTTTCCATTTACAAACACAATTTTGCATTATTTACATGAAAATCAAAATACATTACATAAGTTTCATTTACACAAAGGAAAATAAAAATCAATTACAAAATACCAAAATGAAGCCTAGTGTCCTACCAATGCACTGTAGACGGTGAGGTGACACGGACACTATGCAGAACTGTGAACTGCCTTACCGAATCTATGGTCTACTGGGCCCTCTGTCCAAATCTTCAGTACCTACGCGTTGCAAAAGCGACGCGCTAAGCATAAAGCTTAGTGGTGCCAATAATACAAGAAAATATAATATGCAAATAAAAATAATAATTTCCTTGCTATTGTATTCATAAGAAATGAGTAATTACTAACTTATTGTTTAGTCGAGGGCTAATCATGTTTTATGATATTAACTTCTTCATGCATTTCGTTAATTTTTTTTTTTCATGATCTTGAGCTTCCTTGTATTTTTGTAATCATTCCTGATACTTAATTTTCGTATTTAATTTAATATTCAATTCACAGTTATACTTTTCCATTCATTTGGTTGCCCAAGTAACCAATACTGGATGATTGGACTGGATAATGGGTCGTTGACCTTTGAGCGGCATGATTACCTCGAGCGTCATACCATGGGATGCAGAACGTCAACCACGTATGCAGTCAATATAGCTAAAAGCTATGATATCACATAATCGGGCATAAAAGCCATGAATACGGGCATAAAAGCCATGGATATGGGCATAAAGCCATGAATATAGGCACAAAGCCTTTCCTTTCGCAGTATTGCTAAAACAATACCCTATTAGTATGCCAAACTATCCAAACCAATCTAGTTAGGTATAGTAGGACATTTGATACTTTTAAATTTTTCAAATTTTGAATTTCAAGTTTTGGTGTCACTATTCACCTCATTGGTCAACAAAAATGTTGACTTTTGGATAGAAAATAGGTGTATTGGTTTTAACACCCCAAACATACCACATTTTGTATTTAAAACTTGTTGGAATTGATTACTATTACCATTTCTAAGTTTAAACCAAGGGAAGCAGAATTTTCAGTTTGTGAAGCTTAAATTTACTGTTCCATTAAGCACTGTTGCAGTGGGAATTTGAAGAAATCGAAAACATTAAAGTTGTTCCTTATTTTGTCTAGCTGAATTTCCTTTTTTGAATCACTCCATTTGGAGTTTTTTAGCTCTAGATATGGTCCAAAAACCACAGCTGGCCAGATTTCCATTCTGCAGAAATTACCATATCTACAGTAACATGAACAGTGACTGCCACTGCCATTTGGGTTAGGTTTTGGTCATAATTTGGGGTAGGTTTCTTCATAAAAGTTGTTTGTCTATGTCTTAAATTGTTGCTGTAAAACTTTCAGGTCAATTGACCTTATCTACAGTGAGTTATGGTTACTATTCATTTGGTCATTTCTGCAGGTGTTGTTGCAGGGTATTCGGATTGGGGCCAAATTTTGGTCCACTTGCTTTGGTCTTTTGGGCATGGTTTCTTCAGCAAAAATGTGCCATTATAAGCCTAGTTTCATGTCCAATTGGCCAAACACCAATTGGACCAACACAGCCAAAGATATGGCAGTCCAAGTGGACTGAAATTTGATCACCTACTCTGTCTTTAGGCAGCCTACACATTCACTTTGCCCTGCATTAACTCACTTCAAATTATGATTAACTTGCCTTAAATGGTCACTAATTGACCACTAGAATGTCCATTAATCAATTCAAATGCCAAGTCCAATTTTCACCCTTAAAACCCTAATTCCCATTATGAATTTTCACAACTTACCTTAATTAACTACTAGTTCATTATCCTTATATTTATACACTTTAAACATGGTTTCTAGTTCACTCCAAGTCCATCACAAACACTCAATCCTATTCCTTCCTTAGGGCAGCCGAAATCCATGGCATACATACCCATAAGTTTCATTCATTTAATCCACAATTTCATACTCATTTTTATGTCCTTAACATGGAACAAGAGATATACATGCATAATTAAGCACTAACCTCTTTGCTCAACTTATTGAGCTTGTGATGTAACACCCTAGGCAAATCCCACATCGGCAAAATACGGGAGAGATGCTGGGTTTATATGTTAATGACGTTGTGAGGGCTCCATGAGCGGACAATATCACTAGACATTTGTGGTATCGAGCCACTCCGCATGCAACCTTAGCGATGGTGGGGCAGAGTCCCATAAAGGGGTGGATTGTAACACCTAGGCAAATCCCACATCGGCAAAATACGGGAGAGAGGTTTATAAGTTGGCGTTTTAAAACCGTGAGGGCTCCAGCCCAGAGTTGACAATATCACTAGTGGGCTGAGCTGTTACATGTGAAAACTCTAGAATTTCTCCTCTTTGTGGCTGCCTAGAGTTGCCTTGTGATGTGGGGACAAGTTTTAGTGAAGGTGACTTATGGTTTAGTAGTGGAATTTCATGGGAAATGGAAGAAACTAAAGGAAACTTTCATGGAGGGTTATGGAAAAGAGGAGGTCACGTTTTGGCTGAAGAAGAAGAAGAAGATGACTAGAATTTTTGGTCTCCTTTGGTCTCTTTTATTAGTTAATTAAAGGGTTGTTTAATTGTGATTGGAGGAAGCTTTTTAAATGACATCACAATATGTCATATTTGGCATTTTATTGCATTTTCTTTTCTTTTATTTTCTACTAACTTTCAATTAATTTTTCATCAATATTAATTCATATTTTATGTCATAATAATTATTTACTCAACTGGACAAGTCGGCCAAAAATCGTCTCTATAGGCGAAATGACCAAAATGCCCTCCGTTTGGCTTAACGGGTCAAAATTGTCTGTACCGATTGTAAAATTTTTCTAAATATTTTCTTGGCATTCTAATGCCATAGGAACCTCAATGACCCTTCTTTGGAGTCCCAAAAGTTATTTTATGAATTTTTTTCCTGGGTCTAGGGCTCATCGTTGTGAGAACCGCAACTTCCCTCTGGGTTACCCATCGCTTGGGCACCGGCTCATTTGACTTGGTTGTATTTTATTTCTAAAATTTTTCATAAATTTTTCTTATTAATATTTGAGTTAATTTTGGTTCTTGACTTTAGTTTAAATATTTTTCCCGACGTTCTAGCTGTCCGGACCGATACCGGTCACCGGAACAGTAGAATGTATGGAGTTGCTACCGGGAGGGTGTTACAATAGTAATCCTGAAATACAAATTTTAAAGAATACCAAGTTTAGCGTATTAAAGCTAGGTAAAAGTAAATTTGAAATTATTTTTGGATTTATGATAAGTTATGATACTAAAACACTGTGAAATTATGTTTCAGTGGAAAAAAATATCGAGAAAGAACCCGAGGGATCGAGTCAAGGCCAAGAGGTGACTCGTATAAGGTTTATGCACAACATAGAATTTTTGTAAATTTTCTTCTGCACATTGTTTTGAATGAATTGAGATATGAAATTGTGACATAATTGAATTAAAAAGTTTATTATGCTTTTGATTTAAATTGTTGAAAGATTTATTGTTTGTGTTTAAAATGACAATAAATGTTTCAACAATTTAAATCAAAAGCATAATAAACTTTTTAATTCAATTATGTCACAATTTCATATCTGACAATAAATGTTTAGTAAATTGTTAAGATAGCTTTGAAACCACAGTGTCATGACCACATATTTGAATACCTCACTAGCACGACTAGTGGCGAAAATCAGTTTCGAATTTTGATTCCTTCTCTGGCTGAAGTGTTGAGGTGTGTGTCAGTAAAAGAAGAAAAAGAATGAGTTCCCATATATTTGAGCTAGCTAGCCTTGTGATGTGACTTTTCCTTAGCCTCTGGCTACTGAGATGATATTTGTTTCGAATGGCATAATATAACTGTGTATTTTTATGAAATTTGTTTTGAGACTTTTGAAATGAAATTATTTGGATTAAAATTTTATACATCATATTTTAAATTTATATTTCATGTTCAGTTTAATTTTTGAATAAATATGATTTAAATTCTACATAAAGATTATTTTAGTATGTTGTGCACCACTAAGTCCTAGTACTCGTGATGGTACATTATTCTTTGTCATGAGATATAGAGATTAGAGGAAGCGAGAGTGAGTCTTGAAGATTGAGGAGCTACCTACTCTGAAGTTTATCGGATATATTTTATACCCTGATTGTAAAAATTATTTTGATGTATGTAATGTATGTAAATGTAGAAAATGGTCATGAGCAGTTGTATAAAGCTTGTATTAAATTTTAGTTTGGACTTTTCCTAATGTAAATTTTTAGAATGATGTATTTAAATTGTTTTATCTTTATTGAAATATGAATGGAAATATTTTGCTTTAATTTGAATGAAATTGAATTATAGTATTTTGATGATGTTGAATTTTGGAAATTGAGAAATGATGTTGAAATTGATTGGGATGGATGTTGAATTGATGAAGTTGTTGAGATAAATCTTTGGAAGTACTTTTTATAGGTATTTGAAGAACTGTTTTCTCAAAAAACAGACGGCACACTGCCGAAATTTTTATAAAATTTGTAGAAAAATAAAATGAGACAAAAATATTAACTAGTTTTCAAACTCTAATTGAATGTTTTGATACCTATTAGAAAATGCTCACCACTTATAAAAAGTAAGAAAATTATTTTAAAATCCCTTGTAGGGTACTTAATGAGTTATCGGTAGGTGAAGTTCGATAGTTCATTAGGTATTCTACGGGATCATGTTATGTCTTGCAGAGGGGTAAGGTGTGACATATTTTAGTGGAATCAGAGCAAACTTTTGAAGTATGTTTTAACTTGTGAATTTGTGTCTTTTCTTTGCTAAGTGCAACTGCTCAATGTCTTTATTTGTTACATACAGTGTATTACATCATAAATATGAACTAACGGAGAGAAATCTCCTTGTGTTATTTGTTCAAGAGATATCCTACTTCAGATTGAAATGGAAGAAGCGGATCACTCTATTGAGTTGAAGTTGAGGCATAAGGGGAAGCCCTAGCTCTATAAAATGTCTGTGGGTCAGTGGCACCAGCCCGCAAATGCCGCAGTTTCCTGCACAGTTTGCACAGCAGATGGTTGTGATGTTCCAACAAATGGCTGGGAGTATGCCTACTCAAGCTCCACCCTAGACTACTGTGGTGCAACCTCAAGCTCCAGTTAGATAGTATGATAAGCTGTTGAAGTATGGGGCTACAGAATTAAGGGTACAGTAGACCCACTAGAGGCAGAGCAATGGCTGGAAAGAATGGACAGAGTGTTCAAGAAGCTGTATTGCCAAGATGAGCTGAAATTCGAGTATTCAGTATTGCTACTGCAAAGGGATGTGCATGATTGGTGGAAGACCATCCCCCACAACTTGGCTGAACCACCAGTACTGACCTAGGATGACTTCATCAGAGAGCTCAGATAGAAATACATCCCAGATGCATATGTGAATTAGAAATTACAAGAATTTTTGAGTTTGAAACAAGGCAACAAAACAGTGGCAGAATATGAGAGGGAGTTCTCCCGCTTAAGCCACTATGCTGGGAGTCTCCTTTCTATTAGCAAGGAAACGTGCAAGAGATTTGAGATGGGTTTGAAGCTCAGCTTACAGATGTAAGTAGTGGGATTCAGACACAGTAATTTTTCAGAACTCATTTCTCAAGCAATTGAGTTAGAAAGAATTGAATTAGAAGCGACCACAGCAAAAGGAAAATTAGAGAAAGCTATGAAATCAAAGAAAGATAAGGGGGAAAAGTCAGTAGAGCAAAGTCCTAGTGGTACCTCTGGAAAGAAAAAGAAATTTGGGGGACCTAATAGAGGTCAAGGTGGAAGATTTGGAAGAGACAGATTCTCTGGACAGAGACCCCCTAGGTCTAGTTAGCAGTCGAGCAGGGGTTTACAACCTCCCTACCCCTGTAAGACTTGTGGCAAGATTCATGGGGGAGAATGCTATTGGGCAACGGGAGCCTACTTTAACTGTGGAGGCAAGGGTCATCTTGCTAAAGACTGCACTAGTGCTTCTAGATTTGGTCCAACTCCTACTACTGCAGAAGGATCTATTCAGAGTCCTACTACTAGAGGTTCACAACCAGTTGGTAGAGGTAGAGGCCATGTTTCAGGCAGTCAGGGTACTATTGGTCAGTCAACAGAAGGAAATGCTTTAGCCAGGGTTTATACAATGAGACAGCAAGAAGAGGCTGAGACTTCTGATGTGGTAGCTGGTTCATTCTATATCTCTGATCAAGAAGTATTTGTGTTATTTGATCCGGGTTCAACCCACTCATATGTTAGTGCTAGCATAGTTAGTTCACTTGCTGTTCCGTGTGTCAAGATGGGTTTTGAAGTGCTAGTAACTAGTCTGTTAAGGTAAGAGGTTCGGGTCATTGAAATCTATAGAGACTGTCCTTTGGTGATCCAAGGAAATGTTTTTCTGTCAGATTTGATTGAAATGCCCTTCAAAGATTATGATATTATCTTGGGCATGGATTGGCTAGCCAGGCATCATGCCATGATTGACTGTAGACTAAAGACAGTCACTTTTGGTCTCCCTCTGTACGGTGATGTGGTAATACATGGGGAGAGGTAGTTACTGCCATCAAACATCATTTTGGCTGTACTAGCCAGAAGGATGATCAGAAAGGGGTGTGAAGCATACTTGGCACATGTGATAGACACCCAAGTGGGGAGCCTAGCACTGAGGGACATCCCTACAGTATGTGACTTTCTGGATGTGTTTCCTGGTGAATTGTCAGGATTACCTCTAAAAAAGAGAGGTGCAGTTTGAGATTGATGTTATGCCTAGTGTGGACCCAATCTCTATAACACCATATAGAATGGCACCTGCAGAATTGAAAGAGTTGAAATTGCAATTGCAAGAGCTGCTTGACAAGGGCTTTATCCACCCTAGTGTGTCACTTTGGGGAGCGCTGGTGTTGTTTGTTAAAAAGAAGGATGGCACTCTCCGCTTATGTATTGACTACCGGTAGTTGAATAAGGTGACAAGAAAGAACAGATACCCATTGCCCCGCATTGATGACTTGTTTGATCAGTTGAAAGGTGCAGCTATGTTCTCCAAAATTGACCTGAGATCAGGCTATTATCAGTTGAAAGTACAAGAGCAGAGTATTCCAAAAACTGCCTTTAGAACCCGTTATGGCCATTATGAGTTCTTGGTCATGCCATTCGGGTTAACTAATGCTCCGGCTGCTTTTATGGATCTGATGAACACTATCTTCAGACCATACCTCGACTAGTTTATTGTGGTATTCATAGATGATATATTGGTTTATTCGACGAGTGCAGAAGAGCATGATAGACATCTGCGGATTGTACTGCAGACTTTGAGGGAGAAACAACTATACGCCAAATTATCGAAGTGTGAATTTTGGCTGAAAGAAATATCTTTCTTGGGGCATGTAGTATCAGTAGAGGGCATCAAGGTAGATCCAAGTAAGATAGAAGCTGTCCTTAATTGGAGGCCACCTAGAAATGTCACGGAGATTCACAGTTTTCTAGGTTTAGTTGGATACTACCATCGAATTGTGAAGGCATTTTCTATGTTGGCATCTCCATTGACTAAGCTACTTCGAAAAGATGTGAAATTTTAGTGGATGGACAAATGCCAGTAAAGTTTTGATGAATTGAAGAAATGCTTAACTGAGGCTCCAGTCCTGACTTTACCTACTCCGGGTAAAAAATATACAGTTTACAGTGATGCTTCTCATAATGGGTTAGGTTGTGTATTGATGCAATATCGAAATGTCATTGCCCATGCATCACGCCAGCTGAAACTGCATGAGAGGAATTATTCGACACATGACTTAGAGCTTGCAGCTATAGTGTTCGCTCTTAAGATCTGGAGACACTATTTGTATGGGGAGAAGTGATATATCTACACAGATCATAAGAGTTTGAAGTATTTGGGCACCCAGAAATAGTTGAATTTGAGACAAAGGAGATGGTTAGAGTTAATAAAGGACTATGATTGTCTGATAGACTATCAACCAGGGAAAGCTAATGTTGTGGCTTATCACAACCTACTCCTCCGTAAGATGTAACATGATCTCGTAGTACACCTAATGAATTATCATACTTTGCCTACCGGTAACCCATTAAATATATTATAAGGGATTTTAAATTAATTTTCGTGAAATTTAAATCATCAATTAAAATCTGGTGTTATAAAAATTTTTCAAAATTTCGGCAGTTTTCAAAATTTCGGCAGAGTGCCGGCTGTATTTTGAGAAAACAGTTCTTCAAAAACCTATAAAAAGCACTTCAAATATATAATTCCTCAATCCCAAACTCTAATAATTTGTTCAACATAATAAATTTCTCAACATTATCAACTCAGCTCAACAATCAAATTTCCAGTGTTACCAAAAAAAACTGAGATAAGATAAATTTATCACAATACTTTTACAGGCCAAAATAGTTTACAATTTTAGTTTACAACTGCTCAAGACCAAGTATGATATATACATACAGTGCACATACATTACAACAAAAACTACACAATATGGTATACTCGATATACCCGGCGAAATCTCAAAATGTGGTACAAGCAGCCTACTCCACTGCTCTGTCCGTCTGTCTACCTGCAACAGCAATGAAAAAGCTATCGCTGAGTAAAATTTACTCAGTAGTGCACAATAACAATTTAAAATGCAGTATGTAAAACTTTTATTGACAATTTACAATCCAAACAATTCAAAATTTTTTCAAAGCTCATATAACACAAATTTGATCAAACAATTGAATAACACAGTGTTGCCAATCAGTAACACAACATAGGTCATGACATAAACTTTTCTGAACATGCCATGTGTACATCACGACAAGGCACACTCACCCCACTAATCGAAATCAATGAGGGAGGTAGCTAGCTTGATAATGAGTACTCATCCACACTCACCTCAGACTGGCAAGTCAAAGAGGGAGGAATATAATCACACTCACCCCATAAATGGAGGAGGAACATAGTAATATTATCATGCCAAATGTGAATCAAAATAATTCCAAATCACAATATTTAAACATTTCATACAAACCATAAATCATATTTTATCTCAAAATTTCCATTTGCAAAGTAGGCAACACAATAATTTGCAAATAATATTCCCGAAGCTAAAACAATAAAAAATTATTCATAACTTATTTCTCTAAATAAATTTTCTAGTAAAAGTAGTGAATATAAAAAGTATTGTGCACAGATCTCTGATATATATGTTTCTTGGCCCTGACTCAGTGTTCCTTATGCTTCTCAATATCTTTTTCAACTGAAACACACAATTTAAAGCGTTTCAGTACTAATGAATTTATTTTTAACAATAAAATCCAATATTTAAATTTTCTTGGTACTATTCCCTTCAATTCATTTCATTAGTCAACCTATAATGTTGACCCTTGATGCAATCTAAGTGAGTCAATTCTAATATTACCAATATGTCCCATTTTATAGCCCTTTAGTGTTGGTATATGTTACCAATTTCATTTCCAAGTGTATTGCATTTTATTGCAATTTACCGAATTTCAGTGTACTATTTTGACCTAGCCAGACGACCTAGTTTCCTCAGTTTTTGGGTTTTAGTCCAAACCACAAACTTGTAGGTCTATGTCTTATTGCACGTGGGGCAAAATTTCAGGTCATTCTGAGTTGTATAGACCAAGATAGGGTCAATTTACCAATGCTGGACAGAATGCACTAAAATGGTCGGCTTAGGTCATTTTTAGGTCACTTTTGATTCGGCTAGTTTTGGTACTTTATGCAAGCTATTTGGCTTAGTTCTGCCTTTTTTTGAGCTTTGGTGTCTTCATAATAATTGTAGATCTATGTCTAAACTATTCATGGTAAAAATTTCAGGTCATTTGGACCTGTTTTGAGTAAGTTATGGTAAAAAAACTAACTACTGCTCAAATGGTCAATTTTCAGGCTTTCAAGTCACTAATCCGGATTTGGTCATTTTTCAAGTCACCTTCTAGGTAGAATTTAGGTAAGCTTCCTTCATGAAAGTTGGTACATTTTGTGCCTAGTTTCACCTCCAATTGGTCTCATACCAATTGGAGTCACACACTTAAAGTTCTAAGCTAAAACATACACTGCCCTACTACACACTCTTCATCACTTACAAATTACACATTTTGTACTTACTAAGCTAACTCTTTCATGCCAATTCTGGTTTGTACCATACCATTAACACGCTTAACAACACATTTTGGCCATTTTGGACAGCTTATAACCATTCTCAACATACACATTATAACCCAGAATTTTCCAAAGTCCATTTACACAATTTAACCACATGAACATACCCCATTTACATATCCAATTCCAATCTATTATACATATATACATGCTGCCACCATAAACAACATAATTCAATAAACCAAACCATAAAACAACACATTTCTAACCACACTTTAAAAGTTGTTGAATTACACATCTCCTACAAATAGCTTACAAGCTTCCAAAACCAAGTGCACTATCACACATGCACTTAGTATACATTATCTAAATTATTTCTATACACATAAACACCTATACCAACATCTTAAACAACCATTTACAAGTGAAAACAAACAACAAATAGTAAGTTTCCATGGCTGCCCAAATGGTGTACCACCATTACTCCATCAAACTTCAAAATTTCTTCCACAAAACAACTCCCTACAACATCCACTCAAAGTTTAATGAAATAAGAATTAAAAATACACACTTACCACTTTTAAAGCTTTACCAAAACCTCACTAAACTTCCTAAAATTGCTATCTAACTCTTCCTTGTGATGTGGGGAGCAAAGTTAGTGAAGCAAGCTTTGGGTTTTAAGTTGAAAATGGTGGAGTTTAGGGAGGATGCATGAAACGGCCATGGATGGAGAGCTTGAGAGAACCATTCAGCTATGTTGAAGATGAAGGTTGAAGATGATGGTTAGTGCTACCCTCCATGTCCACTAACATTTAAATAATCAACTTAGTGCTTCACTTACCTTAATTAACATTTAAATAATCCTAAGTTTCCTAATTTTCAATTAACACCCAAATTTCTCACTATTTACATTATGTGTCAAGT
Source organism: Hevea brasiliensis (assembly GCF_030052815.1). Taxonomy (NCBI): domain Eukaryota; kingdom Viridiplantae; phylum Streptophyta; class Magnoliopsida; order Malpighiales; family Euphorbiaceae; genus Hevea; species Hevea brasiliensis. The sequence continues at coordinate 59,173,490 of NC_079499.1, read as the reverse complement.
TTCTCATTTTCATGGCATTTTTAAAATTTAATACTACTTATTTTTAATGGACATTTAGGTTGAAAGAAAACTTGGGATATCAAATGACCACAATGCCCCTATTCAGGTTGCATTCCCAATTTTTCAGTAACACCGATTTTTATCGTTTTCTCGATTTCTCGTTTTTCTTTGTACTAATTAATTAATTTTTCTTTGATATTTCTAAGGACATTTATACTTCAATAAGTCTTTAATTATGTCTTAAAACTAAATTCCGAGGGTTCCCTGCAATCCTGGGGTCAGCTATTGCCTGCATCGTAACTTCCCCGTGCGGTCACCCATCGCTGCGGTGCTGGCTCGTTTAACTTAGTTTCATTTCATTGCTATTATTTTTCCTTTGTTTTTCTTCTATTTTCTTTTCTTGTATTTCATTATTTTATGTCTCCTCACTAACATTTAAATATAGTTCTAGGCATCCTAGCTATCCAAACAAACATTGGTCATCGGAACAGTAGAACGCACTACCAAACATAGGGGTGTTACAATTCTTCCCCCCTTAAAATAAATTTCGTCCACGAAATTTTACCCAATAGCCATCTTACAATATTCGCACGTTTATTTTCTCCTTTCTATATGATCGTATAATCTTCTTTCCTTTGAATTTGTGTAAAACTTTTAACAATTTAATATAACATTTACTTTGTTTATATAGCACTAATCTTTTCTTACTATCGTTCCATCTAATATTTCGATTCATGTTCCCTTTTTGAAAGACCATTGAGGTCATGTTAGAATTACTTATCTAATCATGGGTCCTTTGACCATTCCAGTCAACAATCTTTCTCACATTCGTAATATTTTTTTGTTATATCTGAATCAACTGTTCAAATTTTTACTTCCACAACTCTTTTTATCTATTAATATTATATAACTTAATTCCTTTTGTACTAAACTATAACCTTTCGATATTCTAACTTTTGAGTTTTAAATCCCTAAATAGGATTTCCAAACTCATTTCCAACAATAAAATTTTGTCCTGACATAACTATACCAATACAGATGCCATTGGCAACTATTCTCATTTTGGTGTGCTATCGAGTAGTACCTAGCTTTACACAATAATCTCAAGTCAGTACTGTAATCTGCAGCTTACAGTATAAATATCAAGAACATTGTATAGTTACTACGATACATTCCAATAGACCAATTTTCCTATCTTTTATCCTTTTTGAATTCACTAATATCCGAAACTTATTCTGATTACAATATCCACTGACAATTACTAACTGTAACATCTCTGCCCTCATCTAGAGCAATTTTATTACTGCAACTTACTTTTACGTCCTTTTGCATTACATTAAGTAGACTTACCGTTTAGCTTTATAATTTATAGTGTGTTAGAAAATACCTTTCGCCGATAAACTCTTCCATATCTTTTCACAGGATTTTCTATTTCCTATACAACCAATGTAACACCCCTAAGTTCGGTAGTGCGTTCTACAGTTCCGATGACCAGTGTTGTCCGGACAGCTAGGATGCTTAGAACTACATTTAAATATTGATGAGGAGACATAAAATAATGAAATACAAGAAAAGAAAATACAAGAAAAAAAAAGGAAAAATAATAGCAATGAATTGTAATCAAGTTAAACGAGCCGAGAACCCTAGCAATGGGTGACCGCACCGGGAAGTCGCGGCGTGGACCGTTGACTAGCCCTGCACTGCAGGAAACCCTAAAAAATATTTTTAAGACTTAAATAAATGTCTATTGAAGTATAAATACCATTAAAAATATCAAAGAAAAATTAATTAATTAGTATAAAGAAAAAGTGAGAAATCGAGAAAATGACAAAACCCGGTGTTCCCGAAAAATTGGGAATGCAACTCGAACAGGGGCATTGTGGTCATTTGACACCCCGAGTTGTCTTTTGACCTAAATGTTCATTAAAAATATATGATATTACACTTGGAAAATGTCATGAAAAATTAAATTGGTGGTACCTAATGTAAATAGCTAAAGTTAGGAGCTTAATATGGGAATAAGGAAAGTTATGATTAAATAAACATTAAATCTAACTTAGTACTCCACTCACTCATAAAAGTGGACCACTTAATCTTCATCTTGGGCAGAATATTCATCATCTTCTTCAACCTTAGAACTAGCCGAAAGTGGCATTGCCGTCCACTTGAAAGCTCCATGTAAGCTTGATATAAGCTTCTTTCTTTACACTTCCCTTCATTAAAAGTTGTCCATACACCTTGGGCAGTAGATAGGAAACAAGAAGACCAAGTTTTGGAGAGGTTTTGAAGAGTTTCCAAAGTGGTAAGTAGGTATTTTTGATGCTTGCTTCATTAAAGTTTGTGTGGATGTTATGGGCACTTGAATTGTGGAGAGATTTTTGGAGTTTGATGTTTAAAGGGAGATGTGTATTTTTGGCAGCCATGGAAACTTCTTAAGGGCAGTTTATTCTTGCTTGTAAATGGTAGATTAAAGTGTTAATGAAGTGTTTATGTGTGTAGGAATAAGTTAGGTGATGTATATTAGATGTATGTGAATGTATACTTGATTTTGGAAGCTTGGAAATTTATTCAATGAGAGGTATGAATCGGCAGCTTGAAGTGTGTGTTAGTAGTATGCCCTAGACCATATCATTTAGTATGTATCTTGTACATATTTTTAATAATAAAAGGCATTTCCACTTTTTCGTTTACATAATATATTTATGTGTAATAGAAAAGGTCCACTGATATTTTGTTAGAAATATTATTCTCAAGTTGTTAAGAATATGAGTGACAAAATTTCTAGTACAAAGTATCATAAATAGGTTCACAATCGAGGATACTTCATAATAAGGACATGACTTATCCAGAAAGATTGTATTCATATTTGTTCCCAAGTTATTTATATGAGATATAAATAATATGGAATGTGAGTCTCATGCCATATAACAAATATGATAGGCACTTATAAATGATAAGTAGGCCGAACCAGTGACACTTATGACAAGCACATGGAGTTTACTCTTGTCAATGTTTTGTCATAAATCATATCAGTGCATATAATCTTTAAACCTGAGATAGCACAGTTATCTTGTATATAGGTAGTTTGAGTTTGATACTGCTTTCATACTTGTACTATGTATGGGTATATGGGCATGTGTTGGCTCCTGCTAGTTATATATGGAGGTAGGTGTTGATCAAGATGGAATCTGTTCCTCTAAGTAAATAGAGATAAAATCCTATGTTCATTTAATTGTTCTTGATGTTTCAAGTTCTGGCCAGACAGATAGATTTATTGAGAAAGAGTTTCGATGAGAAAAATCTTTTAATCAAGAACTGGAATTAAAAGAGAACATAATATTCATAGCAAATGGAGTTTGACATAAACCATGACTCGGCTTGAGTTGGGATTTTGTAACAGAGAGATTCTAGTGCATGGTAACATATGATTATAGGTTCATTTAAGGTAAACCTTATTACTAATTGGGTGGCCATGGCATGCTATGCTAGGTGTTAACCATGGACTATGAGGTTCATAAAATGATTTAGAGAAATCATTTATGGTAAGAAAGAGTTCTGATGATATTAAGAGTTGATATCATGTCTCATTGCCAATTAGTGATGAGCCTAGTAAGTCACACACATACACAAGTTATCACCTATTTAAATATGATTTAATTAATTAATTAAAGAGTTTAATTGATTAATTAAATAGATTTGGTTTGCAATTAAATTGCAAAGTCCCTAGCATGACTTGAAATCAAATCTAGATTATTGGATGTGTAGTATAAATTAAATTTATATTTAAAGTGTTTAAATATGAATTTAATTGATGAGAAATTAATTAATAGAGATTAATTAATTAATTTATATTTGATATAAATTAATTAGAAGAATAAAATAATTATTTTAGGTTAAGAACTCAAAATTAAGACACAGGGGCATTTTGGTCATTTCACAGTGTGACACGTGGCACCATGAGATGGTGACACATGGGATTACACATAAGCTTGCCAAATATTTTTTAATCATGTAAGATAATTAAAATCAAGATTAAATATAGGTTTGACACTTGGCACAATGTGATTGGGTCACTTAAACCTAGAGCTAATCAAAAGGTGACATGTGGCTAGGGTTTAATGTGTTAACCTAGCTATTTAAGTGTGGTTATGAAAAGAAAAAATAACTAGCAGCCTCTCCTCTCAATTGTCACGCCACTTTGAGCTTCTCCAGCTATTTCTCTTCATCTATCATCAATTCAAAGAGATTAGCCATCAATCTCTTGAATTAAGAACACTAGAAATTGTTTCTAGTGACCTGTTTACATCTTTAATCTCTTAAAAGGCAGAACTTGATTTTCTAATTAATAGAAAAAGCTTTAGAAGCTATTCAAGGGCTGCCATAGGTGTTCTTGGTGTGGACAAGCTAGAGGGACAACATCTGGTGTCCTGAAGACGAATCTCAAAGGCGCAGACACGCTGCAGCACATCAAGAGGTTAGTGTAATCGTTCTTGATTTAATCTAGGGTTCTAAAATTAATCTGATTAATTTTAAAATCTTAAATGGCAAATACAGATCCAAAAACATATTAAAAGAGTATTAATATGTTGTTTATCATTGAAATCAAATAGATAAAAATAAATCTTGCATGGTGCATGTGACCCTAGGTGAAAATTTTTGAATTCAATGGTATAATCTTGTGTTTTTCACACTTCCGTTCCTTCAATTGGTATCAGAGCCACTATATTTGCCATTTAGATTGTTGATTATATAATTTAATTGTGTGTTTGATCATGAGATCAAGAGATTCATTGCTGGTTGGATCAAGAGGTGTGGCGGCACACATGGTGAAGCCACCATTGGTGGCGGCAACAATGGTTCCATGGGTGGTTCAAGGTATGGCTTTTAATTCTGCAATTGTTGTATGATCTAAGGCCTATTCTTTGACTAATTAAAGTGTTTAATTAGTTGTTTTAATCACACAATTAAATTATGATTCAAATCTGAATTTTAAAAGTTGTTTGAATGTGATTCAAATCTGAATTTTTAAAGTTGTTTGAATCATATTTAAATCTGATTTTTTAAAATTGATTCAATAAAATTCAGATCTGATTTTTTAAAAAATATTTGAATGTGATTCAAATCTGATTTTTTAAAAAATGTTTGAATGTGATTCAAATCTGAATTTTTGAAGTTGTTTGAATGAGATTCAAATCTGAATTTTTAAATTTATTTGAATCATATTCAAATCTGGATTTTTAAGTTGAATATGAGATATTCAATTTAATATAAGTATGTATGTTTTATTAATTGTTAAATAGTGATATGCATGATGGATGATCATGGACTATAAAAGACCAATGTGATTGGATTTATTTCTTTTATGTTTCTTTGGGATTGTAAATTAATTAATTTATTTTAATTTATTTTGGGCATGTATTATTAAGTTTATAATATTTTTGGGTTGTAATTTCATTTATTTAAGTTCTTGTAAATTCGCCTTGGTATGCCAAGGATTACTATGTAATATTGGATTGCAAGAAGTTCAAGGAGGTCAAGAGCATTGGTGGGACCAGTGGGAGGAATTCAATATCAAGTGTTGATTATGTACTCCTTCAGCAACTCTTGTAAAATGAATGAATGAAATGCACCTAGGAATGACCTGATTCAAATCTTGGTGGCTCAATTGAATCCCTTAGAAAGTCCATGATCATACCATATTTATCGCTTATCCATGAATGCATGAGATGTATGGGAATGTATGCAATTATATGATATATGCATGCTAAATGGATAATGTGCAAAGTGAGACCTTAATTGTAATTAGGATGGCTATAAAATCTTCCAAACAAATGATTAAGTTGGAAATGCTATAATTAAAGTAATTATAACATAAGCCCTCCATTGGGGCAATTATTTTAAGAAATTTTAAATAGTTGCATGAGATGCAATTAATTTAAGAGATTTTCTTAAGAATAATTGTTAAGCATGAGATGTTGTAAATATGTAAATGGTTTGGTGGCCAATATTGGATGTACCTGAGGACATTAAAATTATTTGCATAATTACTGGCTCAATGGGATCAACTTAACTAATGCAAGATAAGTCAATAATGGATGTACCTGAGATTTTGAGCATTAGGGGCTAGGTAAAGGATTGTACCTCACATGAGATGTGATGGGCAAGGAGTTGCTCACTTATAGTTTATTGTAATTCCAATAATGGATGTACCTGAGGATGATCAATAGAATTATAAGAATTCAATCACCCACTAGAAATCCATCCAACTAGGATTTCCGTTTTCTACTTTAGAAGTGTAGGATTCGCTAAGTTAGTGGGAGGACCAATTTGATTAAAAGACCATAATCATATTTGGTTAATTACATCATACATTTACTAATTAATCTGGTTATTTCTGCAATTAATTTTCTGATAATAATGAGCACAGAACAACCACCACCATCCAATATCCTTGCAAGCATACTTGATCGTAATAGGTTGACAGGACCTAATCTCTCTGATTGGCTAAGAAATTTGAAACTTGTCTTGAACCTCGAACATATGGGATATGTTCTAGATTCAAATGTTCCTGGTCCCTTACCTCCAGAGGCCACACAAGAGGAACATGAAACTTTGGACAAGTGGAAGGAGCATGATATGAGAGCTAAGTGTTACATGCTTGCTTCCATGAGTAATGAGTTACAGAAGCAACATGAGAACATGCAGAGTGCTAGTGAGATCCTCCTTCACCTACAAGAGTTGTATGGTGAGCACAGCAGGAATGCTAGGTATGAGATATCTAGACAGCTATTCTCAGATGAGGATGTCCGAGGGATGTAATGTTGGGGATCATGTCCACAAGATGATTCGGATGATTGAGCAGTTGGAACATCTTGACTTTAACATGGATTTCCAACTACAAACGGATTTGATCCTTCAGTCCCTTCCTTAGTCTTTTGGGAATTTTGTGACAAATTTCCATATGACTTAACAGGAATGCACCTTAGCTGGTTTACTCAACATGCTGGTTATTGCCCAAAAGAATATGCCAGGCAATAAAGGAAAAGAGGTAGCTTTGGTTGTATCTTCTTCTGCTGGAAAGTCCAACAAGAAGAAGGGCAATAAGAAAAAGAAACCTCAGATTCCTGGTCCTTCTAAGAAAATAGCTAAACAGAAAAGGAAGACTAAAGCTGATGAAGGCAAAGGAAAGTGTCTCCACTGCCAACAGGAATGTGACACCCCTTACCCGACTACAGTGTAGCCGAGCAAGTTATGCCACTCAGTGTGCCGGAGCACTCTATTTTATCTGATTTCATTACAGTCCTTGATTTATTTATTCAAAAACTTTATTGAAGATTTAGGCTATTTTTACTTTTATCAAAATCTAACTAAATTGGAAATTTCAAAAATTTTAACGATAATCCGACAAAGTGTCGGCTGTAATTTGGACTAACAGTTCTTCTGAACCTACCAAAGACAATTTCAATATTCACAAGTATAATCTCATTATAACTCAAATTCAATTCACATACTAAAATACTTACTTTGAATAGCTTCCATAATTCATAGGTTAATTACATGAGTTTATTTTGTACAAGATATACAAATAATTTACAATGTGCTAGGAATGAACAATATACATAACATGTATAAAATGAGCCCTATCTACATGCATTCTCGAGGAGGTGACAATCTTGAACTCTTCGACACTTCTACAGATCTGACTCCAAAAATCTCAATCGATACCATCTGGTTTTACTTTGATACTGCATGAGGAAGCAATTCCATCGCGCTAAGCATTTCTGCTTAGTGGTGCAATAATATAACCAGAAATAATATATACAAGTAAAGAAAGAAATAAATGATAATTCAGATACTCAAGAATCAATTTAATTTGGTATGGTATTTCTAGTATCAACGATCTTATATACTAGTTTGTTCCTCTTTGGAAGTGCTTAGTTTATAACTTTTCAGTAATACTAGCAGGTATATAATTTATTCTATCTGTATTGTATTTCAAGTCTGTACGGTTCTGCAATTTATATTTTTGTTATGTTTCTTTTGCTAATCTCTTTTGCTTATTCATTCAATACTTAATTTAATTGTACTGGATTTTCATTATACTTAACTTAACTTAGCTGCATGAATTGAATAATACTTTAATTGATCGCCCAAGTAACCTATACTAGACGATCGGATCGGATAACGGGTCGTTGGCACCGACACCGCGGTGCCTCGCCGTCATACCATGGGACGCAGAGCGTCAACCATGTATGCAATCGATGGCTAAAAAGCCATGATATCACATAATCGGGCATATAAGACATGCATACATGCATAAAAGCCATGAATACGGTCATAAAGCCATGAATACAGGCATAAAGCCTTTCGCAGTACTGCTAAAACAATACCCTATTGGCATGCCAAACTATCCAAACCAATCTTGTTAGGTATACTAGGGCATTTGATACTTTAAAATATTAATATATTGTGCTTTATGACTTCATTATTTCATGATAAATTTCAATCATAATTCATACATTCATTTGATCATTTATATGATCACAATTCACATCAATTATCCTTTTATACCATTGTACTCAAAATACTTCTCCTCTTTACAATAATGAGAACTAATGTCTCATTCATACATTTATATGGTTTATTTATCCATTCATTATGTTATTCATATTGATCTCAATTCTAAACAATGGTTCACATGTACCATTGTACTCAAAACATTTTTCCTTTCTCATTTATACATTCAAGAGTCTACTTATGTAATTACAAATTTTATATTTCAAGTTGAGTTACTAATATTTTATGAATTCCATTTGTGATGGGCATATATGCCCTAACTATCTATTCACATCAATTAGGTGACTTATTTTTCATGTTTCAAGTAATCCATGAATATTTCATGGATTTCAAATTTATGGCCTAAATTTCTTTTTAACAATTTTGACTAGGATGCATAGTCCATATTTGTCATACAATTCTAAGCATTTAAGCTTAGAATTGGTTCTAGGTCTTCATCTTAATTCACTAATCATTTTGATTACTATTCACCATACTAGTCAACCAAAATGTTGACCTTTTTATACTTAATGGATATATTAATTCTAATTACACCAAGATCCCACATTTTGCATTTAAAACTTGTTGGAATCAATTACCAAATCCATTTCCAAGCTTATTTCAAGTTTTCATGTCACTATTCACTTCATTAGTCAACTAAAATGTTGACTTTTGCATAGAAAATATGTACATTGACTTTGGCACTTCAAACATACTACATTTTTCATTTAAAACTTGTTGGTTTTGGTCACTTTCTCAAAGCTTAGGTCATTTTGGCAAAATTGCCAATTTTCGGTTTTGGTGCTCCGAAGTTGCACTGTTTCATTGGTCGATTTACTGTTGGAATTTGACAAAACTTCCTTCATAGAAAATGTTCCTTATTTTGTCTAGTTGAATTTCTTTTTTTGAATCACTCCATTTGGAGTTTTGTAGCTCGAGTTATGGCCAAAATAAAAATTTACTGTTCACTTGCACTGTTCATGCTGAGATTTTGGGTCTGGCAGATTTTTTGTCCAACTTTGGTCAGTAATTTGATCAAGTTAAGTTCATAATTTGGTCTAACTTTCTTCTTATGAAATGTTCTACCATACCTTAGGTTTCCATCGGTTCAAGAATCGCCTAAATCCGAGTTTTCTAGAGAGAGTTATAGTCCTCCAAACATTGCTGCTCAAATGAAAATCTGCAGAGTTGCAGGTTTGAACAGTAACTGTGACTGCCATTTGAGTTAGGTTCTGGTCATAATTTGGGGTAGGTTTCTTCATGAAAGTTGTTTGTCTATGTCTTAAATTGTTTTTGTAAAAATTTCAGGTCAATTGACCAAATCTACAGTGAGTTATGGCCAAATGAACAGTTACTATTCACTGTTCATTTGGTCATTTCTGCAGGTGCTGTTGGAGGGGGTCCGGATTGGGGCCAACTTTTGGTCCACGTGCTTTGGTCTTTTGGGCATGGTTTCTTCAGCAAAAATGTGCCATTATAAGTCTAGTTTCATGTCCAATTGGCCAAACACCAATTGGACCAACACAGCCCAAGTTATGGCTGTGTAATTGGACTGAATTTTCAATCCCTCTGCTGCTGTCCTAGGGCAGCCTACATCTTCACTTTGCAATCCTATTTTTCAGTCCAATTCATGGTCAACATACCTAAAATGGTCACTAATTGACCACTAAAATGTCCATTACTCAATTCAAATGCCAAGTCCAATTTTCACCCTTAAAACCCTAATTTCTCATTGCAATTCACCCATACACCTTAGTTACACACTTCCATTCATTATATATGTGTTTATACACTTTAAACATAAACTCTAATTCATTCTAAGTCCATCATCAACTCTCAATCCTATTCCTTCCTTAGGGCAGCTGAAATCCATGGTATGTATACACATGAATTTAGTCCATTTAACTTACAATTTCATACTAAATTCAAGTCCTTAACATGGAAATAAAGGAATATTAGCATAAGTAAGCACTAACCTTGAATAGGGTAGAATTTCCCAACTCAAAACTTCACTTTCTTTCCTCTTCTTGGCTGCCAAACACTCTCCCAAGATGAGTGGACAAATTTTAATGAAAAGAAGAAGAGATTTTATGGTGGGAAGTGAAGGGAATCAAGCTTGAAACAAGAGCTTCAATGGAGGGAGAGGGGAAGATGGGTTTCACGTCTTGAGGAAGAAGAAGAAGAAAAAAGATGACCAGAATTTTTGGTCTTCTTTGACTCTTTTAACTGTTTTAATAAAGCTTATTAACTTGTGATTGGTTGGGAGTGAGTGAGTGACATCATGTGATGTCATTATTTGCATTATTTTGATTTTTCTTTGCTTTTCTTTTCTACCACATTTCAATTTAATTTTTAGTAATATTTATTCATATTTTAGTTCATAATAATTATTTACTCGACTGGACAAGTCGGCCAAAAATCACCTCTGAAGGCGAAATGACCAAAATGCCCTCCGTTTGGCTTAGCGGGTCAAAATTGTCTGTACCGATTGAAAAATTTTCCTAGGTATTTTCTTGGCATTCTAATGCCATGGAAACCTCAATAACCCTTTTTTGGAGTCCCAAAAATTATTTTATAATTTTTCCCCCGGGTCTAGGGCTCTTCGTTGCGAGAACCGCAACTTCCCTCTAGTTACCCATCGCTTGGGCACCGGCTCATTTGACTTGGTTGTATTTTATTTCTAAAATTTTTACTAAATTTTTCTTATTAATATTTGAGTTAATTATGGTCCCTCACTTTAGTTTAAATATTTTTTTCCAGAAGTTCTAGCTGTCCGGACCGACACCGGTCACCGGAACAGTAGAATGTACGGAGTTGTTATCGGGAGGGTGTTACAAGGAAAGTGTTTCCATTACCAATAGGAAAGTGTTTCCATTGCCAGTAAGAAAGTGTTTCCCCTGGCCAGAGTATAGCAATCTAAATGAATGCAATGCCATGGTGAAAACCAACTCAAGTTCAAAATATATTTGGCACTTAAGGTTATGTCATGTTGCAGAAGATAGGATTGCAAAACTGGAGAAAATGGGGATTTTATCCTCATTGGGCTCTGAGCCTACTCCAACTTGTGAATCTTGCCTTCAGGGCAAAATGACTAGATCATCCTTTGTTGGACAGGGGCTAAGAGCTGAAAATGTTTTGGAGCTAATACATATTGATGTATGTGGTCCATTTAAAAAAATGGCTAGAGGGGGCTTTCATTACTTTATTACCTTTACTGATGATAAATCAAGGTTTGGGTATTTGTATTTGATGAAATACAAACATGAATCTTTTGAAAAGTTCAAAGAATTTAAATCTGAAGTAGAAAATAAAACAGGAAAGAGTATTAAAGCTCTTCGATCAGATCGTGGAGGTGAATATTTGAGTACTGAATTTGATGAATACTTGAGAGAGCATGGCATTGTTTCTCAGCTGACTCCTCCAGGAACGCCACAGCTGAATGGTGTATCTGAAAGGAGAAATTGTACCTTATTGGATATGGTACGTAGTATGATGAGCTATACTGATATGCCAATCTCCTTTTGGGGATTTGCATTAGAATCAGCTTTATATATTCTGAATAGGATTCCATCAAAATCAGTTTCTTCCACACCTTATGAGATATGGCATGGAAGAAAACCAAGTCTTAAGCATGTTAAGATTTGGGGTTGTCCAGCTTATATCAAAAAGCTGAACACTGATAAATTGGAGACCAGATCAGAAAGAGGTCGATTTGTTGGATATCCAAAAGATAGTTTTGGATATTATTTTTATTTGCCTACATCACAAAAGGTTGTGATAAGTAGAGATGCCACATTTCTTGAACAACAGTTTGTTCAAGAAGGAGGCAAAGGAAGGCAAATAGAGTTAGAATTGGAGAATTCTGACCAACCAACATCGATGGATATAGATCCATCTAGTCAACCTATACCCATTAATGAAACATCTACACTGTTCTCGTAGAACAACTGTGATATCTCACCCACGGTGAGATATGGTTTTCTTCATGAAGAAGAACAAGAGTTATCTACTCATGAAGAAGTAGATCATGGAGATGATCCACTTACCTATGAAGAAGCTATATCAGATATAGACTCTTCAAAATGGATTGATGCTATGAAATCCGAGATTGATTCCATGTATAAGAATCATGTTTGGGATCTTGTTGACTCACCTGAAGGTATTGTACCTATAGGGAACAAATGGGTTTTCAAGAAGAAAATTGGTTCTGATGGAAAGGTAGAGACCTATAAGGCAAGGCTAGTAGCGAAAGGCTTTCGCCAAAGGCAAGGAATAGACTATGAGGAGACTTTCTCGCCTGTTGCCATGCTTTAATCAATTAGGATTTTATTAGCAATAGCTGCATACTATGATTATGAGATTTGGCAGATGGATGTCAAAACAGCTTTTCTCAATGGATACATTGAAGAAAACATTTTCATGGAACAACCTAGGGGATTTGAATCCCAAGATGGTTCCAAGGTATGTAAGCTAAAGCGATCCATTTATGGGTTGAAACAAGCTTCGAGGAGTTGGAACATCCGTTTTGATGAAGCCATTAAATCCTTTGGTTTTATCAAAAATGAAGATGAGCCATGTGTATATAAGAAGGTTAGTGACAGTGCTATCACTTTCCTTGTCTTATATGTGGATGACATACTGTTGATGGGTAATGATACAGGTATGTTGACGACTATAAAGGTATGGTTGTCAAATACATTCTCCATGAAAGACTTAGGGGAGGCAACCTATATTCTTGGGATTCGCGTCTATAGAGATAGAGCGAAAAGAATAATTGGTTTATCCCAAAGTCTATACTTGGAAAAGGTGTTAAAGAGGTTTAACATGCTTGATTCCAAGAGAGGATTGCTACCAGTGAGACATGGTATCCACCTTTCTAAAGAGATGTCTCCAAAGACACCTGAAGAAAGAGATAAGATGGCTAGGATTCCATATGCTTCGTCTATTGGAAGTTTAATGTATGCAATGTTATGTACTAGGCCGGATATCGCATATGCTGTTAGTTTGACTAGCAGGTATCAATCCAATCCAAGTTTCAAACACTGGATAGCTGTCAAGAATATCCTTAAGTACTTAAGAAGAACTAAGGATTTATTCTTGATTTATGGAGGTGGAGACTTGCAATTGGATGGTTATACTGATTTTGATTTCCAATCAGATATCGATGATAGAAAGTCTACCTCTGGATATGTGTTCATTTGCAATGGAGGTGCAGTCAGTTGGAAGAGTTCCAAACAGAGCACGACTGCAGATTTCACCATCGAGGTGAGTATATTCTCGCATCAGATGCTGCAAAAGAAGCTATTTGGATAAAGAAGTTCGTGACAGAACTTACAGTAGTTCCTTCCATTGAGTCAGCAGTTCCACTACACTGTGACAATAATGGAGCAGTCATACAGGCTAAGGAACTAAGGTCTCACCCAAAATCCAAACACATAGAAAGGCACTACCATATTATCAGGGATATAGTTGGGCAAGGCGATATAGCCATGCAGAAAATATAACATCAGCTAAAAACCAGCTGATCCATTCACTAAGCCTTTGTCACAAGCTTAGTTAGACTGACATCTTGAGAAGATGGGTCTAAGATATTGTAATGAATGGCTCTAGTGCTAGTGGGAGATTGTTAGTAGTATGCCCTAGAGCATATCATTTAGTATGTATCTTGTACATATTTTTAATAATAAAAGGCATTTCCACTTTTCCGTTTACATAATATATTTATGTGTAATAGAAAAGGTCCATTGATATTTTGTTAGAAATATTATTCTTAAGTTGTTAAGAATATGAGTGACAATATTTCTAGTACAAAGTATCATAAATAGGTTCACAATCGAGGATACTTCATAATAAGGACATGACTTATCCAGAAAGATTGCATTCATATTTGTTCCCAAGTTATTTATATGAGATATAAATAAGATGGAATGGTGAGTCTCATGCCATATAACAAATATGATAGGCACTTATAAATGATAAGTAGGCGAACAGTGACACTTATGACAAGCACATGGAGTTTACTCTTGTCAATGTTTTGTCATAAATCATATCAAGGCATATAATCTTTAGACACGAGATAGCACAGCTTATCTTGTATATAGGTAGTTTGAGTTTGATCGCTTTCATACTTGTACTATGTATGGGTATATGGGCATGTATTGGCTCCTGCTAGTTATATATGGAGGTAGGTGTTGATCAAGATGGAATCTGTTCCTCTAAGTAAATAGAGATAAAATCCTATGTTCATTTAATTGTTCTTGATGTTTCAAGTTCTGCCAGACAGATAGATTTATTCGTAAAAGAGTTTCGATGAGAAAATCTTTTAATCAAGAACTGGAATTAAAAGAGAACATAATATTCATAGCAAATGGAGTTTGACATAAACCATGACTCAAATTGAGTTGGGATTTTGTAACAGAGAGATTCTAGTGCATGGTAACATATGATTATAGGTTCATTTCAGGTAAACCTTATTACTAATTGGGTGGCCATGGCATGCTATGCTAGGTGTTAACCATGGTCTATGAGGTTCATAAAATGATTTAGAGAAATCATTTATGGTAAGAAAGAGTTCTGATGATATTAAGAGTTGATATCATGTCTCATTGCCAATTAGTGATGAGCCTAGTAAGTCACACACATACACAAGTTATCACCTATTTAAATATGATTTAATTAATTAATTAAAGAGTTTAATTGATTAATTAAATAGATTTGGTTTGCAATTAAATTGTAAAGTCCCTAGCATGACTTGAAATCAAATATAGATTATTGGATGTGTAGTATAAATTAAATTTATATTTAAAGTGTTTAAATATGAATTTAATTGATGAGAAATTAATTAATAGAGATTAATTAATTAATTTATATTTGATATAAATTAATTAGAAGAAGAAAATAATTATTTTGGGTTAAGAACTCAAAATTAAGACACAAGGGCATTTTGGTCATTTCACAATGTGACACGTGGCACCATGAGATGGTGACACGTGGGATTACACATAAGCTTGCCAAATATTTTTTAATCATGTAAGATGATTAAAATCAAGATTAAATATAGGTTTGACACTTGGCACAATGTGATTGGGTCACTTAAACCTAGAGCTAATCAAAAGGTGACATGTGGCTAGGGTTTAATGTGTTAACCTAGCTATTTAAGTGTGGTTATGAAAAGAAAAAATAACCAGCAGCCTCTCCTCTCAATTGTCACGCCACTTTGAGCTTCTCCAGCTATTTCTCTTCATCTCTCATCAATTCAAAGAGATTAGCCATTAATCTCTTGAATTAAGAACACTAGAAATTGTTTCTAGTGTCCTGTTTACATCTTTAATCTCTTAAAAGGCAGAACTTGATTTTCTAATTAATAGAAAAAGCTTTAGAAGCTATTCAAGGGCTGCTATAGGTGTTCTTGGTGTGGATAAGCTAGAGGGACAACATCTGGTGTCCTGAAGATGAATCTCAAAGGCGCAGACACGCTGCAGCACATCAAGAGGTTAGTGTAATCGTTCTTGATTTAATTTAGGGTTCTAAAATTAATCTGATTAATTTTAAAATCTTAAATGGCAAATATAGATCCAAAAACATATTAAAAGAGTTTTAATATGTTGTTTATCATTGAAATCAAATAGATAAAAATAAATCTTGCATGGTGCATGTGACCCTAGGTGAAAATTTTTGAATTCAATGGTATAATCTTGTGTTTTTCACGCTTCTGTTCCTTCAGTGTGGACCCTAAAAATGTTGTTTCATGGTTTGGTTTGAGAAATATTATTGTTGAATTATGGTATTTGTTATGGCAGCTTGTGTATGTGTATGAGGGTTTGAATGTGGACTTGTAAATGAGCCATATTATGTAGTTAAATTATGTGTAAATTGGACTTGGTAAATTCTGTACTATAAAGTGCATATTGAGTGTGGTTATAAGCTGCCAAAGTGACCAAAAATGTGTTGTGAAATGTGTTTAGGTTATGGCACAAAACAAAAATGGCATGAATGTGTAACTTGGTAATGTTAAATGTGTCCTTTGATTGAGTGATGGACAATGTGCAATAGGGCAGTTTGTAATTTGGCCTGGAACCTTAAGTGTGTAGCTCCAATTGGTATGAGACCAATTGGAGGTGAAACTAGGCACAAAACGTGCCAACTTTAACGAAGAAAGCTTACCAAAATTCTGCTTTGAAGGTAACTTGAAAAATGACCAAATCCGGATTAGTGCATTTAAGGCCTGAAAATTGACCATTTGGGCAGCAGTTAGTTTTTTGGCCATAACTCACTCAAAATAGGTCCAATTGACCTGAAATTTTTACCATGAAAAGTTGAGACATATATCTACAAGTATTATGAAGACACAAAAGCCCAGAAATGACCATAATCAAGTCAAATAGCTTACACAAGTTCGGGTCCAAAAGTTGGCCGAACCTAAAATGACCTAAAATGACCAAAAGTGACCAATTTTGATGCATTTTGACCAGCAATAGTAAAATGACCATAACTTGGTCTAGTAAACTCAGAATGACCTGAAATTTTGCCCCGCGTGCAATAAGACATAGATCTACAAGTTTATAGTTTTGACCGAAACCCGAAAACTAAGGGAACTAGGTCATCCGGCTAGGTTAAATTGGTATACCGAAATCCGGCAAATTGCAATAAAACGCAATATACATGGAAATGAATTTGGTAACATGTACCAATACTAAAAGGCTACAAATGTGATATATAGGCAACATTAAAACCTAATTCACCTAGACTGCATCGAGGGTCGACATCTTAGGTTGACTAAGGAATTAATAGAATTCAATGAATTATGTATTAAGCATTATCGTTAGAGACAGTTTAAATGACTACTGAAACACTTCAAATTGTGTTTCTCAGTTAGCAAAGACTTAGAGAAGGGGAAGGAAACACTGAGTCAGGGCCAAGAGATAGTTATCAGAGTTTTGTGCACAACAGTTATTTCTTTTGAATTTTTCAATTAAAATAAATTATGACTATTTGTGTATTATTGTTTTAAATTGTGGAAATGTGTTTGAATGGATACTTATTGCTTGAAAAGCATTGCAAATGGTTTGAAACTATGAAAAATTGTTTGAATGATATTGATGGATACTTATTGATTGAAAAGCATTGTAAATGGTTTGAAACCACAGCTATCATGTATATTGATTGAATTCCACACTAGCTTGTCTAGTGGGACGAATTGAATTCTCTCTCGGGCTAAAGTGTTGAGGTGTATGCCTGTTGAGGATGAATTGAATGAGTACTCATATTTTTGCTAGCTAGCTATGTTATTCCTCATTAGCCATCGGCTTTTGGGACGAATTGAATTCCTCATTAGCCATCAGCTTTTGGGACGAATTGAACTTTGGAACATGATTAAGCTGTGTGTGATTTATTGATATGTATTGTGAGATTGTGAAATGGAGTTTAAATTCTTATTGACATTCACTGTCTTTGAATTTAACCATGTTTTGATTTATTCAGATTCATCGTGATATTGTGAAATGGAGTTAAATTCTTATTGACATTCACTGTCTTTGAATTTAACTATGGTTTTAAGTATCCACTATTTATATGACTTATGATTTGTGATTTAAAGTTGTATTTGGTTAATGTTGTGCACCACTGAGACAATGTCTCAGCGATAGCTTTTTATTGCTGTCGCAGGTAGACAGATTGATAGGGCAGCAGACTAGGCAGCTAGGGCAACACTGAGAGATCATCGGGTATATTGAGTATACCGTATTTTGCATTTTGTATTGTAATGTATATTCACTGTATGTATATTATTAGTAGTATGCCCTATAGCGTATCATTTAGTATGTATCTTGTACATATTTTTATTAATAAAAGGCTTTTCCACTTTTCCGTTTACATAATATATTTATGTGTAATAGAAAAGGTCCATTGATATTTTGTTAGAAATTCTATTCTTAAATTGTTAAGGATATGAGTGACAGTATTTCTAGTACAAAGTATCATAAATAGGCTCACAATCGAGGATACTTCATAATAAGGACATGACTTATCCAGAAAGATTGTATTCATGTTTGTTCCCAAGTTATTTATATGAGATATAAATAAGATGGAATGGTGAGTCTCATGCCACATGACAAACATGATAGGCACTTACAAATGATAAGTAGGCCGAACCAGTAACACTTATGATAAGCACATGGAGTTTACTCTTGTCAATATTTTGTCATAAATCATATCAGTGCATATAATCTTTAGACCTGAGATTGTACAGTTATCTTGTATATAGGTAGTTTGAGTTTGATACTGCTTTCATACTTGTACTATGTATGGGGTATATGGGCATGTGTTGGCTCCTACTAGTTATATATAGAGGTAGGTGTTGATCATGATGGAATCTGTTCCTCTAAGTAAATAGAGATAAAATCTTATGTTCATTTAATTGTTCTTGATGTTTCAAGTTCCTGGCCAGGACAGATAGATTTAATCAAAAAAGAGTTTCTAATGAGAAAATCTTTTTAATCAAGAATTGGAATTAAAAGAGAACATAATATTCATAGCAAATGGAGTTCGACATAAACCATGGCTCCAGCTTGAGTTGGGATTTTATAACAGAGAGATTCTAGTGCATGGTAACATATGTTTATATGTTCATTTAAGGTAAACTTTATTACTAATTGGGTGGCCATAGCATGCTATGCTAGGTGTTAACCATGGTCTACGAGGTGCATAAAATGATTTAGAGAAATCATTTATTGTAAGAAAGAGTTCTGATGATATTAAGAGTTGATATCATATCTCATTGCCAATTAGTGATGAGCCTAGTAAGTCACACACATACAAAGTTATCACCTAATTAAAAATAATTTAATTAATTAATTAAAGAGTTTAATTAATTAACTAAATAGGTTTGGTTTGCAATTAGATTGCAAAGTCCATAGCATGACTTGAAACCAAATCTAGATTATTGGATGTATAGTATAAGTTAAATTTATATTTAAAGTGTTTAAATATGAATTTAATTAATGAGAAATTAATTAATGGAGATTAATTAATTAATTTATATTTGATATAAATTAATTAGAAGAAGAGAAATAATTATTTTGGGTTAAGAACTCAAAATTAAGAATAAGGGCATTTTGGTCATTTTACAGGGTGACACGTGGCACCATGAGATGGTGACATATGGGATTACACATAAGCTTGCCAAATGTTTTTTAATCATGTAAGATGATTAAAATTAAGATTAAATATAGGTTTGACACTTGGCACAATGTGATTGGGTCACTTAAACCTAGAGCCAATCAAAGGGTGACATGTGGCAAGGGTTTAATGTGTTAACCTAGCTATATAAGTGTTGTTATGAGAAAATAAAATACAAACAGCAGCCATACTCCTTTGTCACACCATTTTGAGGTTCTCCATCCCTTTTTCTTAATCTCATATCAATTCAAAGAGATTAGCCATCAATCTCTTGAATTTAAAATACTAGAAATCGTTTCTAGTGTCTTATTTACATCTTTAATATCTTAAAAGGCAGAACTTGATTTTCTAAAAAATAGAAAAAGCTTTACAAGGTGTTCAATGGCTGCCATAGGTGTTCTTGGTGTGGACAAGCTAGAGGGACAACATTTGGTGTCCTGAAGATGAATCTTTAAGGCGCAAATATGTTGTAGTACATCAAGAGATTAGTGTAATCATTCTTGATTTAATCTAGGGTTCTAAAATTAATATGATTAATTTTAAAATCTTAAAGAGCAAATACAGATCCAAAAACATATTAAAAGAGTTTTAATATATTGTTTATCATTGAAATCAAATAGATAAAAATAAATCTTGCATGATGCATGTGACCCTAGGTGAAAATTTTTAAATTCAATGGTATAAACTTGTTTTTGCCACACTTTCGCTCCTTCAATTGGTATCAGAACCACTATATTTGCCATTTAGATTGTTGATTATATGATTTAATTGTGTGTTTGATCATGAGATGATTTATCCGTTGCTAGTTGCAATGGATATGTGGCGGCATGCTTGAAAATACACCATCAATGGTGCGTATGGTTTGGCTTCCATAAGTGGTTCAAGGTTTGGCTTTTAATTCTGCAATTGTTGTATGATCTAAGGCCTATTCTTTGAATAATTAAAGTTTTTAATTAGTAGTTTTAATCACACAATTCAATTATGATTCAAATCAGAATTTTAAAAATTGTTTGAATGTGATTCAAATATGAATTTTAAAAGTTGTTTGAATGTGATTCAAATCTGAATTTTTAAAGTTGTTTGAATTATATTTAAATCTGATTTTTTAAAGTTGTTTGAATAATATTCAGATCTGAATTTTTAAAAATTGTTTGAATATAATTCAAATCTGATTTTTTAAAAATTATTTGAATATGATTTAAATCTGAATTTTTAAGGTTATTTGAATTTAATTTATTTTGGGCATGTATTATTAAGTTTGTAATATTTTTGGGTTGTAATTTCATTTATTTAAGTTCTTGTAAATTTGCCTTGGTATGCCAAGGATTACTATGTAATTGGATTGCAAGAAGTTCAAGGAGGTCAAGAGCATTGGTGGGACCAGGGGGAGGAATTCAAGATCAAGTGTTGATTATGTACTCCTTCAGCAACTCTTGTAAAATGAATGAATGAAATGCACCTAGGAATGTCCTGATTCAATTCTTGGTGGCTCAGAATTGAATCCCTTAGAAAGTCCATGATCATACCATATTTGCTGCTTATCCATGAATGCATGAGATGTATGGGAATGTATGCAATTATATGATATATGCATGCTAAATGGATAATGTGCAAAGTGAGAACCTAATAGTAATTAGGATGACCATAAAATCTTCCAAACAAATGATTAAGTTGGAAATGCTATAATTAAAGTAATTATAACATGGGCCCTCCATTGGGGCAATTATTTTAAGAAATTTTAAATAGTTGCATAAGATGCAATTAATTTAAGAGATTTTCTTAAGAATAATTGTTAAACATGAGATGTTGTAAATATGTTCATGGTTTGGTGGCCAATATTAGATGTACCTGAGGACATTAAAATTATTTGCATAATTACTGGCTCAATGGAATCAACTTAACTAATGCAAGATAAGGCAATAATGGATGTACCTGAGATTTTGAGCATTAAGGGCTAGGTAAAGGATTGAACCTCACATGAGATGTGATGGGCAAGGAGTTGCTCACTTATAGTTTATTGTAATTCCAATAATGGATGCACCTGAGGATGATCAATAGAATTATAAGAATTCAATCACCCACTAGAAATTCATCCAACTAGGATTTCCGTTTTCTACTTTGGAAGTGTAGGATTCGCTAAGTTAGTAGGAGGACCAATTTGATTAAAAGACCATAATCATTTTGGTTAATTGCTTGATACATTTACTAATTAATCTGGTTATTTTCTGCAGTTAATTTTCTGATAATAATGAGCACAGAACAACCACCACCATCCAATATCCTTGCAAGCATACTTGATCGCAATAGGTTGACAGGACCTAATCCATCTGATTGGCTAAGAAATTTGAAACTTGTCCTGAACCTTGAACATATAGGATATGTTCTAGATTCAAATGTTCCTGGTCCCTTACCTCCAGAGGCCACTCAAGAGGAATATGAAACTTTGGATAAATGGAAGGAGCATGATATGAGAGCTAAGTGTTACATGCTTGCTTCCATGAGTACTGAGTTACAGAAGCAGCATAAGAACATGTAGAGTGCGAGTGAAATCCTCCTTCACCTATAAGAGTTGTATGGTGAGCACAGTAGGAATGCTAGGAATGAGATATCTAGGCAGCTGTTCTGCATGAGGATGCCTGAGGGACAGAATGTTAGGGATCATGTCCACAAGATGATTTGGCTGATTGAGTAGTTGGAACATCTTGACTTCAATATGGATTTCTAACTATAGATGGATTTGATCCTCCAGTCCCTTCCTGAGCCTTTTGGGAATTTTGTGACAAATTTCCATATAACTAAACAGGAATGCACCTTAGCTAGTTTACTTAACATGCTGGTTATTGCCCAAAAGAATATGCCAGGCAATAAAGGAAAAGAGGTAGCTTTGATTGCATCTTCTTCTGCTGGAAAGTCCAACAAGAAGAAGGGCAATAAGAAAAAGAAACCTCAGATTCCTGGTCCTTCCAAGAAAAATAGCTAAACAAAAAGGGAAGACGAAAGCTGATGGAGGCAAAGGAAAGTTTTTTCACTCCCAGAAGGATGGGTACTGGAAAAGGAACTGCCCAGAGTATAGTGATCTAAATGAATGCAATGCCATGGTGAAAACCAACTCAAGTTCAAAATATATTTGGCACTTAAGGTTATGTCATGTTGCAGAAGATAGGATTGCAAAATTGGAGAAAATGGGGATTCTATCCTCATTGGGCTCTGAGCCTACTCCAACTTGTGAATCTTGCCTTCAGGGCAATGACTAGATCACCCTTTGTTGGACAAGGGCTAAGGGCTGAAAATATTTTGGAGCTAATACATAGTGATGTATGTGGTCCATTTAAAGAAATGGCTAGAGGGGGCTTTCATTATTTTATTACCATTACTGATGATAAATCAAGGTTTAGGTATTTGTATTTGATGAAATACAAACATGAATCCTTTGAAAAGTTCAAAGAATTTAAATCTGAAGTAAAAAATCAAAAAGGAAAGAGTATTAAAGCTCTTCGATCAAATCGTGGAGGTGAATATTTGAGTACTGAATTTGATGAATACTTGAGAGAGCACGGCATTGTTTTCAAACTGACTCCTCCAGGAACACCACAGTTGAATGGTGTATTTGAAAGGAGAAATCGTACCCTATTGGATATGGTACGTAATATGATGAGCTATACTGATATGCCAATCTCCTTTTGGGGATTTGCATTAGAATCAACTTTGTATATTATGAATAGGATTCTACCAAAATCAGTTTCTTCCACACCTTATGAGATATGTCATGGAAGAAAATCAAGTCTTAAGCATGTTAAGATTTGGGGTTGTCCAGCTTATATCAAAAAGCTGAACACTGATAAATTGGAAACCAGATCAGAAAAAGGTCGATTTGTTGGATATTCAAAAGATAGTTTTGGATATTATTTTTATTTGCCTACTTCACAAAAGGTTATGATAAGTAGAGATGCAACATTTCTTGAACAACAGTTTGTTCAAGAAGGTGGCAAAGGAAGGCAAATAGAGTTGGAATTGGAGAATTCTGACCAACCAATAGATCAGATGGATATAGATCCATCTAGTCAACCTATACCCATTGATTAAACATCTACAACTGTTCCTCGTAGAACAACTAGGGTATCTCACCCACCAGTGAGATATGGTTTCCTTCATGAAGAAGAACAAGAGTTGTCTACTCATGAAGAAGTGGATCATCGAGATGATCCACTTACCTATGAAGAAGCTATATCAGATAAAGGTTCTTCAAAATGGATTGATGCTATGAAATCTGAAATTGATTCCATGTATAAGAATCAAGTTTGGGATCTTGTTGACCCACCTGAAGGTATTGTACCTATAGGGAACAAATGGGTTTTTAAGAAGAAAATTGGTTCTGATGGAAAGGTAGAGAACTATAAGGCAAGGCTAGTAGCGAAAGGGTTTCACCAAAGGCAAGGAGTCGACTATGAGGAGACTTTCTCGCCTATTGCCATACATAAATCAATTAGGATTTTATTAGCAATAGCTGCATACTATGATTATGAGATTTGGCAAATGGATGTCAAAACAGCTTTTCTCAATGGATACATTGAAGAAAACATTTTCACGGAACAACCTAGGGGTTTTGAATCCCAAGTTGGTTCTAAGGTATGCAAGCTAAAGCGATCCATTTATGGGTTGAAACAATCTTCGAGGAGTTGGAACATCCATTTTGATGAAGCCATTAAATCCTTTGGTTTTATCAAAAATGAGGATGAGCCATGTGTATATAAGAAGGTTAGTGATAGTGCTATCACTTTCCTTGTCTTATATGTGGATAACATACTGTTGATGGGTAATGACACAGGTATGTTGACAATTGTAAAGATATGGTTGTCAAATACATTCTCCATGAAAGACTTAGGGGAGACAACCTATATTTTTGGGATTCGCATTTATAGAGATAGTGCGAAAAGAATAATTGGTTTATCCCAAAGTCTATACTTGGAAAAGGTGTTAAAGAGGTTTAACATGCTTGATTTCAAGAGAGGATTGTTATCAGTGAGACATGGTATCCACCTTTCTAAAGAGATGTCTCCAAATACACCTAAAGAAAGAGATAAGATGGCCGGGATTCCATATGCTTTGGCTATTGGAAGCTTAATGTATGCAATATTGTGTACTAGGCCGGATATCGCATATGCTATTAGTTTGACTAGTAGGTATCAATCCAATCCAGGTTTGGAACACTGGATAGCTGTCAAGAATATCCTTAAGTGCTTGAGAAGAACTAAGGATTTACTCTTGATCTATGGAGGTGGAGACTTGCAATTGGATGGTTATACTAATTCTGATTTCCAATCAGATATCGATGATAGAAACTCTACATCTGGAGATGTGTTCATTTGTCATAAATCATATTAGTGCATATAATCTTTAGACTTGAGATAGCACAATTATCTTGTATATAGGTAGTTTGAGTTTGATACTGCTTTCATATTTATACTGTGTATGGGTATATGGGCATGTGTTGGCTCCTACTAGTTATATATGGAGGTAGGTGTTGATCAAGATGGAATCTGTTCCTCTAAGTAAATAGAGATAAAATCCTATGTTCATTTAATTATTCTTGATGTTTCAAGTTCCTGGCCAGGACAGATAGATTTAATTAGAAAAGAGTTTCTGATGAGAAAATCTTTTTAATCAAGAACTAGATTTAAAAGAGAACATAATATTCATAGCAAATAGAGTTTCACATAAACCATGGCTCCAGCTTGAGTTGCGATTTTGTAACAGAGAGATTCTAGTGCATGGTAACATATGATTATAGGTTCATTTAAGGTAAACCTTATTACTAATTGGGTGGCCATGGCATGCTATTCTAGGTGTTAACCATGGTTTATGAGGTGCATAAAATGATTTAGAGAAATCATTTGTTGTAGGAAAGAGTTCTGATGATATTAAGAGTTGATATCATATCTCTTTGCCAATTAGTGATGAGCCTAGTAAGTCACACACATATACAAGTTATCACCTAATTAAAAATAATTTAATTAATTAATTAAAGAGTTTAATTAATTAATTAAATAGGTTTGGTTTGCAATTAGATTGCAAAGTCCCTAGCATGACTTGAAAGCAAATCTAGATTATTGGATGTATAGTATAAGTTAAATTTATATTTAAAGTGTTTCAATATGAATTTAATTAATAAGAAATTAATTAATAGAGATTAATTAATTAATTTATATTTGATATAAATTAATTAGAAGAATAGAAATAATTATTTTGGGTGAAGAACTCAAAATTAAGACATAGGGGCATTTTAGTTATTTTACAGAGTGACACGTGGCACCATGAAATGGTGACACATGAGATTACACATAAGCTTGCCAAATGTTTTTTAATCATGTAAGATTATTAAAATTAAGATTAAATATAGGTTTGACACTTGGCACAATGTGATTGGGTCACTTAAACATAGAGCTAATCAAAGGGTGACATGTGGCAAGGGTTTAATGTGTTAACCTAGCTATATAAGTGTTGTTATGAGAAAATAAAATACAACCAGCAGCCATACTCCTTTGTCACGCCATTTTGAGGCTTTCCATCTCTTCTTCTTCATCTCTCATCAGTTCAAAGAGATTAGCCATCAATCTCTTGAATTAAAAATACTAGAAATCGTTTCTAGTGTCCTGTTTATATCTTTAATCTCTTAAAAGGCAGAACTTGATTTTCTAAATAATAAAAAAAGCTTTAGAAGCTGTTCAATGGCTGCCATAGGTGTTCTTGGTGTGGATAAGCTAGAGGGACAACATTTGGTGTCCTGAAGACGAATCTCAAAGGCGCAAATATGCTGCAGTGCATCAAGAGGTTAGTGTAATCATTCTTCATTTAATCTAGGGTTCTAAAACTAATCTGATTAATTTTAAAATCTTAAATAGCAAATATAGATCCAAAAACATATTGAAAGAGTTTTAATATGTTATTTATCATTGAAATCAAATAGATAAAAATAAATATTGCATGATGCTTGTAACCCTAAGTGAAAATTTTTGAATTCAATGGTATAAACTTGTGTTTTTCACGCTTCTGCTCCTTTATATATAGTGTTTTTAGTTTTGAGCAGTTGTAAATTAAAATTGTGCCTTGAAGTTATAAAATAAATTGTGAATTATTTTGGCTTATAAAATTTATACTATATTTCTTTTATCTCAGCCTTTGGAAATATTGAAAAATTATTGTGGATTTGAGTGGAGAAACATATTGTGTTGATTAAATGATGGAGTTTGAGATTGAGAAATATATTTGAAGTGCTTTTTACAGGTTTTCTGAAGAACTGTTTTATTCAAAATACAGATGGCACTCCGCTAAAATTTTTACAGAAATTCCTAATAATTCAATTCTGTTAGCTATTTCCCTTCAGTTCAAAAAAATTTTTAACACCTGTAAATAGTGCTCACCACTGTAAAAACAAGTAAGAAAAGTTTTAAAATCCCTTGTAGCATATTTAATGGGTTATCAGTAGACGAAGTTGGTAATTCATTAGGTATACTACGGGATCAAGTTATGCCTTACAGAGGGGTAGGGTGTGACATGTTTTAGTGGTATCAGAGCTAGTTTTTAAAATTCTGTTTTGACCTGTAATTTGAATATTCTTTCTTTATAGTACAACTGCTCAATGTCATTGTTTGATATATACAGTACATTACATTATAAATATGCACTAATGGAAGGAAATCTCATTGTGTTATTTGTTCAGGAGGTCTAAGATCCTCGCATTGAATATGGAAGAGGGTGATCGTTCAGTCGATCAATCAATAGAGGCTGAGGTGCAAGGGGATGCCCCAGCCCTACACAATGTTAGTGGATTAGCAGCACCAACCCCCTTCAGTACCGCAGTTTCCTTCTTAGTTCGCTCAGCTGATGGCTGCAATGTTTCAACAAATAGCTGGTAATGTGCCTACTCAAGTCCCAATACAGACACCAGTGGTACAACCACAGTCTTCTGCTAGGCAGTATGACAAATTAATGAAATATGGGGCTATAGAGTTTAAGGGGATAGTAGATCCTCTAGAGGCAGAATAGTGGTTAGAGAGAATGGATAGGGTATTTAAGAAGCTACATTGTACAGAGGAGCTCAGATTTGAATACTCAGTATCTCTGCTACAAGGGGATGCATATGACTGGTGGAAAACCATTCCCCACAGTCTGGTAGAACCTGCAGTGCTAACATGGAGTGATTTTCTACGGGAATTCAGACAAAAATATGTCATTGATGCTTATGTAGACCAGAAGCTACAAGAGTTCCTAAGTCTAAAACGGGGGAGTAGATCAGTGGCTGAATATGAAAGGGAATTTTCCCACCTAAGCCATTATGCAGTAAGTTTACTTTCTACTAGCAGGGAGAGATGCAAGAGGTTTGAAACCGGCTTGAAGCCTAGTATCAGATTACAAGTGGTCGGATTCAAACATAACAACTTCTTTCAACTTATTTCTCAAGCCCTAGAGTTAGAAAGAATTGAATCTGAAGCAGCCCCTGAGAAAAAGAAATCAGAGAAGTCAGAAAAAGAAGGAAAGTCAGTAGAACAGAGTTCCAGTGGTCCTACTGGAAAGAGGAAGAACCATGGGGGACACAGCAGAGGTGGTAAGAAGTCCGGTAGGGGAAGATATTTAGGACAGAAACCTCCTCTATCTGGCCAGCAGAGTACCAAAGGTTCCTACCCTCCCTGCCAATGTAAAACTTGTGGAAGAAATCATGGTGGGGCATGCTACAAGGCTATTGGAGCCTGTTATAACTGTGGAGGCACAGGACACTTTGCCAAGGACTGCACCAGTACTCGCAGAGTTGGACCACCTCCTACTACTACAGTAGGGTCAGTTCAGAGCCCTGCTACCAGAAGTTCACAACCACCCAGCAGAGGTAGAGGCAGGGGTAGAGGTAACCCACCAGGCAGCCAAGGCACAGTAAAACAATCAGAGCAAGACAGTGCTCCAGTCAGAGTCTACGCAATGAGATAGAGAGAAGAGGCTGAGACATCTAATGTTGTGGCTGGTACCTTCTCAACCTTTAATCAAGATGTGTTTGTGTTATTTGATCCGGGTTCTACCCATTCTTATGTGAGTGCTAGCATCATTGATTGCATTGCTATTCCATGTACAAAAATGGACTTTGAGGTGCTAGTAACAAGTCTATTAGGACAAGAGGTCAGGGTTAATAAAATATATAGGGATTGTCCTTTGGTGATCGAAGGACACACTTTTCTATCTGATCTCATTGAAATGCCCTTCAGAGATTATGATATCATCTTGGGCATGGATTGGTTAGCTAGACATCACGCCATGATTAACTATAGACTGAAGACAGTCACTTTTGGTCTTCCTCAGTACAGTGATGTGGTAATACATGGGGAGAGGCAGTTATTGCCATCAAACATCATTTCGGCTACACTAGCCAGAAAAATGATCAGAAAGGGGTGTGAAGCATACTTGGCACATGTGGTAGACACCCAAGTGGGGAGTCTAGCATTGACGGACATCCCTACAGTATATGACTTTCCAGATGTGTTTCCTAATGAATTGCCAGGATTACGTCCAGAAAGAGAGGTGCAGTTTGAAATTAATGTTCTGCCTGGTGTGGATCCAATCTCCATAACACCATACAGAATGGCACCAATAGAGTTAAAGGAGTTGAAGATGCAGTTGCAAGAACTACTTGAAAAGGGCTTTATCCACCCTAGTGTGTCACCTTGGGGAGTGCCAGTATTGTTTGTTAAGAAGAAGGATGGCACCCTTCGCTTATGTATTGACTACCAGCAATTGAATAAGGTGACAATAAAGAACAGATATCCATTGCCTCGCATTGATGATCTGTTTGATCAGTTGAAGGGTGCAGCTGTATTCTCCAAAATTGATTTGTGATCTGGCTATTATTAGTTGAAGGTGCAAGAGTAGAGTATTCCAAAAACTGCTTTCAGAACTCGGTATGGCCACTATGAGTTCCTAGTAATGCCATTCGGGTTAACTAATGCTCTAACTGCTTTTATGGATCTGATGAACACTATCTTCAGACCATACCTCGACTAATTTGTGGTGGTGTTTATTGATGACATTTTGATATATTCGAGGAATGCAGAGGAGCATGACAGACATCTATGGATTGTACTGCAGATCTTAAGGGAGAAACAACTATACGCCAAATTATCGAAATGTGAATTTTGGCTAAAAGAAATCTCCTTCTTAGGACATGTTGTGTCAGCTGAAGGGATCAAGGTAGATTCTAGCAAGGTAGAAGCTATCCTTAATTGGAAGCCACCTAGGAATATCACATAAATTCACAATTTTCTGGGTTTAACTGGATATTACTGCCGATTTGTGAAAGGGTTTTCTATGTTATCTTCTCCACTGACCAAGCTACTTCGGAAAGATGTAAAATTTCAGTGGACAGATAAATGTCAGCAGAGTTTTTATGAGTTGAAGAAGTGTTTGACTGAAGCTCCAGTCCTTACTTTACCTACTCCGGGTAAAGAATACACAGTTTATAGTGATGCTTCTCATAATGGGTTAGGCTATGTACTGATGCAAGATCGAAATGTCATTGCTTGTGCATCACGCCAGCTGAAACTGCATGAGAGGAACTACCCAACACATGATTGGGAGCTAGCAGCTATTGTTTTTGCTCTGAAGATCTAGAGACACTATTTGTATGGGGAGAAATGCTACATTTAGACAGATCACAAGAGCTTGAAGTACTTAGGTACCCAGAAGGAATTGAATTTGAGGCAGAGGAGATGGTTAGAACTCATTAAAGACTATGATTGCTTAATAGACTATTAGCCAGGGAAAGCAAATGTGGTGGCTGACGCCTTAAGTCGCAAGACTATGGCAAGTCTCAGAGTTTCTCCTTTGTCCATAGTACATGAATTGAAGGCACAGCATGCCGGTTTAGAGATTGATGATGAGGGACAGACAGTAATTGCATGGCATGTACAGCCAGTATTGATTGATCAGATCAGAATGGCTGCTCAGAGTGATGATAAATATCAGAAGCTACTGAAAGAAGTCTAGCAAGGCAAGAAACCTGAATTCTCTATGAGAGATGATGGTTTATTGCTACATCAGGGTAGAATGTGCATTCCTAGTGATGTGGAATTGAGACAGATCATTATGAAGGAAGCACATGAGTCTCCTTTTGCTATGCACCCTGGTGGAACTAAAATGTACAGAGGGCTGAAAGAGCATTACTGGTGGATGGGTATGAAGAGGGTTATAGCTGAATTTGTTTCCAAATGCCTAACTTGTCAGCAAGTAAAGGCAGAACATCAAGTTCCAGCTGGTTTGTTACATCCATTGCCAGTACCAGAGTGGAAATGGGAACGGATAACCATGGCTTTTGTTAGAGGACTTCCAAGGACACAGAATAGTCATGATGCAGTATGGGTTATAGTTGATAGACTAACCAAGTCTGCTCGCTTTTTACCAGTTCGGATGGACTATAGCCTGGAAAGATTGGCCATATTGTACATATATGAGATTGTAAAACTGCATGGAGTGCCAGTATCGATTGTATCTGATAGAGATCCTAGGTTCACTTCTAGATTCTAGGGTAGTCTTCAGAGAGTCCTAGGAACTAGATTAAACTTCAGCATAGCATTCCATCCACAGACAGATGGCCAGTCTGAAAGGGTAATTCAGATATTGGAGGATAAGCTACGGGCTTGTGTGATTGAGACTTGCCTTTGATTGAGTTTGAAGGTAGTTGGGATACACACTTGCCTTTGATCGAGTATGCTTATAACAACAGCTACCAATCAAGCATTGTGATGCCTCCATATGAAGCTTTGTATGGCAGAAACTGCAGAACTTCCCTATGTTGGGATGAAGTAGGTGAAAGAAAGATGATTGGGCCATAAATTGTTTAGCAGACAGAGGAAAAAATCAAATTGATCAGAGATAGACTTAAGGCTGCATCAGACAGTTAAAAGTCCTATGTTGATCTGAAGAGAAGAGACATTGAATATGCAGTGGGTGATAAGGTATTCCTCAAAGTTTCTCCTTGGAAGAGGATTATGAGATTTGGCAGAAAGGGGAAACTGAGTCCTTGTTTCATCGGACCATATGAGGTTCTGGAGAGAGTGGGTCCTTTGGCATATCGGTTGGCATTACCTCCGGAGCTAGAAAGGATACACAGTGTCTTCCATGTGTCCATGTTAAGGAGGTACATATTTGATCCATCTCATGTACTATCAGTTGAAGAGATTGAGGTAAATCCAGACCTCTCATATGAGGAATAACCCATAGAAATTCTAGCTTATGAGGTGAAGGAGCTGAGGAATAAACAGATACACCTGGTTAAAGTGTTGTGGAACCATCATTCAGGCCAGGAAGCTACTTGGGAACGTGAAGAGGATATGAGGAGACAGCACCCACACCTGTTTAGAGACTAATGCCAGGGAAATTTCGAGACGAAATTTATTTTACAGGGGGGAGAATTGTAACACCCCTACGTTCGGTAGTGTGTTCTACTATTCCGATGACTTGTGTTGTCCGGACAGCTAGGATGCCTATAACTACATTTAAATATTAATGAAGAGACATAAAATAATGAAATACAAGAAAAGAAAATACAAGAACAGCAAAGGAAAAATAATAGCAATGAAATGTAACCAAGTTAAACAAGACGAGAACCCTAGCGATGGGTGACCGCACCAGGAAGTCGCGGCGTGGACCGTTGACTAGCCCTGGACTGCAAGGAACCCTGGAAAATATTTTTAGGACTTAAATAAATGTCTATTGAAGTATAAATACCATTAGAAATATCAAAGAAAAATTAATTAATTAGTACAAAAAAAAAGTGAGAAATCGAGAAAATGACAAAACTTGGTGTTACCGAAAAATCGGGAATGCAACCCGAACAGGGGCATTGTGGTCATTGGACACCCCGAGTTGTCTTTTGACCTAAATCTTCATTAAAAATATATGATATTACACTTGGAAAATGTCATGAAAAATTAAATTGGTGGTACCTAATGTAAATAGCTAAAGTTAGGAGCTTAATGTGGGAATAAGGAAAGTTATGATTAAATAAACATAAATCTAACTTAGTGCTCCACTCACTCACCAAAGTGGACCACTTAATCTTCATCTTGGGCAGAATATTCATCATCTTCTTCAACCTTAGAACCAGCCGAAAGTGGTCTTGAGAGAACCTCCATTGCCGTCCACTTAAAAGCTCCATGCAAGCTTGATCTAAGCTTCTTTCTTTGCACTTCCCTTCATTAAAAGTTGTCCATCCACCTTGGCCAGTAGATAGGCAACAAGAATACCAAGTTTTGGAGAGGTTTTGAAGAGTTTCCAAAGTGGTAAGTAGGTATTTTTGATGCTTGCTTCATTAAAGTTTGTGTGGATGTTATGGGTACTTGAATTGTGGAGAGATTTTTGGAGTTTGATGTTTAAAGGGAGATGTGTATTTTTGGCAGCCATGGAAACTCCTTAAGGGCAGTTTATTCTTGCTTCTAAATGGTAGATTAAAGTGTTGATGAAGTGTTTATGTGTGTAGGAATAAGTTAGGTGATGTATATTAGATGTATGTGAATGTGTACTTGATTTTGGAAACTTGGAAATTTATTCAAGGAGAGGTATGAATCGGCAGCTTGAAGTGTGGACCCTAAAAATGTTGTTTCATGGTTTGGTTTGTGAAATATTATTATTGAATTATGGTATTTTTTATGCTAGCTTGTGTATGTGTATGAGGGTTTGAATGTGGACATGTAAATGAGCCATATTATGTAGTTAAATTGTGTGTAAATTGGACTTGGTAAATTCTGTACTATAAGGTGCATATTGAGTGTGGTTATAAGCTGCCAAAGTGACCAAAAATGTGTTGTGAAATGTGTTTAGGTTATGGCACAAAACAAAAATGGCATGAATGTGTAACTTGGTAATGTTA
The DNA here is from genome assembly GCF_030052815.1 of Hevea brasiliensis. Lineage (NCBI taxonomy): Eukaryota > Viridiplantae > Streptophyta > Magnoliopsida > Malpighiales > Euphorbiaceae > Hevea > Hevea brasiliensis. The sequence continues at coordinate 59,139,856 of NC_079499.1, read as the reverse complement.
AATGTGTCCTTTGATTGAGTGATGGACAATGTGCAATAGGGTAGTGTGTAATTTAGCCTAGAACCTTAAGTGTGTGGCTCCAATTGGTATGAGACCAATTGGAGGTGAAACTAGGCACAAAAAGTGCCAACTTTCATGAAGGAAGCTTACCAAAATTCTGCTTGGAAGGTAACTTGAAAAATGACCAAATTCGGATTAGTGCATTTAAGGCCTGAAAATTGACCATTTGGGCAGCAGTTGATGTTTTGGCCATAACTCACTCAAAACAGGTCCAATTGACTTGAAATTTTTACTATGAATAGTTAAGACATATATCTACAAGTCTTATGAAGACACAAAAGCTCAGAAATGACCATAAGCAAGTCAAATAGCTTACACAAATTTAGGTCCAAAAACTGGCCGAACCTAAAATGACCTAAAGTGACCAATTTTGATACATTTTGACCAGCAATAGTAAAATGACCATAACTTGGTCTAGTAAACTCAGAATGACCTGAAATTTTGCCCCGCATGCAATAAGACATAGATCTACAAGTTTGTAGTTTTGACCAAAACCCAAAAAGTGAGAGAACTAGGTCATCCGGCTAGGTCAAATTGGTATACCGAAATCTGATAAATTGCAATAAAACGCAATATATATGGAAATGAATTTGGTAACATGTACCAATACTAAAAGGCTACAAATGTGACGTATTGGCAATATTAAAACCTAATTCACCTAGACTGCATCGAGCGTCGACATCATAGGTTGACTAAGGAATTAATAGAATTCAATGAATTAATTATTAAGCATTATCGTTAGAGACAGTTTAAATGAGTACTGAAACACTTCAAATTGTGTTTCTCAGTTAAGAAATACTTAGAGAAGGGGAAGGAAACATTAAGTCAGGGCCAAGAGATAGTTATCAGAGGTTTGTGCACAACAGTTATTTCTTTTAAATTTTTCAATTGAAATAAATTAAGACTATTTATGTATTATTGTTTTAAATTGTGGAAATGTGTTTGAATGGATACTTATTGCATGAAAAGCATTGTTAATGGTTTGAAACTGTGAAAAATTGTTTGAATGATATTGATGGATACTTATTGATTGAAAAGCATTGTAAATGGTTTGAAACCACAGCTATCATGTATATTGATTGAATTCCTCACTAGCTTGTCCAGTGGGACGAATTGAATTCCCTCTCTGGCTGAAGTGTTGAGGTGTGTGCTTGTTGAGGATGAATTGAATGAGTACTTATATTTTTACTAGCTAGCTATGTTATTCCTCATTAGCCATCGGCTTTTGGGACGAGTTGAATTCCTCATTAGCCATCGGCTTTTGGGACGAATTGAACTTTGGAACATGATTAAGCTGTGTGTGATTTATTGATATGTATTGTGAGATTGTGAAATGGAGTTTAAATTCTTATTGACATTCACTGTCATTTGAATTTAACCATGTTTTGATTAATTGAGATTCATAGTGATATTGTGAAATGGAGTTTAAATTCTTATTGACATTCACTGTCTTTGAATTTAACTATGGTTTTAAGTATCCACTACTTATATGACTATCATTTGTGATTTAAAGTTGTATTTGGTTAATGTTGTGCACCACTGAGACAATGTCTCAGCGATAGCTTTTTATTGCTATCGCAGGTAGACAGACTGACAGGGCAGCAGACTAGGCTGCTAGGCCAACACTGAGAGATCATCGGGTATATTGAGTATACCGTATTTTGCATTTTGTATTGTAATGTATGTTCACTGTATGTATATAGTATTTTTGGTTTTGAACAGTTGTAAATTAAAATTATACATTGAAGTTGTAAAATAAATTGTGAATTATTTTGGCTTGTAAAATTTGTACTATATTTCTTTTATCTCAGCCTTTGGAAATATTGAAAAATTATTGTTGATTTGAGTGGAGAAACATGTTATGTTGATTAAATGATGGAGTTTGAGATTGAGAAATATATTTGAAGTGCTTTTTACAGGTTTTCTGAAGAACTATTTTTTTCAAAATACAGATGGCACTCCGCCAAAATTTTTATAAAAATTCCTAATAATTCAAATGTGTTAGCTATTTCCCTTCAATTCAAAAAAAAATTTAACACCTGTAAATAGTGCTCACCACTGTAAAAAGAAGTAAGAAAAGTTTTAAAATCCCTTGTAGTATATTTAATAGGTTATCAGTAGACAAAGTTGGTAATTCATTAGGTATACTACTGAAGGAACGGAAGCGTGAAAAACACAAGTTTATACCATTGAATTCAAAAATTTTCACCTAGGGTCACATGCATCATGCAAGATTTATTTTTATCTATTTGATTTCAATGATAAATAACATATTAAAACTCTTTTAATATGTTTTTGGATCTGTATTTGCCATTTAAGATTTTAAACCCTAGATTAAATCAAGAACGATTACACTAACCTCTTGATGCACTGCAGCGTGTCTGCGCCTTTAAGATTCATCTTCAGGACACCAGATGTTGTCCCTCTAGCTTGTCCACACCAAGAACAAATATGGCAGCCCTTGAACAGCTTCTAAAGCTTTTTCTATTAATTAGAAATTCAAGTTCTGCCTTTTAAGAGATTAGAGATGTAAACAGGATACTAGAAACAATTTCTAGTATTCTTAATTCAAGAGATTGATGACTAATCTCTTTGAATTGATGAGAGATGAAGAAGAATAGATGAAAAGCCTCAGAGTGGCGTGACAAAGGAGAGGAGTGGTTGCTGGTTGTTTTTCTTTTCATAACAACACTTAAATAGCTAGGTTAACACATTAAACCCTTGCCACATGTCACTCTTTGATTAGCTCTAGGTTTAAGTGACCCAATCACATTGTGCCAAGTGTCAAACCTATATTTAATCTTGATTTTAATCATCTTACATGATTAAAAAAACGTTTGGCAAGCTTATGTGTAATCCCATGTGTCACTATTTCATGGTGCCACGTGTCACACTGTGAAATGACCAAAATAGCCCTGTGTCTTAATTTTGAGTTCTTAACCCAAAATAATTATTTTTCTTCTTCTAATTTATATCAAATATAAATTAATTAATTAATTAATCTCTATTAATTAATTTCTCATTAATTAAATTCATATTTAAATACTTTAAATATAAATTTAACTTATACTGTACATCCAATAATCTAGATTTGGTTTCAAGTCATGCTAGGGACTTTGCAATTTAATTGCAAACCAAACCTATTTAATTAATCAATTAAACTCTTTAATTAATTAATTAAATTATATTTAAATAGGTGATAACTTGTGTATGTGTGTGACTTACTAGGCTCATCACTAATTGGCAATGAGACATGATACCAACTCTTAATATCATCAGAACTCTTTCTTACCATAAATGATTTCTCTAAATCATTTTATGAACCTCATAGACCATGGTTAACACCTAGCATAGCATGCCATGGCCACCCAATTAGTAATAAGGTTTACCTTAAATGAACCTATAATCATATGTTACCATGCACTAAAATATCTCATACAAAATCCCAACTCAAGCCGGAGTCATGATTTATGTCAAACTCCATTTGCTATGAATATTATGTTCTCTTTTAATTCCAAATTTCTTGATTAAAAAGATTTTCTCATCGTAAACTCTTTCTCGAATAAATTTATCTGTCTGCCAGAACTTGAAACATCAAGAACAATTAAATGAACATAGGATTTTATCTCTATTTACTTAGAGGAACAGATTCCATCTTGATCAACACCTACCTCCATATATAATTAGTAGGAGCCAACAGATGCCCATATACCCATACATAGTACAAGTATGAAAGCAGTATCAAACTCAAACTACCTATATACAAGATAACTGTGCTATCTCAGGTCTAAAGATTATATGCACTGATATGATTTATGACAAAACATTGACAAGAGTAAACTCCATGTGCTTATCATAAGTGTCACTGGTTCGGCCTACTTATCATTTATAAGTGCCTATCATATTTTTTATATGGCATGAGACTCACCATTCCATCTTATTTATATCTCATATAAATAACTTGGGAACAAACATGAATACAATCTTTCTTGATAAGTCATGTCCTTATTATGAAGTATCCTCGATTGTGAACCTATTTATGATACTTTGTGCTAGAAATATTGTCACTCATATTCTTAACAACTTAAGAATAATATTTCTAACAAAATATCAATGGACCTTTTCTATTACACATAAATATATTATGTAAATGGAGAAGTGGAAATGTCTTTTATTAATAAAAATATGTACAAGATACATACTAAATGATATGCTCTAGGGCATACTACTAACAACTACGGGATCATGTTATGCCTTACAGAGGGGTAGGGTGTGACAACCAACACAAGGAGATTTTCTCCTGTTAGTGCGTATTTATAATGTAATGTATTGTATGTATCAAACAATGACATTGAGCAATTGTACTATAAAGAAAGAATATTCAAATTACAGGTCAGAACAAATTTTAAAAACTTGCTCTGAAACCACTAAAACATGTCACACCCTACTCCTCTGTAAGATGTAACATGATCCCGTAATACACCTAATGAATTACCATACTTTGCCTACCGGTAACCCATTAAATATACTACAAGGGATTTTAAATCAATTTTCATGAAATTTAAATCATCGATTAAAATCTGGTGTTATAAAAAATTTTTAAAATTTTGGCAGAGTACCAGTTGTATTTTGAGAAAATAGTTCTTCAAAAACCTGTAAAAAGCACTTCAAATATATAATTCCTCAATCCCAAACTCCAATAATTTGTTCAACACAATAAATTTCTCAACATTATCAACTCAGTTCAACAATTAATTTTTTAGTGTTTCCAAAAAAAATTGAGATAAGATAAATTTATCACAATACTTTTACGGGCCAAAATAGTTTACAATTTTAGTTTACAACTGCTCAAGACCAAGTACGATATATATACATACAGTGCACATACATTACAATAAAACTACACAATATGGTATACTCGATATACGCGACAAAATCTCAAAAGGTGGTACAAACAGCCTACTCTGCTGCTCTGTCCGTCTGTCTACCTGGACAGCAATGAAAAAGCTATCGCTGAGTAAAATTTACTTAGTGGTGCACAATAACAATTTAAAATGTGGTATGTAAAGCTTTTATTGACAATTTACAATCTAAACAATTCATAATTTTTTGAAAGCTCATATAACACAAATTTGATCAAACAATTGAATAACACAGTGTTGCCAATCAGTAACACAACATAGGTCTTGACATAAACTTTTTCGAACATGCCGTGTGTACATCACGATAAGGCACACTCACCCCACTAATCGAAATCAATGAGGGAGGTAGCTAGCTAGATAATGAGTACTCATCCACACTCACCTCAGACTGGCAAGTCAAAGAGGGAGGAATATAATCACACTTGCCCCATAAATGGAGGAGGAACATAGTAATATTGTCATGCTAAGTGTGAATCAAAACAATTCCAAATCACAATATTTAAATATTTCATACAAATCACAAATCATATTTTATCTCAAAATTTCCATTTGCAAAGTAGGCAACACAATAATTTCCAAATAATATTCCCAAAGCTAAAACAATAAAAAAATTATTCATAACTCATTTCTCCAAATAAATTTTCTAATAAAAGCAGTGAATATAAGAAGTATTGTGCACAGACCTCTGATATATGTCTCTTGGCCCTGACTCAGTGTTCCTTATGCTTCTCAATATCCTTTTCAACTGAAACACACAATTTAAAGTGTTACAGTACTCAATGAATTTGTTTCTAACAATAAAATCCAATATTTAAATTTTCTTGGTACTATTCCCTTCAATTCATTTCATTAGTCAATCTATAATGTTGACCCTTGATGCAGTCTAAGTGAGTCAATTCTAATGTTACCAATATGTCACATTTTATAGCCCTTTAGTGTTGGTATATGTTACCAATTTCATTTCCAAGTGTATTGCATTTTATTGCATTTTATCGGATTTCGGTGTACTATTTTGACCTAGCTGGACTACCTAGTTCCCTCGGTTCTCGGGTTTTGGTCCAAACTACAAACTTGTAGGTCTATGTCTTATTGCACGCGGGGCAAAATTTCAGGTCATTCTGAGTTGTATAGACCAAGATATGGTCAATTTACCAATGCTGGATAGAATGCACTAAAATGGTAGGCTTAGGTCATTTTTATGTCACTTTTGGTTCGACCAGTTTTGGTACTTTGTGGAAGCTATTTAGCTTGGTTCTGGCCATTTCTGGGCTTTGGTGTCTTCATAAGAATTGTAGATCAATGTCTAAACTATTCATGGTAAAAATTTCAGATCATTTGGACCTGTTTTGAGTAAGTTATGATCAAAACACTAACTGCTACTCAAATGGTTAATTTTCAGGCTTTCAAGTCACTAATCCGGATTTGGTCATTTTTCAAGTCACCTTCTAGGCGAAATTTAGGCAAGCTTCCTTCATGAAAGTTGGCACATTTTATGCCTAGTTTAACCTCTAATTTGTCTCGTACCAATTGGAGTCACACACTTAAGGTTCTAAGCTAAAACATACACTGCCCTACTACACATTCTTCATCACTTACCAATTACACATTCTATACTTACCAAGCTAACTCTTTCATGCCAATTCTAGTTTGTACCATACCATTAACACACTTAACAACACATTTTGGTCATTTTGAAAATTTTATAACCATTCTCAACATACACATTATAGCCTAGAATTTTCTAAAGTCCATTTACACAATTTAACCACATGAACATACCCCATTTACATATCAAATTCCAATCTATTATACACATATACATGCTGCCACCATAAACAACAAAATTCAATAAACCAAACCATAAAACAACATATTTCCAACCACACTTTAAAAGTTTCTGATTTACACATCTCCTTCAAATAGCTTCCAAGCTTCCAAAACCAAGTGCACTATCACACATACACTTAGTATACATTATCTAAATTATTTCTATACACATAAACACCTATACCAACATCTTAAACAACCATTTACAAGTGAAAACAAACAACAAATAGTAAGTTTCCATGGCTTCCGAAATGGTGTACCACCATTACTCCATCAAACTTCAAAATTTCTTCCACAAAAACAACTCCCTACAACATCCACTCAAAGTTTAATGAAACAAGAATTGAAAATACACACTTACCACTTTTAAAGCTTGACCAAAACTTCACTAAACTTCTTAAAATTGCTATTTAACTCTTCCTTGTGATGTGGTGAGCAAAGTTAGTGAAGTAAGCTTTGGGTTTTAAGTTGAAAATGGTGGAGTTTGGGGAGGTTGCATGAAACGGCCATGGATGGAGAGCTTGAGAGAACCATTCGGCTATGTTGAAGATGATGGTTAGTGCTGCCCTCCATGTTCACTAACATTTAAATAATCCACTTAGTGCTCCACTTACCTTAATTAACATTTAAATAACCCTAAATTTCCTAATTTGCAATTAACACCCAAATTTCTCACTATTTATATTATGTGTCAAGTTTCTCATTTTCATGGCATTTTTAAAATTTAATACTACTTATTTTTAATGGACATTTAGGTCAAAAGACAACGATGTCAAATGACCACAATGCCCCTATTCGGGTTGCATTCCCTATTTTTCGGTAACACCGATTTTTATCGTTTTCTCAATTTCTCTTTTTCTTTGTACTAATTAATTAATTTTTCTTTGATATTTCTAAGGACATTTATACTTCAATAAGTCTTTAATTATGTCTCGAAACTAATTTTGAGGGTTCCCTACAGTTCTGGGGTTGGCTATTGCCTGCGCCATAACTTCCCCATGCAGTCACCCATCGCTGCGGTGCTGGCTCATTTAACTTAGTTTCATTTCATTGCTATTATTTTTTCTTCATTTTTCTTGTATTTTCTTTTCTTGTATTTCATTATTTTATGTCTCCTCACTAACATTTAAATGTAGTTCTAAGCATCCTAGCTGTCCGGACAGACATTGGTCACTAGAACAGTAGAACACACTACCGAACAAAGGGGTGTTACATGGCTGATGCCTTAAGTCACAAGACTATGGCAAGTCTACGGGTTACTCCTTTTTCTATGGTACATGAGTTGAGATCATTACATGCTAGCTTAGAGATTAATGATGAGGGGTAGATAGTTGTTGCATGGCATGTCCAGCTAGTGTTGATTGATTAGCTCAGAATGGCTGCTCAGAATGATGAAAAGTATCAGAAGCTATTGGAAGAAGTCAGACAGGGCAAGAAATCAAAATTTTCAATAAGAGATGACGGTCTACTGCTATACCAGGGCAGAATATGTGTTCCTAATGATGTTGATTTGAGAAAGATCATTTTGAAGGAAGCACATGAGTCTCCTTTTGCCATGCATCCTGGTGGCATAAAATGTATAGAGGGCTAAAGGAGCATTACTGGTGGATGGGTATGAAAAGAGATGTGGCAGAATTTATTTCCAAATGCCTAACTTGTCAGCGAGTGAAGGCAGAGCATCAAGTACCCGCTGGGTTGTTACATCCACTACCAGTACCAAAATGGAAATGGGAGAGAATAAAGATGGATTTTGTTATGGGACTTCTGAGGACACAGAAGAGTCATGATGCAGTTTGGGTCATTGTTGACAGACTGACCAAGTCTACTCATTTTCTGCCAGTCCTGATGGACTATAATTTAGAAAGATTGGCCAAGTTGTACATTGATGAGATAGTAAGACTGCATGGAGTGCTAGTATCCATTGTATCAGACAGAGATCCTAGGTTCACTTCTAGATTATGGGGTAGTCTTCAGAGAGCCCTAGGAACTATATTGAACTTCAATACAACATTCCACCCACAGACAGATGTCCAGTCTAAGAGGGTAATTCAGGTTTTGGAGGACATGCTACAGGCTTGTGTGATTGAATTTGAGGACAGTTGGGATACACACTTGCCTTTGATTGAGTTTACTTACAATAACAGCTACCAATCAAGCATTGGGATGCCTCCATATGAAGCTTTGTATGGTAGAAAGTACAGAACTCTCCTGTGCTAGGATAAAGTAGGTGAAAGAAAGATGATTGGGCCCGAAATTGTTCAGTAGATCGAGAAGAAGATCAGGATGATCAGAGATCGACTTAAGACTACATCAAACTGTCAGAAGTCCTATGTTGATTTAAAGAGAAGGGATATTGAGTATGCAGTAGGTGAGAAAGTATTCCTCAAGGTTTCCTCTTGGAAGAGAATTATGAGGTTCGGCAGGAAGGAGAAACTGAGTCCTCGTTTCATTGGGCCATATGAAGTTTTGAAAAGAGTGGGTCCTTTGGCACTACCTCCAGAGTTAGAGAAGATACATAATGTCTTCCATGTATCTATGTTGAGGAGGTATAAATCAGACCCATCTCATATACTACTGGCAGAAGAAATTAAAGTGAATCCAGACCTCACATATGAGGAAAAACCCATAGAGATTTTGGCTTATGAGGTGAAGCAGCTATGGAACAAGCAGATACCGTTAGTGAAAGTGCTGTGGAACCATCATTCGGGCTAAGAAGCTACTTGGGAACGAGAGGTGGATATGAGGAGACAGCACCCACAGCTGTTCAGAAATTGATACCAGGAAAAATTTAGAGACGAAATTTATTTTAAAGTGGGAGAATTGTAACACCCTCATTTGTAAAGCCTCGTATATTTCACTATTTCGGTGACCAGTGTTGGTCCGAACAATTAAGGGAATTAGAACCACACTTAAGACAACTAGATAAGCCCTGAACACAAATAATTAGTAATTATCAATTAGTTAAGTATAAATAAGAAAAACAGAACATAAAAAGTTAAATGAGCTGAGAGTCACAACGATGGGTGACCTTCTCGGGAAGAACTGCAAGGTCAATCTAAACTCAAATTTCGAACTGTAAAATATGACGTCGCGGTCCTTAGGACTATTGCAAATACATTGGAAAATAGAAAACCACGAAAAAGAATTGTTAAGCTAGTTAAATAATTAGGTCAGGGATCCAGAAGAAATATTGAATTATTTGCAAACCGGATCGAACCGGCGAGGGCTAATGTAGTCAATTGACCCCGAGAACTAACTCCTGACCTAACTGTCAAATAAAATCAGAGAAAAAAAAATTTTGAAATTGGGAATTAAATTAAAGAACTAATGGAAAAATACATAGAAAAAAAAAAGAAAAAGAAAAAGTAAAAAGTGATGACATCATACATGATGCAATAAATATTATAATTAAAATTTAATTAATTTAATTTATGGTCTTCCTAAAGGATAAATTCATAAAAGAAAAAGAAAAGAAAGAAAAAAAAAAGACTCATCTCCATCCCTTAGCCATGACCTCTCTCTCTCCTCCCTCTCCCTCACCAAACTCCATTGAAGCTCATTGTTTGAGCTTGAAAAACTTAGTTTTGCCCCATAATTTAAACCTTAAACCTAAAGAAACCTTGCTAACTCAAGAAGAAAAGAAAATTGAGGAAGAAAGAAAAAAAGAAAGGAAGAGGTTTGAAGGGAAAGAAATTTTTTGCACTAAGGTTAGTAAGCAAACTTCAACCTTTTAGTTTAATTAATGTATTTATAGCATAAAGAACTTATAAATATGGTTAAAATGAAATGAAAACATCCTTGGGGGACAAGAGTAAATTTCGGCCAGCTAGGGTTTGTGATGGAAATGCTTGTGTTTTGATTTAATTAATTATGTTAGAAAGCTTAATTGAGTGATGGAGTGATGTTGGTATGCTTTGAATTAGTTAAATGTAATAATTAGTGTAGTTAGGGTTTTGGCACCTAGGGTTTGGAAGACAAGAATTTGGAGAAGTGGTCAAATGGTGTGTTTGACCTTGTTTGAGGTGAGAAATGGTCATTTGTGACCAATTGGGGTATGTTGGAAGTGTTGGAATCAAATGGAGATTCGGATTGAATATGGCCATTATGCAGGCAGCAGGACCAAGGTCCCTTTCAGGGACCAAAACTAAAAATTTACCAACCTAATTGGTGTGAGACCAATTGGGAATGAAACTAGGCACATAATGGCACATTGTTCATTTAGGAATCATGCCCAGAAAGTGACTAAAACCTAGTGAACAAATTGACCAAATCTGGACTTAAGTATTCTGCCCTGTACAAAAATGTTTGTTCATTTGGCCATAACTTAGGCTAGGCAGGTCTAAATGATCTGAAATTGTACCAGTGGAAAGCTAAAATATAGACCTAAAACTTTTATGAAGAATATAGACCCAAATTATACCTTTAACTAAGTCATTTAGCCACCCAAAATTGGTAACCTAAAACTGCTAGAACCCTGAAATTTGCCTAGAAATCTGGGTAAGTCCAATCCGGCAACCATGATTCAAATGGCTATAACTTGAGTTACAAAACTCCAAATGGAGTGATTCGAAAAGGAGAATAAATTTAAGACAATAAAGAACAATTTCTATGAAGAAAACTTGGCCAAATTCTAACAGCAACATAACTAGTGGAGCAGTGCAACATAGGACACCAAAACTGAAAATTTACAAATTTGCCTAAAAGACTTAAAATTTGAGTAAACAACCAAAACCAACAAATTAGGTAACCACAATGTGGTATGTGGGTGAAATTAGAATTCCCATACCTATTAAGCATTAGAAAGTCAACAAATTGACTTGAATAGTGTAGTGAATAGAAAACCCGAAGCACAAATTTTAAAGAATGCCAAGTATAGCATATTAAAGCTAGGTAAAAGTAAATTTGAAATTATTTTTAGATTTATGATAAGTTATGATATTGAAACACTGTGAAATTGTGTGTTTTAGTAGAAAAGAATACCGGGAAAGAACCCGAGGGATCGAGTCAAGGCCAAGAGGCGACTCATATAAGGTTTTTGCACAACATAAAATTTTTATAAATTTTCTTCTGCACATTGTTTTGAATAAATTGAGATATGAAATTGTGACATAATTGAATTGAAAAGTTTATTATACTTTTAATTTAAATTGTTGAAAGATTTATTGTTTGTGTTTGAAATGACAATAAATATTTAGTAAATTGTTAAGATAATTTTGAAACCACAGTGTCATAACCACATATTTGAATACCTCACTAGCACGACTAGTGGGAAAAATCAGTTTCGAATTTTGATTCCTTCTCTGGCTGAAATGTTGAGGTGTGTGCCAGTAGAAGAAGAAAAAGAATGGGTTCCCATATATTTGAGCTAGCTAGCCTTGTGATGTGACTTCTCCTTAGCCTCTGGCTACTGAGATGATATTTGTTTCGAATGGCATGATATAACTGTGTGCTTTTATGAAATTTATTTTGAGACTTTTGAAATGAAATTGTTTGGATTAAAATTTTATAAATCATGTTTTGAATTTATATTTCTTGTTCAGTTTTATTTTTGAATAAATATAATTTAAATTCCACATAAAGATTATTTTAGTATGTTGTACACCACTAAGTCCTAGTACTCAGCGATGGCTGTTATTACTGTCGCAGATATGGAGACTAGAGAAGCAGCAGAGTGAGCTGCTGAGGATTGAAGAGCTACCTAGTCTGAAGTTTATTAGGTATATTTTATACCCTGATTGTAAAAATTATTTTGATGTATGTAATGTATATAAATGTAGGAAATGGTCATGAGCAGTTGTATAAATCTTGTATTAAATTTTAGTTTGGATTTTTCCTAATATAAATTTTTAGAATGATGTATTTAAATTATTTTATCTTTATTGAAATATGAATGGAAATATTTTACTTTAATTTGAATGAAATTAAATTATAGTATTTTGATGATGTTGAATTTTGGAAATTGAGAAATGATGTTGAAATTGGTTGGGATGGATGTTGAATTGATGAAATTGTTGAGATAAATCTTTGGAAGTGCTTTTTACAGGTATTTGAAGAACTGTTTTCTCAAAATACAGATGGCACTCTGCCGAATTTTTTATAAAATTTGCGAAAAAATAAAATGAGAAAAAAATCTTAACTAGTTTTCAAACTCTAATTAAATGTTTTGATACCTATTAGAAAATGCTCACCACTTATAAAAAGTAAGAAAATTGTTTTAAAATCCCTTGTAGGGTACTTAATGAGTTATCAGTAGGTGAAGTTCGGTAGTTCATTAAGTATTCTATGGGATCATGTTATGCCTTACAGGGTAAGGTGTAACATGACCCTACTTTTATAGTGATTAAATTAATTAAAATCCTTTAAGATTTTTGATCAATTTTGAAGTTCCACAAAGGTATTAGCCTATGTCTAGGTCAGAATTCTTAGGTTCAAGATCTTGATTTTCTAATATTAATCTTTACCTTTTAGTCCTCCAATTAACATCTACACTCATGGCTAAGTGGGTACCAGCATATAGCATGCATTAAGATCACAAGAAATTAAATCAAGGAATGAATCTCAAATCCAATAAATAAAAATTTGTGTTCATCCATAATAATAATTACAAGCGTTACTTTCCTAAATCCATAATAAGAAAACTACTCACTCATGGTGAGTTCAGCAAACATCATGTTAAAAGGTAAAAACAGTAAAAAGAAAATCATGTAGATGAAATAAAACAATAAAAATCTGTATAGGGAGATGAAACGAAGGAACCGAAGAGGAATTGTAGCTTTGATCTTGTGGAACTTTGGCTGGAAGACTCCCCTTGGTACTGATATTCTTCTCCTCAAGACGGCTGGAGAGAGTGCAAAATGCGAATTTCTCCAAAACTCCTAAAAGTGCTATTCGAGCCCCTACTTGGATGTTTTCTCTTTCTATTTATAATAGCCGTTCTAGGGTTAGGTCATTTTTTAGTCTCATAAGCCTTAGGAGTCCGATTTGAATCCGTAAACAAGAGCTGGAATTCGGGTTGAAAACAAGCTGCTGCAAGGTACACGGCCCGTGTGTCACTACATGAGTCCCGATGCATAGGGTCGTGTAACTTGCTGGAGTGGAACTGCGGAGTCTTGCATTGGCACAGAGAGTTATATAGGTCTGTGCCAACTACACGGGCCTGGTTACACGGGCCGTGTACTATTGTTCCCATAAGTTTCTTCAAGCTTGTCATCGGTAGAGACTTACACGGGTCCATGCAGATTACACGGTCTACTTACACGACCCGTGTACTTGTGTTTCTCCATTGATTCTCTTGGCTTTCTTCTGGTCGAGAGTTACACGGGTCTGGGGCATGGTTTACACAAACCGCGTACTTTGTATCAGCAACAATTCTCTATCTCTTAACCTCTTTAAGCTTCTTTTTGCACTCCTATACTGTGGGGCTTCACCTAAACACTTGAAATGATGCAGAAAACATGGAATTAAGGGCTTGACAATAAAAATTACAAAAACTAATGAAATCAACTACTATGCATGAAAATACTTGCCTAAATGCTATGAGATAGCATATAAATGTGCTTAAAAACATCTATACAATTCAAGTGTATCAAACCCTAGATTAAAAGAATAATATGTGCACTAACCTTTTAATGCATTGTAGATGTAATTAGTACCTTTGTGAAGCACCTAGGACCCCAAGAGTTGTTCCTCTAGCTTGTCTACACCAAGATTACCAATGGCAACCCCTAAACCAACTTCTCGAGCCTTGCCAACCAATTAGAAATTAGGGATTTGCTTTTAGAGAGGTTGAAGATGTGTATAGAACACTAAAAACAATTTCTAGCAATTTTAATTCAAAAAAATTTTGGGCAATTCTCTTTGAATTGATGAGAGAAGATTTAGAGAGGAGAGAGAGCTATAGGTGGCGGAACACTTGAGGGAATAAGAAGAGTGTATGAATTTTTGTTTTTTTTTTTCCCTTTTATAATTAGGTCATCATTTAAAACCCTTGCCACATGTCATCACCTGATTGCATTTTAATTTTAATTGACCTAATCACATTAAGCCAAGTGTCAAAGCTAGATTTAATCTTGACTTTGATCACCTTGCATGATAGGAAGACAAATAGCAAACTTCTATAGTGTCATGTGTCACCATCTCATGGTGCCACATGTCACCCTATGAAATGACCAAATTACCATTGGTAAAAGTGTTGTGGAACCCAAAATCATTATTAATTATAACTAATAATCTATTAATTTTATAATTAAATTAAAATCATTTAAAAAATTTATAATTAATCAATAATTAAAATTATTCATCATTTAAAAAAACTTTTATTATTCATATATTATATATATTTATTTAATAATTATTATTAATAATTAATTCATATTTATTTTAAATATATCATATTACTCTTATTCTCTCTCTTTACTCATAAATTATTTAATTAATAAAAATAACATAAGATATTTTTTTATAAATCTTACATAGGTAGATATAATCGGACCAAGAAACTACTTGTGAACGAGTGGAGGACATGATGAGACCACCCCCACAGCTGTTCAGAGAATGATACCAGGTAAAATTCGAGACGACATTTATCTTAAGGGGGAGAATTGTAACACCCTTGCATAGTTGGTAGATTTCATCGTTCCGTGACCGGTTTCCCTGACAATTAAGGGATGCCTAGAACCATACTTAAATGTTAATTAGGAGACATAGAATAATGAAATACAAATAAGGAAATGCAATTAGTTAAGCATAAATAAGAAAATGTAACATAAGAAGTTAAACGAGCCGAGAGTCACATAGATGGGTGACCTCCTGAACGATCACAAGTCATTTTAAACTCAAATTTCAGGAACCGTAAATGTGACGTTGCAGACAAAATTAGGACTTATGTACATAGTGGAAAAGTCATTAGAAATATCACGAAAAGAATTGTTAAATCAAATAATTAGATCGTGAGCCTAAGAAATGTGGAATTATTTGCAAACCAGGATGAACCCGAATAGGGGCATTGTGATCATTTGACACCTAGAGTTGACTTTTGGCCTCAATGTCCATTAAATAAAATCGAGAAAAGAAAATTTTGGAATCGAGAATTAAATTAAAGAACTAATAGAAAAATAGAAAAAAAGGAAAATCAAAACTGTGAAGTGAGTTTAGTGTGCTTAATCTTTCATTTTACCTTCACTCACCTTTTGTTTTTTTTTTGCTTTGTGAAAGTTGAATTAAAAAGAAAATGATGATGAGTGGTGTGAACCTAGTTTTTGGTTTTGAAAAAAAAAAATAGTTAGTTGTGACTTATTATATATATATATTGGATGGGCATTATTATTGATTAACAAATAGAAGTGGTAGTAGGTTAATGTCCAAGTATCATGTTAGTGTTTGAATTTGAATTTGAAATGAAATGGGAATTGATTTGGCAAAAACTACCCATTTTTGGCCTATATATATATGAATTGTGTGTGTTTGATGAAATGAAAAATAATGAAATATGATGGTGTTGAATTGGGCAGTTTGTATAATTGCCATGGAAGTGTATGTGTAAAATAAGTGTTGATGTACATCATGCATGACTTTAATGGTGAATTGTGTGCATTGAGCACTTGAGTGTTCTACCCAATATGCTTCTGGAATTGTGTTTAGTATTTGTAGATGTGCTATGAATAAATAATGAAGTCATGAGGAGGAGGAGGAATGTCAAGTTGGAAGTGTAATTGTCTTGCGCAGGTTGTGTATATTGGCAGCACCTAAATTAGGTCATAAGTGCAAAACTGTGAACCCAATTGGTATGAGGCCAATGGGGGGTGAAACTAGACACCAAATAGGCCAACTTTTATGTAGAAATGTTGCCAAAATTCTGCCTAGAAACTGACCTTAAAAATGACCAAATCAAGATTAGTGACTTGAAAGCCTGAAAATTGATCATTTGGGCAGCAGTTAGTGTTTTAGACATAACTCACTCAAAACAGGTCCAAATGACCTGAAATTTTTATCATGAATATTTTAGACATAGATATACAATTCTTATGAAGACACCAAAGCCCATAAATTGCCAGAACCAAGCCAAATAGCTTGCACAAGTGCAGGTACTAAAACTGGCCGAACCAAAAGTGACCTAAAAATGACCTAAGCTTACCATTTTAGTGCATTTTATCCAGCATTGGTAAATTGACCATATCGTGGTCTATACAACTCAGAATGATCTGAAATTTTGCCCTGCGTGCAATAAGACATAGACCTACAAGTTTGTAGTTTGGACCGGAACCTGAAAATCGAGGGAACTAGGTTGTCCGGCTAGGTCAAAATAGTACACCGAAATCTGATAAATTGCAATAAAATGTAATACACTTGAAAATAAAATTGGTAACATATATCAATACTAAAGGGGCTATAAAATGTGACATATTGATAACATTAGAATTGACTCATTTAGAGTGCATCAAGGGTCAATATTATAGGTTGACTAATGAAATGAATTGAAGGGAATAGTACCAAGAAAATTTAAATATTAGATTTTATTGTTACAAATAAATTCATTGAGTACTGAAACACTTTAAATTGTGTGTTTCAGTTGAAAAGAATATTGAGGAGCATAAGGGACATTGAGTCAAGGCCTAGAGGCAACTCAAACCAGATCTGTGCATAATACTTTTTATATTCACTGCTTTTACTAAAAAATTTATTTGGAGAAATGGGTATGAATAATTTTTTATTGTTTTGGCTTTGAGAATATTATTTGGAAATTATTGTGTTGCCCACTTTGCAAATGGAAATTTTGAGTTAAAATGTGATTTGTGGTTTGTATGAAATATTTTAATATTGTAATTTGAAATTGTTTTGATTCACACTTGGCATGACAATATTACTATGTTCCTCCTCCGTTTATGGGGTGAGTGTTATTATATTCCTCCCTCTTTGACTTGCCAGTCTGAGGTGAGTGTGGATGAGTACTCATTATCTAGCTAGCTTCCTCCCTCATTGATTTCGATTAGTGGGTTAAGTGTGCCTTGTCGTGGTGTACAACACAGCATGTTCGAAAAATTTGTGTCATGACCTATGTTGTATTATTGATTGGCAACACTGTGTTATTCAATTATTTGATCAAATTTGTGTTATATGAGCTTTGAAAAATTGTGAATTGTTTGGATTGTAAATTGTCAATAAAAGTTTTACATACCGCATTTTAAATTATTATTGTGCACCACTGAGTAAATTTTACTCAGCGATAGCTTTTTCATTGTTGTCGTAGGTAGACAGACGGATAGAGCAACAGAGTAGGCTGTTTGTGCTACATTTTGAGATTTCACCGGGTATATTGAGTATACCATATTGTGTTGTTTTTGTTGTAATGTATGTGCACTGTAGGTATATATTGTACTTGGTCTTGAGCAGTTGTAAACTAAAATTGTAAATTATTTTGGCTTGTAAAAATATTGTGGTATATTTATCTTATCTCAGCTTTTGGAAATATTGGAAAATTGATTATTGAAATGAATTGATAATGTTGAGAAATTTATTGGAGTTTGGGATTGAGAAATATATTGGAAATACTTTTTACAGGTTTTTGAAGATCTGTTTTATTCAAAATATAGATGGCACTCTGTCAAAATTTTTACAAAAATTGTTGATACTCAAATTTGTTGTTTGGTTTCACTTTAGTAAAAGGAAATTTTTAACACCTATAAATAGTGCTCACTACTGTGAAAAGAAGTACGAAAAGGTTTAAAATCCCTTATAGTGTATTTAATGGATTATTAGTAGACAAAGTTGGTAATTCATTAGGTATACTACAGGATCATATTATGCCTTACGGAGGGGTAGGGTGTGACATGTTTTAGTGGGATCAGAGCAAGTTTTTAAATTTTGTTTTGACCTATAATTTGAATATTCTTTCTTCGTAGTACAACTGCTCAATGTCATTGTTTGAAACATCCAGTACATTAAATTATAAATATGCACTAACAGGAGGAAATCTCCTTGTGTTGGTTGTATAGGAAATAGAAAAACCTATGAAAAGATATGGAAGAGAAAACTGAAACAATAAAATAGTCTGTGATAGCAGAAATACAAGTTGAGGCCCCAACTCCACAAAGTATCGAAGGCCTGACTGTACTAGTTTTACCTGTACAAATTACTGCACAAATGGCCCAACAAATGGCCACTTTCTTTCAACAAATGGCTGATAATGTGTCAGTCCAAGCCCAAGTACAGACCCAACCCCCATAAGGGCAGTGTGAAATAGAGAAAAGGGAGAAACCTATGGGTCAGAGCTCGAGCAGTAATTTAGGGAAAAGAAAAGAATTTAAGGAGCCCCGAGCTCAGGGATATAACAGAGGTGGATCATCAGGGCAGAGAACACCAAGATCTAGTTGTCGAACAACCAGAAGTTCCTATTCTGCCATGTTTGTGGTAATCTACATAGAGGTATTTATCATAAGGCCTCTGGAGCCTACTACAATTGTGGAAAGCTTGGATACTTTGTTAGAGATTGTACTAGAGCACCTCTATCTGCTCTCCAAAGTTCACAGACAGTCAGTAGAGGTCGAGATAGAAATAAAGTTGGTACTCCTCATAACCATAACATAGTGAATCAACCCGAACATAGTAGCTCATTAGTTAGAGCGTCCACTATACGCCAAGGAGAAAGAACAGAAACTTCGAATGTAGCTGCTGGTAAGTTCCTAATGAAAAAAAAAATATTATTGTTTGATCCCAACATTACTTAGTTGTATGTTAGTGTTAGAACTATATGTTCTGTTGTTATTCCTTTACAGGGGAATAAATTTTGATGCATTAGTGATTAGTCCTTTAAGATAAAGAATGTGATAATAAGTGAAATTAGTTTTGGAAGAGTTTATCAGCGAAAAGTATTTTCTAAAACACCGTAAATTATAAAGCTAATTGGCGAGCCTACTTAATGTAAGGCAAGAGGATGTAAAAGTAAGTTATGGTAATAGAATTGCTCTAAATGAGGGCAGAGATGTTACTGTTAGTAATTGTTAATGGATATTGTAATGAGAATAAGACTCGAAAATCAGTAAATTCGAAAAGGATAAAATATAGGAAAGTTTGATCTATTGGAATGTATCGTAGTAACTATGCAATATTCTTGATGCTTATACTGTAAGCTGTAGATTACAATATTGGCTTGAGATTATTGTATAGAGCTACGTACTACTGGATAGTACAACAAGATGAGAATAGTTGCCAACGACATCTATATTGGTATAGTTATACCAGGACAGAATTTTATTGTTGGAAATGAGTTAGGAAATCCTACTTAGGGATTTAAAACTCAAAAGTTAGAATATCGAAGGTGTAACATCCTCACTTTAGCTAGTCCGTACAGTCTACTGTTCTGGAGACCAGTGTCGGTCCGAACAGCTAGAACGTCTGGAAAAATATTCAAACTAAAGTGAGGAACCATAATTAACTCAAATATTAATAAGAAAAATTTAGGAAAAATTTTAGAAATAAAATATAACCAAGTTAAATGAGCCGGTGCCCTAGCGATGGGTAACCTAGTGAGAAGTTACGGTTCCCACAACCAGAAGCCCTAGACTAGGGGGAAAATTTATAAAATAATTTTTGGGACTCCAGAGAAGGGTCATAGAGGTTCTTATGACATTAGAATGCCAAGAAAATACTTAGAAAAAGTTTTCAATTGGCACAGACAATTTTGGCCCATTAAGCCAAGCGGAGGGCATTTTGGTCATTTCGTCTTCAGATATAATTTTTGGCCAACTTGTCCAGTTAAATAAATAATTTATATAACATAAAATATGATTATGATGTCAAGAAATGAAGAGTGAATGAAGGAAAATGGACTTATGACATCATAATGATGTCATTAAAAATCTCCCAACCAATCCAATCTTGACAAATGGCATAACTTTATATAAAAGAGACTAAATGGGCTGAAAATGAAAAAAAAATCAGAACACCTTCTTCTCTTCTTCTCCTTGACGTCAACCCCTCCTCCTTGGCAACCATGAACAAGCTTTTTCAAGCTTGACTTTCCCTAGTTTTCTTCTACCGAAAACCATAATTGTCAACACAAAAACTTGCTCTTACACCTTGGTGATTCTTTTGGGAGCAAAAAGAAGAGGAAAATAAGAGCTTTAGCAAGTGGGAAAAATCTCACTCCATAAAGGTTAGTGACCTAACCATGAATTTTACTTTAACTTCATGTTAAGGACTTTGAATGAGTGTAAATTATAAAGAAAAATTGTTGAATGCCATTTGTATGTAAACCCTAGATTTTCAGTAGCCATGGTTAGGGTTTGATTGTGATGAGTTTAATGAAGTTAAAAGGTTATTTGGCTGCCCTTAATGTGCATCTTGTAAGTGGATTGAAGAAATGCAATGAAAATGCATGAATGGTAATGTGTGAGTTAGGGTTTGGGGTGGAAAATAGGATTTTGATCATATGATAATGAAAATAGGTTTTAATGGTCAATTAGTGACCATTTAGTTCTGTTTAAATAAAAAATGAAGTGTGTTGAGTGATGGGATTTGGGTTTGGTGTGGCTGCCATTAGAGTGACCTGCAGAATTGGAGTGACCTGCAAAATTGGACTTGAGTCCAGCAGGTTTGGGCAGCCATAACTTGAATTGTAAAGGTTCAATTGGTAAAAAGACAATTGTACATAAAACTAGACACATAATGTCACAACTTTGGTGAAGAAACCATGCCCATAAAACCAAACCAAGTAGACCAAAAGCTTACCCTAATTCGGGTAATCTACAGTATGCCTGGGCAAAATGACCAAATGAACAGTATTTGGTCATTTGACCATAACTCAGTGTAGAAAGGTCCAATTGACCAGAAAATTTACCAGAAACAAGCTGAGATATATACCAACAAATTTCATGAAGAAACCTAACCCAAATTATGACCAGAACATTTTCAAAAGGTGAGTTGCAGTCACTGTTCATTGCACTGTAGATATGGTCAGTCCAGAAATTCTGGACAGATTTTCAATCCAGCTAGTTGTGGTTTTTGGACCATTACTTGAGCTACAAAACTCCAAATGGAGTGATTCAAAAAATGAAATGCAACTAGACAAAATAAGGAACAGTAAAGTCAAGGTATAAAAAGTGAAAATTCTGCCCAACTAACATTAAGCTTAGAAATGGTATTGGCAACCAATACCAACAAATTTTGACTGCAAAATGTGGTATGTTGATGATATTAAAACCAATGTACCTATTGCCTATGCAAAAATCAACATTTTTGTTGACCAATGAATGGAATGGTAAAACTAAAACCTAAATTCCAAAAATTGTGAAACTTAAAAGTGTGAAATGCCCTAGTATACCTAACAAGATTGGTTTGGATAGCTTGGCATGCCAATAGGGTTCTATTAGCAGTACTACATATGGCTTCATGCCATTCTGTGTTTCATGGTTCCCATGCCATTCTGTGACATAATAGCCTTTGGCTATGTTATTTGAGTTGATATACTTGAGTTTTAACCCTGATAATTGTTATAGCTTATTAGTTGTTTTGTTGCAGACCGGGAGACACAATGTGACCGATGGTGTGATGGTCTGATGTACTTAGTACCCAATGCCAATTTACCCGTTTATTCAGTCCAGTCAACTAGTATGGGTTACTCGGGCAATGATAATAAACCTTATCAAATTTTAAGTGAATAATACTGCAAATAATACTAGAAATTAAGTCTACCCAAAAATAAAATCATACATTCTGCATAATTGTTTTATTTTATTTTATTTTATTTTATATTGTTACCACTAAGCAGAATTGCTTAGCGCATCACTTTTGCCACGTGCAGGTACTGGAGACTTAGCTGGGGAGCCCAGTAGACATCAGACAGGGTGAGCCTTCAGAGCTGTATCCAGGGTCCAGAGTCATCTCACATCTGCACTGCATATGGTAGGACTTAGGACTATAGGTGGCCCTTTTGCATTTTTGCATTTTGTATTAGTTTGGATTGTAACTATAAACTCCTGTAATTATGTATTAATGTAAATATATGAAATTTTATATTATTGAGATTTTCTGCATAATGTATGTTGATAAATGAAATGTTGAGAATTATTTGTGAATATGCTTCAAGTGATAAAGTGAACAGAAAGGTTTTTGAAAATAGTATTGTGATTTGAGATTGAGATTTTGATATTGACTTGAATGTGTATAATGGAGTTTGGATTTGGAAATTATTTTGGAAGTGTTTTTAAACAGGTTCAGAAGAACTATTTTTCCAATTTATAGCCGGTACTTTGCCGGATTTTCTATAAAATTTGCGAATAAATTCAGATTTATCAAATTTGAAAATAAATGAATTAAAAGGGATAAATTGTAATAGAAATATAAATTGGTGCTTCGGCACACTGTGTGGCATAACTTGCTCGGCTACATTGTAGACGGGTAAGGGGTGTCACATTTAGTGGTATCTAAGCATCGGTTTAGGCGTTTCTGGGCCTAGATAGAGTACATACCATTGCATTGCATTTGTAAATGTTGAGGTGACACTGATGCAGATCTATTGTTTTCTTATTTTGAATAGGATATGGATCCTGCTTCGCAAAGAGCAGTTGAGGAAGAGGTGGAGAGTTGTGCTCCGTCAAGGGCTGAATCTGGGGGCAGGGTAGAATCTGCTCCACCAGCAGCTAAGGCACCTGCCCAACCTCAGTTTGCTCTATTTCAGCAAATGACTGAATTCTACCGGCAAATGATGGGGGCAATTCCACCACCACAACCACAGCCACAACCACCACCAGCACCACAGAAATCTCATTTGGAGAAATTGAGAAAGCATGGGGCTGTGGACTTCTTTGGGAAGAGGGAGGATGATCCCATGGCCATAGAAAACTGGTTGAATAGAACCATCAGAGTTCTGAAATAGCTAAATTGCACCCCCGAGCAGAACCTGGTGGGTGCTGTGTCCCAACTTCAGGATGATGCATATCAGTGGTGGGACACAGTAACAAGTGAGGTGCAACCTGAACGGATCACCTGGGAATTCTTCCTCACAGAGTTCAGGAAGAAATATATTAGCAAAGTGCATTTAGAAGAGCGAAGAAGGGAATTTATCATTTTGAGACAGAGACAGTTGTCAGTGGCTGAGTATGAGCATGAGTTTGTCAGACTAAGCCGGTATGGGAGGGAGATAGTCCCTACAGAGGCAGAGAGGTGTAGACGGTTTGAAGAAGGGCTCAATGACAATATCAGAGTCATGATCACAGCACTGGAGATCACAGATTTTGCTAAACTGGTAGATGTAGCATCAAAAGTGGAAAGGGTCAGAATCAATGAACAAAATAGAAGGGAAAGACAGCAGAAGAGGGGTCTGGGTCAATCCAGTACATTTTCTGCTCCTAGCAAGAAGAGTAAGGGTCCTCTTGCTCAGAGTTTAGGACCACAGTGGTCGTGGCCGCCTTAGGGGCCTGCACCACGCTTCACGCCTAGAGAGGCTCCCACACCATCAATGGGCAGCTCTCCAGGGACGGTGTTTAGGAGACCAGCCCCTACATCTTCTGCTTGTCAGTACTGTCAAAAGTGGCATAAGGGGGAATGTTGGTGAGTGACTGGTGCATGCTTACGGTGTGGATCGACAGAACATCAAATCAAGAATTGTTCGAAGAGGACTACTACTGTTGCACTAATACAAACTGACAGACCTGCTCCTGCACCACAAAGGGGTAGGAAGCCTGGTAAACCTGAGGCAGCTGGTCCATCACTAAGGCCTGCATTCAAGTGAGCTGAGAGGCCAGACACTAGAATACCTGCCAGGGCCTATGCCATCAGAGCTCAGGAGGAGCAAGATGCCCCAGATGTTATTAGTGGTGCATTTTCCCTCTATAACACTTCTGTACATGCATTGGTGGATCTAGGATCCACTCATTCCTATATTTGCATCAAACTACCCATAGAGAGGGGAGTTCCAGTAAAGGAGAGTGATAAAGACATTCTAGTCACAAATCCACTAGGCCACAGTATGGTAGTGAATAAAGTGTATAAAGGTTGCCCGTTGAGGATTTAGGGGTATGAATTCTGGGTAGACCTAATTGAGTTGCCCTTCCACGAGTTTGACGTGATTTTGGGTATGAACTGGTTGTCACGTCATCAGGTAATAGTTGATTGTAAATTGAAGAGGATTTCTCTGAAAACTTCTGAGGGTAATGAGATCACTATTGTGGGTGAAAGGACAGATTTCCTGTCCAATTTTATCTCAGCCACGGTTGTAAGAAGATTGATGAGAAAAGGCTGTGAAGCTTACCTAGCACACGTGGTTGATACTAGGCAGGCTAAGCCAAACTTGGCTGACATACCCATAGTAAGAGACTTCCCATATGTATTTCCTAAAGAGTTACCTGGTTTACCACCAGAAAGGGAAGTCGAGTTTCCTATTGAGGTAATGCCGGGTACAGCACCCATTTCTATTGCTCCTTATAGGATGGCACCCACTGAATTGAGGGAGTTGAAAACTCAGTTGCAAGAGTTGCTTGATAAGGGGTTCATACACCCCACTATGTCACCATGGGGAGCTCCGATGCTGTTTGTTAAAAAGAAGGATGAAACTTTGAGATTGTGTATTGATTACCGGCAGTTGAACAAAATAACTGTGAAAAATAAATATTCGTTGCTCAGAATTGATGATCTGTTTGATCAATTGAAAGGAGCCGGTGTATTTTCAAAAATTGATCTCAGATCAGGGTATCATCAGTTGAGGGTAAAGGATGCAGATGTGTTAAAAACTGCATTTAGAACCTGGTATGGGCACTATGAATTTCTAGTGATGCCGTTTGGGTTAACAAATGCACCAGCAGCATTTATGGACCTTATGAACCGTATCTTCCATCCATACTTAGATCGGCTTGTAGTGGTCTTTATTGATGATATTCTGGTGTATTCTAAGACCAGGGAAGAACATGATGAACATTTGAGGATTATTCTGCAAACCCTGCGAGAAAAGAAGCTGTATGCTAAGCTGTCCAAATGTGACTTCTGGATGAGTGAAATCTCCTTCCTTGGACACATAGTATCAGCTGAAGGGATTAGAGTAGATCCCAAAAAGATAGAAGCAGTGATGGAATGGAAGCCTCCCAGAAATACATCTGAGGTCAGAAGTTTCTTAGGGCTAGCTGGATACTACAGAAGATTTGTGAAGGGGTTCTCTCTTATAGCTGCTGCAATGACCAAGTTGTTGCACAAGAATGTGAAATTTGGCTGGAATGACAAGTGCCAAGACAGTTTTGAGAGGCTGAAGGCTATGTTGACAGAAGCACCAGTGTTAACACAGCCAGTGTCGGGAAAAGATTTATGGTCTACAGTGATGTCTCGTATAATAGGTTAGGGTGTGTATTGATGCAAGAGGGGAAAGTGATCGCCTATGCTTCCAGACAGTTAAGGCCACATGAACATAACTACCCTACTCATGACCTAGAGTTAGTAGCAATTATCTTCGCACTAAAGATATGGAGGCATTATTTATATGGTGAAAAATGCTACATCTATACAGACCACAAGAGTCTAAAATATTTTCCAACCTAGAAGGAGCTCAATCTTAGACAGAGGCGATGGATTGAGTTCCTAAAGGACTATGATTGTGTGATAGATTATCATCATGGAAAGGCAAATGTAGTTATTGATGCTTTGAGCAGGAAGTCCATCACAGCTTTAAGATCACTAATTGCCTGTCTGTCCTTAGCTCAAGATGGAGCTATTTTGGCTGAGTTACAAGTGAGGCCAATCCTGCTACAGCAGATATAAGATGGGCAGAGGGCAGATGAAAAATTAATGGCCATTGTGGGTAAAATTCTAGAGGGAAAGGAAACTGAATATGAGGTGAAAGCAGATGGGTGTCTGTATTACAGAGGAAAAGTGTGTGTACCTGATGATGGGGAACTGAAGACTAGTATTTTGAAAGAAGCACACACTAGTGTTTATGCTATGCACCCGGGAAGCACAAAAATGTATAATGATTTGAAGCCTCATTATTGGTGGCCTAGTATGAAGAGGGATATAACTGACTATGTGACTAAATGTTTGACATGTCAACAAGTTAAAGCAGAACATCAAGTTCCATCAGGATTACTACAGCCTATAAGCATACGTGAATGGAAATGAGACCGGGTCACTATGGATTTTGTTAGTGGTCTATCTCTCACCCAAAGCAAGCATGATGCAGTATGGGTGATGATGAGGAACCGGTTGCACCAATTCCACACCAAGGGCCAATAACAAGAGCAATGGCTAAGAAGCTTCAAGGCTTGGTGCATAAGCACATCACCAAGTCCAACCTCTTGCAAGTATTCGGTTTGGACTTGGAAGAGGGAAGCCAACCTTGCTGTACATTCCTTTGCATATTTGAGGAGCCAAGAGACCAAGTGGCATCCGTCCAAGTTGGCATACATGTGGCAGCCACCTCAGCAAATCCATCTTAGTTGGCATCCAATGTGGCGTCCATGTGGAGTGCCTAGGTGGCAGCACAATTGGTAGCCCATCTCCACCAACTTTTTGAAGATGCTTTTGTCCATTTTGCAAAGATTGAAAGCCATAACTTTGTCCAAGAGCTCCAGCCATGCTTCAACTATTTATAGGAAAAGCAAAGTTACTACTTTCAACTTCAAGACAAAACATCTCTTTTCAGATTGTCTCTCATTTGTAGGCTGCCAAATCTGACTTTTCTATTAATGTTTGAACTTTGTATCTATTTTTGGAGAGATTGGTGTATTAACCAAGACTTACACATGTCCCATGGTTGTTGAAATGTCTTGGCAGAATACACCAACCCATATTAGCCTTATTTTGTTTCATTTAGAGAACATAATTCATATGGTATTTTTTTGAGCAAAATTACTGGAGCTTTGCTTCAAAGTTCTTCTTAAAACTGTCTCTATTTTTCTTAGCAAATTCTTGCCTTAATTTGTTAAGTTTTATTATATGTTCAAGGTTGTTCATCAGCATAGGTGAATTAGTCTTGTTCTTGGCTGTCTTTCTTGGGAATTATATTTTCAGTTCTCCATCTTCAAGGTGAAGGGTTGAAGGTTCAAGGGAGTTTCTTGGCTTGTTTTGAAGACGGTCCTTTGGTCTTTCTTCTTAGTAGAATCAGCAACTAAGGGTAGAAACCGTATCATTTGGTATCAGAGCTTAGGCTCTCTTCAAAACAGGTTGGTCATCCATTTTGTTGTGTTCTTGTTTTCTCCTTTCTCCTTTTTATCTTCCTTGTATTTCAGCCTTGAAGGTTCTTCAAGTCCTTGTGTTTTCTGGTGTTTGTAAGAAAATCTGAACATATTCAGGGCTTAGTAGTGAGTTTACACTCAATACTACTAATCTTAGGGTATATTAGAGGCTTTCTTGCATCTGTCTTTGTTTCCCTAGTTTTGTCACATTTGTGTTGTTTTCTACCTTGAACCTTTTCTTCACAACCTGGTTATTTGCATCTTTGTTGCTTGTGAAGTGTGTTGTTGAAGTGTTTAGTGCTGGATGTGTTGAGTGTATCTGTTGTGTGGTTACATGATATATAAAAAAAAAAAGAACAAAAAGAAAGAAGAAAAAAAAAAGGTTAAAGAAAAAAAAAAGGGTGCTAAAGTGCATGTTTGAGAGCTGGAATATTATAAGTTCAACATTTCTATTTGGTGGCTGTTTTGGGGGAGGTAAAACCAAACCAACCCAGAAAATTCTAAAACTTCATAGGGGTGCTTTGTAGACGAAATTAAGCTTAGAAATCAAATTTGGTGTAAAAATTCTACCGTTTACTTAGTGAACCAAATTTAGCACCTATTAGGCCAATTTGGAGTCCAAAACTTCAAGGTGCTTTCTGGAACCTCTAGACTTGATTTTCCCTACTAAAACTATGTCTTGTTGCTGCTCTTAAAACAGTTTTACAAAAATAGCAAGCTAATTCGACTCCTATTTCACTTGATTGCTCTAGAGCTTGGTGTCTTCATTTCTTGCTTCAAGTGTCATAACAAACCCTTATTCCACACGTTTTGCTTGAGTTTATGCTTGAACATATATTAAAACTTGATTTAAACTTGTTGGAATTGCATTAGTTCTGACAAGAACTTGGTAAGCAAGCTTGAGTGGAAAAAGGCATTGAGTGGCAAGAACTCCAGGAGGGTAAAAGCCTATAAACTGAGTACAAACATTTGAGTGACCAAAAATTGAGTGAATTTGTGAGGTTGTTTTCTGTTTTACTAACTTTTTTGTGCAGGTGTTAAAAATGTCACAAGAACAAACTAGTGGACTTAAAATGGCTAATCCTTTTAACAAATAAGCACTTGTTCAACATTTGGAAAGAATTGGTAGACAATTGAGCAACCTAGCTAATGTAATTGAGAGAATTGAGCGTAATAGTGGGAATGGTAGACAAAACATAAATGAAGGGCGAACAGGCTAGGGGATCTAGAGTGAACAATGCACCACCTACAAATGATTAGGGGATGAAAATGATGATGATTCGATGAAGAGGATGACCAAAGACTCACTGCACATGATGACCACTATAGACCGAGAGGGATGAGAGGTACTAGGGGTGGAAGAGGTGGAGGCAGAAACTTGAGAAGAGGTAATATGGAGGAAGCAAGAGGGAGAGGGAGAGTGGATGGTAACATTAGTGGGATCAAAATGAAAATTCCACCATTCCAAGGCAAAGCCAATCCGGATGCATATTTGGAGTGGGAGAGGAAGGTGGATCTCATTTTTTATTGTCACAATTATAGTGAGGAAAAGAAGGCGAAACTTGCAGTAGTTGAGTTTACAGATTATGCCATAGTTTGGTGGGATCAATTGCTCACTAAAAGAAGGAGAAATGGGATGAGGGGTGTTGAAACTTGGGATGAGATGAAGCAAATCATGAGGGACAGATTTGTACCTCAACATTACTATAGGGAGTTGCACCAAAGGTTGCAAGGGCTGGTGCAAGGAAACAAAAGTGTGGAAGAATATTTCAAGGAGATGGAGATGGCTATGATAAGAGCCAATTTAGAGGAGGATAGGGAAGCTTCTATGGCTAGGTTCCTAAAGGGACTGAATCTTGATATTGCCAACATAGTGGAGCTACAACACTATGTAGAGCTTGATGACATGTTAAATATGGCAATCAAGATAGAAAAACAACTAAAGAAGAAGAAAGCATTCAAGATGGGTGTAGGTATGAATTCGAGCAACAATGCTCCATGGAAACCGAATTGGAAGAAGGGCGAAACTTATGATTCCAAGGCTGTTTCTAAGGAAAAGAAAGAGGAGACTAGGGGTGGAGAAAAGCCTAGTGTGACTGAGAAAGGCAAGGGACAGAATACCTCTAGTGGAAGAACTAGGGATATCCAATGTTTTAGGTGCCTAGGGAAGGGACATTATGCATCTCAATGTCCTAACAAGAGGGTGATCGTGATGAGGCAGAATGGGGAGATCGAATCAGAAGATGATGATGTTGATGATGATGATGCTAGTGAGAGTATGCCTCCTTTGGAGGAAGCTAGTGATGTAGAGCATGCCGTCGGAGGTAATATTCTGGTGGTTAGGCGTGCACTAAGTGCACAAGCAAAGGAAGAAGAGGGACATGCACTACAAAGGGAAAATATTTTCCACACTAGATACTTTGTGAATGGTAAAACTTGTAGCATGATTGTAGATAGTGGTAGTTGTGTGAATGTTGCCAGCACACTCATGGTTGCGAAGCTTGGCATGCGCACCATGAAGCATCCTAGACCATACAAGTTGCAATGGCTGAATGAATGTGGGGAAATTAAGGTGAACAAGCAAGTAATGTTGGCTTTTTCTATTGGAAGGTATAAGGATGAGGTGTTGTGTGATGTGGTGCCAATGCATGCTGGACATATTTTGCTAGGGAGACCATGGCAATATGATAGGAAGGTAGTGCATGATGGATTTAGGAATAGGTACTCCTTTGATCATGATGGACGAAGGGTTACCTTGGCAGCATTATCACCCGCACAAGCTTTTGAAGATCAATTAAGGATAAAACAGACCATGATTGAGCAACAACAAAGAGAGGCCGAGCTAAGAGTGCAAAAAGAGAAAGAAAGAAAAGAAAGAGAGGAAAAAGTAAGAGGGAAAAATGAGGAAGAGAAAGAGACGAGAGAAAATTCCAAAAGAGCGAAACCAAAAGGAAAGGGCTTGGGGCAAAAGGAGAGTTGTGAGAAGAGTGGAGAGAATAAAGTCAGTTTGCTAGCAAAAGCCAAGGATGTGAGGACTGCATATTTTTCTAGTATGCCAATGGCTTTGCTAATTTGTAAGGGAGCTTACACCAATGTTTCTAACCTTAACCAATCCGTTCCTAGTTATGCTTTGCCCTTGTTGCAGGAGTTTGAGGATGTCTTCCCTGAAGAAATACCTAATGGGCTACATCCCATTAGAGGCATAGAGCACCAAATAGATTTTGTGCCTGGAGCTGTAATCCCAAGTAGGCCAGCCTATAGGACCAATCCGGAAGAGGCTAAGGAACTTCAAAGACAAGTGGAGGAGCTTCTAGCAAAAGGCCATGTTAGGGAGAGCATGAGCCCATGTGCCGTACCTATTCTTTTGGTGCCAAAAAAAGATGGGAGCATGCGCATGTGTGTGGATTGTAGAGCAATCAACAAAATCACTGTAAAGTATAGACATCCCCATACCTAGACTTGATGATATGCTTGATGAGTTGCATGGTGCATGCATATTTTCTAAAATTGACTTAAAGAGTGGTTATCACCAAATTCGCATGAAATTAGAAGATGAATGGAAAACTGCCTTTAAGAATCAATATGGACTATATGAATGGTTAGTCATGCCATTTGGTTTGACCAATGCACCTAGTACATTTATGAGGCTTATGAACCATGTGTTGCGTGCTTTCCTAGGAAAATTTGTTGTAGTGTATTTTGATGATATCCTAGTATATAGCCAAAATATGCATGATCATTTGTTGCACTTGAGACAAGTCATTGAGGTGTTGAGAAAAGAGCACTTGTATGCCAATCTTAAGAAATGCACTTTTTGTATGGACAAAGTTATTTTCTTAGGATTTGTGGTGAGTGGCAAAGGAATTGAGGTTGATGAGGACAAGGTAAGAGCCATTAGAGAGTGGCCTACACCTAAGTCCGTGAGTGATGTGAGGAGCTTCCATGGGTTGGCTAGTTTTTATAGGAGATTTGTAAAGGACTTCAGTACCATAGCCTCACCCTTGAATGAAGTTGTAAAAAAGAATGTGGGATTCAAGTGGGGGGAAGAACAAGAGAATGCATTTAATTCACTCAAGGAGAAATTGTGTTCTGCACCTTTACTTGCTTTACTTGATTTTTCTAAAACTTTTGAGATTGAATGTGATGCCTCTAGAGTGGGTATTGGAGCTGTTTTGAAGCAGGAAAGGAGACCAATTGCCTACTTCAGTGAGAAGCTAAGTGGGGCTACATTGAACTACTCCACTTATGACAAAGAGATGTATGCTCTGGTGCGTGCACTTGAGACTTGGCAACACTACTTGTGGCCGAAGGAGTTTGTCATTCATAGTGACCATGAGTCACTCAAGTACTTAAAGGGGCAGAACAAGCTCAGCAAGTGCCATGCCAAGTGGAGTGAATTCATTGAAGGTTTCCCATATGTGATTCAATACAAGCAAGGCAAAGAGAATGTGGTGGCTGATGCACTTTCAAGGAGGTACACTTTACTTTCCATGCTTGATGCTAGACTTTTAGGCTTCGAACATGTGAAAGAAATGTATGCTAATGATGATGACTTTGGGAAAGTGTTTGCCTTTTGTGAACATGTTGCATATGATAAGTTCTATAGGCATAATGGTTTCTTGTTTAGGGAAAATAAATTATGTGTGCCTAAATGCTCAATTAGAGAGTTGCTTGTTAAAGAATCACATGCTGGTGGTTTAATGGGACATTTTGGGGTTGCAAAGACCTTAGAAATTTTAAAGGAACATTTTTATTGGCCACACATAAAGAGGGATGTAGAGAGATTGTGTGCTAGATGTGTGACTTGCATGAAGGCAAAGTCCAAAGTAAGGCTGCATGGTCTATACATGCCATTGAGTGTTCCTAGTGAACCTTGGGTAGATTTATCCATGGATTTCATTTTGGGTTTACCTAGGACAAAGAAAGGCCATGATAGTATTTTTGTTGTTGTTGATCGTTTTTCCAAGATGGCTCATTTCATACCATGTCACAAGACTGATGATGCATCTTACATTGCTTCTTTGTTCTTTAGGTAGATAGTTAGATTGCATGGCATTCCTAGAATAATTGTTAGTGATAGGGATGTGAAATTTCTAAGCCATTTTTGGAAAGTCCTGTGGGGAAAATTAGGAACCAAACTTTGTTTCTCCACCACTTGCCATCCACAAACGGATGGGCAAACATAAGTTGTAAATAGGACCGTGGGCACTCTTCTATGTGCAATGATTAAACAAAACTTGAAAGCTTGGGAGGAGTGCATACCATTCATAGAATTTGCTTACAACAGGTTTATGCATTCATCTACTGGTTATTCACCATTTGAACTTGTATATGGTTTTAACCCACTAACTCCTTTAGATTTGCTGCCTTTGCCTACTAATGAGCTTGCTAGTTTAGGTGACAAAAGGAAAGCTGAAATGGTGAAACAAATGCATTAAAAAGTAAAGCAACAAATGGAGAAAGTGAATGAGAGAAGGGCAGCCCAAGCTAACAAGGGGAGAAAGAAGATGGTGTTCCAACCTGGTGATCTTGTATGGGTTCACTTGAGAAAGGAGAGGTTTCCTACGCAAAGGAAATCAAAACTTCAGCCTAGGAGTGATGGACCTTTTGAAGTGCTAGAGAGAATTAATGACAATGCATACAAGATAAACCTTCCAGGTGAGTATGGTGTAAGTGCTACATTTAATGTGACTGATCTTGCTCCTTTCTATGCAGATGATGACAATTAGAGGACGAATTCTTTCGAAGAGGGAGAGGATGATGAGGAACCGGTTGCACCAATTCCACACCAAGGGCCAATAACAAGAGCAATGGCTAAGAAGCTTCAAGGCTTGGTGCATATGCACATCACCAAGTCCAACCTCTTGCAAGTATTCGGTTTGGACTTGGAAGAGGGAAGCCAACCTTGCTGTACATTCCTTTGCATATTTGAGGAGCCAAGAGACCAAGTGGCATCCGTCCAAGTTGGCATACATGTGGCAGCCACCTCAGCAAATCCATCCTAGTTGGCATCCAATGTGGCATCCATGTGGAGTGCCTAGGTGGCAGCACAATTGGCAGCCCATCTCCACCAACTTTTTGAAGATGCTTTTGTCCATTTTGCAAAGATCAAAAGCCATAACTTTGTCCAAGAGCTCCAGCCATGCTTCAACTATTTATAGGAAAAGCAAAGTTACTACTTTCAACTTCAAGACAAAACATCTCTTTTCAGATTGTCTCTCATTTGTAGGCTGCCAAATCTGACTTTTCTATTAATGTTTGAACTTTGTATCTATTTTTGGAGAGATTGGTGTATTAACCAAGACTTGCACATGTCCCATGGTTGTTGAAATGTCTTGGCAGAATACACCAACCCATATTAGCCTTCTTTTGTTTCATTTAGAGAATAGAATTCATATGGTATTTTTTTGAGCAAAATTGCTGGAGCTTTGCTTCAAAGTTCTTCTTAGAACTGTCTCTATTTTTCTTAGCAAATTCTTGCCTTGATTTGTTAAGTTTTATTATATGTTCAAGGTTGTTCATCAGCATAGGTGAATTAGTCTTGTTCTTGGCTGTCTTTCTTAGGAATTATATTTTCAGTTCTCCATCTTCAAGGTGAAGGGTTGAAGGGTCAAGGGAGTTTCTTGGCTTGTTTTGAAGACGGTCCTTTGGTCTTTCTTCTTAGTAGAATCAGCAACTAAGGGTAGAAACCGTATCAGGTGATAGTGGATAGATTAACGAAGTCAACACATTTTCTGCAAGTTAGGACTGACTACTCACTGGAGAAGCTAGCAGAATTGTATATCAGTGAGATAGTTAGACTGCATGGAATCCCACTTTCCATCATATCTGATCGAGACCCAAAGTTTACATCGAGATTCTGGAAAAAGTTACAAGAAGCCTTGGGCACAAAACTTTGTTTTAGCACGGCTTTTCATCCCCAGACAGATGGTCAGTCAGAACGAGTAATCCAAGTAAACCTAAGAACTAATTGAATTTTCATAATTAATAAATTGAAATGATAGTAACAATGTGAATTATGTGATAGATCCTGGAGGATATGCTAAGGAGTTGTGTCATTGAGTTTGAGAGGAGTTGGGATAGATATCTCCCACTGGCAGAGTTCGCATATAGCAATAGCTACTAAGCTAGCATTCAAATGGCTCCGTATGAAGAACTGTATGGGAGGAAATGTAGAACCCTAGTGTGTTGGACTGAATTGGGTGAAGATAAACTGGTAGGATCAGACCTGGTGAAACAGACTGAGGAGAAAGTGAAGATGATCAAAGCTAACCTAAAGATTTCCTCAGATAGACAGAAATCATATGCTGACTTGAAGAGAAAAGAGATAAAGTATGCAGTTGGCGATAAAGTGTTTCTCAAAGTCTCACTGTGGAAGAAAGTACTGAGGTTTGGAAGGAAGGATAAGTTAAGCCCTAGGTTCATTGGCCCATATGAAGTCATTGAACGTGTGGGACCAGTGGCCTATCGGCTAGCTTTACCACCAGAACTGGATAAAATTCACAATGTATTCCATCTTTCTATGTTGAGAAGATATCGCTTAGACCCTTCACATGTCATTTCCATGGAAGAGATTGAAATCCAACCGGACTTGACATATACAGAAGAACCTATACAAATCCTAGCTCGGGAAGTGGAGGAACTGAGAAATAAACAAATTCCAATGGTGAAAGTGCTTTGGAGGCACCGCAACACTGAAGAGGCAACTTGGGAAAGTGAAGAGATGATGAGGCAATAGTTCCCTCAACTGTTTGCATCAGGTAAATTTCGAGGACGAAATTTTTATTAGGGGGCAAGAGTTGTAACATCCTCACTTTAACTAGTCCGTACAGTCTACTGTTTCGGTGACCAGTGTTGGTCAAGACAGCTAGAACATCTGGAAAAATATTTAAACTAAAGTGAGGAACCGTAATTAACTTAAATATTAATAAGAAAAATTTAGGAAAAATTTTAGAAATAAAATATAACCAAGTTAAATGAGTCGGTGCCCTAGCGATGGGTAACCTAGTGAGAAGTTGCGGTTCCCGCAACCATGAGCCCTAGATCAGGGGAAAAAATTATAAAATAATTTTTGGGACACCAGAGAAGGGTCATAGAGGTTCTTATGGAATTATAATGCCAAGAAAATACTTAGAAAAAGTTTTCAATCGGTACAGACAATTTTGGCCCGTTAAGCCAAACGGAGGGCATTTTGGTCATTTCGTCTTCAGAGATAATTTTTGGCCAACTTGTCTAGTTAAATAAATAATTTATATAACATAAAATACGATTAAATATTGTTAAAAAATTTAATTGCAATTAAATAGACAAGAAATGAAGAGTAAATGAAGGAAAATGGACTTATGACATCATAATGATGTCATTAAAAATCTCCCAACCAATCCAATCTTGACAAATGGCATAACTTTATATAAAAGAGACTAAATGGGCTGAAAATGAAAAAAAATCAGAACACCTTCTTCTCTTCTTCTCCTTCACATAAACCCCTCCTCCATGGCCACCATGAACAAGCTTTTTCAAGCTTGACGTTCCCTAGCTTTCTTCCACCAAAAACCCTAATTGTCAACATAAAAACTTGCTCTTACACCTTGGTGATTCTATTGGGAGCAAAAAGAAGAGGAAAACAAGAGCTTTAGCAAGTGGGAAAAATCTCACTCCATAGAGGTTAGTGAACTAAACATGAATTTTACTTTAAATTCATGTGAAGGACTTTGAATAAGTGTAAATTACAAAGAAAAATTATTGAATGCCATTTGTATGTAAACCCTAGATTTTCAACAGCCATGGTTAGGGTTTATTTGTGATGAGTTTAATGAAGTTAAAAGGTTATTTGGCTGCCCTTAATGTGCATCTTGTAAGTGGATTGAAGAAATGCAATGAAAATGCATGAATGGTAATGTGTGAGTTAGGGTTTGGGGTGGAAAAATGGGATTTTGACCATATGATGATGAAAATAGGTTTTAATGGTCAATTAGTGACCATTTAGTTCTGTTTACATAAAAAATGAAGTGTGTTGAGTGATGGGATTTGGGTTTGGTGTGGCTACCATTAGAGTGACCTGCAGAATTGGAGTGACCTGCAGAATTGGACTTGAGTCTAGCAGGTTTGGGCAGACATAACATGAATTGTAAAGGTTCAATTGGTGCAAGGCCAATTGGACATGAAATTAGACACATAATGGCACAACTTTGGTGAAGAAACCATGCCCATAAAACCAAACCAAGTGGACCAAAAGCTTGCCCTAATCTGGGTGATCTGCAGTCTGCCTGGGCAAAATGACCAAATGAACAGTGTTTGGTCATTTGGCCATAACTCAGTGTAGAAAGGCCAATTGACCTGAAATTTTACCAAAAACAAGCTGAGATATAGACCAACAACTTTCATGAAGAAAACTAACCCAAATTATGACCAGAACATATTCAAAAGGTGAGTTGTAGTCACTGTTCATTGCACTGTAGATATGGTCAGTCCAGAAATTCTGGACAGAATTTCAATCCGGCCAGTTGTGGTTTTTGGACCATAACTTGAGCTACAAAACTCCAAATGGAGTGATTCAAAAAAATAAATGCAACTAGACAAAATAAGGAACAACTTTCATGTTGATTAGTTTGCTAAATTCCCACTACAAAATTGACCAATGGAACAGTAAAGTCAAGGCATAAAAAGTGAAAATTCTGCCCAACTAACATTAAGCATAGAAATGGTATTGGCAACCAATACCAACAAATTTTGAATGCAAAATATGGTATGTTGATGATATTAAAACCAATGTACCTATTGCCTATGCAAAAGTCAACATTTTTGTTGACCAATAAATGGAATAGTAACACTAAAACTTAAATTCCAAAAATTATGAAACTTAAAAGTGTGAAATGCCCTAGTATACCTAACAAGTTTAGTTTGGATTGCTTGGCATGCCAATAGGGTTCTGTTAGCAGTACTGCATATGGCTTCATGCCATTCTGTGTTTCATGGCTCCTATGCCATTCTGTGAAAAAATAGCCTTTGGCTATGTTATTTGTGTTGATATACTTGGGTTTTAACTACCACGATAATTGTTACGACTTATTAAGCTGCTCACACACACCGGGAGACATAATGTGACCGATGGTGTGATGGTCTGAGGTACTTAGTACCTAGTGCCAGTTTATCCATTTATCCAGTCCAGTCAACAAGTATGGGTTACTCGGGCAGTGATCATAAACCTTACCAAATTTTAAGTAAATAATACTGCAAATAATACCAGAAATTAAGTCTACACAAAAATGAAATCATACATTCTGCATAATTATTTTATTTTATTTTATTTTATTTTATTTTATATTGTCACTACTAAGCAGAATTGCTTAGCGCGTTGCTTTTGCCACGCGCAGGTACTGGAGAGTTAGCTGGGGAGCTCAGCAGACATCAGACGGGGTGAGCCTTCAGAGCTGCATCCGGGGTCCAGAGTCATCTCACATTTGCACTGCATATGGTAGGACATTAGGACTATAGGTGGCCCTTTTGTATTTATGCATTTTGTATTAGTTTGGATTACAACTATAAACTCCTATAATTATGTATTAATGTAAATATATGAAATATTATATTATTGAGATTTTCTGCATAATGTATGTTGATAAATAAAATGTTGAGAATTATTTATGAATATGCTTCAAGTGATGAGGTGAACAGAAAGGTTTTTGAAAATAGTATTGTGATTTGAGATTGAGATTTTGAGATTGACTTGAATGTGTATAATGGAGTTTGGATTTGGAAATTATTTTGGAAGTGTTTTTAAATAGGTTCAGAAGAACTGTTTTTCCAATTTACAGTCGGCACTTTGCCGGATTTTCTATAAAATTTGCGAATAAATTCAGATTTATCAAAATTAAAAATAAATGAATTAAAAGGGATAAATTGTAATGGAAATATAAATTGGTGCTCCGGCACACTGAGTGGCATGACTTGCTCGGCTACACTGTAGACGGGTAAGGGTTGTCACAGAAAGGTTATAGTTTAGTACAAAAGGAAGTAAGTTATAGAATATTAATAGATAAAAAGAGTTGTGAAAGTAAAAATGTGAACAGTTGGTTCAGATATAACAAAGAAATGTTACGAATGTGAGTAAGATTGTTGACTAGAATGGTCAAAGGACCCATGATTAGATAAGTAATTCTTGTCACACCCTACCCCTCTGTAAGATGCAACATGATCTCGTAGTATACCTAATGAATTATCAACTCCGTCTACTGATAACCCATTAAATACACTACAAGGGATTTTAAAAACTTTTCTTACTTCTTTCACAGTGGTGAGCACTATTTACAGGTGTTAAAAACTTTTGTGAACTGAAGTGATAGAACTAACACATTTGACTTATTTGGAATTTCTGTAAAAATTTTGGCAGAGTGCCATCTGTATTTTGGATAAAATAGTTCTTCAGAAAACCTGTAAAAAGCACTTCAATATTTTTTCAAATCTCAACTCCAACAAAATTCAACACAATATTTTTCTCAACTCAATCCATAACAATTTTTCAGTATTTTCAAAGGATGAGATAAAAGAAATATAATACAAATTTTACAAGTCAAAATAACTCATAATTCACTTTACAACTTCAATGTACAATTTTAATTTACAACTGCTCAAATAATTTACATACATATTATTACATGCATACATCAGACCTATGTACATGGGTATACCTATAATATACCCGAGTGTCTTCAAAGAAACTGTCTTCAAAACTACTCTATCTATCTTTCTCTTGCTCATGACAAAGATACAAAGCTATCATTGAGTGGTGAACTCTGGTGCACAACTATAATTTAAAACATAGTACAATATACATTGACAAAATTTGATAAATAATTTGGAAATCTGAATACTCATCAAATTCCAAACTCAAAATATTCATTGCCAATAATGTAAATCATTTGTATAAATGACTTTGATCACAAAATTCAATTTATCAAATCATGACTAACCATTTAAGTAATTCCAACAAAATCAATTATACATAAACCATAATTGAAATC
This sequence comes from Hevea brasiliensis, assembly GCF_030052815.1. Lineage (NCBI taxonomy): Eukaryota > Viridiplantae > Streptophyta > Magnoliopsida > Malpighiales > Euphorbiaceae > Hevea > Hevea brasiliensis. The sequence continues at coordinate 59,099,878 of NC_079499.1, read as the reverse complement.
ACAATTCTTTACCATTCAAAAGCCATTCTGTATCTCAAAAATCATTATGTATCTCAAAAATCATACTGTATCTCAAAACTCATTCTTTATCTCAAAAACCATTCTTTATCTCACTAACTATGCAAGACTAATCCGATAGGGCCATCTTCGATGTGATTCTAACTCCCTATGGTCGGGGAGGTCGAATCAGATTCTAACTCCCTATGGTCGGGGAGGTCGAATCATCGTGCACAGTACCATCACAATAATGAATCTTCCGCAAGGGCCATAATGATAAAATAAACTTAGATCTAACCTCAAATCAGAGGAAATTCTAAGCCTATGCACGTACCATGGTAATCAAAACACAACTAACTCCATTGTCTTCTCAACAAATGAGAGAGACGGGTAATAACCTAGTCAAGCATCTATAGTGAGATACAAAACAATATCACAATCCTTTTAGTGAGCATAAATCACAATATATGTCACATCCCGACTTAGCGGACCCCAGCTCAAGCCCCTCTCTGGGTGGCCATCTTGCCGGCGTACCCCCCTAGAGGCCGGCGGTGCAACTCAAATCGGTACTGTCCGCTTTGGTGGAGTTCAATCCCTTCGCCCTGCAGAGCTAGGATTCGAACCCATATCACCTCACGGATTTGCTTCGCCTCTTACCAATTGAGCTTTTAGCCATACTGACTGCATACGTGGTTGACGTTCTGCGTCCCATGGTATGACGGCCCGAGGCACCGCGGTGTCAAGGTTAACGACTGCTATTATCCCAAATCGTCAAAGATAGGTTACTTGGGCATGGAAAAGTATAACTGTAAATGAACTGATTGTTAAAGAAAATACGAAAATTAAATATCAGGAATGATTACGATAGAATACAAAGAAACTCAAGATCATGAAGAAAATAATTCACAAAATGCATGAAGAAGTTAATATCATAAGACGTAATTAGCCCTCGACTAAACACTAAGTTGGTAATTATTCAGTTCTTATGAACACAATGGCTAAGAAATTATGATTTTTATATTGCATATTATTTCTTTCTATTTTATTATTTGCACCACTAAGCTTTATGCTTAGCGCTTTTGCAACGCTGTAGGTATCGAAGATTGACAGAGCACCAAAGACCACAGATTCGTAAGGCGGTTCTCACGCTTCGCATAGTGTCTGTGTCACCTCACTGTCAGCAGTGCATTGGTAGGACGCTAGATGTCATTTTGGTATTTTGTAATTGATTTTATTTTCTCATATGTATTTGAAACTTATGTAATGTATTTTGATATTCATGTAAATAATGAAAAGTGTGGTTGTAAATGGAAAAGTGAATGTTTATATATGAATTATGCATGGTATCATATGAGATGGATGAATGAGAACTGAGATTGAACATTGTTGAGAATTTGATAAATGGAGTTGAGATGATGGAAAATGAATATAGGAAGTGTTTTTCACAGGTTCCGAAGAACTGTTTTCTCCATTTTTAGCCGGTATTCTGCCGGATTTTCTATAAAATTCTCGGAACCTCAAATAAATTATAATTTCGATAAATGGCTTAAATAAATTATATTTCACAAGTTATATTCAAAAGGAAGAATAAAAATGAATTAAGATAAAATAGAGTGCTCAGCACACTGAGTGGCATAACTTGCTCGGCTACACTGTAGTCGCGTAAGGGGTGTCACAATATAATTCGATTCAAATTCAATCCCAATATCCAATAGTTTTTATGCTCATCACAATTCAAATCATAAATTTGCATTTTTCCATGAAAATTACCATCACAATTCAAAACACGTTCTATCACAATTTTCCAAAACATAATTTATTCAATCCATAACAATGCTTAATACTTGTGGAAATACCATTTCACAAAGCTAAATTCATACATACTATAACAATTTCAATAATCATTGAATTAAATCCAATGCTTATTAAACATAATACATAAGAAAAGTATGTCATTTAATCATATGAAATATTCAAACAAAATCAGTTAAAAACTAGTTGTGCACAAACACAACTTAAAACAATAACATACAATTAATCATATGAAATATTATTCAGAGCAAAATCAGTTGACAACTAGTTGTGCACAAACCTCTGATGACTGTCTCCTGGTCTGGACTCAGTGTTTCCTTCCCTTTTCCTGAGTCTTTGATAACTGAGAAACACAATTTGAAGTGTTTCAGTACTAAATTAAACTGTCTCTAACGATAATGTTCGATAAGTAATTCACTGAAGGCTATTATTTGCTTAATCACCTAATATACCGACCCTCGATGCGTTCTAGGTAATTTAGGTTTTAGTGTCACTAATATGTCACATTCGATAGTGTTTTAGGGTTGGTACTCGTTACCAATTTCATTTCCTTGTTTAGTGCATTTTATTGCAAATTGCTGTATTTCGGTATACTAGTTTGACCTAGCCGGACGACCAAGTTCCCTCAGTTTTCGGGTTTCTATCAAAACTACAAACTTGTAGATCTATGTCTTATGGAATGCGGGGCAAAATTTTAGGTCATTCTGAGCTATGTAGACCAAGTTATGGTCATTTTACTATTGCTGGTCAAATGGCATCAAATTAGGTCATTTTAGGTCAATTTTGGTCAACTTTGGTTCGGCCAGTTTTTGGACCCGAACTTGTGCAAGCTGTTTGACTTGCTTATGGTCATTTCTGGGCTTTGGTGTCTTCATAAGACTTGTAGGTATGGGTCTTACCTATTCATGGTTAAAATTTCAGGTCAATTGGACCTGTTTTTGAGTGAGTTATGGCCTAAAAACTAACTGCTGCCCAAATGGTCAGTTTTCAGGTTTCACTTGCACTTAATCCGAATTGGTCATTTTTCATGTCACCTTGCAAGCAGAATTTTGGTATGCTTTCTCAATGAAAGCTGGCACATTTTGTGCCTAGTTTCACCTCCAATTGGTCTAATAAAAAATTGAAGTTACACATTTAAAGTTATAGGCTAAAATGCATACTGCCCTTAATTACCTTGCTTAAACATACATCAATGACACATTTACCTTACTATATGTCCACTTCCCTTACCAATTCTGTTTTGGTACATTACCAAAACCATATACCACCTTACCTTAAAGTTATTTTGGGCAGATTACAAACATCCTCAATACACCAAATAAAACTCCAATTCATAAAGTCCAAATAAAACAATACATACACATGGACATTTCTATTTCTTACACATACTTTACACAACCAATTTACATACACACTCATCAATCCTCAATGTCACTATGCTGCCCATATCTTCATGAACACATACATTTATCAAAGAAGCCTCCAGGCTGCCGAAAAGCTTCACCATGCCAAAGTGTCCATAATTCATCAATTTCCATTCCAAGTGCATAATCACCATTTACATGTGGAATTAACTACTAGGACATCAATTCACCCTATTCAACATGAATTCCCATCAAACATATGTAAAATAAATCATCAAATATACAACTCCATGGCTGCCCAAAATTGATATATCAAGAACTCCTCAAACTTGAAAATTTTCTTCACAATTCAAACACCCATAACAAGTATACAAACTTTAACAAAGCAAAGTTCAAAAATACAAACTTACCTATGGTTGGGGCTTGTTAAGCCTTCACCAAACTTCTTGATTTTGGTATCAAGCTCTTCCTTGTGATGTGGGGACAATTTTTAGTGAAGCTACCTAGTTGATTGGAGGTAAATTGAAGGAGTGCATGAAGCTTAAAGAAAAATGGCCATGGAGGTTTTGGGAGCTTTTCATTTACGGCATGGATGATTCTCAAGCTTGAAGATGAAGTGTTTAGTGGAGAAATCTGCCCACTAACACATTTTATAATCCTTAGTTTATTCCTTAGTGGTCCACTCACTTTAGTTTAATCATTTTATATGTTAAATGTGTTATTTACACAATTTTCACCCCACTTTTGGCTATTTACATTAGGTACCACCAAATTAATTCTTCATTTTATTTTCTAAGTGTAATATTATTTATTTTTAATGGAAATTTAGGTCAAAAGACAATTCGGGATGTCAAATGACCATAATGCCCTTGTTCGGGTTGCATTCTCGATTTTTCGGTAACACAGGGTTTTGTCCGTTTTTCAATTTCTCACTTTTCTTTGTACTAATTATTTAATTTTTCTTTGATATTTCTAATGATATTTATACTTCAATTGATGTCTCTTTAAGTCTTAAAATTAATTTCCAGGGTTCCCCGCTGTCCAGGGCTAGTCAACAGTCCACGCCGTGACTTCTCGGTGCAGTCACCCATCGCTAGGGTTCCCGGCTCGCTTAACTTGGTTGCATTTCTTTACTATTATTTTTCATTTGTTTTTCTTGTATTTTCTTTTCTTGTATTTCATTATTTAATGTCTCCTCACTCATATCAAAGTGTAGTTCTAGGCATCCTAGCTGTCCGGACAACAACTGAACAAGAGATGAGACGCATTCAGAATATAGGGTGTTACAATTCTCCTTAAAATAAATTTAAAATAAATTTCGTCCATGAAATTTTACCCAATAGTCATCTTACAATAGTCATACGTTTATTTTTTTCCTTTTTATACGATCGAATAATCTTCTTTTCCTCAAATTTGTATAAGACTTTTAACAATCTAATACAACGTTTAATTTCTTTGTATATCACCAATCTTCTCTTACTATTGTCCTGTCTAATATTTCGATTCATGTTCCTTCTTGAATGACCCTTGAGGTCATGTTAGAATCATTTATCTAATCATTGGTCCTTTGACCATTCTAGTTCATAGTCTTCCTCACATTCGTAACATTTCTTTGTTATATTTGAACCAATTGTTCGAATTTTTTTACTTTCATAACTTTGTTTATCTGTCAATATTCTATAACTTACTTCCTTTTGTACTGAACTATAACCTTTCGATATTCTAACCTTTGAGTTTTAGATCCCTAAGTAGGATTTTCAAACTTATTTCTAACAATTAAATTCTGTCCTGGCATAACTATTCAAAAACAGATGCCATTGGTAACTATTCTTATCTAGGTATACTATCGGGTAGTACGTAGCTCTATACAATCTCAATTCAAGTTAGTATCAGAATCTACACAAGATAAACATCAAGAACATTGCATAGTTACTACGATACATCCCAATAGATCAAACTTTCCTATCTTCTATCCTTTTCGAATTCACCGATACCTGAAACTTATTCTGATTACAATATCCATTAACAATTAACAACTGTAACATCTCTGCCTTCATCTAGAATAATTCTATTACTACATCTTACTTTTACGTCCTCTTCCCTTACATTAAGTAGGCTTGCCATTTAGCTTTATAATTTATGGTGTGTTAGAAAATACTTTTCGCCGATAAACTCTTCCAAAACTAATTTCACTTATTATCACAATCCTTGTCACACCCCACCCCTTTGTAAGGCATAACATGATCCCGTAGTATACCTAATGAATTACCAACTCCGTCTACTAATAACCCATTAAATATACTACAAGGGATTTTAAAAACTTTTCTTACTTCTTTTACAGTGGTGAGCATTATTTACAGGTGTTAAAAACCTTTTTGATATGAAGTGATAGAACTAACACATTTGAATTATTTGGAATTTCTATAAAAATTTTGGCAGAATGCCATCTGTGTTTTGGATAAAACAGTTCTTCAGAAAACCTGTAAGAAGCACTTCAATTATTTTCCAAATCTCAACTCCAACATTTTTCTCAATACAACACATTTCTCAACTCAAATCCACAGTGATTTTTCAAAAGCTGAGATATAGGAAATATAATACAATTTTTACAAGTCAAATAACTCATAATTATTTTACAACATCAAGTTACAATTTAACTTTGCAACTGCTCAAACCAAAACAATATGTACATAATGTCATACATACATTACAGTATAAAATGCAAAATATTGGTATACTCATTATACCAGGTAATCCCTCGCTGGATGTACTAGCAGCCTAGTCTCACGCCTGCCTCTCTCTACTGCGATAAGAATAAAAGCTATCATTTGAGTCAATGTTTCAGTGGTGCACAACATTAACCAAATACAATTTTAAATCACAATTCATAAATCATATCAATAGTGGATACTTAAAACCATAGTTAAATTCAAGACAATGAATGTCATAAGGAATTTAAACTCCAATTCACAAATCATCAAAATTCATAATAACACAATTTAGTCAAATAGTTTAAGAATACCGTATTGCCAATTCATACACAATTTGATCAAAATACTTAGTAACACAGTGTTGCCGACCAATATCACAATTTGATCAAATAACTGAATAATATCGTTTTGCAAATCAATAACACAATTCGATCAAATAACTGAATAATATCATTTTGCAAATCAATAACACAATTCGATCAAATAACTGAATAATATCGTTTTGCAAATCAATAGCACAATTCGATCAAATAACTGAATAATATAATGTTGCCAATCAATAACACAATTTAGACCATGACACAATTTTTCCATATATGCCGTGTTGTACACCACGACAAGACATACTCACCCCAATAATCGAAATCAATGAGGGAGGAAGCTAGCTATCTAATGAGTACTCATCCACACTCACCTCAGACTGGGAAGTCAAAGAGGGAGGAACATAATCATACTCACCCCAGACTGATAAGTCAAAGAGGGAGGAATAATCACACTCACCCCATTAATGGAGGAGGAACATAGTATCAGTGTCATGCCAATTGTGAGTCAAAACAATTCCAGCATTTTATTCAAATGATCCGTAAGAATTCAATAACTTTCCAAAGTTATAATTTCATTCACAAAATGGCAACACAATTCGTAATTCACTTCAATTTCCACAAAAGCCATTTACAGTGCTTTTCAATCAATGAGTATCCATCAAACACATTTCCACAATTTAAAACAATAATATACAAATAGTCAATATTTATTTCAATTGAAAAATTCAAGAGAAATAGTTGTTGTGCACAAACACAATTTAAAACAATACAAATAATCATAATTTATTCCAATTGAAAAATTCAAAAGAAATGATTTGTACAAAACCTCGATATTTGTCTCACGGTCTTGACTCGTATTTCTTTTTCTTTCCTTTGAGTCCTTGTTAATCGAGAAACACAATTTGAAGTGTTTCAAGACTAAATTAAACTGCTCTATCGATGGTGTTTGGTAAATAATGCAATGAACTCAATTATTCACTTAATCACCTAATATACCGTCCCTTCGCTAGCGTTTTTAATTAGGTTTTGTGTTAATATGTCACATTCGATAGGGTTTTAGGTTTGGTACGTTTTACCAAAGTCATTTTCATGTTTAGTGCATTTTAATGCAAATTCTTGGATGCAGGACACTGGTTTGACCTAGCCGGACGATCTAGTTCCCTCGATTTTCGGGTTTCGATCAAAACTACAAACTTGTAGATCTAGGTCTTATTGCACGCGGGGCAAAATTTCAGGTCAATCCGAGTTAAGTAGACCAAGTTATGGTCATTACACTATTGCTGGTCAATTGGTATCAAATTAGGTCAATTTGGTCAACTCTGGTTCGGCCAGTTTTTGGACTCGAACTTGTGCAAGTTGTTTGACTTGCTTATGGTTATTTCTGGGCTTTGGTGTCTTCATAAGACTTGTAGGTATGGGTCTTAACTATTCTTGGTCAAACTTTCAGGTCAATTGGACCTGGTTTGAGTGAGTTATGGCCTAAACACTCACTGCTGCCCAATTGGTCATTTTTCAGGTCCTAATTGCACCTAATCTGAATTGGTCATTTTCTTAGGTCACCTTGCAAGCAGAATTTTGGTATGTTTTCTCAATGAAAGTTGGCACATTTTGTGCCTAGTTTCACCTCCAATTGGTCTCATACCAATTGAGGTTACACATTTAAAGTTATAGGTCTATTTGCACACTGCCCTCTATATGTCTTTCAAACCCCAATTCAAACACACATTTAACTTGCTCTACTTTAAATCCCCATACCTAATTCTGATTTTATACCATTCCATATCCATTTATCACTTCTTACTATGGTCAATTTGCATAGAATACAAACATTCTCAATACATCAAATACAACCCTAAACCACAAAGTCCAAATTTAGCAATATATGTACATAAATACACCTAATCATTACATATAATCTCCACTACTAATTTACATATACATTCATCAATTCTTCTATGTCAACATTCTGCCAACACTTCCATCAATACATACAATTATTCAAGTGTCCCCAAGCTGCCGAAAATTGTCCTTCAACATCAAAGTGCCCTACAATTTACCAATTCCCATCCAAGTGCATAAATCACCATATATATGTGAAATAATTCACTACGATATTAAATCACCAAGATCAACATTATTTCTCATCAATTATATGCATAATAAATCATTAAATGCGTGACCCCATGGCTGTCCAAAAATGGCTATCTCAATAACTATTTAAACTTTAAAATTTCCTTCACCAAACTAACACCCATTACATGAACATAAAGTTTAACAAAGGAATTCTCAAAAATGTAAACTTACCTTTGATTATAACTTGCTAAACCTTCACCAAACTTCTCAAATTTGGTATCAATATCTTCCTTGTGATGTGTAGACCATTTTTGATGAAGGAACTCAAGTGATTAGAAGTGAAATGAGTGGTTAGATGAGCTTGCATGAAAAATTGCCATGGTGGTTCCCATTTTCTTCAATTCGGAAATGTTTATGAAATGAGGAAGATGAACATTCTGATGGGTATATTGGACTTACATCAGCCACATTTTATGTTTAATTTAATCCTTTAGTGGTCCACTTACTCATTTAATTATATAATAATGCTTAAATGTGTTATTTACACATTTTTCACTCCATTTTTGGCTATTTACTTTATGTACCACCAAATTAATTTTTCATTTCATTTTCTAAGTGTAATATTATTTATTTTTAATGGACATTTAGGTCAAAAGACACTTCGGGATGTCAAATGACCATAATGCCCCTGTTCAGGTGGCATTCCCGATTTTTCGGTATTACCGGGTTTTGTCTATTTTTCGATTTCTCACTTTTCTTTGTACTAATTATTTAATTTTTCTTTAATCTTTCTAATGATATTTATTCTTCAATAAGGTTCTATTTAAGTCCTAAAAATGTTTTCAGGTTCCCATGATCGAGGCAGTCAACGGTCCACGCCGTGACTTCCCGGTGCTGTCACCCATCGCTAGGTTTTTCGGCTCGCTTAACTTGGTTCCATTTCTTTGCTATGATTTTTCCTTTGTTTTTCTTGTATTTTCTTTTCTTGTATTTCATTATTTATGTCTCCTCATTCATATTGAAGTGTAGTTCTAGGCTTCCTAGCTGTCCGGACAGCACTGGTCACCGGAGCAGTAGAACGCACTGCCAAACTTAGGGGTGTTACAATTCTCCCCCCCTTAAATAAATTTCGTCCACGAAATTTTTACCCAGTGGCCATCTTACAATAGTCATACGTTTATTTCTCCTTTCTATATGATCGTATAATCTTCTTTTTCTCAAATTTATATAAGACTTTTAACAATCTAATACAATGTTTACTTTGTTTGGATAACACCAATCTCCTCTTACTATTGTGTTGTCTAATATTTCGGTTCATGTTCCTTCTTGAATGACCCTTGAGGTCATGTTAGAATCATTCATCAGTCATTGGTCCTCTGACCATTCTAGTCCATAGTCTTCCTCACATTTGTAATATTTCTTTGTTACACATGAATCAACTGTTCAATTCTCTACTTTCATAACTCTTTTTATCTGTCAATATTCTATAACTTACTTCCTTTTGTACTGAACTATAACCTTTCGATATTTTAACTTTTGTGTTTTAGATCCCTAAGTAGGATTTTCAAACTTATTTCTAACAATTAAATTCTGTCCTGGCATAACTATACCAAAACAGATACCGTTGGTAACTATTCTCATCTAGGTGTACTATCGGGTAGTACGTAGCTCTACACAATAATCTCAAGTTAGTACTGTAATCTGCAGCTTACAGTATAAACATCAAGAACATTGCATAGTTACTACGATACATCCCAATAGATCAAACTTTGTTATCTTTTATTCTTTTTGAATTCACTGATATTCGAATCTTATTCTGATTACAATATCCATTAGCAATTTCTAACAGTAACCTCCTTGCCCTCTTCTAGAGCAATTCCATTACTGCATCTTACTTTTACGTCCTCTTGCCTTACATTAAGTAGGCTCGCCAATTAGCTTTATAATTTATAGTGTGTTAGAAAATACTTTTTGCCGATAAACTCTTTCAAAAGTAATTTCACTTATTATTACAATCCTTATCTTAAAGGACTAATCACTAATGCATCAAAATTTATTCCCCTGTAAGGGAATAACAACAGAACATATAGTTCTAACACTAACATAAAAATATGCAAACTCCAGGTCAAACAATACATATATATATCTTAGTTGCTAATTGAGAAAGTACCAGCAATGATGTCAAAAGTCTCAGTCTCTTTTCTGTCGTATAGCGTATACTCTAGTTGAAGCATCACCCTGTTTTGGCTGATTCACAGTAGTCTGACTTCTAGGTGTACTACCCCTACCTCTACCTTTGCCTCTACTAACTGATGGTGAACTATTTGGGGTAGAAACTTGGGTTGATCCCTTTGGTGTAGTAAATGATCCAGAACGACCTGGATTTACACAATCCCTAGCAAAATGACCAGTCTCTCCACAGTTAAAGCATGCTCCTACGGCTCTATAACAAAGCCCACTATGTGGTTTACCACAAGTTTCACAAAGTCGATTTGACAGCGCATTTCTGGGTTTCTGTTGAGTTTGCTGATCGGATCGAGGTGGTTTCTGTCCAAAAGATCTATGTCTACCGGACTTCTTACTATCTCTGTCGTATCCCCCAAAGTTTTTCCTCTTTCCAGTAGGACTACTAGAACTCTATTCTACTGACTTTCCCTCTTTTTCTGTCTTCTCTGATTTCTTTTTCTCAAGGGCCGCTTCAGATTCAATTCTTTCTAATTCTAGTGCTTGAGAAATAAGTTCAGAGAAGTTGTTATGTTTGAATCCGACCACTTGTAATCTGATACTAGGCTTCAAGCCGGTTTCAAACCTCTTACATCTCTCCTCTTTGGTAGAAAGTAGACTTCTTGCATAATGGCTTAGGCGGGAGAATTCCCTTTCATACTCGACCGACCGCCTGTTTGAGACTTAGGAATTCTTGCGACACGGTCTACATAAGCATCAGGGACATATCTTTGCCTGAATTCCCTGAGGAAGTCATTCCATGTTAGCACTGTAGGTTCTACTAGACTGTGGGGAATGGTTTTCCACCAATCATAAGCATCCCCCTGTAGCAAAGATACTGAGTACTCAAATATGAGCTCCTCTGTGCAATGCAGTTTCTTGAATACCCTATCCATTCTTTCTAACCATTGTTCCGCTTCTAGAGGATCTACTATCCCCTTAAACTCTGTAGCCCCATACTTCATCAATTTGTCATATTGTCTAGCAGAAGACTGTGGTTGTACCACTGGAGTCTGTATTGGGGCTTGAGTAGGCACATTACCATCTATTTGTTGGAACATTGCAGCCGTCACGAGCAAATCCGAGCAGAATCTGCGATCGCAGGGTGGTGCTACTGAACCACTGACATTATGTAGGCATGGGGCATCCCCTTGCACCTCAGCTTCTATCGATTGATCGACTGAACGATCACCCTCTTCCATAGTCAATTCGACGATTTTAGACCTCCTGTACAATAATACAAGGATATTTCCTCCCGTTAGTGCATGTTTATAATGTAATGTACTGTATGTATCAAACAATGATATTGAGCAATTGTACTGTGAAGAAAGAATATTCAAGTAACAAGTGAAAACAGAATTTAAAAACTTTGCTCTGATACCACTAAAACATATCACACCCTACCCCTTTGTAAGGCATAACATGATCCCGTAGTATACCTAATGAATTACCAACTCCGTCTACTGATAACCCATTAAATATACTACAAGGGATTTTAAAAACTTTTCTTACTTCTTTTACAGTGGTGAGCACTATTTACAGGTGTTAAAAACCTTTTTGATATAAAGTGATAGAACTAACACATTTGAATTATTTGGAATTTCTATAAAAATTTTGGCAGAATGCCATCTGTGTTTTGGATAAAACACTTCTTCAGAAAACCTGTAAGAAGCACTTCAATTATTTTCCAAATCTCAACTCCAACATTTTTCTCAATACAACACATTTCTCAACTCAAATCCACAGTGATTTTTCAAAAGCTGAGATATAGGAAATATAATACAATTTTTACAAGTCAAATAACTCATAATTATTTTACAACATCAAGTTACAATTTAAATTTGCAACTGCTCAAACCAAAACAATATGTACATACAGTGTCATACATTACAGTACAAAATGCAAAATATTGGTATACTCATTATACCAAGTAATCCCTCGCTGGATGTACTAGCAGCCTAGTCTGCTGCCCTGTCTGTCTCTCTACCTGCGACAGCAATAAAAAGCTATCGCTGAGACAATGTTTCAGTGGTGCACAACATTAACCAAATACAATTTTAAATCACAATTCATAAATCATATCAATAGTGGATACTTAAAACCATAGTTAAATTCAAGACAATGAATGTCATAAGGAATTTAAACTCCAATTCACAAATCATCAAAATTCATAATAACACAATTTAGTCAAATAGTTTAAGAATACCGTATTGCCAATTCATACACAATTTGATCAAAATACTTAGTAACACAGTGTTGCCGACCAATATCACAATTTGATCAAATAACTGAATAATATCGTTTTGCAAATCAATAACACAATTCGATCAAATAACTGAATAATATCGTTTTGCAAATCAATAACACAATTCGATCAAATAACTGAATAATATCGTTTTGCAAATCAATAACACAATTCGATCAAATAACTGAATAATATCGTTTTGCAAATCAATAACACAATTCGATCAAATAACTGAATAATATAATGTTGCCAATCAATAACACAATTTAGGCCATGACACAATTTTTCCATATATGCCGTGTTGTACACCACGACAAGACATACTCACCCCAATAATCGAAATCAATGAGGGAGGAAGCTAGCTATCTAATGAGTACTCATCCACACTCACCTCAGACTGGGAAGTCAAAGAGGGAGGAACATAATCATACTCACCCCAGACTGATAAGTCAAAGAGGGAGGAATAATCACACTCACCCCATTAATGGAGGAGGAACATAGTATCAGTGTCATGCCAATTGTGAGTCAAAACAATTCCAGCATTTTATTCAAATGATCCGTAAGAATTCAATAACTTTCCAAAGTTATAATTTCATTCACAAAATGGCAACACAATTCGTAATTCACTTCAATTTCCACAAAAGCCATTTACAGTGCTTTTCAATCAATGAGTATCCATCAAACACATTTCCACAATTTAAAACAATAATATACAAATAGTCAATATTTATTTCAATTGAAAAATTCAAGAGAAATAGTTGTTGTGCACAAACACAATTTAAAACAATACAAATAATCATAATTTATTCCAATTGAAAAATTCAAAAGAAATGACTGTTGTGCACAAACCTCTGATATTTGTCTCCTGGTCTTGACTCAGTATTTCTTTCCCTTTTGCTGAGTCCTTGTTAACTGAGAAACACAATTTGAAGTGTTTCAGTACTAAATTAAACTGTCTCTATCGATGGTGTTTGGTAAATAATGCACTGAACTCAATTATTCACTTAATCACCTAATATACCGTCCCTCGTTGCGTTTTAGGTAAATTAGGTTTTTAGTGTCGTTAATATGTCACATTCGATAGGGTTTTAGGTTTGGTACGTTTTACCAAAGTCATTTTCTTGTTTAGTGCATTTTAATGCAAATTGCTGGATTCTGGGACACTGGTTTGACCTAGCCGGACGATCTAGTTCCCTCGATTTTCGGGTTTCGGTCAAAACTACAAACTTGTAGATCTAGGTCTTATTGCACGCGGGGCAAAATTTTAGGTCAATCCGAGTTAAGTAGACCAAGTTATGGTCATTACACTATTGCTGGTCAATTGGTATCAAATTAGGTCAATTTTAGGTCAATTTGGTCAACTCTGGTTCGGCCAGTTTTTGGACCCGAACTTGTGCAAGTTGTTTGACTTGCTTATGGTTATTTCTGGGCTTTGGTGTCTTCATAAGACTTGTAGGTATGGGTCTTAACTATTCTTGGTCAAAATTTCAGGTCAATTGGACCTGGTTTGAGTGAGTTATGGCCTAAACACTCACTGCTGCCCAATTGGTCATTTTTCAGGTCCTAATTGCACCTAATCCGAATTGGTCATTTTCTTAGGTCACCTTGCAAGCAGAATTTTGGTATGTTTTCTCAATGAAAGTTGGCACATTTTGTGCCTAGTTTCACCTCCAATTGGTCTCATACCAATTGAGGTTACACATTTAAAGTTATAGGTCTATTTGCACACTGCCCTCTATATGTCTTTCAAACCCCAATTCAAACACACATTTAACTTGCTCTACTTTAAATCCCCATACCTAATTCTGATTTTATACCATTCCATATCCATTTATCACTTCTTACTATGGTCAATTTGCACAGAATACAAACATTCTCAATACATCAAATACAACCCTAAACCACAAAGTCCAAATTTAGCAATATATGTACATAAATACACCTAATCATTACATATAATCTCCACTACTAATTTACATATACATTCATCAATTCTTCTATGTCAACATTATGCCAACACTTCCATCAATACATACAATTATTCAAGTGTCCCCAAGCTGCTGAAAATTGTCCTTCAACATCAAAGTGCCCTACAATTTACCAATTCCCATCCAAGTGCATAAATCACCATATATATGTGAAATAATTCACTACGATATTAAATCACCAAGATCAACATTATTTCTCATCAATTATATGCATAATAAATCATTAAATGCGTGAACCCATGGCTGTCCAAAAATGCCTATCTCAATAACTATTTAAACTTTAAAATTTCCTTCACCAAACTAACACCCATTACATGAACATAAAGTTTAACAAAGGAATTCTCAAAAATGTAAACTTACCTTTGATTGTAACTTGCTAAACCTTCACCAAACTTCTCAAATTTGGTATCAATATCTTCCTTGTGATGTGTAGACCATTTTTGATGAAGGAACTCAAGTGATTAGAAGTGAAATGAGTGGTTAGATGAGCTTGCATGAAAAATGGCCATGGTGGTTCCCATTTTCTTCAATTCGGCAATGTTTATGAAATGAGGAAGATGAACATTCTGATGGGTATAGTGGACTTACATCAGCCACATTTTATGTTTAATTTAATCCTTTAGTGGTCCACTTACTCATTTAATTATATAATAATGCTTAAATGTGTTATTTACACATTTTTCACTCCATTTTTGGCTATTTACTTTATGTACCACCAAATTAATTTTTCATTTCATTTTCTAAGTGTAATATTATTTATTTTTAATGGACATTTAGGTCAAAAGACACTTCGGGATGTCAAATGACCATAATGCCCCTGTTCAGGTGGCATTCCCGATTTTTCGGTATTACCGGGTTTTGTCTGTTTTTCGATTTCTCACTTTTCTTTGTACTAATTATTTAATTTTTCTTTAATCTTTCTAATGATATTTATTCTTCAATAAGGTTCTATTTAAGTCCTAAAAATGTTTTCCAGGGTTCCCATGATCCAGGGCGATCCAACGGTCCACGCCGTGACTTCAGGTCTGATCACCATCGCTAGGTTTTTCAGCTCGCTTAACTTGGTTCCATTTCTTTACTATGATTTTTCCTTTGTTTTTCTTGTATTTTCTTTTCTTGTATTTCATTATTTATGTCTCCTCATTCATATTGAAGTGTAGTTCTAGGCTTCCTAGCTGTCCGGACAGCACTGGTCACCGGAGCAGTAGAACGCACTGCCAAACTTAGGGGTGTTACAATCCTTATCTTAAGGACTAATCACTAATGCATCAAAATTTATTCCCCCGTAAAGGAATAACAACAGAACATATAGTTCTAAATCTAACATAAAAGTATGCAGACCCTAGGTCAAACAATACATAAACGAAGAGTGCCATCCTTCTTCTTAACAAACAATACTGGCGCTCCCCATGGTGACACACTAGGGCGGATGAAGCCCTTTTCAAGTAGTTCTTGCAATTGTACCTTCAACTCCTTCAACTCTGCTGGTGCCATTCTGTATGGTTTTATGGAGATTGGATCCACACCAGGCATAACATTAATTTCAAACTACACCTCTCTTTCCGGAGGTAATCCTGGCAATTCATCAGGAAACACGTCTGGAAGGTCATATACTGTAGGGATGTCCCTCAATGCTGGACTCCCCACTTGGGTGTCTACCACATGTGCCAAGTATGCTTCACACCCCTTGCTGATCACTTTCTAGCTAGTGCAGCCGAAATAATGTTTGATGGCAATAGCTGCCTCTTCCCATGTATTACCACATCAGCATCTTGAGGAGACCGAAAGTGACATCTTGACCTCTGATCAATCATGGTATGATGCCTAGCTAACCAATCCATGCCCAAGATGATATCATAATCTCTAAAGGGCATTTCAATGAAATTAGATAGAAAAGTGTGTCCTTGGATCACCAAAGGACAATCTCTATACATTCTATTAACCCTGACCTCCTGTCCTAATGGACTTGTTACTAGCACCTCAAAGTCCATTTTTGTACATGGAACAGCAATGCAATCAATGATGCTAACACTCACATAAGAATGGGTAGAACCCAGATCAAATAACATAAACACATCTTAGTTAAAAGTTGAGAAGGTACCAGCCACAACATCAGATGTCTCGACTTCTTCCCTCTGTCTCGTTGCGTAGACTCTAACCGGAGCATTGTCTTGCTCTGATTGTTTCACTGTGCCTTGGCTGCCTGCTGGGCTACCTCTACCCCTGCCTCTACCTATGCTAGGTGGTTGTGAACTTCTAGTGACAGGGCTCTGAACTGACCCTTCTGCAGTAGTAGGAGGTGGTCCAACTCTGCGACTACTGATGCAGTCCTTGGCAAAGTGTCCTATGCCTCCACAGTTATAACAGGCTCCAATAGCCTTATAGCATATCCCACCATGATATCTTCCACAAGCTTCACATTGACGAGAAGGGTAGGAACTTCTAGTTGTTCTACGACTGGACCTTGGTGGTCTCTGCCTTGATGATCCACCTCTGTTATATCCCTGAGCTCGAGGCTCCTCAATTTCTTTTCTCTTTCTCAAATTACTGCTTGAGCTCTGACCCATAGGTTTCTCCCTCTTCTCTATTTCATGTTGCCCTTGTGGGGGTTGGGTCTGTACTTGGGCTTGGGCTGACAGATAATCAGCCATTTGTTGGAAGAAAGTGGCCATTTGCTGGGCCATTTGTGCAGTAATTTGTATCGATAAAACTGGTACAGTCAGGCCTTCGAAATTTTGTGGAGCTGGGGCCTCAACTTGTTCTTCTGCCATCACATACTGTTCTATTGTCTCATTCTTCTCTTCCATATCTTTTCACAAGATTTTCTATTCCTGTACAACCAACATAAGGAGATTCCT
Source organism: Hevea brasiliensis (assembly GCF_030052815.1). Classification (NCBI taxonomy): domain Eukaryota; kingdom Viridiplantae; phylum Streptophyta; class Magnoliopsida; order Malpighiales; family Euphorbiaceae; genus Hevea; species Hevea brasiliensis. Next base: position 59,082,284 of record NC_079499.1, on the reverse strand, counting down.
CTCCATTAGTTCATATTTATGATGTAAATGTACTATATGTATCAAACATTTGAGCAGTTGTAGTTACCGACAAAAAGATTTCAAATTCACAGTTCGAAATTCACTTTAAAACCATTGCTCTGATACCACATAAACATGTCACACCCTACCCCTCTGTAAGATGCAACATGATCCCGTAGTATACCTAATGAATTATCAACTCCGTCTACTGATAACCCATTAAATACACTACAAGGGATTTTAAAAACTTTTCTTACTTCTTTCACAGTGGTGAGCACTATTTACAGGTGTTAAAAACTTTTGTGAACTGAAGTGATAGAACCAACACATTTGACTTATTTGGAATTTTTATAAAAGTTTTGGCAGAGTGCCATCTGTATTTTGGATAAAATAGTTCTTCAGAAAACCTGTAAAAAGCACTTCAATATTTTTCCAAATCTCAACTCCAACAAAATTCAACACAATATTTTTCTCAACTCAATCCACAACAATTTTTCAGTATTTTCAAAGGATGAGATAAAAGAAATATAATACAAATTTTACAAGTCAAAATAACTCATAATTCACTTTACAACTTCAATGTACAATTTTAATTTACAACTGCTCAAATAATTTACATACATATTATTACATGCATACATCAGACCTATGTACATGGGTATGATGGAACGGAAGCGTGAAAAACACAAGTTTATACCATTGAATTCAAAAATTTTCACCTAGGGTCACATGCATCATGCAAGATTTATTTTTATCTATTTGATTTCAATGATAAACAAAATATTAAAACTCTTTTAATATGTTTTTGGATCTATATTTCCCATTTAAGATTTTAAAATTAATCAGATTAATTTTAGAACCCTAGATTAAATCAAGAATGATTACACTAACCTCTTGATGCACTGCAGCGTGTCTGCGCCTTTGAGATTCGTCTTCAGGACACCAGATGTTGTCCCTCTAGCTTGTCCACACCAAGAACACCTATGGCAGCCCTTGAACAGTTTCTAAAGCCTTTTTTATTAATGAGAAATTCAAGTTTTGCCTTTTAAGAGATTAGAGATGTAAATAGGACACTAGAAACAATTCCTAGTGTTCTTAATTCAAAAGATTGATGGCTAATCTCTTTGAATTGATAAGAGATGAAGAAGAAGAGATAAAAACCCTCAAAGTGGCGTGACAAAGGAGTGTGGCTGCTGGTTGTGTTTTATTTTCTCATAACAACACTTAAATAGCTAGGTTAACACATTAAACCCTTGCCACATGTCACCCTTTGATTAGCACTAGGTTTAAGTGACCCAATCACATTGTGCCAAGTGTCAAACCTATATTTAATCTTGATTTTAATCATCTTACATGATTAAAAAACATTTGGCAAGCTTATGTGTTATGCCATGTGTCACCATCTCATGGTGCCACGTGTCACACTGCAAAATGACCAAAATGCCCCTGTGTCTTAATTTTGAGTTCTTAACCCAAAATAATTATTTTCTTCTTCTAATTAATTTATATCAAATATAAACTAATTAATTAATCTCTATTAATTAATTTCTCATTAATTAAATTCATATTTAAACAATTTAAATATAAATTTAACTTATATTATACATCCAATAATCTATATTTGGTTTCAAGTCATGCTAGGGACTTTGCAATCTAATTGCAAACCAAACCTATTTAATTAATCAATTTAAACTCTTTAATTAATTAATTAAATCATATTTAATTAGGTGATAACTTGTGTATGTGTGTGACTTACTAGGCTCATCACTAATTGGCAATGAGACATGATATCAACTCTTAATATCATCAGAACTCTTTCTTACCATAAATGATTTCTCTAAATCATTTTATGAACCTCATAAACCATGGTTAACACCTAGCATAGCATGCCATAGCCACCCAATTAGTAATAAGGTTTACCTTAAATGAACCTATAATCATATGTTACCATGCACTAGAATCTCTCTGTTACAAAATCCCAACTCAAGCTGGAGTCATGGTTTATGTCAAACTCCATTTGCTATGAATATTATGTTCTCTTTTAATTCTAGTTCTTGATTAAAAATATTTTCTCATCAGAAACTCTTTTCTGAATAAATCTATCTGTCCTGGCCAGGAACTTGAAACATCAAGAACAATTAAATGAACATAGGATTTTATCTCTATTTACTTAGAGGAACAGATTCCATCTTGATCAACACCTACCTCCATATATAACTAGTAGGAGCCAACACATGCCCATATACCCATACACAGTACAAATATGAAAGCAGTATCAAACTCAAACTACCTATATACAAGATAACTGTGCTATCTCAGGTCTAAAGATTATATGCACTGATATGATTTATGACATAACATTGGCAAGAGTAAACTCCATGTGCTTGTCATAAGTGTCATTGGTTCGGCCTACTTATCATTTATAAGTGCCTATCATGTTTGTTATATGGCATGAGACTCACCATTCCATCTTATTTATATCTCATATAAATAACTTGGGAACAAACATGAATACAATCCTTCTGGATAAGTCATGTCCTTATTATGAAGTATCCTCGATTGTGAACCTATTTATGATACTTTGTGCTAGAAATATTGTCACTCATATTCATAACAACTTAAGAATAATATTTCTAACAAAATATCAATGGACCTTTTCTATTACACATAAATATATTATGTAAACGGAAAAGTGGAAATGCCTTTTATTAATAAAAATATGTACAAGATACATACTAAATGATATGCTCTAGGGCATACTACTAACAATCTCCCACTAGCACTAGAGCCATTCATTACAATATCTTAGACCTATCTTCTCAAGATGTCGGTCTAACTGAGTCTGTGACATAGGCTTAGTGAATGGATCAGCTGGATTTTTTCAGCTGATGTTATTTTTTCTGCATGGCTATATCGCCTCGCCCAACTATTTCTCTGATAATGTGGTAGTGCCTTTCTATGTGTTTGGATTTTGGGTGAGACCTTAGTTCCTTAGCCTGTATGACTGCTCCATTGTTGTCACAGTGTAGTGGAACTGCTGACTCAATGGAAGGAACTACTGTAAGTTCTATCACGAACTTCTTTATCCAAAGCGACTTCCTTTGCATCATCGATGCGAATATACTCAGCCTCTGTAGTGGAATCTGCAGTCGTGCTCTGTTTGGAACTCTTCCAACTGACTGCACCTCCATTACAAATGAACACATATCCAGAGGTAGACTTTCTATGATTGATATCTTATCGGAAATCAGAATCAGTATAACCATCCAATTGCAAGTCTCCACCTCCATAAATCAAGAATAAATCCTTAGTTCTTCTTAAGTACTTAAGTATATTCTTGTGACTATCCATGTTCCAAACTGGATTGGATTGATACCGCTAGTCAAACTAACGACATATGCGATATCAGGCCTAGTACACAATATCTGCATACATTAAACTTCCAATAGCCAAGCATATAGAATCCGGCCATCTTATCTCTTTCTTGTGTGTCTTTGGAGACATCTCTTTAGAAAGATGGATACCATGTCTCACTGGTAACAATCCTCTTTTGGAATCAAGCATGTTAAACCTCTTTAACACCTTTTCCAAGTATAGACTTTGGGATAAACCAATTATTCTTTTCGCTCTATCTCTATAGATGCGAATCCCAAGAATATAGGTTGCCTCCCCTAAGTCTTTCATGGGAATGTATTTGACAACAATAACTTTATAGTCGTAAAAATACATGTGTCATTACCCATCAACGATGTCATCCACATATAAGACAAGGAAAGTGATAGCATCACTAACCTTCTTATATACACATGGCTCATCCTCATTTTTGATAAAACCAAAGGATTTAATGGCTTCATCAAAACGGATGTTCCAACTCCTCGAAGCTTGTTTCAACCCATAAATAGATCGCTTTAGCTTGCATACCTTGGAACCATCTTGGGATTCAAATCCCTTAGGTTGTTCCATGAAAATGTTTTCTTCAATGTATCCATTGAGAAAAGTCGCTTTGACATCCATCCGCCAAATCTCATAATCATAGTATGCAGCTATTGCTAATAAAATCCTAATTGATTTAAGCATGGCAACAGTAGAAAGTCTCCTCATAGTCGATTCCTTGCCTTTGGCGAAACCCTTTCGCTACTAGCCTTGCCTTATAGGTCTCTACCTTTCCATCAGAACCAATTTTCTTCTTGAAAACCCATTTGTTCCCTATAGGTATAATACCTTCAGGTGGGTCAACAAGATCCCAAACTTGATTCTTATACATGGAATCAATCTCGGATTTCATAGCATCAATCCATTTTAAAGAGTCTATATCTGATATAGCTTCTTCATAGGTAAGTGGATCATCTCCATGATCTACTTCTTCATGAGTAGACAACTCTTGTTCTTCTTCATGAAGAAAACCATATCTCACTGGTGGGTGAGATACCCTGGTTGTTCTACGAGGAACAGCTGTAGATGTTTCATCAACGGGTATTGGTTGACTAGATGGATCTATATCCATCTGATCTGTTGGTTGGTCAGAATTCTCCAATTCTAACTCTATTTGCCTTCCTTTGCCTCCTTCTTGAACAAAATGTTGTTCAAGAAATGTGGCATCTCTACTTATCACAACCTTTTGTGAAGTAGGCAATTAAAATAATATCCAAAACTATCTTTTGGATATCCAACAAATCGACCTTTTTCTGATCTGGTCTCCAATTTATCAGTGTTCAGCTTTTTGATATAAGCTAGATAACCCCAAATCTTAACATGCTTAAGACTTGGTTTTCTTCCATGCCATATCTCATAAGGTGTGGAAGAAACTGATTTTGATGGAATCCTATTCAGAATATACAAAGCTGATTCTAATGCAAATCCCCAAAAGAAGATTGACATATCAGTATTGCTCATCATACTACGTACCATATCCAATAGGGTACGATTTCTCCTTTCAAATACACCATTTAGCTGTGGCGTTCCTGGAGGAGTCAGCTGAGAAACAATGCCATGCTCTCTCAAGTATTCATCAAATTCAGTACTCAAATATTCACCTCCACGATCTGATCGAAGAGCTTTAATACTCTTTCCTGTTTGATTTTCTACTTCAGATTTAAATTCTTTGAACTTTTCAAAGGATTCATGTTTGTATTTCATCAAATACAAATACCCAAATCTTGATTTATCATCAGTAAAGGTAATAAAATAATGAAAGCCCCCTCTAGCCATTTCTTTAAATGGACCACATACATCACTATGTATTAGCTCCAAAATATTTTCAGCTCTTAGCCCCTGTCCAACAAAGGGTGATCTAGTCATTTTGCCCTGAAGGCAAGATTCACAAGTTGGAGTAGGCTCAGAGCCCAATGAGGATAGAATCCCCATTTTCTCCAATTTTGCAATCCTATCTTCTGCAACATGACATAACCTTAAGTGCCAAATATATTTTGAACTTGAGTTGGTTTTCACCATGGCATTGCATTCTTTTAGATTGCTATACTCTAGCCAGTGGAAACACTTTCTTACTGGCAATGGAAACACTTTCCTGTTGGCAATGGAAACACTTTCCTATTGGCAGTGGAAACACTTTCCTTTGCCTTTGTCAGCTTTGGTCTTCCCTTTCTATTTAGCTATTTTCTTGGAAGGACCAAGAATCTGAAGTTTCTTTTTCTTATTGCCCTTCTTCTTGTTGGACTTTCCAGCAGAAGAAGATGCAACCAAAGCTACCTCTTTTCCTTTATTGCCTGGCATATTCTTTTGGGCAATAACCTGCATGTTGAGTAAACCAGCTAAGGTGCATTCCTGTTTAGTCATATGGAAATTTGTCACAAAATTTCCAAAAAACTCAGGAAGGGACTGAAAGATCAAATCTGTCTGTAGTTGGAAATCCATGTTGAAGTCAAGATGTTCCAACTACTTAATCAGCCGAATCATCTTGTGGACATGATCCCAACAACATTCTGTCCCTCAGACATCCTCATACGGAATAGCTGTCTAGATATCTCATACCTAGCATTCCTACTGTGCTCACCATACAACTCTTGTAGGTGAAGGAGGATCTCACTCGCACTCTGCATGTTCTCATGTTGCTTCTGTAACTCATTACTCATGGTAGCAAGCATGTAACACTTAGCTCTCATATCATACTCCTTCCACTTGTCCAAAGTTTCATGTTCCTCTTGTGTGGCCTCTGGAGGTAAGGGACCAGGAACATTTGAATCTAGAACATATCCTATATGTTCAAGGTTCAGGACAAGTTTCAAATTTCTTAGCCAATCAGACAGATTAGGTCCTGTCAACCTATTGTGATCAAGTATGCTTGCAAGGATATTGGATGGTGGTGGTTGTTTTGTGCTCATTTTTATCAGAAAATTAACTGCAGAAAATAATCAGATTAATTAGTAAATGTATCATGTAATTAACCAAAATGATTATGGTCTTTTAATCAAATTGGTCCTCCCACTAACTTAGAGAATCCTACACTTCCAAAGTAGAAAACGGAAATCCTAGTTGGATGAATTTCTAGTGGGTGATTGAATTCTTATAATTCTATTGATCATCCTCAGGTACATCCATTATTGGAATTACAATAAACTATAAGTGAGCAACTCTTTGCCCATCACATCTCATGTGAGGTTCAATCCTTTACCTAGCCCCTAATGCTCAAAATCTCAGGTACATCCATTATTGACTTATCTTGCATTAGTTAAGTTGATCCCATTGAGCCAGTAATTATGCAAATTATTTTAATGTCCTCAGGTACATCCAATATTGGCCACTGAACCATGTACATATTTACAACATCTCATGCTTAACAATTATTCTTAAGAAAATCTCTTAAATAAATTGCATCTTATACAACTATTTAAAATTTCTTAAAATAATTGCCCCAATGGAGGGCCTATGTTATAATTACTTTAATTATAGCATTTCCAACTTAATCATTTGTTTGGAAGATTTTATGGTCATTCTATTTACTATTAAGGTCTCACTTTGCACATTATCCATTTAGCATGCATATATCATATAATTGCATACATTCCCATACATCTGATGCATTCATGGATAAGCAGTAAATATGGTATGATCATGGACTTTCTAAGGGATTCAATTCTGAGGCACCAAGAATTGAATCAAGGCATTCCTAGGTGCATTTCATTCATTCATTTTACAAGAGTTGCTGAAGGAGTACATAATCAACACTTGATCTTGAATTCCTCCCACTGGTCCCACCAATGCTCTTGACCTCCTTGGACTTCTTGCAATCCAATATTACATAGTAATCCTTGGCATACCAAGGCGAATTTACAAGAACTTAAATAAATGAAATTACAACCCAAAAATTATTACAAACTTAATAATACATGCCCAAAATAAATTAAAATAAATTAATTAATTTACAATCCCAAAGAAACATAAAAGAAATAAATCCAATCACATTGGTCTTTTATAGTCCATGATCATCCATCACACATATCACTATTTAACAATTAAATAAAACATACATACTTAAATTAAATTGAATATCTCATATTCAACTTAAAAATCCAGATTTGAATATGATTCAAATAAATTTAAAAATTCAGATTTGAATCTCATTCAAACAAATTTAAAAATTCAGATTTGAATCACATTCAAACAACTTAAAAAATTCAGATTTGAATCACATTCAAACATTTTTTAAAAAATCAGATTTGAATCACATTCAAACATTTTTTAAAAAATCAGATCTGAATTTTATTCAATCAATTTTAAAAAATCAGATTTAAATATGATTCAAACAACATTAAAAATTCAGATTTGAATCACATTCAAACAATTTTTAAAATTCAGATTTGAATCACATTCAAACAATTTTTAAAATTCTGATTTGAATCATAATTTAATTGTGTGATAAAAACTACTAATTAAACACTATAATTAGTCAAAGAATAAGCCTTAGATCATACAGTAATTGCAGAATTAAAAGCCAAACCTTAAACCACCCATGGAAGCCAAACCATGCGCACCATTAATGGTGTTTTTTTTTTTCAAATATGCCGCCAACTTGCTTTGCAACTAGCAATAAACTTTTGATCTCATGATCAAACACACAATTAAATCATATAAACATCAATCTAAATGGCAAATATAGTGGCTCTGATACCAATTGATGGAACGGAAGCGTGAAAAACACAAGTTTATACCATTGAATTCAAAAATTTTCACCTAGGGTCACATGCATCATGCAAGATTTATTTTTATCTATTTGATTTCAATGATAAACAATATATTAAAACTCTTTTAATATGTTTTTGGATCTGTATTTGCCATTTAAGATTTTAAAATTAATCAGATTAATTTTAGAACCCTAGATTAAATCAAGAATGATTACACTAACCTCTTGATGCCTTCGCAAATGTCTGCGCTTTGAGATTCGTCTTGAGACACGGATGTTGTCCCTCTAGCTTGTCCACACCAAGAACACCTATGGCAGCCCTTGAACAGCTTCTAAAGCCTTTTCTATTAATTAGAAATTCAAGTTCTGCCTTTTAAGAGATTAGAGATGTAAATAGGACACTAGAAATAATTCCTAGTGTTCTTAATTCAAAAGATTGATGGCTAATCTCTTTGAATTGATAAGAGATGAAGAAGAAGAGATAAAAACCCTCAAAGTGGCGTGACAAAGGAGTGTGGCTGCTGGTTGTGTTTTATTTTCTCATAACAACACTTAAATAGCTAGGTTAACACATTAAACCCTTGCCACATGTCACCCTTTGATTAGCACTAGGTTTAAGTGACCCAATCACATTGTGCCAAGTGTCAAACCTATATTTAATCTTGATTTTAATCATCTTACATGATTAAAAAACATTTGGCAAGCTTATGTGTTATGCCATGTGTCACCATCTCATGGTGCCACGTGTCACACTGCAAAATGACCAAAATGCCCCTGTCTTAATTTTGAGTTCTTAACCCAAAATAATTATTTTCTTCTTCTAATTAATTTATATCAAATATAAATTAATTAATTAATATCTATTAATTAATTTCTCATTAATTAAATTCATATTTAAACACTTTAAATATAAATTTAACTTATATTATACATCCAATAATCTAGATTTGGTTTCAAGTCATGCTAGGGACTTTGCAATCTAATTGCAAACCAAACCTATTTAATTAATCAATTTAAACTCTTTAATTAATTAATTAAATCATATTTAATTAGGTGATAACTTGTGTATGTGTGTGACTTACTAGGCTCATCACTAATTGGCAATGAGACATGATATCAACTCTTAATATCATCAGAACTCTTTCTTACCATAAATGATTTCTCTAAATCATTTTATGAACCTCATAAACCATGGTTAACACCTAGCATAGCATGCCATAGCCACCCAATTAGTAATAAGGTTTACCTTAAATGAACCTATAATCATATGTTACCATGCACTAGAATCTCTCTGTTACAAAATCCTAACTCAAGCTGGAGTCATGGTTTATGTCAAACTCCATTTGCTATGAATATTATGTTCTCTTTTAATTCCAGTTCTTGATTAAAAAGATTTTCTCATCAGAAACTCTTTTCTGAATAAATCTATCTGTCCTGGCCAGGAAATTGAAACATCATGAACAATTAAATGAACATAGGATTTTATCTCTATTTACTTAGAGGAACAGATTCCATCTTGATCAACACCTACCTCCATATATAACTAGTAGGAGCCAACACATGCCCATATACCCATACACAGTACAAGTATGAAAGCAGTATCAAACTCAAACTACCTATATACAAGATAGCTGTGCTATCTCAGGTCTAAAGATTATATGCACTGATATGATTTATGACAAAACATTGGCAAGAGTAAACTCCATGTGCTAGTCATAAGTGTCATTGGTTCGACCTACTTATCATTTATAAGTGCCTATCATGTTTGTTATATGGCATGAGACTCACCATTCCATCTTATTTATATCTCATATAAATAACTTGGGAACAAAAATGAATACAATCTTTCTGGATAAGTCATGTCCTTATTATGAAGTATCCTCGATTGTGAACCTATTTATGATACTTTGTGCTAGAAATATTGTCACTCATATTCTTAACAACTTAAAAATAATATTTCTAACAAAATATCAATGGACCTTTTCTATTACACATAAATATATTATGTAAACGGAAAAGTGGAAATGCCTTTTATTAATAAAAATATGTACAAGATACATACTAAATGATATGCTCTAGGGCATACTACTAACAGGGTATACCTATAATATACCTGGAGCTGATCTGAAAGTGTCTTCAAAGAAACTTACTCACTGCTCTATGCTCTTCTTACCTGCGACAGCATACAAAGCTATCGCTGAGTGTTGAACTCAGTGGTGCACAACTATAATTTAAAACATAGTACAATATACATTGACAAAATTTACAGTAAATAATTTGGAAATCTGAATACTCATCAAATTCCAAACTCAAAATATTCATTGCCAATAATGTAAATCATTTGTATAAATGACTTTGATCACAAAATTCAATTTATCAAATCATGACTAACCATTTAAGTAATTCCAACAAAATCAATTATACATAAACCATAATTGAAATCACAATTCTTTACCATTCAAAAGCCATTCTGTATCTCAAAAAACATTATGTATCTCAAAAATCATACTGTATCTCAAAAATCATATTGTATCTCAAAAATCATACTGTATCTCAAAACTCATTCTTTATCTCAAAAACCATTCTTTTTCTCACTAACTATGCAAGACTAATCCGATAGGGCCATCTTCGATGTGATTCTAACTCCCTATGGTGGGGGAGGTCGAATCATCGTGCACAGTACCATCACAATAATGAATCTTCCGCAAGGGCCATAACGATAAAATAAACTTAGATCTAACCTCAAATCAGAGGAAATTCTAAGCCTGTGCACGTACCATGGTAATCAAAACACAACTAACTCCATTGTCTTCTCAACAAATGAGAGAGACGGGTAATAACCTAGTCAAGCATCTATAGTGAGATACAAAACAATATCACAATCCTTTTAGTGAGCATGAATTACAATATAATTCGATTCAAATTCAATCCCAATATCCAATAGTTTTTATGCTCATCACAATTCAAATCATAAATTTGCATTTTTCCATGAAAATTACCATCACAATTCAAAACACGTTCTATCACAATTTTCCAAAACATAATTTATTCAATCCATAACAATGCTTAATACTTGTGGAAATACCATTTCACAAAGCTAAATTCATACATACTATAACAATTTCAATAATCATTGAATTAAATCCAATGCTTATTAAACATAATACATAAGAAAAGTATGTCATTTAATCATATGAAATATTCAAACAAAATCAGTTAAAAACTAGTTGTGCACAAACACAACTTAAAACAATAACATACAATTAATCATATGAAATATTATTCAGAGCAAAATCAGTTGAAAACTAGTTGTGCACAAACCTCTGATGACTGTCTCCTGGTCTGGACTCAGTGTTTCCTTCCCTTTTTCCTGAGTCTTTGGTAACTGAGAAACACAATTTGAAGTGTTTCAGTACTAAATTAAACTGTCTCTAACGATAATGTTCGATAAGTAATTCACTGAAGGCTATTATTTACTTAATCACCTAATATACCGACCCTCGATGCGTTCTAGGTAATTTAGGTTTTAGTGTCACTAATATGTCACATTCGATAGTGTTTTAGGGTTGGTACTCGTTAGCAATTTCATTTCCTTGTTTAGTGCATTTTATTGCAAATTGCTGTATTCCGGTATACTAGTTTGACCTAGCCGGACGACCTGGTTCCCTCAGTTTTCGGGTTTCGGTCAAAACTACAAACTTGTAGATCTATGTCTTATGGAACGCGGGGAAAAATTTTAGGTCATTCTGAGCTATGTAGACCAAGTTATGGTCATTTTACTATTGCTGGTCAAATGGCATCAAATTAGGTCATTTTAGGTCAATTTTGGTCAACTTTGGTTCGGCCAGTTTTTGGACCCGAACTTGTGCAAGCTGTTTGACTTGCTTATGGTCATTTATGGGCTTTGGTGTCTTCATAAGACTTGTAGGTATGGGTATTAGCTTTTCATGGTTAAAATTTCAGGTCAATTGGACCTGTTTTGAGTGAGTTATGGCCTAAACACTAACTGCTGCCCAAATGGTCAGTTTTCAGGTTTCACTTGCACTAAATCCGAATTGGTCATTTTTCATGTCACCTTGCAAGCAGAATTTTGGTATGCTTTCTTAATGAAAGTTGGCACATTTTGTGCCTAGTTTCACCTCCAATTGGTCTCATACCAATTGAAGTTACACATTTAAAGTTATAGGCTAAAATGCATACTGCCCTTAATTAACTTGCTTAAACATACATCAATGACACATTTACCTTACTATATGTCCACTTCCCTTACCAATTCTGTTTTGGTACATTACCAAAACCATATACCACCTTACCTTAAAGTTATTTTGGGCAGATTACAAACATCCTCAATACACCAAATAAAACTCCAATTCATAAAGTCCAAATAAAACAATACATACACATGGACATTTCTATTTCTTACACATACTTTACACAACCAATTTACATACACACTCATCAATCCTCAATGTCACAATTCTGCCCATATCTTCATGAACACATACATTTATCAAAGAAGCCTCAAGGCTGCCAAAAAGCTTCACCATGCCAAAGTGTCCATAATTCATCAATTTCCATTCCAAGTGCATAATCACCATTTACATGTGGAATTAACTATTAGGACATCAATTCACCCTATTCAACATGAATTCCCATCAAACATATGTAAAATAAATCATTAAATGTACAACTCCATGGCTGCCCAAAATTGATATATCAAGAACTCCTCAAACTTGAAAATTTTCTTCACAATTCAAACACCCATAACAAGTATACAAACTTTAACAAAGCAAAGTTCAAAAGTACAAACTTACCTATGGTTGGGGCTTGTTAAGCATTCACCAAACTTCTTGATTTTGGTATCAAGCTCTTCCTTGTGATGTGGTGACAATTTTTAGTGAAGCTACCTAGGTGGTTGGAGGTAAATTGAAGGAGTGCATGAAGCTTAAAGAAAAATGGCCATGGAGGTTTTGGGAGCTTTTCATTTACGGCATGGATGATTCTCAAGCTTGAAGATGAAGTGTTTAGTGGAGAAATCTGCCCACTAGCACATTTTATAATCCTTAGTTTATTCCTTAGTGGTCCACTCACTTTAGTTTAATCATTTTATATGTTAAATGTGTTATTTACACAATTTTCACCCCACTTTTGGCTATTTACATTAGTACCACCAAATTAATTCTTCATTTTATTTTCTAAGTGTAATATTATTTATTTTTAATGGACATTTAGGTCAAAAGACAATTCGGGATGTCAAATGACCATAATGCCCCTGTTCGGGTTGCATTCCCGATTTTTCGGTAACACCGGGTTTTGTTCGTTTTTCGATTTCTCACTTTTCTTTGTACTAATTATTTAATTTTTCTTTGATATCTCTAATGATATTTATACTTCAATTGATGTCTCTTTAAGTCTTAAAATTAATTTTCAGGGTTCCCCGCAGTCCAGGGCTAGTCAACGATCCACGCCGTGACTTCCCAGTGCGGTCACCCATCGCTAGGGTTCCCGGCTCGCTTAACTTGGTTGCATTTCTTTACTATTATTTTTCCTTTTTTTTTCTTGTATTTTCTTTTCTTGTATTTCATTATTTAATGTCTCCTCACTCATATCGAAGTGTAGTTCTAGGCATCCTAGCTATCCGAACAACATTGGTCACTGGAACAGTAGAACGCATTACCGAATATAAGGGTGTTACAATTCTAATACGACCATAATGGTCATTCAAGAAGGGAACATGAATCGAAATATTAGACGGAACGATAGTAAGAAAAGATTAGTGCTATATAAACAAAGTAAGTGTTATATTAGATTGTTAAAAGTTTTACACAAATTCAGAGGAAAGAAGATTATACGGTCATATAGAAAGGAGAAAATAGACGTGTGAATATTTTAAGACGACCATTGGGTAAAATTTCGCAGACGAAATTTATTTTAAGGGGGGGGAGAATTGTAACACCCTAATGTTCGGTGGTGCATTCTACTGTTTCAGTGACCAGTGTCTATCCAGACAGCTAGTGTAACATCTCCACTATACGTGTTCTGTACGTTCTATTGCTCCAGTAGCCAAATAATAGTCCGGGCAAGTTAGGATGTCTAGAACTACACTTTGGTGATAGTGAACAGACATATAATGATGAAATAAATAAAAAGAAAATACAAGAAAAATCAAAGAAACATAAAAGAGAGAAAATGAAGCTAAGTTAAACGAGCCGGTACTGCAGCGATGAGTGACCACACCGGGAAGGCCGTTGCCGACCCCAGGACCGTGGGGAACCCTCGGAATTTAATTTTGAGACATAAATAAAGGTTTATTGAAATGTAATTGATACTAGAAATATCAAAGAAAAATTAATAAATTAGTACAAAGAAAAACAAAAAAATAGAGAAACAGACAAAAATCGGGAATATAACCCGAAGTGGGCCATTTTGGTCATTTGACACTAAGAGCTGCCTTTTGACCTCAATGTCCATTAAAAATAAATGATATTGCACTTATAAAATGTCATGAAAAATTAAATTGTGACACATTATGTAAATAGTGAAAAAGGGAAAATAAATGTGTAAATAATGAAACTTGAAATAATTAAACATTTAACTTAAAGTTAGTGCTCCACTAACTCAAACCTTTGGACACCTATCTAAGCAATTTGTGGGCAGAATCGCCATCTTCCACATTGAAAGAAAAACCAGCCAAAGTGAATCACCATTGAAAGAACTCCATAGCCGGCCATGGAAGGACCTCTATGCAACCCCATTCCAAGCCTCCTTTCCACTTGGTGCCTTCATTAAAGTTTGCGTACTTACCTTGGGGAAGATATTGGCAATAAAAAAAACAAGATTTGGTGAAGTTTTGATAGCTTCAAAAGTGGTGTGTGTCCAAAACCTCTCCCTTGCTTTAGTAAACCTTGTGTTTAGGTTGAGGTGAGTATTTTGGTGAAGAGAAATGAAGAAAATCTTGAGAAATGAAATGGTCCATTTTTGGCAGCCATGATTATGTGTTGTATTTGAGTTTTTCTTACCTCTAATGGATGAAAATTATGGTTGATTAACTCAAATGGAGGATGTAGTAAGTTAAAATCTAAGTATGTGAATGTAGTGCTTGAATTAAGGGTGTAAAGTGGAACCTTAATGGTTTGGGCAAACTGCCATGTTTGGCAGCCTATTAAACCATGAATTTGTGTGTGAATATGTAGTTATTAATGAAATATGCTAGTGTTAAATTGTGGGCAGCATGTGTAAGTGATATTGAAGTATGATTATATTGAATTGTATGTGTAATATTGACATTGAGATATGTTGAATTTTGGTGGAAGTAAATGTTGAACTTGATGGTGAATTGTGTGCATTGAGCACTTGAATGTTCTGCCCAAAATTGTTGCTAGAATTGTGTACAATATATATATGGAAGTGTCATTGATGGAATATTGAAGTAATGAGGAGGAGAAGGAATATCAAATTGGAAGTATATGTATTTTTTGCAAGTTGTGTATTGATGGCAGTACCTAAATTAGGTCATAAGTGCCAAACTGTAAACCTAATTGGTATGAAGCCAATGGAGGGTGAAACTAGACACCAAATAGGCCAACTTTCATGTCGAAATATTGCCAAAATTCTGCCTCGAAACTGACCTTAAAAATGACCAAATCCGGAATAGCAACCTTGCAACCCAGATTTTTGACCATATGAACAGTAGTCATTAGGATGACCATAACTCACTCAAAACAGGTCCAATTGACCTGAAATTTTTACCATGGATAGCTTAGACATAGAGATACAATTCTTATGAAGACACCAAAGCCCAGAAATGGCCAGAACCAAGTCAAATAGCTTGCACAAATTCGGGTACCAAAACTACCAGAACTAAAAGTGACTTAAAATTGACCAAATTTTGCACTAAAGGTGCAATATGTCTAGCTTTAGTAAATTAACCATATCTTGGTCTATACAACTCAGAATGACCTGAAATTTTGCCCCGTGTGCAATAAGACATAGAGCTACAATTTTTCTTCTTTGACCAGAAGTTAAAAACCAAGAGAAATAGGACTTTAAGCTGGACCAATCTAGCATACCAAAAATTGAGACTTTGACATTTACACACAATGATGCTTGAAGCAATTTGGCAATGAATGCCAACTTATAAAAATGGTAAATTGCACTATATTGGTAGCATATTGAATTACAATATGTGACATGTTGATGCTAGAAACAACTTATCCATAGTACCTAAAAAGGTTAACATATGCATTGACTTATGAATTACATAATAGTTAGTAAACTCTAAAAATTAAAGAATTAAATAATTAATTTATAATGTGCCCTAGTTTGCCTAGTTGACTAGTTTGGATAGCTTGGCATGCTAATAGGATTCTGACAGCTGTTCTGTAAATGGCTTCATGCCATACTGTGTTTTTATGGCTTATTATGCTGCACTGTGACTTTAATAGCCTATTGCTATACATATTGTGTATTTATTATTGGCTTATCACCAGATTGACTATATGGATTTTTAGCCACGCTATTTACACACCGGGAGACAATTTGTGACCGATGGTATGATGGCCCGAGATACTAGGTACCCAGTACCAGTATATCTGTTTATCCAGTCTGGTTAGTATATAGGCTACACGGGCAGTAATTCAAGTACTATTAAATTCAAATAGCTAAACCCAGTCTATTGACATACAGCACTATCAAAAATTAGCAAATATTGAAATGTTAGCAAATAAAAGTAGAATCAGCAATTGCAAAGTATATCGATGTTATAAATTCGTAAACACTTTATTTACTTTATTTTAGTGTATATTTCTTTATATTTGGCACCACTAAGAAAAATTGCTTAGTGCGTTGCTTTTGTAATGCGGAGGTATTGGAGACACAGCTGGGGAGCCAGTAGACCTACGACCGGGTGAGACATCAGATCTGCACAGGAGTCCAGAGTCATCTACACTGCATTGCATACATGGTAAGACTTAGGATATCTTGTATTTTGTACTTTTGTTGTATTTTTGAAATTCGACCTTGTATTTGGTAATGTTAGGAAAGCTCTAAAGTTTGTAATATTTTGTACATATTAAATAACATGGAGATTTTTTGGATATATTTGAATTATTATGGACTGTATTATGGAACTCTTTAATGACTATAAAAGTCTATTGACTTTACTGAGAAATAAAGACGGTGAAATATTTGAGATTTTGATATTATCATATTAAATTGTTTTCAACAGGTTTGGAAGGACAGTTTGTCCAAAATACAGATGACACCTTGCCAAATTTTTATTACAAATCTTGAAACACTGATTTTATCAAAGCATGAAAATAGTATCAGCATGATATGAATATTACATAAAAGACTTCTTAAAATCAAATTGAGCACAGGTAATGAAATAATCATAGACTAGGTGTTCCGGCACGCCATGTAGCACGCCTTGCTCAGCTGTTCTGTAGACGGGTGAGGGGTGTTACATTTAGTGGTATCAGAGCACGATTTAGGCGTTTCTGGACCTAGATAGTTTGCATATCATGCATTGCATTATAAGTGTTAAGATGACTCTAATGCATACCTTTTGATTTGTTATTTTGATCAGAATATGGACTCTACATCACAGAGAGCGATCGATAAGGAAGTGAAAAGTCATGCTCCATCTATGACTGAACCAGGAGACAGGAGGGAACCTGCTCTACCAATACTAGGTGCACCAGCCACATTTCAGCAAATGGTTGAGTTTTTTAGATAGATGGCAGGAGTTATGCCACAACCACCACCTCCACTTCAAAAATCTCATATGGAGAGACTCAGGAAGTTTGGAGCATTGGATTTTCTAGGCAAAAGGGAAGATGATTCTATTACAGCTGAAAACTGGTTAGACAAAACTGGAAGAGTCTTGAAACAACTTCATTGTACTCTAGAACAAAATTTAGAAGCTGCTGTATCACTACTGCAAGATGATGCATACCAATGGTGGGATACAGTGACTAGTAAGGTGCCACAAGAATAAATAACTTGGGATTTCTTTCTCACTGAGTTCAGAAAGAAGTATGTGGGCAGTGTATAACTAGAAGAGAAGAGAAGGGAGTTTATTACCCTACATCAGAGACAGCTGATAGTGGCTAAATATGAAAGAGAATTTGTCAGATTGAGCCGTTATGGGCGGGAAATAGTCCTTAATGAGGCAGAGAGATGCAAGAGATTTGAGGAAGGACTCAATAATAACATTAAAGTAATGATTATAGCCTTGGGGATTACAAAGTTTGCCAAGTTAGCAGAAGCTGCACTGAAGGTTGAAAAAGTTAGAATGAATGAGCAGAACAGAAGGGACAGACAACAGAAAAGAGGTCAGGGTCAGACCGGTACATCTTTTGCCCCTTGTGAGAAATTCAGAGGTTCACCTACTCAGAGTTTCAGTAGAGCACCAAGTCAGGGTCAGTCACAGAGGCCCAAATCTCAGTTTGCACCAAGGAGAGGCTAGTCCACCCCTTCAATGGCTAGCTCTCCAGGGACAGGGTACAGGGGACCAGCCCCAACAGTATCTATTACTTGCCCACATTGCCAAAAATGGCATAAGGGTGAATGTTGGAGGATGATAGGTGCTTGTTTGCTGTATGGATCTATAGACCACCTAGTCCGAGATTGTCCTCGCAGAACTGCTACATCCACTCTGGTATCAACTGATAAGTCTGCCCCTCCAGCTCTAAGGGGTAGAAGGCCGGGCATAAATAAAGGTTTATTGAAATGTAATTGACACTAGAAATATCAAAGAAAAATTAATAAATTAGTACAAAGAAAAACAAAAAAATCGGGAAATAGACAGAAATCGATGTCACCGAAAAATCGGGAATACAACCCGAAGTGGGGCATTTTGGTCATTTGACACTAAGAGCTGCCTTTTGACCTTAATGTCCATTAAAAATAAATGATATTGCACTTAGAAAATGTCATAAAAAAATTAAATTGTGACACATTATGTAAATAGTGAAAAAGGGAAGATAAATGTATAAATAATGGAACTTAAAATAATTAAACTTTTAACTTAAAGTTAGTGCTCCACTAACTCAAACCTTTGGACACCTATCTAAGCAATTTGTGGGCAGAATCACCATCTTCAACATTGAAAGAAAAACCAGCCGAAGTGAATCACCATTGAAAGAACTCCATAGCCGGCCATGGAAGGACCTCCATGCAACCCCATTCCAATCCTCCTTTCCACTTGGTTCCTTCATTAAAGCTTGCCTACTTACCTTGGGGAAGATATTGGCAATAAGAAAAACAAGATTTGGTGAAGTTTTGATAAGCTTCAAAAGTGGTGAGTGTCTAAAACCTCGCCCTTGCTTTAGTAAACCTTGTGTTTAGGTTGAGGTGAGTATTTTGGTGAAGAGAAATGAAGAAAATCTTGAGAAATGAAATGGTCCATTTTTGGCAGCCATGATTATGTATTGTATTTGAGTTTTTCTTACCTCTAATGGATGGAAATTATGGTTGATTAACTCAAATGGAGGATGTAGTAAGTTAAAATCTAAGTATGTGCATGTAGTGCTTGAATTAAGGGTGTGAAATGGAACCTTAATGCTTTGGGCAAACTGCCATACTTGGCAGCCTATTAAACCATGAATTTGTGTGTGAATATGTAGTTATTAATGAAATATGCTAGTGTTAAATTGTGGGCAGCATGTGTAAGTGATATTGAAGTATGATTATGTTGAAGTATATGTGTAATATTGACATTGATATATGTTGAATTTTGGTGGAAGTGAATGTTGAACTTAATGGTGAATTGTGTGCATTGAGCCCTTGAATGTTCTATCCAAAATTGTTGCTGGAATTGTGTACAATATATATATATATGGAAGTGTCATTGATTGAATATTGAAGTAATGAGGAGGAGAAGGAATATCAAATTGAAAGTGTATGTGTTTTTATGCAGGTTGTGTATTGATGGCAGTACCTAAATTAGGTCATAAGTGCCAAACTGTAAACCCAATTGGTATGAAGCTAATAGGGGGTGAAACTAGACACCAAATAGGCCAACTTTCATGTGGAAATGTTGCCAAAATTGTGCCTAGAAACTGACCTTAAAAATGACCAAATCCGGATTAGCAACCTTGCAACCCAGATTTTCGACCATATGATAGTAGTCATTAGGATGATCATAACTCACTCAAAACAAGTCCAATTGAACTAAAATTTTTACCATGGATAGCTTAGACATAGAGCTACAATTCTTATGAAGACACCAAAGCCCAGAAATGGCCAGAACTAAGTTGAATAGCTTGCACAAGTTTGGGTACCAAAACTGCCAGAACAAAAAGTGACCTAAAATTGACCAAATTTTGCACTAAAGGTGCAATCTGTCCAGCTTTAGTAAATTGACCATATCTTAGTCTATACAACTCAGAATGACCTGAAATTTTGCCCTGCGTGCAATAAGACATAGAGCTACAATTTTGCTTCTTCAACTAGAAGCTAAAAACCAAGAGAAATAGGACTTTAAGCTAGACCAATCTAGCACAACAAAAATTGAGAATTTGACATTTACACACAATGATGCTTGAAGCAATTTGGCAATGAATGCTCACTTGTAAAAATGGTAAATTGCACTATATTGGTAGCATATTGAATTAAAATATGTGACATGTTGATGCTAGAAAAAACTTATTCATAGTACCTAAAAAGGTCAACATATGCATTGACTTATGAATTACATAATAGTTAGTAAACTCTAAAAATTGAAGAATTAAACAATTAATTTATAATGTGCCCTAATTTGCCTAGTTGACTAGTTTGGATAGGTTGGTATGCCAATAGGATTCTGACAGCTATTCTGTAAATAGCTTCATGCCATACTGTGTTTTTACGGCTTATTATGCCGCACTGTGACTTTAATAGCCTGCTGCTATACGTATTGTGTATTTATTATTGGCTTATCGTCAGATTGACCATATGGCTTTTTAGCCATACTATTTGCACACCAGGAGACACTATGTGACCGATGGTGTGATAGCCCGAGGTTCTAGGTACCCAGTGCCAGTATATCCGTTAATCCAGTCTGGTCAGCATATAGGCTACACGGGCAGTAATTCAAGTATTATTAAATTCAAATAGCTAAATCCAGTCTACTAAAATACAGCACTATCAAAATTAGCAAATATTGAAATGTTAGCACATAAAAGTAGAATCAGCAACTGCAAAGTATATCGATGTTATAAATTCGTAAACACTTTATTTACTTTATTTTAGTATATATTTCTTTATATTTGGCACCACTAAGCAAAATTGCTTAGCACGTTGCTTTTGTAATGCGTTGGTATTGGAGACACAGCTGAGGAGCCCAGCAAACCTACGACCGGGTGAGACATCAGATCTGCATAGGAGTCCAGAGTCATCTGCACTGCATTACATACATGGTAGGACTTAGGATATCTTGTATTTTATACTCTTATTGTATTTTTGAAATTCGACCTTGTATTTGGTAATGTTATGAAAGCTTTAATGTTTGTAATATTTTGTACATATTAAATAACATGGAGATTTTCTGGATATATTTGAATTATTATGGACTATATTATGGAACTGTTTAATGACTGTAAAAGTCTATTGACTTTACTGAGAAATAGAGACTGTGAAATATTTGAGATTTTGATATTATCATATTAAACTATTTTCAACAGGTTTGGAAGGACAGTTTGTCCAAAATGCAGACGACACCTTGCTAAATTTTTATTACAAATCTTAAAACACTGATTTTATCAAAGTATGAAAATAGTATCAGTATGATAAGAATATTACATAAAAGACTTCTTAAAATCAAATTGAGCTGGGGTAATGAAATAATCGTAGACTAGGTGTTCTGGCACGCCGTGTAGCACATCTTGCTCGGCTATTCTGTAGACGGGTGTGGGGTGTTACAGCTAGGATGCCTAGAACTACATTTAAATGTTAGTGAGGAGACATAGAATAATGAAATACAAGAAAGAAAAATACAAGAAAAATAAAAGAAAAATAATAACAATGAAATGTAACCATGTTAAACAAGCCAGCACCGCAGCGATGGGTGACCGCATGGGGAAGATATGGCGTAGGCAATAGCTGACCCCAGGACTGCAGAAAACCCTAGAAATTTAGTTTCGAGACAAAATTAAAGACTTATTGAAGTATAAATGTCATTAGAAATATCAAAGAAAAATTAATTAATTAGTACAAAGAAAAACAATAAATCGAGAAAATGACAAAACTCGGTGTTACCGAAAAATCGAAAATACAACCTGAATAGGGGCATTGTGGTCATTTGACACCTAGAGTTGACTTTTGACCTCAATGTCTATTAAAAATAAGTGGTATTACACTTTGAAAATGCCATGAAAAATAAAAATGTGGTACATTATTTAAATAGTAAAAGAAATGAGGCCAATGTGCAAATTATGAAACTTTAACTAATTAAATCATTAATTTATGGATAGTGCTCCACTAAGTGGGATTAGTGGACATATAAAACCAAGTGGACAGCATGCAAATTCACTTTATTTCTCTTTTTTTTCACTTTGCCGAATTGCTTTCTCAAGTTCTTCCATGGCCAAATGTTCTTCCAAGCTTCCTCCATGGCCATTCATGCATAAGCTCAAATCTGCCATGATTCAAGCCATATTTCTTCAAACTCCCTTCATTAAAAGTGGTCTTCACACCATGGGCAGTATGTGGGCAGCAAAAAAGAGAGGAAATTCCATGGATTTCTGATGCTCAAGTTGAGGTTAGTGCTTAATCTTTCCATTTACCTTCACTAATCCTTGTGTTGAGCTTTGGGTAAGTTGAATTGCTAAGAAAAATTGAGAAAATGATAAGTATTGGTGAATCTTAGTTTTGGCAGCCATGAAAATGCATGGTTAGTGACTTATTCTTATATGTATTTGATGGGAATTAAGGTTGATTAACTCAAATAGAAGTGGTAGTAGGTTAATGTCCAAGTATGTGCAAGTTAGTGCTTGAATTAAGGGTTCGAAATGGGACCTTGATACTTTGGCAAACTACCATATTTGGCAGCCTATAATATCATGAATTTGTGTGTGTGAATGTGAAGTTATTAATGAAATATGATGGTGTTGAATTGTGGGCACTTTGTATACTTGCCATGGAAGTGTATGTGTAAAATAAGTGTTGATGTACATTGAATTTGGGTCGATGTGAATGTTGGACTTTATTGGTGAATTGTGTGAATTGAGCACTTGAGTGTTCTGCCCAATATGCTTGCTGGAATTGTGTTTAGTATTTGTCGAAGTGCTATGAATAAATAATGAAGTCATGAGGAGAAGGAGGAATGTCAAATTAGAAGTGTAATTATCTTGCGCAGGTTGTGTATATTGGCAGCACCTAAATTAGGTCATAAGTGCAAAACTGTGAACCCAATTGAAGGAACGGAAGCGTGAAAAGCACAAGTTTATACCATTGAATTCAAAAATTTTCACCTAGGGTCACATGCATCATGCAAGATTTATTTTTATCTATTTGATTTCAATGATAAACAACATATTAAAACTCTTTTAATATGTTTTTGGATTTGTATTTACCATTTAAGATTTTAAAATTAATCAGATTAATTTTAGAACCCTAGATTAAATCAAGAACGATTACACTAACCTCTTGATGCACTGCAGCGTGTCTGCGCCTTTGAGATTCATCTTCAGGACACCAGATGTTGTCCCTCTAGCTTGTCCACACCAAGAACACCTATGGCAGCCCTTGAATAGCTTCTAAAGCCTTTTCTATTAATTAGAAATTCAAGTTCTGCCTTCTAAGAGATTAGAGATGTAAACAGGACACTAGAAACAATTTCTAGTGTTCTTAATTCAAGAGATTGATGGCTAATCTCTTTGAATTGATGAGAGATGAAGAAGAATAGAGGGAGGGCTGCAAAATGGCGTGACCAAGGAGTGTGGCTGCTGGTTGTTTTTTATTTTCTCATAACAACACTTAAATAGCTAGGTTAACACATTAAACCCTTGCCACATGTCACCCTTTGATTAGCTCTAGGTTTAAGTGACCCAATCACATTGTGCCAAGTGTCAAACCTATATGTAATCTTGATTTTAATCATCTTACATGATTAAAAAACATTTGGCAAGCTTATGTGTTATGCCATGTGTCACCAATGCCCCTGTGTCTTAATTTTGAGTTCTCAACCCAAAATAATTATTTTTCTTCTTTTAATTAATTTATATCAAATATAAATTAATTAATTAATCTCTATTAATTAATTTCTCATTAATTAAATTTATATTTAAACACTTTAAATATAAATTTAACTTATATTATACATCCAATAATCTAGATTTAGTTTCAAGTCATGCTAGGGAATTTGCAAACTAATTGCAAACCAAACCTATTTAATTAATCAATTAAACTCTTTAATTAATTAATTAAATCATATTTAATTAGGTGATAACTTGTATATGTGTGTGACTTACTAGGCTCATCACTAATTAGCAATGAGACATGATATCAACTCTTAATATCATCAGAACTCTTTCTTACCATAAATGATTTCTCTATTACACATAAATATATTATGTAAACGGAAAAGTGGAAATGCCTTTTATTAATAAAAATATGTACAAGATACATACTAAATGATATGCTCTAGGGCATACTACTAACAATCTACCACTAGCACTAGAGCCATTCATTACAATATCTTAGACCTATCTTCTCAAGATGTTAGTCTAACTAAGTTTGTGACATAGGCTTAGTGAATGGATCAGCTGGATTTTCAGCTGATGCTATTTTCTGCATGGCTACATCGCCTCGCCCAACTATTTCTCTAATAATGTGGTAGCGCCTTTTTATGTGTTTGGATTTCTGGTGAGACCTTGGTTCCTTAGCCTGTATGACTGCTCCATTATTGTCACAGTGTAGTGGGCTGGCGACTCAATGGAAGGAACTACTGTAAGTTACATCACGAACTTCTTTATCCAAGCGACTTCCTTTGCGACATCGATGCGACAATATACTCACCTACGTAGTGGAATCTGCAGTCGTGCTCTGTTTGGAACTCTTCCAACTGACTGCACCTCCATTACAAATGAACGCATATCCAGAGGTAGACTTTCTATCATCGATATCTGATTGGAAATCAGAATCAGTATAACCATCCAATTGCAAGTCTCCACCTCCATAAATCAAGAATAAATCCTTAGTTCTTCTCAAGTACTTAAGAATATTCTTGTGACTATCGATGTTCCAAACCTGGATTGGATTGATACCTGCTAGTCAAACTAACAGCATATGCGATATCCGGCCTAGTACACAACATTGCATACATTAAACTTCCAATAGCCGAAGCATATGGAATCCTGGCCATCTTATCTCTTTCTTCAGGTGTCTTTGGAGACATCTCTTTAGAAAGATGGATACCATGTCTCACTGGTAACAATCCTCTCTTGGAATCAAGCATGTTAAACCTCTTTAACACCTTTTCCAAGTATAGACTTTGGGATAAACCAATTATTCTTTTCGCTCTATCTCTATAGATGCGAATTCCAAGAATATAGGTTGCCTCCCTTAAGTCTTTCATGGAGAATGTATTTGACAACCATACCTTTATAGTCGTCAACATACCTGTGTCATTACCCATCAACAGTATGTCATCTACATATAAGACAAGGAAAGTGAAAGCACTGTCACTAACCTTTTTATATACACATGGCTCATCCTCATTTTTGATAAAACCAAAGGATTTAATGGCTTCATCAAAACGGATGTTCCAACTCCTCGAAGCTTGTTTCAACCCATAAATGGATCGCTTTAGCTTGCATACCTTGGAACCATCTTGGGATTCAAATCCCCTAGGTTGTTCCATGAAAATGTTTTCTTCAATGTATCCATTGAGAAAGGCATTTTGACATCCATCTGCCAAATCTCATAATCATAGTATGCAGCTATTGCTAATAAAATCCTAATTGATTTAAGCATGGCAACAGGCGAGAAAGTCTCCTCATAGTCGATTCCTTGCCTTTGGCGAAACCCTTTCGCTACTAGCCTTGCCTTATAGGTCTCTACCTTTCCATCAGAACCAATTTTCTTCTTGAAAACCCATTTGTTCCCTATAGGTATAATACCTTCAGGTGTGTCAACAAGATCCCAAACTTGATTCTTATACATGGAATCAATCTCGGATTTCATAGCATCAATCCATTTTGAAGAGTATATATCTGATACAGCTTCTTCATAGGTAAGTGGATCATCTCCATGATCTACTTCTTCATGAGTAGACAACTCTTGTTCTTCTTCATGAAGAAAACCATATCTCACTGGTGGGTGAGATACCCTGGTTGTTCTATGAGGAACAGCTGTAGATGTTTCATCAATGGGTATTGGTTGACTAGATGGATCTATATCCATCTGATCTGTTGGTTGGTCAGAATTCTCCAATTCTAACTTTATTTGCCTTCCTTTGCCTCCTTCTTGAATAAACTGTTGTTCAAGAAATGTGGCATCTCTACTTATCACAACCTTTTGTGAAGTAGGCAAATAAAAATAATATCCAAAACTATCTTTTGGATATCCAACAAATCGACCTTTTTCTGATCTGGTCTCCAATTTATCAATGTTCAGCTTTTTGATATAAGCTGGACAACCCCAAATCTTAACATGCTTAAGACTTGGTTTTCTTCCATGCCATATCTCATAAGGTGTGGAAGAAACTGATTTTGATGGAATCCTATTCAGAATATACAAAGCTGATTCTAATGCAAATCCCCAAAAGAAGATTTGCATATCAGTATAGCTCATCATACTACGTACCATATCCAATAGGGTATGATTTCTCCTTTCAGATACACCATTCAGCTATGGCGTTCCTAGAGGAGTCAACTGAGAAACAATGCCATGCTCTCTCAAGTATTCATCAAATTCAGTACTCAAATATTCACCTCCACGATCTGATCGAAGAGCTTTAATACTCTTTCCTGTTTGATATTCTACTTCAGATTTAAATTCTTTGAACTTTTCAAAAGATTCATTTCTGTATTTCATCAAATACAAATACCCAAACCTTGATTTATCATCAGTAAAGGTAAGAAAATAATGAAAACCCCCTCTAGCCATTTCTTTAAATGGACCACATACATCACTATGTATTAGCTCCAAAATATTTTCAGCTCTTAGCCCTTGTCCAACAAAGGGTGATCTAGTCATTTTGCCCTGAAGGCAAGATTCACAAGTTGGAGTAGGCTCAGAGCCCAATGAAGATAAAATCCCCATTTTCTCTAGTTTTGTAATCCTATCATCTGCAACATGACATAACCTTAAGTGCCAAATATATTTTGAACTTGAGTTGGTTTTCACCATGGCATTGCATTCATTTAGATTACTATACTCTGGCCAGTGGAAACACTTTCTTACTGGCAATGGAAACACTTTCCTATTGGCAGTGGAAACACTTTCCTTTGCCTTTGTCAGCTTTGGTCTTCCTTTTCTGTTTAGCTATTTTCTTAGAAGGACCAGGAATCTGAGGTTTCTTTTTCTTATTGCCCTTCTTCTTGTTGGACTTTCCAGCACAAGAAGATGCAACCAAAGCTACCTCTTTCCCTTTATTGCCTGGCATATTCTTTTGGGCAATAACCAGCATGTTGAGTAAACCAGCTAAGGTGCATTCCTGTTTAGTCATATGGAAATTTGTCACAAAATTCCCAAAAGACTCAGGAAGGGACTGAAGGATTAAATCCGTCTGTAGTTGGAAATCCATGTTGAAGTCAAGATGTTCCAACTGCTCAATCAGCCGAATCATCTTGTGGACATGATCCCTAACATTCTGTCCCTCAGACATCCTCATACGGAATAGCTGTCTAGATATCTCATACCTAGCATTCCTGCTGTGCTCACCATACAACTCTTGTAGGTGAAGGAGGATCTCACTTGCACTCTGCATGTTCTCATGTTGCTTCTGTAACTCATTACTTATGGAAGCAAGCATGTAACACTTAGCTCTCATATCATGCTCCTTCCACTTGTCCAAAGTATCATGTTCCTCTTGTGTGGCCTTTGGAGGTAAGGGACCAGGAACATTTGAATCTATAACATATCCTATATGTTCAAGGTTCAGGAAAAGCTTCAAATTTCTTAGCCAATCAGACAGATTTGGTCCTGTCAACCTATTGTGATCAAGTATGCTCGCAAGGATATTGGATGGTGGTGGTTGTTTTGTGCTCATTTTTATCAGAAAATTAACTGCAGAAAATAACCAGATTAATTAGTAAATGTATCATGTAATTAACCAAAATGATTATGGTCTTTTAATCAAGTTGGTCCTCCCACTAACTTAGCGAATCCTACACTTCCAAAGTAGAAAACGGAAATCCTAGTTGGATAGATTTCTAGTGGATGATTGAATTCTTATAATTCTATTGATCATCCTCAGGTACATCCATTATTGGAATTACAATAAACTATAAGTGAGCAACTCCTTGCCCATCACATCTCATGTGAGGTTCAATCCTTTACCTAGC
Organism: Hevea brasiliensis; assembly: GCF_030052815.1. Lineage (NCBI taxonomy): Eukaryota > Viridiplantae > Streptophyta > Magnoliopsida > Malpighiales > Euphorbiaceae > Hevea > Hevea brasiliensis. The sequence continues at coordinate 59,053,658 of NC_079499.1, read as the reverse complement.
CCCTAATGCTCAAAATCTCAGCTACATCCATTATTGACTTATCTTGCATTAGTTAAGTTGATCCCATTGAGCCAGTAATTATGTAAATAATTTTAATGTCCTCAGGTACATCCAATATTGGCCAACAAACCATTTACATATTTACAACATCTCATGCTTAACAATTATTCTTAAGAAAATCTCTTAAATTAATTGCATCTTATGCAACTATTTAAAATTTCTTAAAATAATTGCCCCAATGGAGGGCCTATGTTATAATTACTTTAATTATAGCATTTCCAACTTAATCATTTGTTTGGAAGATTTTATGGTCATTCTAATTACTGTTAAGGTCTCACTTTGCACATTATCCATTTAGCATGCATATATCATATAATTGCATACATTCTCATACATCTCATGCATTCATGGATAAGTAGTAAATATGGTATGATCATGGACTTTCTAAGGGATTCAATTCCGAGCCACCAAGAATTGAATCAGGGCATTCCTAGGTGCATTTCATTCATTCATTCATTTTACAATAGTTGCTGAAGGAGTACATAATCAACACTTGATCTTGAATTCCTCCCACTGGTCCCACCAATGCTCTTGACCTCCTTGAACTTCTTGCAATCCAATATTACATAGTAATCCTTGGCATACCAAGGCGAATTTACAAGAACTTAAATAAATGAAATTACAACCCAAAAATTATTACAAACTTAATAATACATGCCCAAAATAAATTAAAATAAATTAATTAATTTATAATCCGAAAGAAACATAAAAGAAATAAATCCAATCACATTGGTCTTTTATAGTCCATGATCATCCATCATGCATATCACTATTTAACAATTAAATAAAACACACATACTTAAATTAAATTGAATATCTCATATTCAACTTAAAAATCCAGATTTGAATATGATTCAAATAAATTTAAAAATTCAGATTTGAATCTCATTCAAACAAATTTAAAAATTCAGATTTGAATCACATTCAAACAACTTTAAAAATTCAGATTTGAATCACATTCAAACATTTTTTAAAAAATCAGATTTGAATCACATTCAAACATTTTTAAAAAAATCAGATCTGAATTTTATTCAATCAATTTTAAAAAATCAGATTTAAATATGATTCAAACAACTTTAAAAATTCAGATTTGAATCACATTCAAACAACTTTTAAAATTCAGATTTGAATCACATTCAAACTATTTTTAAAATTTTGATTTGAATCATAATTTAATTGTGTGATTAAAAATTCTAATTAAACATTTTAATTAGTCATATGATGAACCTTTCATCATGCAACAATTGCAGAATTTAATAACAACCGTGCGCACCATGATCTTCCCAAGCCATGCGCACCATGTTGGAGTTCATCAAGCATGCCGCCACACCTCTTGATCCAACCAGCAATGGATCAATCATCTCATGATCAAATCACACAATTAAATCATATAATAAATAATCTAAATGGCAAATATAGTGGCTCTGATACCAATTGAAGGTATGAAAGCGTGAAAAATACAAGTTTATACCATTGAATTCAAAAATTTTCACCTAGGGTCACATGCATCATGCAAGATTTATTTTTATCTATTTGCTTTCAATGATAAACAACATATTAAAACTCTTTTAATATGTTTTTGGATCTGTATTTGCCATTTAAGATTTTAAAATTAATCAGATTAATTTTAGAACCCTAGATTAAATCAAGAACGATTACACTAACCTCTTGATGCACTGCAGCGTGTCTGCGCCTTTGAGATTCGTCTTCAGGACACCAGATATTGTCCCTCTAGCTTGTCCACACCAAGAACACCTATGGCAGCCCTTGAACATCTTCTAAAGCCTTTTCTATTAATTAGAAATTCAAGTTCTGCCTTTTAAGAGATTAGAGATGTAAACAGGACACTAGAAACAATTTCTAGTGTTCTTAATTCAAGAGATTGATGGCTAATCTCTTTGAATTGATGAGAGATGAAGAAGAATAGAGGGAGGGCTGCAAAATGGCGTGACCAAGGAGTGTGGCTACTGGTTGTTTTTTATTTTCTCATAACAACACTTAAATAGCTAGGTTAACACATTAAACCCTTGCCACATGTCACCCTTTGATTAGCTCTAGGTTTAAGTGACCCAATCACATTGTGCCAAGTGTCAAACCTATATGTAATCTTGATTTTAATCATCTTACATGATTAAAAAACATTTGGCAAGCTTATGTGTTATGCCATGTGTCACCATGTGTCTTAATTTTGAGTTCTCAACCCAAAATAATTATTTTTCTTCTTTTAATTAATTTATATCAAATATAAATTAATTAATTAATCTCTATTAATTAATTTCTCATTAATTAAATTCATATTTAAATACTTTAAAAATAAATTTAACTTATATTATACATCCAATAATCTAGATTTGGTTTCAAGTCATGCTAGGGACTTTGCAAACTAATTGCAAACCAAACATATTTAATTAATCAATTAAACTCTTTAATTAATTAATTAAATCATATTTAATTAGGTCATAACTTGTGTATGTGTGTGACTTACTAGGCTCATCACTAATTAGCAATGAGACATGATATCAACTCTTAATATCATCAGAACTCTTTCTTACCATAAATGATTTCTCTAAATCATTTTATGAACCTCATAGACCATGGTTAACACCTAGCATAGCATGCCATGGCCACCCAATTAGTAATAAGGTTTACCTTAAATGAACCTATAATCATATGTTACCATGCACTAGAATCTCTCTGTTACAAAATCCCAACTCAAGCTGGAGTCATGGTTTATGTCAAACTCCATTTGCTATGAATATTATGTTCTCTTTTAATTCCAGTTCTTGATTAAAAAGATTTTCTCATCGAAACTCTTTTACGAATAAATCTATCTGTCTGGCAGGAACTTGAAAAATAAAGAACAATTAAATCAACATAGGATTTTATCTCTATTTACTTAGAGGCAGATTCCATCTTGATCAACACCTACCTCCATATATAACTAGTAGGAGCCAACACATGCCCATATACCCATACACGGTACAAGTATGAAAGCGAGATCAAACTCAAACTACCTATATATAAGATAAGCTGTGCTATCTCAGGTCTAAAGATTATATGCCTTGATATGATTTATGACAAAACATTGACAAGAGTAAACTCCATGTGCTTGTCATAAGAGTAACTGGATCGTCCTACTTATCCTTTATAAGTGCCTATCATGTTTGTTATATGGCATGAGACTCACCATTCCATCTTATTTATATCTCATATAAATAACTTGGGAACAAACATGAATACAATCTTTCTGGATAAGTCATGTCCTTATTATGAAGTATCCTCGATTGTGTACCTATTTATGATACTTCGTGCTAGAAATATTGTCACTCATATTCTTAACAACTTAAGAATAATATTTCTAACAAAATATCAATGGACCTTTTCTATTACACATAAATATATTATGTAAACGGAAAAGGGGAAATGCCTTTTATTAATAAAAATATGTACAAGATACATACTAAATGATATGCTCTAGGGCATACTACTAACACCAATTGGTATGAGACCAATTGGGGTGAAACTAGACAACAAATAGGCCAACTTTCATGTAGAAATATTGCCAAAATTATGCCTAGAAACTGACCTTAAAAATGACCAAATCCGGATTAGTGACTTGAAAACCGAAAAATTGACCATTTGGGCAGCAGTTAGTATTTTGGCCATAACTCGCTCAAAACATGTCCAAATGACCTGAAATTTTTACGATAAATAGTTTAGACATAGATCTACAATTCTTATGAAGACACCAAAGCCCAGAATTGGCCAGAACTAAGCCAAATAACTTGCAAAATTTCAAGTACCAAAACTGGCCGAACCAAAAGTGACCTAAAAATGACCTAAGCCTACCATTTTAGTGCATTCTGTCCAGCATTGGTAAATTGACCTTATCTTGGTCTATGCAACTCAGAATGACCTAAACTTTTGCCCCGCATGTAATGTCACACCCTACCCCTCTGTAAGGCATGACATGATCCCGTAGTATACCTGATGAATTACCAACTCCGTCTACAGATAACCCATTAAATACACTACAAGGGATTTTAAAAACTTTTCTTACTTCTTTTACAGTGGTGAGCACTATTTACAGGTGTTAAAGACTTTGGTGAACTGAAGTGAAACAACTAACTCATTTGATTTATTTGGAATATCTGTAAAAATTTTGGCAAGGTGCCATTTGTATTTTGGACAAAACAGTTCTTCAGAAAACCTGTAAAAAGCACTTCAATTATTTTCCAAATCTCAACTCCAACATTTTTCTCAATACAACACATTTCTCAACTCAATTCCATAGAAATTTTTCAAAGTCTGAGATAAGGAAATATAATACAATTTTTATAAGTCAAATAACTCATAATAAATTTACAACTTCAAGGTACAATTTGAATTTACAACTGCTCAAAACCAAAAACAAAATGTACATACAGTGTCATACATTATAGTACAAAATGCAAAATATTGGTATACTCATTATACCAGGTAATCCCTCACTGGATGTATTAGCAGCCTAGTCTGCTGCCCTGTCTGTCTCTCTACCTGAGACAGCAATAAAAAGCTATCGCTGAGACAATGTCTCAGTGGTGCACAACATTAACCAAATACAATTTTAATTCACAATTCATAAATCATATCAATAGTGGATACTTAAAACCATAGTTAAATTCAAGACAATGAATGTCATAAGGAATTTAAACTCCAATTCACAAATTATCAAAATTCATAATAACACAATTTAGTCAAATAGTTTAAGAATCAGTATTGCCAATTCATGCACAATTTGATCAAATAATGAATAATACCTTTTGCAAATCAATAACACAATTCGATCAAATAACTGAATAATATCGTTTTGCAAATCAATAACACAATTCAATCAAATAACTGAATAATATCGTTTTGCAAATCAATAACACAATTGATCAAATAACTGAATAATATCGTTTTGCAAATCAATAACACAATTGATCAAATAACTGAATAATATCGTTTTGCAAATCAATAACACAATTGATCAAATAACTGAATAATATCGTTTTGCAAATCAATAACACCATTCGATCAAATAATTGAACAATACAATGTTGCCAATCAATAACACAATTTAGGTCATGACACAAATTTTCCATATATGCCGTGTTGTACACCACGACAAGACATACTCACCCCAATAATCGAAATCAATGAGGGAGGAAGCTAGCTATCTAATGAGTACTCATCCATACTCACCTCAGACTGGGAAGTCAAAGAGGGAGGAACATAATCATACTCACCCCAGACTGATAAGTCAAAGAGGGAGGAATAATCACACTCACCCCATTAATGGAGGAGGAACATAATATCCCTGTCATGCTAATTGTGAGTCAAAACAATTCCAAACATTTTATTCAAATGATCCGTAAGAATCCAATAAATTTCCAAAGTTATAATTTCATTCAAAAAATGGCAACACAATTCGTAATTCACTTCAATTTCCACAAAAACCATTTACAGTGCTTTTCAATCAATAAGTATCCATCAATATCATTCAAACAATTTTTCACAGTTTCAAACCATTCACAATGTTTTTCAATCAATAAGTGTCCACCAAACACATTTCCACAATTTAAAACAATAATATACAAATAGTCATAATTTATTTCAATTGAAAAATTCAAAAGAAATAGCCGTTGTGCACAAACCTCTGATGACTGTCCCCCTGGTCTGGACTCAGTGTTTCCTTCCCTTTTGCTGAGTCCTTGTTAACTGAGAAACACAATTTGAAGTGTTTCAGTACTAAATTAAACTGTCTCTATCGATGGTGTTTGGTAAATAATGCACTGAACTCAATTATTCACTTAATCACCTAATATACCGACCCTCGTTGCGTTTTAGGTAAATTAGGTTTTAGTGTCGTTAATATGTCACATTCGATAGGGTTTTAGGTTTGGTACGTTTTACCAAAGTCATTTTCTTGTTTAGTGCATTTTAATGCAAATTGCTGGATTCCGGGACACTGGTTTGACCTAGCCGGACGATCTAGTTCCCTCAGTTTTCGGGTCTCGGTCGAAACTACAAACTTGTAGATCTAGGTCTTATTGCACGCGGGGCAAAATTTCAGGTCAATCCGAGTTAAGTAGACCAAGTTATGGTCATTATACTATTGCTGGTCAAATGGTACCAATTAGGTCAATTTTTGGTCAATTTGGTCAACTCTGGTTCGGCCAGTTTTTGGACCCGAACTTGTGCAAGTTGTTTGACTTGCTTATCGTCATTTCTGGGCTTTGGTATCTTCATAAGACTTGTAGGTATGGATCTTAACTATTCTTGGACAAAATTTCAGGTCAATTGGACCTGGTTTGAGTGAGTTATGGCCTAAACACTTACTGCTGCCCAATTGGTCATTTTTCAGGTCCTAATTGCACCTAATCCGAATTGGTCATTTTTTTAGGTCACCTTGCAAGCAGAATTTTGGTATGTTTTCTCAATGAAAGTTGGCACATTTTGTGCCTAATCTCACCTCCAATTGGTCTCATACCAATTGAGGTTACACATTTAAACTTATTGGTCTGTTTGCACACTGCCCTCTATATGTCTTTCAAACCCCAATTCAAACACACATTTAACTTGCTCTACTTTAAATCCCCATACCTAATTCTGATTTTATACCATTCCATATTCATTTATCACTTCTTACTATGGTCAATTTGGACAGAATACAAACATTCTCAATACATCAAATACAACCCTAAACCACAAAGTCCAAATTTAGCAATATATGTACATAAATACACCTAATCATTACATATAATCTCCACTACTAATTTACATATACATTCATCAATTCTTCTATGTCAACATTCTGCCAACACTTCCATCAATACATACAATTATTCAAGGGTTCCCAAGCTGCCGAAATCTTCTTCAACACCACATTGCCCTACAATCCATCAATTCTCATCCAAGTGCCAAAATCACCATATATATGTGAAACAATTCATTAGGATATTAATTTACCATGATCAACATTATTTCTCATCAATTATATGCATAATAAATCATCAAATGTGTGACCCCATGGCTGTCCAAAAATGGCTATCTCAATAACTATTTAAACTTCAAAATTTCCTTCACAAAACTAACACCCATAACATAAACATAAAGTTTAACAAGGAAATTCTCAAAATGTAAACTTACCTTTGTTTGTAACTTGCTAAACCTTCACCAAACTTCTCAAATTTGGTATCAATATCTTCCTTGTGATGTGTAGACCATTTTTTATGAAGGAACTTAAAGGATTGGAGTTGAAAATGGGGAGGTTAAGTGAGCTCATGCAAAACGTCAATGGTGGATTCTTTCATCTTCATTCACGGCATGGTTGAGCTAAGTGAGGAAGATGAGGTTTGAGTGGGAGAAATCTGCCCAATTATGAGTATATTTAATCCATTTAATGTTCTTAGTGGTCCACTAAAAAAAATTATATCATATAATAAGCCAAATGTGCATTTATTCCACATTAACCCATGATTTTAGCTATTTGTATTAGGTACCACTAAACTAATTTTTCATTTCATTTTCTAAGTGTAATATTATTTATTTTTAATGGACATTTAGGTCAAAAGAAAATTCGCGCTGTCAAATGACCATAATGCCCCTGTTCGAGTTATGTTCCCGATTTTTTGGTATTACCGGGTTTTGTCTGTTTTTCAATTTCGCACTTTTCTTTGTACTATTTATTTAATTTTTCTTTGATATTTCTAATGATATTTATTCTTCAACAAGGGTCTATTTAAGTCCTAAAAATATTTTCCAGGGTTCCTCGCAGTCCAGAGCCAGTCAACGGTCCACGCCGTGACTTCCCGGTGCGGTCACCCATCGCTAGGTTTCTCGGCTCGCTTAACTTGATCACATTTCTTTGCTATTATTTTTCCTTTATTTTTCTTGTATTTTCTTTTCTTGTATTTCATTATTTTATGTCTCCTCACTCACATTGAAGTGTGGTTCTTGGCATCCTAGCTATCCGGACAACACTGGTCATCGGAACAGCAGAACGCACTACCAAACTTAGGGGTGTTACAATTCTCCCCCCCTTAAATAAATTTCGTCCACGAAATTTTTTACCCAGTAGCCATCTTACAATAGTCATACGTTTATTTCTCCTTTCTATATGATCGTAAGACTTTTAACAATCTAATACAATGTTTAATTTGTTTGTATAACACCAATCTCCTCTTACTATTGTGCTGTCTAATATTTCGGTTCATGTTCCTTCTTGAATGACCCTTGAGGTCATGTTAGAATCATTCCTCAGTCATTGGTCCTTTGACCATTCTAATACATAGTTTTCCTCACATTCGCAATACTTCTTTGTTATATATGAATCAACTGTTCAATTCTCTACTTTCATAACTCTTTTTATCTGTCAATATTCTATAACTTACTTCCTTTTGTACTGAACTATAACCTTTCGATATTCTAACTTTTGGAGTTTTAGATCCCTAAGTAGGATTTTCAACTTAATTCCAACAATAAAATTTTGTCCTGGCATAACTATACCAAAACAGATGCCGTTGGCAACTATTCTCAGCTAGGTGTACTATCGGGTAGTACGTAGCTCTACACAATAATCTCAAGTCGATCAGAATCTGCGACTACAAGATAAACATCAAGAACATTGCATAGTTACTACGATACATCCCAATAGATCAAACTTTGTTATCTTTTATTCTTTTTGAATTCACTGATATTCGAATCTTATTCTGATTACAATATCCATTAGCAATTTCTAACAGTAACCTCCTTGCCCTCATCTAGAGCAATTCCATTACTGCATCTTACTTTTACGTCCTCTTGCCTTACATTAAGTAGGCTCGCCAATTAGCTTTATAATTTATGGTGTGTTAGAAAATACTTTTCGCCGATAAACTCTTTCAAAAGTAATTTCACTTATTATCACAATCCTTATCTCAAGGACTAATCACTAATGCATCAAAATTTATTCCCAGTAAAGGAATAACAATGTAACATGTAGTTCTAACACTAACATAAAAGTATGCAAACTCCAGGTCAAACAATACATATATATATCTTAGTTGCTAATTGAGAAAGTACCAGCAATGATGTCAAAAGTCTCAGTCTCTTTTCTGTCGTATAGCGTATACTCTAGTTGAAGCATCACCCTGTTTTGGCTGATTCACAGTAGTCTGACTTCTAGGTGTACTACCCCTACCTCTACCTTTGCCTCTACTAACTGATGGTGAACTCTTTGGGGTAGAAACTTGGGTTGATCCCTTTGGTGTAGTAAATGATCCGAACGACTGGATTTACACAATCCCTAGCAAAATGGCCGATCTCTCCACGGTTAAAGCATGCTCCTACGGCTCTATAACATAGCCCACTATGTGGTTTACCACAAGTTTCACAAAGTCGATCCGATTGCATTTACTGGTTTCTGTTGAGTTTCTTGATCGGATCAAGGTGGTTTCACGTCAAAAGATCCATCTCTCTGGACTTCTTACTATCTCCGTCAGATCCCCAAAGTTTTTCCTCTTTCGGTAGGACCACTAGAACTCATCACTGTGACTTTCCCTCTTTTTCTGCCCTCTTTGATTTCTTTTTCTCAGGGGCCACTTCAGATTCAATTCTTTCTAATTCTAGTGCTTGAGAAATAAGTTCAGAGAAGTTGTTATGTTTGAATCCGACCACTTGTAATCTGATACTAGGCTTCAAGCCGGTTTTAAACCTCTTACATCTCTCCTCTTGGTAGAAAGTAGACTTATCTTGCATAATGGCTTAGGCGGGAGAATTCCCTTTCATACTCACCACCGATCTACCCCCTGTTTGGACTTAGGAATTCTTGCGACCACGGTCTACATAAGCATCGGGGACATATTTTTGCTGAATTCCCGAGGAAGTCATTCCATGTTAGCTTGTAGGTTCTACTGCATCGTGGGAAATGGTTTTCCACCAATCATAAGCATCCCCCTGTAGCAAAGATACTGAGTACTCAAATCTGAGCTCCTCTGTGCAATGCAGTTTCTTGAATACCCTATCAATCCTCTCTAACCATTGTTCAGCTTCTAGAGGATCTACTGTCCCCTTAAACTCTGTAGCCCCATACTTCATCAATTTGTCATATTGTCTAGCAAAGACTGTGGTTGTACCACTGGAGTCTATATTGGGGCTTGAGTAGGCACATTACCATCCATTTGTTGGAACATTGCAGCCGTCTGCTTAACCGAGCGAGCTGATGATGCAGTGCTGAGTGGTGCTACTGAACCACTGACATTATGTAGGCATGGGGCATCCCCTTGCACCTCAGCCTCTATCAATTGATCGACTGAACGATCACCCTCTTCCATAGTCAATTCGAGGATTTTAGACCTCCTGTAAAACAATACAAGGAGATTTCCTCCCGTTAGTGCATATTTATAATGTAATGTACTGTATGTATCAAACAATGATATTGAGCAGTTGTACTGTGAAGAAAGAATATTCAAGTAACAAGTGAAAACAGAATTTAAAAACTTTGCTCTGATACCACTAAAACATGTCACACCCTACCCCTCTGTAAGGCATGACATGATCCCGTAGTATACCTGATGAATTACCAACTCCGTCTACTGATAACCCATTAAATACACTACAAGGGATTTTAAAAACTTTTCTTACTTCTTTTACAGTGGTGAGCACTATTTACTGGTGTTAAAGACTTTGGTGAACTGAAGTAAAACAACTAACTCATTTGATTTATTTGGAATATCTGTAAAAATTTTGGCAAGGTGCCATTTGTATTTTGGACAAAACAGTTCTTCAGAAAACCTGTAAAAAGCACTTCAATTATTTTCCAAATCTCAACTCCAACATTTTTCTCAATACAACACATTTCTCAACTCAATTCCATAGAAATTTTTCAAAGTCTGAGATAAGGAAATATAATACAATTTTTATAAGTCAAATAACTCATAATAAATTTACAACTTCAAGGTACAATTTGAATTTACAACTGCTCAAAACCAAAAACAAAATGTACATACAGTGTAATACATTACAGTACAAAATGCAAAATATTGGTATACTCATTATACCAGGTAATCCCTCACTGGATGTATTAGCAGCCTAGTCTGCCACATACTGTCTCTCTACTGCGATGATAATAAAAGCTATCGCTGAGACAATGTCTCAGTGGTGCACAACATTAACCAAATACAATTTTAATTCACAATTCATAAATCATATCAATAGTGGATACTTAAAACCATAGTTAAATTCAAGACAATGAATGTCATAAGAAATTTAAACTCCAATTCACAAATGATCAAAATTCATAATAACACAATTTAGTCAAATAGTTTAAGAATACCGTATTGCCAAATCAATAACACAATTCGATCAAATAACTGAATAATACCTTTTTGCAAATCAATAACACAATTCGATCAAATAACTGAATAATATCGTTTTGCAAATCAATAACACAATTCGATCAAATAACTGAATAATATCGTTTTGCAAATCAATAACACAATTCAATCAAATAACTGAATAATATCGTTTTGCAAATCAATAACACAATTGATCAAATAACTGAATAATATCGTTTTGCAAATCAATAACACAATTGATCAAATAACTGAATAATATCGTTTTGCAAATCAATAACACCATTCGATCAAATAATTGAACAATACAATGTTGCCAATCAATAACACAATTTAGGTCATGACACAAATTTTCCATATATGCCGTGTTGTACACCACGACTGTCACACCCTACCCCTCTGTAAGGCATAACATGATCCCGTAGTATACCTAATGAATTACCAACTCCGTCTACTGATAACCCATTAAATACACTACAAGGGATTTTCAAAACTTTTCTTACTTCTTTTACAGTGGTGAGCACTATTTACAGGTGTTAAAACCTTTTTGAACTGAAGTGATAAAACTGACACATTTGACTTAATTGGAGTTTCTGTAAAAATTTTGGCAGAGTGCCATCTGTATTTTGGATAAAACAGTTCTTCAGAAAACCTGTAAAAAGCACTTCAATATGTATTTGCAAATCTCAACTCCAATATATTTCTCAACTCAATCCATAGTGATTTTTCGAAGACTGAGATAAAGGAAATATAATACAAAACTATTTAAGTAAATGAAATCTCAAATTTACATTTTCAATAATTTACATTTAATTACATACCAAAATGTTTTACAAGAGTTTTTATACAACTGCTCAAATAATTTACATACATATTATTACATGCTTACATCAAAACCTATGTACATGGGTATATCTATGATATACCTGGAGCTGATCTGAATGTATCCTCAAAGCAACTTAATCACTGCTCTATGCTCTTCTTACCTGCGACAGCATACAAAGCTATCGCTGAGTGGTGAACTCAGTGGTGCACAACTATAATTTAAAACATAGTACAATATACATTGACAAATTTTATAGTAAATAATTTGAGAATCTGAATACTGATCAAATTCCAAAACTCAAAATATTCATTGCCAATAATGTAAATCATTTGTATAAATGACTTGGAGCACAAAATTCAATTTGTCAAATCTTGACTATCCATTTAAGTAATTCCAACAAAATCAATTATACATAAACCATAATTGAAATCACCATTCAAAAGCCATTCTGTATCTCAAAAATCATTATGTATCTCAAAAACCATGTTGTATCTCAAAAATCATACTATATCTCAAAAATCATACTGTATCTCAAAAATCATACTGTATCTCAAAAATCATACTGTATCTCAAAAATCAATCTTTATCTCACTAATATGCAAGACTAATCCGAAAGGGCCATGTTCGATGTGATTCTAACTCCCTATGGTCGGGGAGGTCGAATCTGATTCTAACTCCCTATGGTTGGGGAGGTCGAATCATCGTGCACAGTACCATCACAATAATGAATCTTCCGTAAGGGCCATAACGATAAAATAAACTTAGATCTAACCTCAAATCAGAGGAGAATCTAAGCCTGTGCACGTACCATGGTAATCAAAACACAACTCACTCCATTGTCTTCTCAACAAATGAGAGAGACGGGTAATAACCTAGTCAAGCATCTATAGTGAGATATAAAACAATATCACAATCCTTTTAGCAAGCATAAATCACAATATAATTCGATTCAAAGTCAATTCCAATATCCAATAATTTTTATGCTCATCACAATTCAAATAATAAAGTTTTCATTTTTTCCATGAATATTACCATCACAATTCAAAACATATTCTATCACAATTTTCCAAAACATAATTTACTTAATCCATAACAATGCTTAATACTTATGGAAATACCATTTCACAAAGCCAAATTCATACATACAATAACAATTTTCAATAATCATGGAATTAAATCCAATGCTTGTTAAACATAATTCATAAGAAAAATATATCATTTAATCATATGAAATATTCAAAACAAAATCAGTTAAAAACTAGTTGTGCACAAACCTCTGATGACTGTCTCCCTGATCTGGACTCAGTGTTTCCTTCCCTTTTGCTGAGTCCTTGTTAACTGAGAAACACAATTTGAAGTGTTTGATGCTAAATTAAATCGTCTCTATCGATGGTGTTTGGTAAATAATGCCTCGAACTCAATTATTCACTTAATCACCTAATATACCAACCCTCATTGCGTTTTAGGTAAATTAGGTCTTAGTGTCATTAATATGTCACATTCGATAGGGTTTTAGGTTTGGTACGTTTTACCAAAGTCATTTCCTTGTTTAGTGCATTTTAATGCAAATTGCTGGATTCCGGAACACTGGTTTGACCTAACCGGACGATCTAGTTCCCTCGGTTTTTGGGTCTCGGTCGAAACTACAAACTTGTAGATCTAGGTCTTATTGCACGCGGTGCAAAATTTCAGGTCAATCCGAGTTAAGTAGACCAAGTTATGGTCATTACACTATTGCTGGTCAAGTGGTACCATTTTAGGTCAATTTTAGGTCAAATTGGTCAATTCTGGTTCGGCCAGTTTTTGGACCCGAACTTGTGCAAGTTGTTTGACTTGCTTATGGTCATTTCTGGGCTTTGGTGTCTTCATAAGACTTGTAGATATGGGTCTTAGCTATTCATGGTTAAAATTTCAGGTCAATTGGACCTGTTTTGAGTGAGTTATGGCCTAAACACTCACTGCTGCCCAATTGGTCATTTTTCAGGTCCTAATTGCACCTAATCCGAATTGGTCATTTTTTTAGGTCACCTTGCAAGCAGAATTTTGGCATGGTTTCTCAATGAAAGTTGGCACATTTTGTGCCTAGTTTCACCTCAAATTGGTCTCATACCAATTGAGGTTACACATTCAAGGTTATAGGCTAAAATATACACTGCCCTCAATATGCATTTCACACCCCAACTTCAAACACACACTTACCTTTGCCATTTGTTTACTTACTTACCAAACTGTTTTGGCACATTACCAAAAGCATTTTCTACATTACATTAGCATTATTTTGGGCAGATTCCAATCACCCTCAACACACCAAATATCATTCACAATTACAATTTCTAAATACCATTACAACCACACCTAAACATTACAAACTTTACATACACTTTACAACATTCATTCACATACATATCATCAATCCTTCTAGGTCAATATTCTGCCCACTCTTCCTTCAATATACACCATTTCTCAAGTGTGCACAAGCTGCCACAAATCATTCATCAACATCACATTGCCGTACCATATGCCAATTCCCATCAAAGTGCATAATTCACCATATAAACATGCAATAACTCACTAAGTTACTAAATCACCATTATTAACATTCTTTCCCATCAATTATATGCACAAATACCTCATCATAAACGTGACCCATGGCTGTCCAAAATGAAAATAACAATAACCCTTCAAACTCAAAATTTTCCTCCACCAAACTAACACCCATAACATAAACATAAACTTTAACAAAGAACTTCTCAAAAATGCAAACTTACCTTTAATTGTAAATTGCTAAACCTTCACCAAACTTCTCAAAATTGGTATCAATATCTTCCTTGTGGTGTGTAGACAAAGTTTAATGAAGAACCCTAGGTGATTTGGGGTTGAAATGAGGGATTAGGTGAGCTTGGAGAAAATGTTAATGGTGTTTCCTCTCACTTTCATTCACGGCTAGTTTATGGAAATGGAGAAGATGAAGTATCCAGCTGCATATTAAGTGTACACATGTCCCACTATGTGTTTAATTAATTCCCTTAGTGGTCCACTTAGTCACTTAATCATATAATAAACTAAATTCCCACTTATTCCACATTTAACCTTTAATTTCTACTATTTACTTTAGGTACCACCAATTTAATTTTTCATTTTATTTTCTAAGTGTAATATTATTTATTTTTAATGGACATTTAGGTCAAAAGACACTTCAGGATGTCAAATGACCATAATGCCCCTGTTCGGGTGGCATTCCCGATTTTTCGGTATTATCGGGTTTTGTCTGTTTTTCGATTTCTCACTTTTCTTTGTACTAATTATTTAATTTTTCTTTGATCTTTCTAATGATATTTATTCTTCAATAAGGTTCTATTTATGTCCAAAAAATGTTTTCCGTGGTTCCGCAGATCGAGGAGCTAGTCAACGGTCCACGCCGTGACTTCCCGGTGCGGTCACCCATCGCTAGGTTTCCCGGCTCGTTTAACTTGATCACATTTCTTTGCTATTATTTTTCCTTTGTTTTTCTTGTATTTTCTTTTCTTGTATTTCATTATTTTATGTCTCCTCCCTCGTGTCAAAGTGTAGTTCTAGGCATCCTAGTGTCCAGGACAGATGGTCACCGAGCAATGACGCACTACCGAACTTTGGGGTGTTACAATTCTCCCCCCCTTAAATAAATTTCGTCTCGAAATTTTACCTAGCATTAGTCTCTAAACAGCTGTGGGTGTTGTCTCCTCATATCCTCTTCACGTTCCTAAGTAGCTTCCTGGCCTGAATGATGGTTCCACAGCACTTTAACCAGGTGTATCTGTTTGTTCCTCAGCTGCTTCACCTCATAAGCCAGAATTTTTATGGGTTCTTCCTCATATGAGAGGTCTGGATTTATCTCAATCTCTTCAACTGATAGTACATGAGATGGGTCTGATCTGTACCTCCTTAACATGGACACATGGAAGACACTGTGTATCCTTGCTAGCTCTGGAGGTAATGCCAACCGATATGCCAAAGGACCCACTCTTTCCAGAATCTCATATGGTCCGATGAAACGAGGACTCAGTTTCCCCTTTCTGCCAAATCTCATAATCCTCTTCCAAGGAGAAACTTTGAGGAATACCTTATCACCCACTGCATACTCAATATCTCTTCTCTTCAGATCAACATAGGACTTCTGACGGTCTGATGCAGCCTTGAGTCTATCTCTGATCAATCTGATCTTTTCCTCTGTCTGCTGAACAATTTCTGGCCCAATCATCTTCCTTTCACCTACTTCATCCCAACATAAGGGAGTTCTGCACTTCCTGCCATACAAAGCTTCATATGGAGGCATCCCTATGCTTGATTGGTAGCTGTTGTTATAAGCAAACTCAATCAAAGGCAAGTGTGTATCCCAACTACCTTCAAATTCAATCACACAAGCCCGTAGCATACCCTCCAATGTCTGAATAACCCTTTCAGACTGGCCATCTGTCTGTGGGTGGAATGCTGTGCTGAAGTTCAATCTAGTTCCTAGGGCTCTCTGAAGACTACCCCAGAATCTAGAAGTGAACCTAGGATCTCTGTCAGATACAATTGATACTGGCACTCCATGCAATTTTACAATTTCATATATGTACAATCTGGCCAATCTTTTTAGGCTATAGTCCATCCGGACTGGCAAAAAGTGAGCAAACTTGGTTAGTCTGTCAATTATGACCTATACTGCATCTTGACTATTCTGTGTCCTCGGGAGTCTCATCACAACATCCATAGTTATCTGTTCCCTTACAATGTTTCATAGGGTGCCACTCGTATGCTAGCTTGACACTTATTAATGTATACAAATTCTGTTAGTGGGATGTATCTGTCCCATCTCCTCTCGGATTCAATGAAACAAGTTCTCGATATATTCTTGAGGGCTTATCACATTTTACAGGTTATTTTTATCATTTCATTTCATTATTTATAGGAACTCAATGAGTTTCCGAATTTACCTAAATTACTTGTTTCGACTGTCCATCCATTTGAGGATGATAAGTCGTACTGATATTTTTAAGCTTATAGCAATTACTGTGGTACAGGTAATTCACATTAATATAACTGAGTCACTGACTCTAGCTACCTTACAAGTGTAGTCATTTGATAGGCTAGTTCTGAAGTCTTAAATTTCTGACTAAAATTTTCACACTTATTTCCAGTAGTAGTACTCTATTCGGGTGCAACTGTATCAATGTATAGATTACTTACAATTATTCTTAATTTATTGTACCACGAGGAAGCACGTAGCTCTACACAATAATCTCGTGTCGGTACTGTAATCTGCAGCTTACAATACAAACATTGAGAACACTATATAGTCACTACGTTATAACCTCATGGACTAGGTTTTCTTAACATCTTATCTTTCTCGAATTCACTAATATCCTAAACCGATTCTGATTACAATATCCATTAATTATTACTAACAGTAACATCTTTGCCCTCATCTAGAGCAATTCTTTTACTGTAACTTACTTTTAGGTCCTCTTGCCTTACATTAAGTAGGTTTGCCAATTAGCTTTATAATTTATGGTATGTTAGAAAATACTTTTAGCTAACAATTCTTCCAAAATTAATGTCAATCATACTTGTTATTATAATTATTATCCTAAAGAACTAGTCACTAATACCTCAAAATTCATTTCCATGTAAAGGAATAACAACAGAACATGTAGTTCTGACACTCACACACAACTAAGTAGTGCTGGGATCAAATAATAACTAAAATTAAGAACTTACCAGCAGCTACATCTGAAGTTTCTGCTCTTTCACCTTGGCGCATAGTGGATGCTCTGACTGGTGCGCTACTATATTCGGGTTGATTCACTGTGTTATAGTGGTGAGGAGTACCAACTCTATTTCTATCTTGACTCTGACTGACGGTCTGTGAAATCCGGAGAGCAGATCAAGGTGGTTTAGCATAATCTTTAGCAAAGTGTCCAAGTTTTCCACAATTGTAACAGGCTCCAGAGGCCTTACGACAAATACCTCCATGATATCTTCTACAAGTTTCACATTGGCGGGAAGGGTAGGAACTTCTAGTTGTTCGACGACTAGATCTTAGTGATCTATGCCCTGATGATCCGCCTCTATCATATTTCTGAGTTCGGGGTTCCTCAAATTCTTTTCTCTTTCTCAAATTACTGTTCGAGCTCTGACCCATAGGTTTCTCCCTCTTTTCCATTTCACACTGCCCTTGTGGGGGTTGGGTCTGTACTTGGGCTTGGACTGATATCAGCCATTTGTTGGAAGAAAGTGGCCATTTGCTGGGCCATTTGTGCAGTAATTTGTACGGGTAAAACTGGTATAGTCGGGCCTTCGATACTTTGTGGAGCTGGGGCCTCAACTTGTACTTCTGCCATCATGGACTGTTCTACTATCTCATTCTTCTCTTCCATATCTTTCCACAAGATTCTCTATTCCTGTACAACCAACATAAGGAGATTCCTCTCCATTAGTTCACATTTATGATGTAAATGTACTATATGTATCAAACATTTGAGCAGTTGTAGTTACCGACAAAAAGATTTCAAATTCACAGTTCGAAATTTACTTTAAAACCATTGCTCTGATACCACTAAAACATGTCACACCCTACCCCTCTGTAAGGCATAACATGATCCCGTAGTATACCTAATGAATTACCAACTCCGTCTACTGATAACCCATTAAATACACTACAAGGGATTTTCAAAACTTTTCTTACTTCTTTTACAGTGGTGAGCACTATTTACAGGTGTTAAAACCTTTTTGGTCAAGTGATAAAGCGACACATTTGACTTAATTGGAGTTTCTGTAAAAATTTTGGCAGAGTGCCATCTGTATTTTGGATAAAACAGTTCTTCAGAAAACCTGTAAAAAGCACTTCAATATGTATTTGCAAATCTCAACTCCAATATATTTCTCAACTCAATCCATAGTGATTTTTCGAAGACTGAGATAAAGGAAATATAATACAAAACTATTTAAGTAAATGAAATCTCAAATTTACATTTTCAATAATTTACATTTAATTACATACCAAAATGTTTTACAAGAGTTTTTATACAACTGCTCAAATAATTTACATACATATTATTACATGCTTACATCAAAACCTATGTACATGGGTATATCTATGATATACCTGGGGCTGATCTGAATGTATCCTCAAAGCAACTTAATCACTGCTCTATGCTCTTCTTACCTGCGACAGCATACAAAGCTATCGCTGAGTGGTGAACTCAGTGGTGCACAACTATAATTTAAAACATAGTACAATATACATTGACAAATTTTACAGTAAATAATTTGAGAATCTGAATACTGATCAAATTCCAAAACTCAAAATATTCATTGCCAATAATGTAAATCATTTGTATAAATGACTTGGAGCACAAAATTCAATTTGTCAAATCTTGACTATCCATTTAAGTAATTCCAACAAAATCAATTATACATAAACCATAATTGAAATCACCATTCAAAAGCCATTCTGTATCTCAAAAATCATTATGTATCTCAAAAACCATGTTGTATCTCAAAAATCATACTATATCTCAAAAATCATACTGTATCTCAAAAATCATACTGTATCTCAAAAATCATACTGTATCTCAAAAATCAATCTTTATCTCACTAATAT
Source organism: Hevea brasiliensis (assembly GCF_030052815.1). NCBI lineage: Eukaryota > Viridiplantae > Streptophyta > Magnoliopsida > Malpighiales > Euphorbiaceae > Hevea > Hevea brasiliensis. The sequence continues at coordinate 59,033,791 of NC_079499.1, read as the reverse complement.
GCAAGACTAATCCGAAAGGGCCATATTCGATGTGATTCTAACTCCCTATGGTCGGGGAGGTCGAATCTGATTCTAACTCCCTATGGTCGGGGAGGTCGAATCATCGTGCACAGTACCATCACAATAATGAATCTTCCGTAAGGGCCATAACGATAAAATAAACTTAGATCTAACCTCAAATCAGAGGAGAATCTAAGCCTGTGCACGTACCATGGTAATCAAAACACAACTCACTCCATTGTCTTCTCAACAAATGAGAGAGACGGGTAATAACCTAGTCAAGCATCTATAGTGAGATATAAAACAATATCACAATCCTTTTAGCAAGCATAAATCACAATATAATTCGATTCAAAGTCAATTCCAATATCCAATAATTTTTATGCTCATCACAATTCAAATAATAAAGTTTTCATTTTTTCCATGAATATTACCATCACAATTCAAAACATATTCTATCACAATTTTCCAAAACATAATTTACTTAATCCATAACAATGCTTAATACTTATGGAAATACCATTTCACAAAGCCAAATTCATACATACAATAACAATTTTCAATAATCATGGAATTAAATCCAATGCTTGTTAAACATAATTCATAAGAAAAATATATCATTTAATCATATGAAATATTCAAAACAAAATCAGTTAAAAACTAGTTGTGCACAAACCTCTGATGACTGTCTCCCTGATCTGGACTCAGTGTTTCCTTCCCTTTTGCTGAGTCCTTGTTAACTGAGAAACACAATTTGAAGTGTTTCAGTGCTAAATTAAACTGTCTCTATCGATGGTGTTTGGTAAATAATGCACTGAACTCAATTATTCACTTAATCACCTAATATACCAACCCTCATTGCGTTTTAGGTAAATTAGGTCTTAGTGTCATTAATATGTCACATTCGATAGGGTTTTAGGTTTGGTACGTTTTACCAAAGTCATTTCCTTGTTTAGTGCATTTTAATGCAAATTGCTGGATTCCGGAACACTGGTTTGACCTAACCGGACGATCTAGTTCCCTCGGTTTTTGGGTCTCGGTCGAAACTACAAACTTGTAGATCTAGGTCTTATTGCACGCGGTGCAAAATTTCAGGTCAATCCGAGTTAAGTAGACCAAGTTATGGTCATTACACTATTGCTGGTCAAGTGGTACCATTTTAGGTCAATTTTAGGTCAAATTGGTCAATTCTGGTTCGGCCAGTTTTTGGACCCGAACTTGTGCAAGTTGTTTGACTTGCTTATGGTCATTTCTGGGCTTTGGTGTCTTCATAAGACTTGTAGATATGGGTCTTAGCTATTCATGGTTAAAATTTCAGGTCAATTGGACCTGTTTTGAGTGAGTTATGGCCTAAACACTCACTGCTGCCCAATTGGTCATTTTTCAGGTCCTAATTGCACCTAATCCGAATTGGTCATTTTTTTAGGTCACCTTGCAAGCAGAATTTTGGCATGGTTTCTCAATGAAAGTTGGCACATTTTGTGCCTAGTTTCACCTCAAATTGGTCTCATACCAATTGAGGTTACACATTCAAGGTTATAGGCTAAAATATACACTGCCCTCAATATGCATTTCACACCCCAACTTCAAACACACACTTACCTTTGCCATTTGTTTACTTACTTACCAAACTGTTTTGGCACATTACCAAAAGCATTTTCTACATTACATTAGCATTATTTTGGGCAGATTCCAATCACCCTCAACACACCAAATATCATTCACAATTACAATTTCTAAATACCATTACAACCACACCTAAACATTACAAACTTTACATACACTTTACAACATTCATTCACATACATATCATCAATCCTTCTAGGTCAATATTCTGCCCACTCTTCCTTCAATATACACCATTTCTCAAGTGTGCACAAGCTGCCACAAATCATTCATCAACATCACATTGCCGTACCATATGCCAATTCCCATCAAAGTGCATAATTCACCATATAAACATGCAATAACTCACTAAGTTACTAAATCACCATTATTAACATTCTTTCCCATCAATTATATGCACAAATACCTCATCATAAACGTGACCCATGGCTGTCCAAAATGAAAATAACAATAACCCTTCAAACTCAAAATTTTCCTCCACCAAACTAACACCCATAACATAAACATAAACTTTAACAAAGAACTTCTCAAAAATGCAAACTTACCTTTAATTGTAAATTGCTAAACCTTCACCAAACTTCTCAAAATTGGTATCAATATCTTCCTTGTGGTGTGTAGACAAAGTTTAATGAAGAACCCTAGGTGATTTGGGGTTGAAATGAGGGATTAGGTGAGCTTGGAGAAAATGTTAATGGTGTTTCCTCTCACTTTCATTCACGGCTAGTTTATGGAAATGGAGAAGATGAAGTATCCAGCTGCATGTTAAGTGTACACATGTCCCACTATGTGTTTAATTAATTCCCTTAGTGGTCCACTTAGTCACTTAATCATATAATAAGCTAAATTCCCACTTATTCCACATTTAACCTTTAATTTCTACTATTTACTTTAGGTACCACCAATTTAATTTTTCATTTTATTTTCTAAGTGTAATATTATTTATTTTTAATGGACATTTAGGTCAAAAGACACTTCAGGATGTCAAATGACCATAATGCCCCTGTTCGGGTGGCATTCCCGATTTTTCGGTATTATCGGGTTTTGTCTGTTTTTCGATTTCTCACTTTTCTTTGTACTAATTATTTAATTTTTCTTTGATCTTTCTAATGATATTTATTCTTCAATAAGGTTCTATTTAAGTCCAAAAAATGTTTTCCAGTGTTCCATGATCCAGTAGCTAGTCAACGGTCCACGCCGTGACTTCGTCTGATCACCCATCGCTAGGTTTCCCGGCTCGTTTAACTTGATCACATTTCTTTGCTATTATTTTTCCTTTGTTTTTCTTGTATTTTATTTTCTTGTATTTCATTATTTTATGTCTCCTCCCTCGTGTCAAAGTGTAGTTCTAGGCATCCTAGCTGTCCGGACAGCACTGGTCACCGGAACAGCAGAACGCACTACCGAACTTTGGGGTGTTACAACGACAAGACATACTCACCCCAATAATCGAAATCAATGAGGGAGGAAGCTAGCTATCTAATGAGTACTCATCCATACTCACCTCAGACTGGGAAGTCAAAGAAGGAGGAACATAATCATACTCACCCCAGACTGATAAGTCAAAGAGGGAGGAATAATCACACTCACCCCATTAATGGAGGAGGAACATAATATCCCTGTCATGCTAATTGTGAGTCAAAACAATTCCAAACATTTTATTCAAATGATCCGTAAGAATCCAATAAATTTCCAAAGTTATAATTTCATTCACAAAATGGCAACACAATTCGTAATTCACTTCAATTTCCACAAAACCATTTCTGATTGCTTTTCAATCAATAAGTATCCATCAATATCATTCAAACAATTTTTCACAGTTTCAAACCATTCACAATGTTTTTCAATCAATAAGTGTCCACCAAACACATTTCCACAATTTAAAACAATAATATACAAATAGTCATAATTTATTTCAATTGAAAAATTCAAAAGAAATAGCCGTTGTGCACAAACCTCTGATGACTGTCCCCCTGGTCTGGACTCAGTGTTTCCTTACCTTATTCTGAGTCATACTAAATAGAGAAACACAATTTGAAGTGTTTCATTACTAAATTAAACTGTCTCTATCGATGGTGTTTGGTAAATAATGCACTGAACTCAATTATTCACTTAATCACCTAATATACCGACCCTCGTTGCGTTTTAGGTAAATTAGGTTTTAGTGTCGTTAATATGTCACATTCGATAGGGTTTTAGGTTTGGTACGTTTTACCAAAGTCATTTTCTTGTTTAGTGCATTTTAATGCAAATTCTTTGGATCAGGGACACTGGTTTGACCTAGCCGGACGATCTAGTTCCCTCAGTTTTCGGGTCTCGGTCGAAACTACAAACTTGTAGATCTAGGTCTTATTGCACGCGGGGCAAAATTTCAGGTCAATCCGAGTTAAGTAGACCAAGTTATGGTCATTATACTATTGCTGGTCAAATGGTACCAATTAGGTCAATTTTTGGTCAATTTGGTGAACTCTGGTTCGGCCAGTTTTTGGACCCGAACTTGTGCAAGTTGTTTGACTTGCTTATGGTCATTTCTGGGCTTTGGTGTCTTCATAAGACTTGTAGGTATGGATCTTAACTATTCTTGGTCAAAATTTCAGGTCAATTGGACCTGGTTTGAGTGAGTTATGGCCTAAACACTCACTGCTGCCGAATTGGTCATTTTTCAGGTCCTAATTGCACCTAATCCGAATTGGTCATTTTTTTAGGTCACCTTGCAAGCAGAATTTTGGTATGTTTTCTCAATGAAAGTTGGCACATTTTGTGCCTAATCTCACCTCCAATTGGTCTCATACCAATTGAGGTTACACATTTAAACTTATTGGTCTGTTTGCACACTGCCCTCTATATGTCTTTCAAACCCCAATTCAAACACACATTTAACTTGCTCTACTTTAAATCCCCATACCTAATTCTGATTTTATACCATTCCATATTCATTTATCACTTCTTACTATGGTCAATTTGGACAGAATACAAACATTCTCAATACATCAAATACAACCCTAAACCACAAAGTCCAAATTTAGCAATATATGTACATAAATACACCTAATCATTACATATAATCTCCACTACTAATTTACATATACATTCATCAATTCTTCTATGTCAACATTCTGCCAACACTTCCATCAATACATACAATTATTCAAGGGTTCCCAAGCTGCCGAAATCTTCTTCAACACCACATTGCCCTACAATCCATCAATTCTCATCCAAGTGCCAAAATCACCATATATATGTGAAACAATTCATTAGGATATTAATTTACCATGATCAACATTATTTCTCATCAATTATATGCATAATAAATCATCAAATGTGTGACCCCATGGCTGTCCAAAAATGGCTATCTCAATAACTATTTAAACTTCAAAATTTCCTTCACAAAACTAACACCCATAACATAAACATAAAGTTTAACAAGGAAATTCTCAAAAATGTAAACTTACCTTTGTTTGTAACTTGCTAAACCTTCACCAAACTTCTCAAATTTGGTATCAATATCTTCCTTGTGATGTGTAGACCATTTTTTATGAAGGAACTTAAAGGATTGGAGTTGAAAATGGGGAGGTTAAGTGAGCTCATGCAAAACGTCAATGGTGGATTCTTTCATCTTCATTCACGGCATGGTTGAGCTAAGTGAGGAAGATGAGGTTTGAGTGGGAGAAATCTGCCCACTTATGAGTATATTTAATCCATTTAATGTTCTTAGTGGTCCACTAAAAAAAATTATATCATATAATAAGCCAAATGTGCATTTATTCCACATTAACCCATGATTTTAGCTATTTGTATTAGGTACCACTAAACTAATTTTTCATTTCATTTTCTGAGTGTAATATTATTTATTTTTAATGGAAATTTAGGTCAAAAGACAATTCGGGCTGTCAAATGACCATAATGCCCCTGTTCGGGTTATGTTCCCGATTTTTTGGTATTACCGGGTTTTGTCTGTTTTTCGATTTCTCACTTTTCTTTGTACTATTTATTTAATTTTTCTTTGATGTTTCTAATGATATTTATTCTTCAACAAGGGTCTATTTAAGTCCTAAAAATATTTTCCAGGGTTCCCCGCTGTCCAGGGCCAGTCAACGGTCCACGCCGTGACTTCCCGGTGCGGTCACCCATCGCTAGGTTTCTCGGCTCGCTTAACTTGATCACATTTCTTTGCTATTATTTTTTCTTTATTTTTCTTGTATTTTCTTTTCTTGTATTTCATTATTTTATGTCTCCTCACTCACATTGAAGTGTGGTTCTAGGCATCCTAGCTATCCAGACAACACTGGTCATCGGAACAGTATAACGCACTACCGAACTTAGGGGTGTTACATGTAATAAGACATAGACCTACAAGTTTGTAGTTTGGATCGGAACCCAAAAACCGAGGGAACTAGGTCGTCCGGTTAGGTCAAAATAGTACACCTAAATCCGGTAAATTACAATAAAATGCAATACACTTGGAAATGAAATTGGTAACATATACCAACACTAAAGGGGCTATAAAATGTGACATATTGGTAATATTAGAATTGACTCACTTAGAGTGCATCAAGGGTTAACATTATATGTTGACTAATGAAATGAATTGAAGGGAATAGTACCAAAAAAATTTAAATATTGGATTTTATTGTTGAAAACAAATTCATTGAGTACTGAAACACTTTAAATTGTGTGTTTCAATTAAAAAGGATATTGAGAAGCATAAGGGACATTGAGTCAAGGCCTAGAGGAGACTCAAACCAGGTCTGTGCACAATACTTTTTATATTCACTGCTTTTACCAAAAAATTTATTTGGAGAAATGAGTTATGAATAATTTTTTATTGTTTTGGCTTTGAGAATATTATTTGGAAATTATTGTGTTGCCTACTTTGCAAATGCAAATTTTTAGTTAAAATGTGATTTGTGGTTTGTATAAAATATTTAAATATTGTAATTTGGAATTGTTTTGATTCACACTTGGCATGAAAATATTACTATGTTACTCCTCCATTTATGGGTTGAGTGTGATTATATTCTTCCCTCTTTGACTTGCCAGTCTGAGGTGAGTGTAGATGAGCACTCAATATCGAGCAAGCTTCCTCCCTCATTGATTTCAATTAGTGGGGTAAGTGTGCCTTATCGTGGTGTACAACACGGCATGTTCGAAAAATTTGTGTCATGACCTATGTTGTGTTATTGATTGGCAACACTGTGTTATTCAATTTTTTGATCAAATTTGTGTTATATGAGCTTTGAAAAATTGTGAATTGTTTGGATTGTAAATTGTCAATAAAAGTTTTACATACCACATTTTAAATTGTTATTGTGCACCACTGAGTAAATTTTACTCAGCAATAGCTTTTTCATTGCTGTCACATGTAGACAGATGGACAGAGCAGCAGAGTAAGCTACTTGTGCTACATTTTAAGATTTCGCCACATATATTGAGTATACCATATTGTGTAGTTTTTGCTGTAATGTATGTGCACTGCATGTATATATTGTACTTGGTCTTGAGCAGTTGTAAACTAAAATAGTAAATTATTTTGGCTTGTAAAAATATTGTGGTATATTTATCTTATCTCAGCTTTTGGAAACACTGGAAAATTGATTGTTGAAATGAATTGATAATGTTGAGAAATTTATTGTGTTGAACAAATTTATTGGAGTTTGGGATTGAGAAATATATTGGAAGTACTTTTTACAAGTTTTTGAAGAACTGTTTTATTCAAAATACAGATGACACTCTGCCAAAATTTTTACAGAAATTGTTGATATTCAGATTTATTGTTTGGTTTCACTTTAGTAAAAGGAAATTTTTAATACCTATAAATAGTGCTCACCATTGTAAAAAGAAGTAAGAAAAGGTTTAAAATCCCTTATAGTGTATTTAATGGATTATTAGTAGACGAAGTTGGTAATTCATTAGGTATACTACGGGATCATGTTATGCCTTACGGAGGGGTAGGGTGTGACACCTTTTCTATTACACATAAATACATTATGTAAATGGAAAAGTGAAATTATCTTTTATTAATAAAATATGTACAAGATACATACTAAATGATATACTCTAGGGCATACTACTAACAGTTTATGCTTTGTGAAAGTTGTATGAATGTATTGGATCTTAGAAACACTTTCTAATAATTTTAATTTAAGAGGAAATCATAGTTTTTCCCTTTGAATCAATTAAGAAATTGAAAGGAGAAGGAGAGAGCAATGTGATGGCAACTTATTGAAGAAAAGAGAGAAGTGGCTATTTTTTCTTATAACCTATCTTTATATACTTACGTCAAACCCTAACTCTCTTACCATATGTCATCACAAGATCCCATCTTTTTACTATTTTATTTAATCCTATGAAGTCAAGTGTCAAGCTCCATTTAAATTATGACATGTGGTCTTCCATCATAGGAAGACAAGTGGTAAGATCATATGGTGCCATGTGTCACCATCTCATGGTGCCGCATGTCACCATGTGAAAAGACTAATTTGCCCTTACTCTTTAATTTGAGTTCTCAACCCAAAATTATAATTTCTCCCCTTTAATTCAATTTATATCAAATATAAATTAATTAATTAATTAATCTCTATTAATTAATTTCTCATAATTAAATTTATATTTAATCAAATTAAATATAAATTTAATTTATACTATACATCCAATAACCTAGAGTTGGTTTCAAGTCATGCTAGAGACTTTGCAATCTTATTACAAATCAAACCTCTTTAATTAATTAATTAATTAAACTCTTTAATTAATCAATTAAATCACATTTTAAATGGTGATTAGCTTGTGTAGATGTGTGACTTACTAGGCTCATTACTTATTAGCAATGAGAAATGATATTAACTCTTAATATCATTAGAACTCTTTCTTGCCGTAAATGACTTCTCTAAATCATTTTAGGCATCTCATTGACCATGGTTAACACATAGCATAGGATGCCATGACCACCCAATCAGTAATATGGAATACCTTAAATAAACCTTTAATCATATGTTACCATGCACTAGAATCTCTCCGTTACAAAATCCCAATTCGTGTTGGAGTCATGGTTAATGTCAAACCCCATTTGCTTTGACCATTATGTTCTCTTTTAATTCCAGTTCTTGATTAATTAGATTTTCTTGTCAGAAACTCTTTTCTGACAAAATCTGTCTGTTCTAGCCAGGAACTTAAAACATCAAGAACAATTAAATGAACATAAGATTTTATCCCTATTTACTTAGGGTAACGGATTCCATCTTGATCAATACCTATCTCCATATATAACTAGTAAGAGCCAACACATGCCCATATAGCCGTACACAATACAAGTATGAAAGCAGTATCAAACTCAAACCACCTGTATACAAGATAACTGTGTTATCTCAGGTCTAAAGATTATATGCACTAATATCATATATGACAATGCATTGACCAGAGTAAACTCCATGTGCTTGTCATAAGCATCACTGGTTCGGCCTACTTATCATATATAAGTGCCTATAATGGTTGTTATGTGGCATGAGACTCACCACTCCATCTTATGAAATACCTTGGGAACAAACATGATTACAATCTTTCTGGATAAGTCATATCCTTTGTGAAGTATCCTCGATTGTTAACCAATTTATGATACTTTGTTCTAGAAATACTACCACTCATATTCTTAATAAGTTAAGAATAGAATTTCTAACAAAATATCAATAGACCTTTTCAATTATACATAAATATATTATATGAATGGAAAAGTGAAATTGCCTTTTTATTAATAAAATATGTATAAGATACATATAAAATGATATGCTCTAGGGCATACTACTAACACAAGCACCATCTGGTTTACTACAACCAATCTCTATAATGAAGTGGAAATGGGAAAGGATTACTATGGACTTTGTTACAGGACTCCCTCCAACAAAGAGAAAGCATGATTCAATATGGGTCATTGTGGATAGATTAACCAAGTCAGCCCATTTTCTTCCAGTTAGATAAGACTATTCACTACATTGACTTGCTGAATTATACATCAGTGAGATAGTCAGATTACATGGAGTGCCTATATCTAGCAAATCAGATCGAGACCCACGGTTTACATTAAGATTTTGGGAAAGTTTGCATAAGGCCTCGTGTAATGCTCTCACAGTAGTTAGTTCGTACATTCTACTGTTCGACGACTAATGTCTATGCGGACAGTCAGAATGTCTGGAATTACACTTAAACTATAGTGAAAAGACATAACTTAATGGAATAAATGTTAAGAAAATATAAGAAATAATTTTGGGACTTAATTAAAGGTTTATTTAGGTAAAAATGACATTAAAGATGTCAAAGAAAATTTTAGAGAATTTATTAATTGGTACAGACAAAAATAACCCGATAAGCACAATGAAGGACATTTTGGTCATTTTACCCCCAGAAATGAATTTGAACCTAAATGTCAATTAAAAATAAAAGAAATTAAAATAATTAAAATAAATTAAAATAAGAGAGAATAAAATAATTAACATAAATTAAAAGTATAACTTGATTTATGAAAATGAGAAAAGAAAGAAGAAGAAGAGAAAAGAAAAGCAAAGAAATAGACTTATAACATAAGCAATGACATTATAAAAAAATTAAGCACAATAATTATATATATATATATATATATATATATATATATATATATATATATAGACATAAGAGAAAAAACTCACATACCTCAAGTCATCTTCATTATTTCTCCTCTCTCCTTAGCCAGCCACCATGTTTGCTTTCTTCCAACATTTTTATCAACCTTTAAGCTTGAATCTCTCTTCATTTACTCACCAAAACTCATAGTCCTCTTCATTAAAAATTAATCCTACACCTAGACAAAGAGATTTAAAGCAAAGAAATTTGGAATTAGTGAATTTTGGGAAACTTGAAGCTGAGTCACAAGAGGTAAGTGCGAGATACCACTCCCTCTCTTCTTTAAGTCTTGTAAGCATGATGAAATGAGTGAGCATAACATGAAATTAAAAACAAATGATAAGAAATTTAAGAACCCTAATTTCGGCAACCATTAAACTCCTTGGGGTTTGATGCTTTTAAATGATGAAAATTGGTTCCATGAGGATGTTTGATAAGTTGATATGATTAGAAGTTTCAATGAGTTAAGTTTGTATAAATTGGATAATTGAAATTAGGGTTTGTGATAATGAATTTGGGGATTTTGTCTTATACTTGAAATTGACCTAATTGAGATGAAATTGTTGCTTGTATGTGTAGGAGGGGGGCGTGAGGTAAAATATCATCCATTAGAAATATATAAAATGCACCAGGTAATACCCAGGAAAGATGGTGGAGTCACAATGGTCTCAATTAAGTACCACCTCCTTAGACAGCATTTCCTAGACATGAATTTCATACAATCCTAATAGAATCAAACCACTGGTAAGTACCGTCTTCCCATAACACTACCTCTAATGGATGGAAATTATGGTTGATTAACTCAAATGGAGGATGTAGTAAGTTAAAATCTAAGTATGTGCATGTAGTGCTTGAATTAAGGGTGTGAAGTGGAACCTTAATGCTTTGGGCAAACTGCCATGTTTGGCAGCCTATTAAACCATGAATTTATGTGTGAATATGTAGTGATTAATGAAATATGCTAGTGTTAAATTGTGGGCAGCATGTGTAAGTGATATTGAAGTATGATTATATTGAAGTGTACGTGTAATATTGACATTGAGATATGTTGAATTTTGGTGGAAGTGAATGTTGAACTTGATGGTGAATTGTGCGCATTGAGCACTTAAATGTTACACTTAAAATTGTTCTTTGGAATTGTGTACAATATATATATATATATATATATATATATATATATATATATATATATATATATATATGTATATATATATATATATGTATATATATATATATATGTATATATATATATATATGTATATATATATGGAAGTGTCATTGATTGAATATTGAAGTAATGAGGAGGAGAAGGAATATCAAATTGGAAGTGTATGTATTTTCTGCAAGTTGTGTATTGATGGCAGTACCTAAATTAGGTCATAAGTGCCAAACTGTAAACCTAATTGGTATGAGGCCAATGGAGGGTGAAACTAGACACCAAATAGGCCAACATTCATGTCGAAATATTGCCAAAATTCTGCCTAGAAATTGACCTTAAAAATGACCAAATCCGGAATAGCAACCTTGCAACCCATATTTTTGACCATATGAATAGTAGTCATTAGGATGACCATAACTCACTCAAAACAGGTCCAATTGACCTGAAATTTTTACCATGAATAGCTTAGACAAAGAGATACAATTCTTATGAAGACACCAAAGCCCAGAAATGGCCAGAACCAAGTCAAATCGCTTGCACAAGATCGGGTACCAAAACTGCCAGAACTAAAAGTGACTTAAAATTGACCAAATTTTGCACTAAAGGTGCAATCTGTCTAGCTTTAGTAAATTGACCATATCTTGGTCTATAGAACTCAGAATGACCTGAAATTTTGCGCCGTGTGCAATAAGACATAGAGCTACAATTTTTCTTCTTTGACCAGAAGTTAAAAACCAAGAGAAATAGGACTCTAAGCTGGACCAATCTAGCATACCAAAAATTGAGAATTTGACATTTACACACAATGATGCTTGAAGCAATTTGGCAATGAATGCTAACTTATAAAAATAGTAAATTGCACTATATTGGCAGCATATTGAATTACAATATGTGATATGTTGATGCTAGAAACAACTTATCCATAGTACCTAAAAAGGTCAACATATGCATTGACTTATGAATTACATAATAGTTAGTAAACTCTAAAAATTGAAGAATTAAATAATTAATTTATAATGTGCCCTAGTTTGCCTAGTTGACTAGTTTGGATAGGTTGGCATGCCAATAGGATTCTGACAGCTGTTCTGTAAATGGCTTCATGCCATACTGTGTTTTTATGGCTTATTATGTTGCACTGTGACTTTAATAGCCTATTGCTATACATATTGTGTATTTATTATTGGCTTATCACCAGATTGACTATATGGATTTTTAGCCACGCTATTTACATACCGGGAGACATTTTGTGACCGATGGTGTGATGGCCTGAGATACTAGGTACCCAGTGCCAGTATATCCGTTTATCCAGTCTGGTTAGTATATAGGCTACACGGACAGTAATTCAAGTACTATTAAATTCAAATAGCTAAACCCAGTCTATTGACATACAGCACTACCAAAAATTAGCAAATATTAAAATGTTAGCAAATAAAAGTAGAATCAACAATTGCAAAGTATATCGATGTTATAAATTCTTAAACACTTTATTTACTTTATTTTAGTGTATATTTCTTTATATTTGGCACCACTAAGCAAAATTGCTTAGTGCGTTGCTTTTGTAATGCGAAGGTATTGGAAACACAGCTGGGGAGCCAGTAGGCCTACGACCGGGTGAGACATCAGATCTGCACAGGAGTCCAGAGTCATCTGCACTGCATTGCATACATGGTAAGACTTAGGATATCTTGTATTTTGTACTTTTGTTGTATTTTTGAAATTCGACCTTGTATTTGGTAATGTTAGGAAAGCTCTAAAGTTCGTAATATTTTGTACATATTAAATAACATGGAGATTTTTTGGATATATTTGAATTATTATGGACTGTATTATGGAACTCTTTAATGACTATAAAAGTCTATTGACTTTACTGAGAAATAAAGATGGTGAAATATTTGAGATTTTGATATTATCATATTAAACTATTTTCAACAGGTTTGGAAGGACAGTTTGTCCAAAATACAGATGACACCTTGCCAAATTTTTATTACAAATCTTGAAACACTGATTTTATCAAAGTATGAAAATAGTATCAGCATGATATGAATATTACATAAAAGACTTCTTAAAATCAAATTGAGCTCAGGTAATGAAATAATCATAGACTAGGTGTTCTGGCCCGCCATGTAGCACGCCTTGCTCGGCTGTTCTGTAAACGGGTGAAGGGTGTTACATTTAGTGGTATCAGAGCACGATTTAGGCGTTTCTGGACCTAGATAGTTTGCATATCATGCATTGCATTATAAGTGTTAAGATGACTCTAATGCATATCTTTTGATTTGTTATGTTGATCAGAATATGGACTCCACATCACAGAGAGCGTCGATAAGGAAGTGAAAAGTCATGCTCCATCTATGACTGAACCAGGAGACAGGAGGGAACCTGCTCTACCAGTACTAGGTGCACCAGCCACATTTCAGCAAATGGTTGAGTTTTTTAGATAGATGGCAGGAGTTATGCCACCACCACCACCTCCACTTCAAAAATCTCATATGGAGAGACTCAGGAAGTTTGGAGCATTGGATTTTCTAGGCAAAAGGGAAGATGATTCTGTCACAGCTGAAAACTGGTTAGACAGAACTGGAAGAGTCTTGAAACAACTTCATTGTACTCTAGAGCAAAATTTAAAAGCTGATGTATCACTACTACAAGATGATGCATACCAATGGTGGGATACAGTGACTAGTAAGGTGCCACAAGAATAAATAACTTGGGATTTCTTTCTCACTGAGTTCAGAAAGCAGTATGTGGGCAGTGTATACCTGGAAGAGAAGAGAAGGGAGTTTATTACCCTATGTCAGAGACAGCTGATAGTGGCTAAATATGAAAGAGAATTTGTCAGATTGAGCCGCTATGGGCGGGAAATAGTCCCTAATGAGGCAGAGAGATGCAAGAGATTTTAGGAAGGACTCAATAATAACACTAAAGTAATGATTATAGCCTTGGGGATTGCAAAGTTTGCCAAGTTAGCAGAAGCTGCACTGAAGGTTGAAAAAGTTAGAATTAATGAGCAGAACAGAAGGGATAGACAACAGAAAAGAGGTCAGGGACAGACCGGTACATCTTCTGCCCCTTGTGAGAAATTCAGAGGTTCACCTACTCAGAGTTTCAGTGGAGCACCAAGTCAGGGTCAGTCACAGAGGCCCAAATCTCAGTTTGCACCAAGGAGAGGCCAGTCCACCCCTTCAATGGTTAACTCTCCAGGGACAGGGTACAGGGGACCAGCCCCAACAGTATCTATTACTTGCCCACATTGCCAAAAATGGTATAAGGGTGAATGTTGGAGGATGATAGGTGCTTGTTTGCTGTGTGGATCTATAGACCACCTAGTCCGAGATTGTCCTCACAAAACTGCTACATCCACTCTGGTATCAACTGATAAGTCTGCCCCTCCAGCTCTAAGGGGTAGAAGGCCGGGCATAAATAAAGGTTTATTGAAATGTAATTAACACTAGAAATATCAAAGAAAAATTAATAAATTAGTACAAAGAAAAATAAAAAAATCAAGAAATAGATAAAAATCGGTGTCACCAAAAAATCTGGAATATAACCCGAAGTGGGGCATTTTGGTCATTTAACACTACGAGCTACCTTTTAACCTCAATGTCCATTAAAAATAAATGATATTGCACTTAGAAAATGTCATGAAAAATTTAATTGTGACACATTATGTAAATAGTGAAAAGGGGAAGAAAAATGTATAAATAATGGAACTTAAAATAATTAAACATTTAACTTAAAGTTAATGCTCCACTAACTCAAACCTTTGGACACCTATCTAAGCAATTTGTGGGCAGAATCACCATCTTCAACATTGAAAGAAAAACTAGCCGAAGTGAATCACCATTGAAAGAACTCCATAGGCGGCCATTGAAGGACCTCCATGCAACCCCATTCCAATCCTCCTTTCCACTTGGTTCCTACATTAAAGCTTGCCTACTTACCTTGGGGAAGATATTGGCAATAAGAAAAACAATATTTAGTGAAGTTTTGATAAGCTTCATAAGTGGTGAGTGTCCAAAACCTCTCCCTTGCTTTAGTAAACCTTGTGTTTAGGTTGAGGTGAGTATTTTGGTGAAGAGAAATGAAGAAAATCTTGAGAAATGAAATGGTCCATTTTTGGCAGCCATAATTATGTATTGTATTTGAGTTTTTCTTACCTCTAATGGATGGAAATTATGGTTGATTAACTCAAATGGAGGATGTAGTAAGTTAAAATCTAAGTATGTGCATGTAGTGCTTGAATTAAGGGTGTGAAATGGAACCTTAATGCTTTGGGCAAACTGCCATGTTTGGCAACCTATTAAACCATGAATTTGTGTGTGAATATGTAGTTATTAATGAAATATGCTAGTGTTAAATTGTGGGCAGCATGTGTAGGTGATATTGAAGTATGATTATGTTGAAGTATATGTGTAATATTGACATTGAGATATGTTGAATTTTGGTGGAAGTGAATGTTGAACTTAATGGTGAATTGTGTGCATTGAGCACTTAAATGGTCTATCCAAAATTGTTGCTGGAATTGTGTACAATATATATATATGGAAGTGTCATTGATTGAATATTGAAGTAATGAGGAGGAGAAGGAATATCAAATTGGAAGTGTATGTGTTTTTATGCAGGTTGTGTATTGATGACAGTACCTAAATTAGGTCATAAGTGCCAAACTGTAAACCCAATTCGTATGAAGCTAATAGGGGGTGAAACTAGACACCAAATAGGCCAACTTTCATGTAGAAATGTTGCCAAAATTCTGCCTAGAAACTAACCTTAAAAATGACCAAATCCGGATTAGCAACCTTGCAACCCAGATTTTTGACCATATGATAGTAGTCATTAGGATGACCATAACTCACTCAAAACAGGTCCAATTGAACTAAAATTTTTACCATGGATAGCTTAGACATAGAGCTACAATTCTTATGAAGACACCAAAGCCCAGAAATGGCCAGAACTAAGTTAAATAGCTTGCACAAGTTTGGGTACCAAAACTGCCAGAACAAAAAGTGACCTAAAATTGACCAAAATTTGCACTAAAGGTACAATCTGTCCAGCTTTAGTAAATTGACCATATCTTGGTCTATACAACTCAGAATGACCTGAAATTTTGCCCTGCTTGCAATAAGACATAGAGCTACAATTTTTCTTCTTTGACTAGAAGCTAAAAACCAAGAGAAATAGGACTTTAAGCTAGACCAATCTAGCACAACAAAAATTGAGAATTTGACATTTACACACAATGATGCTTGAAGCAATTTGGCAATGAATGCCAACTTGTAAAAAATGGTAAATTGCACTATATTGGTAGCATATTGAATTACAATATGTGACATGTTGATGCTAGAAAAAACTTATTCATAGTACCTAAAAAGGTCAACATATGCATTGACTTATGAATTACATAATAGTTAGTAAACTCTAAAAATTGAAGAATTAAACAATTAATTTATAATGTGCCCTAATTTGCCTAGTTGACTAGTTTG
The DNA here is from genome assembly GCF_030052815.1 of Hevea brasiliensis. Lineage (NCBI taxonomy): Eukaryota > Viridiplantae > Streptophyta > Magnoliopsida > Malpighiales > Euphorbiaceae > Hevea > Hevea brasiliensis. The sequence continues at coordinate 59,016,880 of NC_079499.1, read as the reverse complement.
GATAGGTTGGTATGCCAATAGGATTCTGACAGCTATTCTGTAAATAGCTTCATGCCATACTGTGTTTTTACGGCTTATTATGCCGCACTGTGACTTTAATAGCCTACTGCTATACGTATTGTGTATTTATTATTGGCTTATCGTCAGATTGACCATATGGCTTTTTAGCCACACTATTTGCACACCGGGAGACACTTTGTGACTGATGGTGTGATAGCCCGAGGTTCTAGGTACCCAGTGCCAGTATATCCGTTTATCCAGTCTGGTCAGCATATAGGCTACACGGGCAGTAATTCAAGTATTATTAAATTCAAATAGCTAAATCCAGTCTACTAACATACAACACTATCAAAATTAGCAAATATTGAAATGTTAGCACATAAAAGCAGAATCAGCAACTGCAAAGTATATCGATGTTATAAATTCGTAAACACTTTATTTACTTTATTTTAGTATATATTTCTTTATATTTGGCACCACTAAGCAAAATTGCTTAGCGCGTTGCTTTTGTATTACATACATGGTATTGGAGACACAGCTGAGGAGCCCAGCAAACCTACGACCGGGTGAGACATCAGATCTGCACGGGAGTCCAGAGTCATCTGCACTGCATTACATACATGGTAGGACTTAGGATATCTTGTATTTTATACTTTTATTGTATTTTTGAAATTCGACCTTGTATTTGGTAATGTTATGAAAGCTCTAAAGTTTGTAATATTTTGTACATATTAAATAACATGGAGATTTTCTGGATATATTTGAATTATTATGGACTATATTATGGAACTGTTTAATGACTGTAAAAGTCTATTGACTTTACTGAGAAATAGAGACTGTGAAATATTTTAGATTTTGATATTATCATATTAAACTGTTTTCAACAGGTTTGGAAGGACAATTGATCCAAAATGCAGACGACACCTTGCTAAATTTTTATTACAAATCTTAAAACACTGATTTTATCAAAGTATGAAAATAGTATCAGTATGATATGAATATTACATAAAAGACTTCTTAAAATCAAATAGAGCTAAGGTAATGAAATAATCGTAGACTAGGTGTTCTGGCACGCCGTGTAGCACGTCTTGCTCGGCTATTCTGTAGATGGGTGCGGGGTGTTACAGCTAGGATGCCTAGAACTACATTTAAATGTTAGTGAGGAGACATAGAATAATGAAATACAAGAAAGAAAAATACAAGAAAAACAAAGAAAAATAATAACAATGAAATGTAACCAAGTTAAACAAGCCAGCACCGCAGCGATGGGTGACCGCATGGGGAAGTTACGGCGCAGGCAATAGTCGACCCCAGAACTGCAGAGAACCCTCGAAATTTAGTTTCGAGACAAAATTAAAGACTTATTGAAGTATAAATGTCATTAGAAATATCAAAAAAAAATTAATTAATTAGTACAAAGAAAAACGAGAAATCGAGAAAATGACAAAACTCGGTGTTACTTAAAAATCGAGAATACAACCCGAATAGGGGCATTATGGTCATTTGACACCTAGAGTTGACTTTTGACCTCAATGTCCATTAAAAATAAGTGGTATTACACTTTGAAAATGTCATGAAAAATAAAAATGTGGTACATTATTTAAACAGTAAAAGAAATGAGGCAAATGTGCAAATTATGAAACTTTAACTAATTAAATCATTAATTTATGGTTAGTGCTCCACTAAGTGGGATTAGTGGACATATAAAACCAAGTGGACAGCATGCAAATTCACTTTATTCCTCATTTTTTTCACTTTGCCGAATTGCTTTCTCAAGTTCTTCCATGGCCAAATGTTCTTCCAAGCTTCCTCTATGGCCATTCATGCATAAGCTCAAATCTACCATGATTCAAGCCATATTTCTTCAAACTCCCTTCATTAAAAGTGGTCTTCACACCATGGGCTGTATGTGGGCAGAAAAAATGAGAGGAAATTCTGTGGATTTCTGAAGCTTAAGTTGAGGTTAGTTTTTAATCTTTCCATTTACCTTCACTAATCCTTGTGTTGAGCTTTGGGTAAGTTGAATTGCTAAGAAAAATTGAGAAAATGATCAGTATTGGTGAATCTTAGTTTTGGCAGCCATGAAAATGCATGGTTAGTGACTTATTCTTATATGTATTTGATGGGAATTAAGGTTGATTAACTCAAATAAAAGTGGTAGTAGGTTAATGTCCAAGTATGTGCATGTTAGTGCTTGAATTAAGGGTTCGAAATGGGACCTTGATGCTTTGGCAAACTACCATATTTGGCAGCCTATAATATCATGAATTTGTGTGTGTGAATGTGAAGTTATTAATGAAATATGATGGTGTTGAATTGTGGGCAGTTTGTATAATTGCCATGGAAGTGTATGTGTAAAATAAGTGTTGATGTACATTGAATTTGGGTCGATGTGAATGTTGGACTTTATTGGTGAATTGTGTGCATTGAGCACTTGAGTGTTCTGCTAAATATGCTTGCTGGAATTGTGTTTAGTATTTGTAGAAGTGCTATGAATAAATAATGAAGTCATGAGGAGGAGGAGGAATGTCAAATTGGAAGTGTAATTGTCTTGCACAGGTTGTGTATATTGGCAGCACCTAAATTAGGTCATAAGTGCAAAACTGTGAACCCAATTGGTATGAGACCAATTGGGGTGAAACTAGACACAAATAGGCCAACTTTCATGTAGAAATATTGCCAAAATTATGCCTAGAAACTGACCTTAAAAATGACCAAATCCGGATTAGTGACTTGAAAACCTAAAAATTGACCATTTGGGCAGCAGTAAGTATTTTGGCCATAACTGGCTCAAAACAGGTCCAAATGACCTGAAATTTTTACCATGAATAGTTTAGACATAGATCTACAATTCTTATGAAGACACCAAAGCCCAGAAATGGCCAGAACTAAGCCAAATAACTTGCAAAATTTCAAGTACCAAAACTGGCCAAACCAAAAGTGACCTAAAAATGACCTAAGCCTACCATTTTAGTGCATTCTGTCCAGCATTGGTAAATTGACCATATCTTGGTCTATGCAATTAGAATGACCTAAACTTTTGCCCCGCATGTAATAAGACATAAACCTACAAGTTTGTAGTTTGGACAAGAACCCAAAAACTGAGGGAACTAGGTCGTCCGGTTAGGTCAAAATAGTTCACCTAAATCCGGTAAATTGCAATAAAATGCAATACACTTGAAAATGAAATTGGTAACATATACCAACACTAAAGGGGCTATAAAATGTGACATATTGGTAATATTAGAATTGACTCACTTAGAGTGCATCAAGAGTTAACATTATAGGTTGACTAATGAAATGAATTGAAGGGAATAGTACCAAAAAAATTTAAATATTGGATTTTATTGTTGAAAACAAATTCATTGAGTACTGAAACACTTTAAATTGTGTGTTTCAGTTAAAAAGGATATTGAGAAGCATAAGGGACATTGAGTCAAGGCCTAGAGGAGACTCAAACCAGGTCTGTGCACAATACTTTTTATATTCACTGCTTTTACCAAAAAATTTATTTGGAGAAATGAGTTATGAATAATTTTTTATTGTTTTGGCTTTGAGAATATTATTTGGAAATTATTGTGTTGCCTACTTTACAAATGAAAATTTTTAGTTAAAATGTGATTTGTGGTTTGTATAAAATATTTAAATATTGTAACTTGGAATTGTTTTGATTCACACTTGGCATGACAATATTACTATGTTACTCCTCCATTTATGGGTTGAGTGTGATTATATTCTTCCCTCTTTGACTTGCCAGTCTGAGGTGAGTGTGGATGAGTACTCATTATCTAGCTAGCTTCCTCCCTCATTGATTTCAATTAGTGGGGTAAGTGTGCCTTATCGTGGTGTACAACACGGTATGTTCGGAAAATTTGTGTCATGACCTATGTTGTGTTATTGATTGGCAACACTGTGTTATTCAATTGTTTGATCAAATTTGTGTTATATGAGCTTTGAAAATTTGTGAATTGTTTGGATAGTAAATTGTCAATAGAAGTTTTACATACCACATTTTAAATTGTTATTGTGCACCACTGAGTAAATTTTACTCAGCAATAGCTTTTTCATTGCTGTCACATGTAGACAGATGGACAGAGCAGCAAAGTAAGTTACTTGTGCTACATTTTGAGATTTCGCCGCGTATATTGAGTATACCATATTGTGTAGTTTTTGTTGTAATGTATGTGCACTGTATGTATATATTGTACTTGGTCTTGAGCAGTTGTAAACTAAAATAGTAAATTATTTTGTCTTGTAAAAATATTGTGGTATATTTATCTTATCTCAGCTTTTGGAAACACTGGAAAATTGATTGTTGAAATGAATTGATAATGTTGAGAAATTTATTGTGTTGAACAAATTTATTGGAGTTTGGGATTGAGAAATATATTGGAAGTACTTTTTACAAGTTTTTGAAGAGCTATTTTATTCAAAATACACATGACACTCTGCCAAAATTTTTACATAAATTGTTGATGCTCAGATTTATTGTTTGGTTTCACTTTAGTAAAAGGAAATTTTTAACACCTATAAATAGTGCTCACCATTGTAAAAAGAAATAAGAAAAGGTTTAAAATCCCTTATAGTGTATTTAATGGATTATCAGTAGACGAAGTTGGTAATTCATTAGGTATACTACGGGATCATGTTATGCCTTACGGAGGGGTAGGGTGTGACACCTTTTCTATTACACATAAATACATTATGTAAATGGAAAAGTGAAATTACCTTTTATTAATAAAATATGTACAAGATACATACTAAATGATATACTCTAGGGCATACTACTAACAATTTATGCTTTGTGAAGGTCGTATGAATGTATTGGGTGTTAGAAACACTTTCTAATAATTTTAATTTAAGAGGAAATCATAGTTTTTCCCTTTGAATCAATTGAGAAATTGAAAGGAGAAGGAGAGAGCAATGTGATGGCAACTTATTGAAGAAAAGAGAGAAGTGGCTATTTTTTCTTATAACCTATCTTTATATACTTAGGTCAAACCCTAACTCTCTTATCATATGTCATCACAAGATCCCATCTTATTACTATTTTATTTAATCCTATGAAGTCAAGTATCAAGCTCCATTTAAATTATGACATGTGGTCTTCCATCATAGGAAGACAAGTGGCAAGATCATATGGTGCCATGTGTCACCATCTCATGGTGCCACATGTCACCATGTGAAACGACTAATTTGCCCTTACTCTTTAATTTGAGTTCTCAACCCAAAATTATAAATTCTCCCCTTTAATTCAATTTATATCAAATATTAATTAATTAATTAATTAATTAATCTCTATTAATTAATTTCTCATAATTAAATTTATATTTAATCAAATTAAATATAAATTTAATTTATACTATACATCCAATAACCCAGAGTTGGTTTCAAGTCATGCTAGGGACTTTGCAATCTTATTGCAAATCAAACCTCTTTAATTAATTAATTAATTAATTAACTCTTTAATTAATCAATTAAATCACATTTTAAATGGTGATTAGCTTGTGTAGATGTGTGACTTACTAGGCTCATTACTTATTAGCAATGAGAAATGACTTCCAGTTCTTGATTAATTAGATTTTCTTGTCATAAACTCTTTTCTGACTAAATCTGTCTGTCCTGGCCAGGAACTTGAAACATCAAGAACAATTAAATGAACATAGGATTTTATCCCTATTTACTTAGGGTAACGGATTCCATCTTGATCAACACCTATCTCCATATATAACTAGTAAGAGCCAACAGATGCCCATATAGCCATACACAATACAAGTATGAAAGCAGTATCAAACTCAAACCACATATATACAAGATAACTGTGTTATCTCAGGTCTAAAGATTATATGCACTAATATCATATATGACAATGCATTGACCAGAGTAAACTCTATGTGCTTGTCATAAGCATCACTGGTTCGGCCTACTTATCATATATAAGTGCCTATAATGGTTATTATGTGGCATGAGACTCACCACTCCATCTTATTTATATCTCATATAAATACCTTGGGAACAAACATGATTACAATCTTTCTGGATAAGTCATATCCTTTGTGAAGTATCTGTTAGTAGTATGCCCTAGAGCATATCATTTAGTATGTATCTTGTACATAATTTTATTAATAAAAGGCATTTCCACTTTTCCGTTTACATAATATATTTATGTATAATAGAAAAGGTCCATTGATATTTTGTTAGAAATATTATTCTTAAGTTGTTAAGAATATGAGTGACAATATTTCTAGCACAAAGTATCATAAATAGGTTCACAATCGAGGATACTTCATAATAAGGACATGACTTATCCAGAAAGATTGTATTCATGTTTGTTCCCAAGTTATTTATATGAGATATAAATAAGATGGAATGGTGAGTCTCATGCCATATGACAAACATGATAGGCACTTATAAATGATAAGTAGGCCGAACCAGTGACACTTATGACAAGCACATGGAGTTTACTCTTGTCAATGTTTTGTCATAAATCATATCAGTGCATATAATCTTTAGACCTGAGATAGCACAGTTATCTTGTATATAGGTAGTTTGAGTTTGATACTGCTTTCATACTTGTACTGTGTATGGGTATATGGGCATGTGTTGGCTCCTACTAGTTATATATGGAGGTAGGTGTTGATCAAGATGGAATCTGTTCCTCTAAGTAAATAGAGATAAAATCCTATGTTCATTTAATTGTTCTTGATGTTTCAAGTTCTGGCCAGGACAGATAGATTTATTCAGAAAAGAGTTTCTGATGAGAAAAATCTTTTTAATCAAGAACTGGAATTAAAAGAGAACATAATATTCATAGCAAATGGAGTTTGACATAAACCATGACTCTAGCTTGAGTTGGGATTTTGTAACAGAGAGATTCTAATGCATGGTAACATATGATTATAGGTTCATTTAAGGTAAATCTTATTACTAATTGGGTGGCCATGACATGCTATGCTAGGTGTTAACCATGGTCTATGAGGTTCATAAAATGATTTAGAGAAATCATTTATGGTAAGAAAGAGTTCTGATGATATTAAGAGTTGATATCATGTCTCATTGCCAATTAGTGATGAGCCTAGTAAGTCACACACATACACAAGTTATCACCTATTTAAATATGATTTAATTAATTAATTAAAGAGTTTAATTGATTAATTAAATAGGTTTGGTTTGCAATTAGATTGCAAAGTCCCTAGCATGACTTGAAACCAAATCTAGATTATTAGATGTATAATATAAGTTAAATTTATATTTAAAGTGTTTAAATATGAATTTAATTGATGAGAAATTAATTAATAGAGATTAATTAATTAATTTATATTTGATATAAATTAATTAGAAGAAGAAAATAATTATTTTGGGTTAAGAACTCAAAATTAAGACACAGGGGCATTTTGGTCATTTCACAGTGTGACACGTGGCACCATGAGATGGTGAAACATGGCATAACACATAAGCTTGCCAAATGTTTTTTAATCATGTAAGATGATTAAAATCAAGATTAAATATAGGTTTGACACTTGGCACAATGTGATTGGGTCACTTAAACCTAGAGCTAATCAAAAGGTGACATGTGGCTAGGGTTTAATGTGTTAACCTAGCTATTTAAGTGTGGTTATGAAAAGAAAAAATAACCAGCAGCCTCTCCTCTCATTTGTCACGCCACTTTGAGCCTCTCCAGCTATTTCTCTTCATCTCTCATCAATTCAAAGAGATTAGCCATCAATCTCTTGAATTAAGAACACTAGAAATTGTTTCTAGTGTCCTGTTTACATCTTTAATCTCTTAAAAGGCAGAACTTAATTTTCTAATTAATAGAAAAAGCTTTAGAAGCTATTCAAGGGCTGCCATAGGTGTTGTTGGTGTGGACGAGCTAGAGGGACAACATCTGGTGTCCTGAAGAAGAATCTCAAAGGCGCAAACACGCTGCAGTGCATCAAGAGGTTAGTGTAATCGTTCTTGATTTAATCTAGGGTTCTAAAATTAATCTGATTAATTTTAAAATCTTAAATGGCAAATACAAATCCAAAAACATATTAAAAGAGTTTTAATATGTTGTTTATCATTGAAATCAAATAGATAAAAATAAATCTTGCATGATGCATGTGACCCTAGGTGAAAATTTTTGAATTCAATGGTATAAACTTGTGTTTTTCACGCTTCCGTTCCTTCAATATCCTCGATTGTTAACCAATTTATGATACTTTGTTCTAGAAATACTACCACTCATATTCTTAACAACTTAAGAATAGAATTTCTAACAAAATATCATTAGACCTTTTCAATTATACATAAATATATTATATGAATGAAAAAGTGAAATTGCCTTTTTATTAATAAAATATGTATAAGATACATACAAAATGATATGCTTTAGGGCATACTACTAACACAAGCACCATCTGGTTTACTACAACCAATCTCTATACTGAAGTGGAAATGGGAAAGGATTACTATGGACTTTGTTACAGGACTCCCTCCAATAAAGAGAAAGCATGATTCAATATGGGTCATTGTGGATAGATTAACCAAGTCAGCCCATTTTCTTCCAGTTAGATAAGACTATTTACTACATTGACTTGCTGAATTATACATCAGTGAGATAGTCAGATTACATGGAGTGCCTATATCCAGCAAATCAGATCGAGACCCACAGTTTACATTACGATTTTGGGAAAGTTGGCATAAGGCCTCGTGTAATGCTCTTACAGTAGGTAGTTCGTACATTCTACTATTTCGACGACTAATGTCTATGCGGACATTCAGAATGTCTGGAACTACACTTAAACTATAGTGAAAAGATATAAATTAATGGAATAAATGTTAAGAAAATATAAGAAATAATTTTGGGACTTAATTAAAGGTTTATTTAGGTAAAAATGACATTAAAGATGTCAAAGAAAATTTAAGAGAATTTATTAATTGGTACAGACAAAAATAACCCGATAAGCACAATGAAGGACATTTTTGTCATTTTACCCCCAGAAATGAATTTTAACGTAAATGTCAATTAAAAATAAAAGAAATTAAAATATTTAAAATAAATTAAAATAAGAGAGAATAAAATAATTAACATAAATTAAAAGTATAACTTGATTTATGAAAATGAGAAAAGAAAGAAGAAGAAGAGAAAAGAAAAGAAAAGAAATAGACTTATAACATAAGCAATGACATTATAAAAAAATTAAGCACAATAATTATATATATATATATATATATATATATATATAGACATAAGAGACAAAACTCACATACCTCAAGTCATCTTCATTATTTCTCCTCTCTCCTTAGCCAGCCACCATGTTTGCTTTCTTCCACCATTTTTATCAAGCTTTAAGCTTGAATCTCTCTTCATTTACTCACCAAAACTCATAGTCCTCTTCATTAAAAATTAATCCTACACCTAGACAAAGAGATTTGAAGCAAAGAAATTTGGAATTAGTGAATTTTGGGAAACTTGAAGCTGAGTCACAAGAGGTAAGTGCGAGATACCACACCCTCTCTTCTTTAAATCTTGTAAGCATGATGAAATGAGTGAGCATAACATGAAATTAAAAACAAATGATAAGAAATTTAAGAACCCTAATTTCGGTAACCATTAAACTCCTTGGGGTTTGATGCTTTTAAATGATGAAAATTGGTTCCATGAGGATGTTTGATAAGTTGATATGATTAGAAGTTTGAATGAGTTAAGTTTGTATAAATTGGATAATTGAAATTAGGGTTTGTGATAATGAATTTGGGGATTTTGTCTTATACTTGAAATTGACCTAATTGAGATGAAATTGTTGCTTGTATGTGTAGGAGGGGGGCGTGAGGTGAAATATCATCCATTAGAATTATATAAAATGCACCAGGTAATACCCAGGAAAGATGGTGGAGTCACAATGGTCTCAATTAAGTACCACCTCCTTAGACAACATTTCCTAGAGATGCATTTCATACAATCCTTATAGAATCAAACCACTGGTAAGTACCGTCTTCCCATAACACTACCACGGTACTAAGGATTTATGCCACGAAGGCATAGATAGACAGGAGTTGCCACTCGGGTAATAACCGGGACATATTCAGTGTTTCTTCCAAGGGTCATGGATGGCAACTTACTCCTTGTAGAGTTTCCATAACCGTCATTACCATAGCCCAATGTCTAGATTTGGGATAGTGGGTATGTAAGGGGAAGGTGTTAGGCACCCCTTACGCCCGGTCTAACCTCATTGATTCGAGTGCCAGTCCTCTACTAATGTTTCTAGAAGTCTTGTTTATTATTTCTTTATTAAACTTTATCCTAAAAAATGCAATTCTAATCCTACACACGCAAGTAATTTACAAAAGGGTTATTATTTACACACAATTTTCATGCACAAGTAATTCCTATCTATGGGGTTGCTAATTATTTAAATGATATTTACCAGATGACTAAAATTAATTTATTATTGAGAATTTAATTTATAAAAAAATTTAATTTCAAATAACCCTACGTTTCTATTTAACCTAATTAATTAACTTTCACTAAGTTACCCTAAGGATAATTGAACTAAGTTAATTATGTATATGTGTAATTTATTCTAATATCACAGAAGGCCCAGACAATCACAACCTAATAAAGATTTCTAATATGCAAATTTATTTTACAATTACCAAGTATTAAATTAAATTTATTTTATATGCCAATGTTAGTTTAATTTACAAACAGGATTAATTTTAATTTACAAAGTATTTGTTTAAATTAATTGCATGCAAAAGTCGGTTAAATTAAAAAAATAAAGTTAATTTTAATTTATCAAATAAAAATTCTATTATTACTATAATTTCATGCCAATGATTATTCGAGGAGTTTAGAGCTACTTACTTGTTAGTAAATACAGTTGCCATTAGGGCAAGCCACCCTTAAAAAAGGGTCTTCTCTTCTAGTATGCCAATGATATCCCTGACTTACTCCCGTTTAGCTCTACATAAGCTCCACGCAAATGCTCTCTTTGGTACTTACCTTAGGGCTACTTACCAATTTTATTTGTAATAAAAAAATAAAGAAACTAAAAAAAATAAAAGAAATAAAGAAAATATTAATAACAATTTACATTGGATTCTAACTCTAGTCTCCTAAAGGGTTAAAATTCCTAATTAGTTACAACTACCTAATGGTCTAAGTCTTCTAACATGATCCAAATACTTCATAACACTTTTTGAATTAAAAGAACATAGAAAAATAGATGAAATATCAATTAAAACCCAAGAAAATACAAGAACATGCATAAATATACAATTTCCAAATTTTGGCAGATTAACGGTAGCAAGAAATCTGATTTTTTAAAAATAGTTAGACATGCCTAAAAATCTTTAAAAAATTTACAAAAGATAACCTACATATCATACAAGATCATAAAATTTATAAATCAAACAAAACCCTAGCCGAATGGTCTACATAAATCATAACTTTTTTTAAGTGACAGAATCGTACTACTTTTTTGTAAAATTTATAACTCATTAACGACAATAGATATGAATACAAAACCAATTGGAAAAGATTCATAAGATTCTGAAATTAATTTTAGACACTAGATTTACACAAAAATATTAAGAAACAAGGGAGATATGGGCTCCACAAGACGGGTATCCTGCAAATCGGATTTTATAGGAACCCTAACTTCAAATAGCCATAACTTATAAAATATTAAAGCCTTTTTAGTGATTCTTGAGCCTAAAATTAATATAATTTCGTGTAGAATATGAATATAATTTTTACAAATTTTTTTACAAATTCAAAAAATAACAAAAAAATAATAAAAATACGAGAGATAGAAACTAAACATGTGCAGAGTTGTGTATCCCCTTAAATTAAACATGATTACATGATCTATATGAACATAGAAAATAAATTGAAGACAAAGAGCATAGAATTAAAATATTATGTGGCATAGATCTTGAAAAGAAAACAACAAAACTGACCTTCCAAAAATCTTGTATGAAAATCTTCTTGAAGAAAAGAAAAAATAAGGAAGAACTCAAAGAGTCTTGAATATCTCTAAATTTCCTACAGCTCTGAATTTTCTCTTCCTCTTTCCTCCCATCCCCTTTTCTTCCCTTCTCTAGTAGGGTATTTATAGGGTTTTGGCCGAGAGGTATGATAGGATTTGGAGTCTTAAGGTGATAAAGTTTAGATGACTTAAACAACTACGATTGCAGAATTCGAATAAGACTGGGATATGGGTGAGGTGTTTCAACCAATAGGAAGACAGGAAAAAATGGAAGGCACCAATAGGGAGTGAGGGAGAGGTGTGGTAGAATTTGGAGTCCTAGTGTGATAAAGTTTAGATAACTTAAATGACTAGGATTGATGAATTTGGATGAGACTGGAATATGGGTGAGGTGTTCCAACCAATAGAAATAGAGGGAAAGGGGGTGACACCAATAGGGAGTGAGGAAGAGAGTGGGGCCAAGAAGGGGAGAGATATTTTGTTATTTTAATTTTTAGAAAATAATTAAATGGGTCCCATTTAAAATTCCTAACTAGGCTTTCTTAGGCCCATGGAGCCCAATTGAACTTAATTAGATCCATTTAAAAACTACCCATATTAAATTTAAACAAAATAAAATTCTATTTAAATTTAATTAAATTAATTTCCCCAAAACTTTATTATTATTTTTATTTTTTCAAGATCATGCCATGGAATTAATAATTCAACTCCATACCTCCAATTACATCTTATAGTCATATAATTTTCATCATCGAGTTTCCCACGGCCTCAATGCACACACTCATCACAAAATAAGGGTCTACAATATGCATACCAATTGAGGTAAGGGGGTTGGAGAAAATTGAAAAATTAGGAGTGTTTTTCTCTGCAGGTTTGGAACTCATTGAGTCCAGCTTGAGTTTTGAGCCATAACTAAATTTTTGTTGCTCCAATTGGTATGAGGCCAATTGGAGGTGAAACCAGACCCAAAACACTCCATTTTCCATGAAGAAACCATGCCAAAATTCTATCCAAAACTTGACCTAAACACTGTCCCAATCCGGATGACCATGCACAGAACCCAGAAAATGACTAAATGAATAGAACACATTCATTTGGTCATAAATCCCTCTATACTAGTCCAAATGACCTGAATTTTATATCATAGGAAAGCTTAGACATAGGGCTACAACTTTTATGAAGAACACAGAGCCCAGAAATGCCTCTAACCAAACTAAATTGCTGGCCCAAGTTGTAACACCCCTATGTTTGGTAGTGCATTCTACTGTTCCAGTGACCAGTGTTGTCCGGACAGCTAGGATGTCTAGAACTACACTTCGTTATGAGTGAGGAGACATAAAATAATGAAATACAAGAAAAGAGAATACAAGAGAAATAAAGGAAAAATAATAGCAAAGGAAAAATAATAGCAAAGAAATGTAACCAAGTTAAGCGAGCCGAGAACCCTAGCGATGGGTGACCGCACCGGGAAGTCACGGTGTGGACCATTGATTAGCCCTGGACCGCGGGGAACCCTGGAAAATATTTTTAGGACTTAAAGAGACACCTATTGAAATACAAATACCATTAGAAATACTAAATAAAAATTAAATAATTAGTACAAAGAAAAGTGAGAAATTGAAAAATAGACAAAACCCGGTGTTACCGAAAAATCAGGAATGCAACCAGAACAGGGGCATTGTGGTCATTTGACACCCCGAGTTGTCTTTTGACCTAAATTTCCATTGAAAATACATGATATTACACTTGGAAAATATAATGAAAAATTAAATTAGGGGTACCTAATGTAAATAGCCAAAAGTGGAGTATAATTTGAGTAATTAGCACTTAAATCATATTAAATCATTTTCTTAGGTGAGTGGAGCACTATGGGAATTAAAATATACACTAAGTGGGTAGATTACTTCCACTAAACACTTCATCATCTTCAATCCTTCTCCCATGCCGAAATGAATTCCATCAAAACCTCCATGGCCAAAACTTGAAAGAACTTCATAATCTCCTCCATTCTCACCTCCAAACACCAAAGTTGCTTCACTAATCTTGATCCCCACCTCATAAGGAAGAAGTAGATACTAAATTTAAGGGAGTTTGGGGAAGATTTAACAAGCCTCATCAATAGGTAAGTTTGTATTTTTTATTGTTGTTTTGTTAAAGTTTGTAAGGATGTTATGGGTGTTTGATTTATGGAGAGATTTTTGAGGTTTGATGTTGAATGGGGAAGTGTACTTTTGGCAGCCATGGAAATACCTTGAAGACAGTTTATTTTTTCTTATAAATGGTGAATTAAAGGATTGATTAAATATATATTGTGTAGGAAATTATTTGGATGATGTATACTTAGTATATGTGAATGTGTATTGAAATTTGAAGCTTGGAAATTAATGAAATGTAAATGCACAAATGCGGCAGGTTGTTAACTCTTGAAGAATGCTGGAATTCATGCTTGGTTTATGGAATAATAATGTTGAATTGTTATAGTGGTTATGGCAGTTTGAGTGTATGTATGATGGTGTGAAGTTGGACACGTAAAAGTGTTATGGTTAGGTACTTGAATTGTTGTAAATTGAGTTTGACAAATTCTGCACTTTATGGTGTATATTGAATGTAATTGTAAGCTGCCAAAATGACCTATAATATGTTGTGAATTATGTTTAGGTTATGGTACAATCAGAATTGGCTTGAATGTTGAATTTGGTAAGTGTTAAAAGTGATCCTTGATGTGTATGAAAGAAATGCAATAAGGCAGTTTGTGTTTTGGGCCTAGAACTTTAAGTGTGTAGCTCCAATTGGTATGAGACCAATTGGAGGTGAAACTAGGCACAAAATGTGCCAACTTTCATGAAGGAAGCTTGCCAAAATTCTGCTTGCAAGGTAGCTTGAAAAATGACCAAATCCGGATTAAGTGCAAATAAGGTCTGAAAATTGACCATTTGGGCAGCAGTTAGTGTTTAGGCCATAACTCACTCAAAATAGGTCCAATTGACCTGATATTTTGACCATGAATAGTTAAGACCCATATCTACAAGTCTTATGAAGACACCAAAACCCAGAAATGACCATAAGCAAGTCAAACAGCTTGCACAAATTCGGGTCCAAAAACTGGCCGAACCTAAAATGACATAAAATGACCTAAAGTGACCAATTTTGGTGCAATTTGACCAGCAATAGTTAAATGACCATAACTTGGTCTACATAACTCAGAATGACCTGAAATTTTGCCCCGCGTTCCATAAGACATAGATCTACAAGTTTTTAGTTTTGACCAAAACCCGAAAACCAAGGGAACTAGGTCGTCCGGCTAGGTCAAACTAGTATCCCAGAATCCAGCAAATTGCAAGAAAATGCAGTATACACGGAAATGAATTGGTAACATGTACCAACCCTAAAAGACTATTGAATGTGACATGTTAGTAACATTAAATCCTAATTTACCTAGAATGCATCGAGGGTCGATATATTAGGTTGATTAAGCAAATAATAGCATTCAGTGAATTACTTATCAAGCAGTATCGTTAGAGACAGTTTAATTTAGTACTGAAACACTTCAAATTGTGTTTCTCAGTTAGCAAAGACTCAGAGAAAGGGAAGGAAACATTGAGTCAAGGCCAGGAGACAATTATTAGACAATTATTGAAATGAATTATGACTATTTGTACATTATTGTTTTAAATTGTGGAAATGTGTTTGAATGGATACTTATTGCTTGAAAAACATTTTAAATGGTTTGAAACTGTGAAAAATTGTTTGAATGATATTGATGGAAACTTATTGATTGAAAAGCATTGGAAATGGTTTGAAACCACAGCTATCATGTATATTGATTGTATTCCTCACTAGCTTGTCTAGTGGGACGAATTGAATTCCCTCTCTGGCTGAAGTGTTGAGGTGTGTGCCTATCGAGGATGAATCGAATGAGTACTCATATTTTTGCTAGCTAGCTATATTATTCCTCATTAGCCATCGGCTTATGGGACGAATTGAATACCACATTAGCCATCGGCTTTTGGGACGAATTGAACTTTAGAACATGATTAAGCTGTGTGTGATTGATTGATATGTATTATGAGATTGTGAAATGGAGTTAAATTCTTATTGACATTCATTATCTTTGAAATTAATCATGATTTGATTTATTGAAATTATTATGATATTGTGAAATGGAGTTAAATTCTTATTGACATTCATTGTCTTTGAACTTAATCATTATTTGATTTAATCATTATTTGATTTATTGAAATTATTGTGATATTGAGAAATAGAGTTTAAATTCTTGTTGACATTTACTGTCTTGAATTTAACTATGGTTTTAAGTATCCACTATTTATATGATTTATGAATTGTGATTTAAAGTTGTATTTGGTAAATGTTGTGCACCACTGAGACATTGTCTCAGCGATAGCTTTTTATTGCTGTCGCAGGTAGACAGACCGACAGGATAGCAGACTAGACTGCTAGTACACCCAGTGAGAGATTATCAGGTATATTGAGTATACCACATTTTGCATTTTGTACTGTAATGTATGACCACTGTATGTATATATTATTTTTGGTTTTGAGCAGTTGTAAATTAAAATTGTACATTGAAGTTGTAAAGTAAATTATGAGCTATTTTGACTTGTAAAATTTGTATTATATTTCTTTTATCTCATCCTTTGAAAATACTGAAAAATTGTTGTGGATTTGAGTTGAGAAAAATATTGTGTAATTTAACTGTTGGAGTTGAGATTGGGAAATATATTTGAAGTGCTTTTCTGAGTTTTCTGAAGAACTGTTTTATCCAAAATACAGATGGCACTCTGCCAAAATTTTTACAGAAATTACTAATAGTCCAAATGAGTTAGCTGTTTCACTTCAGTTCACAAAGGTTTTTAACACCTGTAAATAGTGCTCACCACTGTAAAAGAAGTAAGAAAAGTTTTTAAAATCCCTTGTAGTGTATTTAATGGGTTATCAGTAGACGAAGTTGGTAATTCATTAGGTATACTACGGGATCATATTATGCCTTACAAAGGGGTAGGGTGTGACACAAGTTGAGACACAAATCTGTCCAGAACCATGTTGTCCAGAAATTGCTGGACATGAGCTTACCCGACCAGTCTTGGTAATAAGGCCATAACTTGGTCTACAAAAATCCAAATGCAATGAAACTAGTGGAAAATTTTCAATAAGACATAGATCTACAATATTTGTATTTTGACCAAAACCCAAAAATCAAAGGAATTAGGTCATTTGGCTAGGTTAACTTAACACACAAATTCTGGAAATTACCAAAGTGACTACTTGACCCCAGAGCAGTCCTTTACTCATATCTTCCACTAGAAAACTCCAATTGGGATGAGCCATACCATTCCAGAAACCTAAGAAAAGGGGTTCCAACTTTGTTTTAGACACTGTCCTCAAATTGTGAATGCAAGAATCCTAAATTTCGAGTCAAAGCCATTGACCTAAGTTGAAATCTTGTTGACACAGGGTATAGGAATCCAGGTCAGTTAATTGGCCATAAATAATTTCAAAAAACTTGAAAAAATTATGATTAAAAATTCTAAGTGAGAACAAGACAGAGGGCAACAATTTCTATGAAGATCACTGTGCCTAAAAGTGACTGCAACATGTTCCATTAATTAGGTAATCTCTAAGTCCAAACGCTGCCTAGTTAAGGAACCAGAATTAAGAAATGAATCAGTTATGGTTATTTGACCATAACTTGAGTTCTAAAAACCTAATTGAAATGATTCAAAAGAGAAAATAAAGACAAGACATAGAGGAACAACTTCCATGAAGGAAGTGTGGCCAAACAGTGGCTACAAACTGATCAAATGGATAGGTAAAAGTAAGACACAAAAACTGAACCTAAAGAAAGGTTTATGAGATAAATTAACTTATGGTGGGAATTTAACCCTAATAAGCCATTAAAAACTAAATCACATGAAAGAGATATGTGGGACCTATTTTTTCACTATAAAGTGACATGAACATTTCTAATAAATAAGTAATAAAGTTTAATTGCCCATAGTATACCTAGACTTATTTATTTAATTTGTATTAATTGGTATACCAATTAGGGACTACAGATAGCAGTACTGCATACATGAATAATCATTGACCGACAAAATATGTCCGATATGATTGTTCTACAGGCTATATGCCTACCCGTTGGCCATTGTGCCTAATTTCATTTATGGCTTTGATAGCCTGCCCGCTGGCCTTGTGCCTGACATGATAGTTATATACAGGGTAGACATATAGAGGTCTAACCAATATACTTCCGTGTATCCAGCCTTATAGTCTGTTATAGGTTACTTGGGCACTGTTATAAATTAATTAAAACTAAAAATATCAGAAATGAATAGAAAAGATACTGATAAATTTAATTGTTTCCAAAGTGCAAAAAATTCATAACTAACTTAGAATTTATGAAATTAGCCTAGAATTATTATTTTTAATTACTCAGTTATTTTACTTTAAAGTTATGCACCATTAAGCTATTCGCTTAGTGTGTTGATTTTCCATCTCGTAGATATTGGAGACCAAGCACAACAACAACAGCAGCCACAACAGTATTGCCCTGACAGAGATTTGACCAGATCTGACAGTGTCTGTCAGTCACCTCAGCAGAGTATTTTGGTAGGGCCCATGTATATTTACTTTTGCATTTTGTTTATTGTACATAAGTAAATGATGTAAATCTTTTTGAGATATGTAATTCAGTTTTGATATTGTAAATAAATTGTAAATTATTATAGATGAATTTCATATGAATGAACGAATGAAAAATATATTTTCTTGAAATTGTAAAAGTAGAAATGAAATGATATGACATGATGCATATGTAAATATGAGATAGATATGAAATTGTTTTTTTTATAGGTGAATAGTGAAACCCACCAGATGCTAATAAAATAGACGAGGCTCCACTCTGGTATCCACAAAAATAATTTGTGATAAAAAAAATTTACCACATTTTTTTCTCTGAAGTTTAAAATTAATAATGGACAGGACAAGATAAGATCTGGTACTTCGGCACCAAATGTTATTAGTAGTATGCCCTAGAGCATATCATTTAGTATGTATCTTGTATATGTTTTTATTAATAAAAGGCATTTTCACTTTTTCATTTACATAATATATTTATGTGTAATAGAAAAGGTCCATTGATATTTTGTTAGAAATTCTATTCTTAAGTTGTTAAGAATATGAGTGATAGTATTTCTAGCACAAAGTATCATAAATAGGTTCACAATCGATGATGCTTCACAGTAAGGACATGACTTATCCAGTTAGATTATATTCATGTTTGTTCCCAAGTTATTTATATGAGATATAAATAAGATGGAATGGTGAGTCTCATGCCATATAACAAACATGATAGGTACTTATACACAATAAGTAGGCCGAACCAGTGACATTTATGACAAGCACATGGAGTTTACTCTTGTCAATGTATTGTCATAAATCATATCGTCACACCTTACCCTTCTGTAAGGCATAACATGATCCCGTAGAATACCTAATGAACTACTGAACTTCACCTGCCGATAACTCATTAAGTACCCTACAAGGGATTTTAAAACAATTTTCTTACTTTTGTTAAGTGGTGAGCGTTTCCTAATAGGTGTTTAAAACATTTAATTGAAATTAAAAACTAGTTAAAACTTTTGGCCCATTTTATTTTTCTGTAAATTTTATAAAAATTTTGACAGAGTTCCATTTATATTTTGAGAAAAAAGTTCTTCAAATACTTGAAAAAAAGCACTTCCAAAATTTTTCTCAACCACTACTTCAATTTCACAATCAATCTCAACAATTTCTCAAATCTCAAAATTCAACAGTCAACATTTCTCAATTTCCAAAATTCCATCATCAGTAAAATAATATCTATCAATCTCATTCAAATTAAAATAAAACATTTCCATTCATTAAGGACAACAATCTACATATATACATCATACCAAAATCTACAGTATGAAAATTCAAACTAAATTTTATTACAACTTTATACAAACTTTGTACAAACTGCTCAAGACCGATTTACATGTCCATATATTTATGTGCAATACATACATAAAAAAAAATATTTACAGGCAGGGTATAAATTATACCCGATAACTTCAAGCTGATAAATCCTTAATCCTCAGCAGCTCAGTCTGCTGCTCCTCTAGTCTCTATATCTGTGACAGCAATAAAAGTTATCGCTGAGTACTAGGACTCAGTGGTGCACAACATACTAAAATAATCTTTATGCAGAACTTAAATCACATTTATTCGAAAATTTGACTGAACATGAAAAATTAAATACAAATCATGCATTATGAGATTTTAATCCCAAACAATTTCATTTTGAAGTATCAAATCACATTTCATAAAACCCATAGTTAGATCATGCCATTCGAAACAAATAGAATCTCAATAGCCAGAGGCTAAAGAGAAATCACATCACAAGGCTAGCTAGCTCAAATATATGGATATCCATTCACATCCTCTTCTACTGGCACACCTCAACACTTCTCCAGAGAAGGAATCAAAATTCGAAACTAATTACCCCCACTAGTCGTGCTAGTGAGGTGTTCAAATATATGATCATGACACTGTGGTTTCAAAACTTATCTTAACAATTTGCTAAACATTGTCATTTCAAATATACACAGTAACTTTCACAATTTAAATCAAAACATCATAAATAAGGTCACAATACTTTCAAGAATTCAAAGCAAAAGAAAAATGCATATTTCACTCACTTAATCAATGAATTTTAAAGCATAATGATGTTGTGCACAAACCACAAGCGAATCACCTTTTGGCCTTGACTCGGTTCCTCGAGTTCTTTCCCGGTATTCTTTTCAACTGAAACACACAATTTTATAGTGTTTCAGTACCATAGCTTAGCATAAATCCAAAAATAAATTTAACTTCACTTTTACCTAGCTCTAACGTGCTAAACTCGACGTTCTTGAAATTTTGTATTTTGGGGTTACTATTCACTATACTATTTAAGTCAAATTGTTGACTTTCTAAGGCTTAATAGGTATGGGAATTCCAAATTCACCCACATACCACATTTTAGTCACTAAATTTGTTGGTTTTGGTTGTTTATTCAAATTCTAAGTCTTTTAGGTAAATTTGATAAAATTTCAGTTTTGGTATCTAAGGTTGCACTGTTCCATTGGTCATCTTACCGTTGAAATTTGGCAAGACTTTCTTCAAAGAAAATGTTCCCTAATGTCTTAAGTTTATTCTCCTTTTTGAATCACTCCAATTGGAGTTTTGTAGCTCAAGTTATATCCATTTGAACCATGGCTGCCGGATTGGACACAACCCAGAATTCTAGGCAATTTTTTGGTGCTAGCAGTTTTGGGTCACCAAATTTGGGTGGCCAAATGACTTAGTTAATAGCATAATTTGAGTTGGTGTTCTTCATGAAAGTTTTAGGTCTATATCTCCTCTAACTACTGGTAAAATTTCAGGTCATTTTGACCTGCCTAGCTCAAGTTATGGCCAAATGAATAAACACTGTTTATTTGGTCAATTTGTACAGAGGCAGACTATGATTTTTCAACTTTGGTCAATTTGTTCACTAGGTTTTGGTCACTTTTTGGGCATGCTTCCTAAATAAAAATTGTGTCATTTAGTATTTATTTTCATCCCCAATTGGTCCCATACCAATTGGACTTGTAAAATATCATTTTTGGTCCTTCAAAGTTGACTTGGTCATGCTGCCAGCAGCATGACCACACTCAATCCAAATTTGGTTATGATTCAAACACTTCTAACACTCTTTATTAGGTCACAAATGACCATTTCCCACTTCATATTAGGTCAAAGACATCATTTACAAATTTCTTCCATTTTTGTCTCTAAACCTTAAGTCCAAAACCCTAGTTCACAATTTCTGTGCATTTAACCAAATTAAACATTTCAATCTCACTACCACATTCACATAAGCTTGCCTAACATATTAAATTCAATCAAAACACATGCTTTTCATCACAAACCCTAGCTGCCAGAATTTCCATCAAATCCTCCAACAATTAATTTCTTTTCATTTTAAGCATATTTCCATGTTCTTCATGCTATAAATACTTAGATTAAACTATAATTTCTAAGTTTAGCTACTAACCTTCAATGCAGAATTTACAATCTCCCTTTTATTAATTTTCTCCTTCTTTCTTTCCCTTGAATTTTCTTTTCTAGTTGCCCTAACAAACTTTAACCATGGTAAGACAATTTTCTATGGTGGGATTTTGTAGTCTTCAAGCTCAAAGATGAGCTTCAATGGTGGTTTTTGGTGAGGAAAGGAGGAAAGAGATGGGTCACGTTTTTTTGAAGAAGAAGATGACTTTATTTTTTTTTCTTTTCTTTGCTTTTCTTTTATGTCTTAGGAAGACCGAAAACTCCAATTAATTAAATATATTAACTATTATTTTTATGGCATCATGCATGATGTCATGCATGATGTCATCACCTTTTTAACTTTTTCATTTTCTTTTTTTTTTTTTCTATTAGTTCTTTAATTTAATTCTCGATTTTGAAATTTTTTTTCTCCGATTTTATTTGACAGTTAGGTCAGGAGTCAGCTCTCGGGGTCAATTGACCAAACTGCGCCTCGCTGGTTCATCCCGATTTACAGATAATCAAATATTTCTTCCGGCTCCCTGACCTAATTATTTGACTGACTTAACAGTTCTTTTTCATGATTTTCTCTTTTTCACTGTGTTTATAATGGTCCTAAGGACCGCAGCGTCACATTTTATGATTCAAAATTTGAGTTTAAAATGACTTCGTAGTCCTTCCCGAGAAGGTCACCCATCGCTGTGACTCTCGGCTCGTTTAACTTCTTATGTTCTGTTTTTCTTATTTATACTTAACTAATTGATAATTACTAATTATTTGTGTTTATGGCTTATCAAGTTGTCTTAAGTGTGGTTCTAATCCCCTTAATTGTCCAGACTGACACCGGTCACGTAATGATGAAATATACCGTGCTATGCAAATAGGGTGTTACAATTCTCCCCCTTAAAATAAATTTCGTCTCGAAATTTTACAGTATCAATCTACGAACATTGTGGGTGCTGTCTCCTCATGTCCTCCTCTCGTTCCCAAGTAGCCTCCTGGCCCGAATGATGGTTCCACAGCACTTTTACCAACGGTATCTGCTTGTTCCGTAGCTGTTTCACCTCATAAGCCAGAATCTTTATGGGTTCTTCCTCATATGTGAGGTCTGGATTCACTTCAATTTCTTCCACTAGTAGTACATGAGATGGGTCTGATCGATAACTCCTCAACATAGACACATGGAAGACATTATGTATCTTCTCTAACTCTGGAGGTAGTGCCAACCGATATGCCAAAGGACCCACTCTTTCCAGAACCTCATATGGCCCAATGAAACGAGGACTCAGTTTCCCCTTTCTACAGAATCTCATAATTCTCTTCCAAGGGGAAACCTTGAGGAATACTTTCTCACCCACTGCATACTCAATATCCCTTCTCTTCAGATCCATGTAGGACTTCTGACGGTCTGATGCAGTCTTAAGTCGATCTCGGATCACCCTGATCTTCTCCTCAGTTTGCTGAACAATTTTGGGTCCAATCATCTTTCTTTCACCCACGTCATCCCAACACAATGGGGTTCTACATTTTCTGCCATACAATGGCTCATATGGAGGCATCCCAATACTGGATTGGTAGCTGTTATTGTAAGCAAACTCAATCAAAAGCAATTGTGTATCCCAACTGCCCTCAAACTCAATCACATAAGCCCGTAGCATGTCCTCCAAGATCTGAATTACCCTCTCAGACTGGCCATCTGTCTGTGGGTGGAATGCAGTACTGAAGTTCAATCTAGTTCCTAGGGCTCTCTGAAGACTACCCCAGAATCTAGAAGTGAATCTAGGATCTCTGTCTGATACAATGGATACTGGCACTCCTTGCAATCTAACAATCTCATCAAAGTACAACTTGGCCAATCTTTCTAAACTGTAGTCCATCCGAACTGGCAGAAAATGAGCAGACTTGGTCAGTCTGTTAACAATGACCCAAACTGCATCATGACTCTTCTGTGTCCTTAGAAGTCCCATCACAAAATCCATCGTTATTCTCTCCCATTTCCATTCTGGTACTGGTAGTGGATGTAACAATGCAATGGGTACTTGATGCTCTACCTTTACTTGCTGACAAGTTAGGCATTTGGAAACAAACTCTGCCACATCTCTTTTCATACCCATCCACCAGTAATGCTCCTTAAGCCCTCTATACATTTTTGTGCCACCAGGGTGCATGGAAAAAGGAGACTCATGTGCTTCCTTCAAAATGATCTGCCTCAAATCAACATCATTAGGAACACATATTCTGCCCTGGTGTAGCAGTAGACCACCATCTCTGATTGAGAATATGGTTTCTTGCCCTGTCTGACTTCTTCCAATAGCTTCTGATACTTCTGATCATTCTGAGCAGCCATTCTGATCTGATCAATCAACTCTGGTTGTACATGCCATGCAACTACTGTCTGCCCATCATCATTAATCTCTAAGCTGGCATGCAATGATCTTAACTCATGTACCATAGACAAAGGAGTAACACATAGACTTGCCATAGTCTTGTGACTTAAGGCATCAGCCACAACATTAGCTTTCCCTGGCTGATAGTCTATCAAACAATCATAGTCTTTTATCAAGTCTAACCATCTCCTCTGTCTCAAATTCAACTCCTTCTGAGTATCCAAATGCTTCAAATCTTATGATCTGTATAGATGTAACATTTCTTCCCAAACAAATAGTGCCTCCAGATCTTAAGAGCAAACATAATAGCTGCAAGCTCCAAATCATGTGTCGGATAATTCCTCTCATGCGGTTTTAGCTAGCGTGATGCATAGGCAATGACATTTCGATCTTGCATCAATACACAGCCTAACCCATTGTGAGAAGCATCACTGTAAACTATGTATTCTTTACCCAGGGTAGGTAAAGTCAGGACTAGAGCTTCAGTCAAACATTTTTTCAATTTATCAAAACTCTGTTGGCATTTATCCGTCCACTGAAATTTTACATCTTTTTGGAGTAGCTTAGTCAATGGAGATGCCAACATGGAAAATCGCTTTACAAATCTATAGTAGTATCCAGCTAAACTCAGAAAGCTGTGAATCTCTGTGACATTTCTGGGTGGCCTCCAATTAAGGACAGCTTCAATCTTACTTGGATCTACCTTGATACCTTCTTCTGATACAACATGCCCCAATAAGGATATCTCGTTCAGCCAAAATTCACATTTCGACAATTTGGCATATAGTTGTTCTCCCTCAAAGTCTGCAGTATAATCCGCAGATGTCTATCATGCTCTTCTGCATTCCTCAAATAGACCAATATATCATCAATGAATACCAAAACAAACTGGTCGAGGTATGGTCTGAAGATAGTGTTCATAAGATCTATAAAAACAGCTGGAGCATTAGTTAACCCAAATGGCATAACCAAAAACTCATAATGGCCATAACGGGTTCTGAAGGCAATTTTATGAATACTCTGCTCTTGTACTTTCAGCTGATAATAACCTGATCTCAGGTCAATTTTGGAGAACACAGCTGCATCCCTCAACTGATCAAACAAGTCATCAATGTGGGGTAATGGATATCTATTATTTATTGTCACCTTATTCAACTGCCGGTAGTCAATACACAAATGGAGAGTGCCATCCTTCTTCTTAACAAACAACACTGGCGCTCCCCAAGTTGAAACACTAGGGCGAATAAAGCCCTTGTACAGTAACTCTTGCAATTGCACTTTCGATTCTTTCAATTCTGCAGGTGCCATTCTATATGGCGTTATGGAGATTGGATCCACACCAGGCATAACATCAATTTCAAACTGCACCTCTCTTTCTGAAGGTAATCCTGTCAATTCATTAGGAAACACATCCGGAATGTCACATACCATAGGGATGTCCCTTAGTGCTGGACTCTCCACTTGGGTGTCTATCATATGTGCCAAGTATGCTTCACACCCCTTTCTGATCATCCTTCTGGCTAGTGTAGCCGAAATGATGTTTGATGGCAGTAAATGCCTCTCCCCATGTATTACCACATCACCGTACAAAGGGAGACCAAAAGTGACTATCTTCAGTCTACAGTCAATCATGGCATGATGCCTGGCTAACCAATCCATGCCCAAGATGATATCATACTCTCTGAAGGGCATTTCAATCAAGTCTGACAGGAAAACATGTCCTTGGATCACCAAAGGACAGTCTCTATAGATTCTTTTGACCCGGACCTCTTGTCCTAATGGACTAGTTACTAGCACTTCAAAACCCATTTGCACACATGGAATAGCAAGTGAACAGACTATGCTAGCACTAACATATGAATAGGTTGAACCCGGATTAAACAATACAAATACTTCTTGATCAGAGATAGAGAATGTACTAGCTACCACATCGGAAGTCTCAACCTCTTCTCGCTTTCTCATCGTGTAAACTCTGGCTGAAGCACTTCCTTATGCTGATTAACCAACTGTGCCCTGACTGCCTGAAGCAGTGCTTCTACCTCTGCCTCTTCCTATGCCAACTGACTATGAACCTCTGGGAGTAGGACTCTGAATAGATCCCTCGGTAGTAGTAGGAGCTGGACCAAATCTCGGAAACGGAGCACTAGTGCAGTCTTCAGCTATATGGCCCTTGCCTCCACAGTTAAAACAGGCCCCAGTGGCCTAATAGCATTCCCCCCCATGGATCTTGCCACAAGTCTCACAGGGGTGGGCAGAATGTGAACCCGTGCTCGACTGCTGACCAGACCTAGGGGGTCTCTGTTCGGAAAATCTGCCCCTACAAAATATTCCACCTCGACCCCAGCTGGGTCCACTAAATTTCTTCTTTTTCCCAGAAGTCCCACCAGAACTCAGCTCTACTGATTTTTCCCCCTTGTCTTTTTCTGATTTCTCTGCTTTCTCTGATTTTTCCTTCACTGGGGTTGCTTCTGATTCTATTCTTTCCAACTCAAGTGCTTGAGACATGAGCTTTGATAAATTGCTGTGTCAAAATCCAACAACTTTCATCCTTATGCTTGGCTTCAAACCCATCTCAAATCTCTTGCATCTTGCCTTGCTGGTAGTAAGGAGACTCCCAGCATAATGACTTAAGCGGGAGAACTCCCTCTCATACTCTGCCACTGATCGGTTCCCTTATTTTAGACTAAAAAATTCTTGCAATTTCTGATCAACATATGTATCTGGGATGTATTTCTGTCTGAATTCTCCCATGAAGTCATCCCAGGTCAGTACTGGTGGTTCAGCTAAGCTGTGGGGGATGGTCTTCCACCAATCATACGCATCCCCCTGCAGTAGCGACACAGAATACTAAAACTTCAGTTCATCTTGGCAGTGTAGCTTCTTATATACTCTATCCATTCTTTCAAGCCATTGCTCTGCCTCTAAAGGGTCCACTGTACCCTTAAATTCTACAGCCCCATACTTTAGTAATTTATCATACTGTCTGACTGGAGGCAGTGGTTGTGCTACAGGTGTCTGAGGTGGAGCTTGAGCAAGCATACCCCTAGCCATTTATTGAAACATCGTAGCCATCTGCTGTGCAAACTGTGCAGGAAACTGCGGCATTTGCAGGACTGGTGCTACAGATCCATTAACATTCTACAAAGCTGGGGCTTCCCCTTGTGCCTCAGCTTCAACAGATTGCTCAACTGAGCGATCTCCTTCTTCCATTTCAATATGAAGTTAGGGTATCTCCTGAATAAGCAACACATGGAGATTCCCTCAGTTAGTTCATATTCATGATGTAATGCACTGTATGTAACAAATATGGACATTGAACAGTTGTACTTAACAAAGAAAGACACAAATTTATAGGTTAAAATATACTTCAAAAATTTTTGTCTGATACCACTAAAACATGTCACACCTTACCCCTCTGTAAGGCATAACATGATCCCGCAGAATACCTAATGAACTACCGAACTTCACCTACCGATAACTCATTAAGTACCCTATAAGGGATTTTAAAACAATTTTCTTACTTTTGTTAAGTAGTGAGAGTTTCCTAATAGGTGTTTAAAACATTTAATTGAAATTAAAAACTAGTTAAAACTTTTGGTCCATTTTATTTTTTCGCAAATTTTATAAAAATTTTGACAGAGTTCCATTCATATTTTGAGAAAACAGTTCTTCAAATACCTGAAAAAAAGCACTTCCAAAAATTTTCTCAACCACTACTTCAATTTCACAATCAATCTCAATAACTTCTCAAATCTCGAAATTCAACAGTCAACATTTCTCAATTTCCAAAATTCCATCATCAGTAAAATAATATCTATCAATCTCATTCAAATTAAAATAAAACATTTTCATTCATTAAAGACAATAATCTATATATATACATCATACCAAAATCTACAGTATGAAAATTCAAATTAAATTTTATTACAACTTTATACAAACTTTGTACAAACTACTCAAGACCGATTTACATGTCCATACATTTATGTGCAATACATACATCAAAATAAATATTTACAGGCAGAGTATAAATTATACCCAATAACTTCAAGCTGATAAATCCTTAATCCTCAGCAACTCAGTCTGCTGCTCCTCTAGTCTCTATATCTGCGACAGCAATAAAAGCTATCGCTGAGTACTAGGACTCAGTGGTGCACAATATACTAAAATAATCTTTATGCAGAACTTAAATCACATTTATTCGAAAATTTGAATGAACATGAAAATTAAATACAAATCATGCATTATGAGCTTTTAATCCCAAGCAATTTCATTTTGAAGTATCAAATCACATTTCATAAAACCCACAGTTAGATCATGCCATTCGAAACAAATAGAATCTCAATAGCCAGAGGCTAAAGAGAAATCACATCACAAGGCTAGCTAGCTCAAATATATGGATATACATTCACATCCTCTTCTACTGGCACACCTCAACACTTCTCCAGAGAAGGAATCAAAATTTAAAACTAATTACCCCTACTAGTTGTGCTAGTCAGGTGTTCAAATATATGGTCATGACACTGTGGTTTCAAAACTTACCTTAACAATTTGCTAAACATTGTCATTTCAAATATACACAGTAACTTTCACAATTTAAATCAAAACATCATAAATAAGGTCACAATACTTTCAACAATTCAAAACAAGAGAAAAATGCATATTTCATTCACTTAATCAATGAATTTTAAAGCATAGCGATGTTGTGCACAAACCTCAAGTGAGTCGCCTCTTGGCCTTGACTCGGTTCCTCGGGTTCTTTCCCGGTATTCTTTTCAGCTGAAACACACAATTTTACAGTATTTCAGTATAATAACTTAGAATAAATCCAAAAATAAATTTAACTTCACTTTTACCTAGCTCTAACGTGCTAAACTCGACGTTCTTGAAATTTTGTGTTTCGGGGTTACTATTCACTATACTATTCAAGTCAAATTATTGACTTTCTAAGGCTTAATAGGTATGGGAATTCCAACTTCACCCACATACCACATTTTGGTCACTAAATTTGTTGGTTTTGGTTGTTTATTCAAATTCTAAGTCTTTTAGATAAATTTGATAAAATTTCAGTTTTGGTGTCTAAGGTTGCACTGTTCCATTGGTCATCTTACTGTTGGAATTTGGCTAGACTTTCTTCATAGAAAATGTTCCCTAATGTCTTAAGTTTATTCTCCTTTTTTAATCACTCCAATTGGAGTTTTTTAGCTCAAGTTATAGGCATTTGAACCATGGCTATCGGATTGGACACAACCCAGAATTCTAGGCAATTTTTTGGTGCTGGCAGTTTTGGGTCACCAAATTGGGATGGCCAAATGACTTGGTTAATGGCATAATTTAGGTTGGTGTTCTTCATGAAAGTTTTAGATCTATATCTCATCTAACCACTGGTAAACTTTCAGGTCATTTTGACCTGCATAGCTCAAGTTATGGCCAAATGAACAAACACTGCTCATTTGGTCAGTTTGTACAGAGGCAGACTGTGATTTTTCGACTTTTGTCAATTTGTTCACTAGGTTTTGGTCACTTTTTGGGCATGCTTCCTAAATGAAAATTGTGTCATTTAGTGTCTATTTTCATCCACAATTGGTCCCATACCAATTGGACTTGTCAAATTTCATTTTTGGTCCTTCAAAGTTGACTTGGTCATGCTGCCAACAGCATGACCACACTCAATCCGAATTTGGTTATAATTTAAAAAATACTTCTTGACATAAACCATGACTCTAGCTTGAATTGGGATTTTGTAACAAAGAGATTCTAGTGCATGGTAACATATGATTATAGGTTCATTTAAGGTAAACCTTATTACTAATTGGGTGGCCATGGCATGCTATGCTAGGTGTTAACCATGGTCTATGAGGTGCATAAAATGATTTAGAGAAATCATTTATAGTAAGAAAGAGTTCTGATGATATTAAGAGTTGATATCATGTCTCATTGCCAATTAATGATGAGCCTAATGAGTCACACACATAAACAAGTAATCATCAAATTAAATATGATTTAATTAATTAAAGAGTTTAATTGATTAATTAAATAGGTTTGGTTTGCAATTAGATTACAAAGTCCCTAGTATGGCTTGAAACCAAATATAGGTTATTGGATGTATAGTATAAGTTAAATTTATATTTAAAGTATTTAAATATGAATTTAATTAATGAGAAATTAATTAAAAGTGATTAATTAATTAATTTATATTTGATATAAATTGATTAGAATAAGAGAAATAATTATTTTGGGTTGAGAACTCAAAATTAAAACACAAGGGTATTTTGGTCATTTCACAGGGTTACATGTGGCACCATGAGACGGTGACACATGGCACTACATATATGCTTGCCATATGTCTTTTAATCATGTAATATGATCAAAGTCAAGATTAAATATAGGTTTGACATTTAACACAATGTGATTGGGTCAATTAAACCTAGAGCTAATCAAAAGGTGACATGTGGCAAGGGATTTAAGTGGTGATCTAGCTATATAAGGAATAAGATGAAAAGAAAAAAAACAAGCTGCCATTCATCTATTTGGTGCTGCCACCCCTTGGCTGCCTCTCCCTCTCTTCTTCTCAATCTCTCATTAATTCAAAGAGATTAGTAAACAATCTCTTGAATTAAAAATACTAGAAATCGTTTCTAGTGTCCTGTTTACATCTGTAATCTCTCAAAAGGAAAAACTTGATTTTCTAATTCAAAGAAAAAGCTTTAGAAGCTGTTCAAGGGCTACCATTGGTGATCTTGGTGTGGACAAGCTAGAGGGACAACATCTGGTGTCCTAGACGCATCCCAAAGGTGCCAAACACACTACAGTGCACCAAAATGGTTAATGCACTTGTTCTTGATCTAATCTAGGGTTCTAATGAATTAATCTGTTAATTCTAAAATCTTAAATGAAAAATGTAGATCCATAAACATATTAAAAGAGTTTTAATATGCTGTTTATCATTGAAATCAAATAGATAAAATAAATCTTACATGATGCATTTGACCCTAGATGAAAAATTTTGAATTTCAATGATCTAAACTTATGTTTTTCATGCTTCCGCTCCTTCAATTGGTATCAGAGCTACTATATTTGCCATTTAGATTGTTGATTATATGATTTAATTGTGTGATATGATCATGAGATGAAAGATCCATTACTGGCTGCAAAAGAATGGTGGCGGCATGGTGATGAACACCATTGGTGCGCACGCTTTGTGGTCTCCAATGGTGTGCGCAAGGTTTGGGTTCTTAATTTATAATTGTTGTATGATCTAAAAGCTCATCCTATATCTAATTAAATTGTTTAATTAGAGTTTTAATCACACAATTAAATTTTGATTCAAATCTGAAATTTAAAATTTGTTTGAATGTGATTGAAATCTAAATTTTTAAAGTTGTTTGAATGTGATTCGAATCTGAATTTTTAAATTAGGTTTGAATCATATTCAAATATGATTTTTAAGTTGAATATGAGATATTCAATTTAATTTAAGTATGTATGTTTTATTTAATTGTTAAATAGTGATATGCATGATGGATGATCATGGACTATAAATGACCAATGTGATTGGATTTATTTCTTTTATGTTTCTTTGGGTTGTAAATTAATTAATTTATTTTAATTTATTTTGGGCATGTATTATTAATGTTGTAATAATTTTGGGTTGTAATTTCATTTATTTAGTTCTTGTAAATTCGCCTTGGTATGCCAAGGATTACTATGTAATTGGATTGCAAGAAGATCAAGGAGGTCAAGAGCATTGGTGGGACCAGTGGGAGGAATTCAAGATCAAGTATTGATTATGTACTCTTTCAACAACTCTTATAAAATGAATGAATGAAATGCACCTAGGAATGCCCTGATTCAATCTTGGTGGCTCAGAATTTAATCCCTTAGAAAGTCCATGATCATACCATATTTATTATTTATCCATGAATGCATGAAATGTATGGGAATGTATGCAAGTATGTGATATATGCATGCTAATTGGATAATGTGCAAAGTGAGACTTTAATAGTAATTAGGATGACCACAAAATCTTCCAAACAAATGATTAAGTTAGAAATGGTATAATTAAAGTAATTATAACATGGGCCCTCCATTGGGGCAATTATTTTAAGAAATTTTAAATAATTGCATATGATGCAATTAATTTAAGAGATTTTCTTAAGAATAATTGTTATGCATGAGATGTTGCAAATATGTAAATGGTTTGGTGGCCAATAATGGATGTGCCTGAGGATATTAAAATTATTTGCATATTTACTGGCTCAATGGGATCAACTTAACTAATGCAAGATAAGTCAATAATGGATGTGCTTGAGATTTTGAGCATTAGGGGCTAGGTAAAGGATTGAATGTCACATGAGATGTGATGGGCAAGGAGTTGCTCACTTATAGTTTATTGTGATTCCAATAATGGATGTGCATGAGGATGATCAATAGGATTATAAGAATTCAATCACCCACTAGAAATCCATCCAACTAGGATTTTCGTTTTCCACTTTGGAAGTGTAGGATTTGCTAAGTTAGTGGGAGAACCAATTTGATTAAAAGACCATAATAATTTTGGTTAATTACATGATACATTTACTAATTAATCTAATTATTTTTTGTAGTTAATTTTTTGATAATAATGAGCACAGAACAACCACCACCATCCAATATCCTTGCAGGCATACTTAATCGCAATAGGTTGACAGGACCTAATCTATTTGATTGGCTAAGAAATTTGAAACTTGTCCTGAACCTTGAACATATAGGATATATTCTAAACTCAAATGTTCCTGGTCCCTTACCTCCAAAGGCCACTCGAGAGGAACATGAAACTTTGGACAAGTGGAAGGAGCATGATATGAGAGCTAAGTGTTATATGCTTGCTTCCATGAGTAATGAGTTACAGAAGCAACATGAGAACATGTAGAGTACGAGTGAGATCCTCCTTCACCTACAAGAGTTGTATGGTGAGCACAACAGGAATGCTAGGTATGAGATATCTAGACAGTTATTCTGCATGAGGATGTCTGAGAGACAGAATGTCTGGGATCATGTCCACAAGATGATTCGGCTAATTGAGCAGCTGGAATATCTTGACTTTAACATGGATTTCTAACTGCAGACAGATTTAATCCTTTAGTCCCTTCCTGAGTCATTTGGGAATTTTGTGACAAATTTTCATATGACTAAGCAGGAATATACCTTGGCTGGTTTGCTCAGCATGCTAGTTATTGTCCAAAAGAATATGCCGGGCAATAAAGGAAAAGAGGTAGCTTTGATTGCATCTTCTTCAGCTGGAAAGTCCAATAAGAAGAAGGGCAATAAGAAAAAAAAAACCTCAAATTCCTGGTCCTTCCAAGAAAATAGCTAAACAGAAAGGGAAGACTAAAGCTGATGGAGGCAAAGGAAAGTGTTTCCACTACCAAAAGGATGGGCACTGGAAAAGGAACTGCCTAGAGTATCTTGCTTCTCTGAAGGACAAGAAGGATACACCTTCGAAAGGTATGTCCATATCTTGTTATTTAGATTCTGATGATACTCATAGTTCATCTACAGCTTGGGTTTTAGATACTGGTGCTAATTCTCACATTTCTTGTGATATGCAGGAACTAGCAAATAGTAACAGCTTGCATTCTCAAGATGTTAGACTCTAAATTGGCGATGATTCAACTATTGAAGCCTTAGCCATAGGATCTAAATCTTTTTACATGTCTGAACATGTTTTGTGTTTGGATAATATTGGATAATATACCTGATGCTTTTAAGAACATCAATATCTAGTTTGACTAGAAATGACTATGAATTTCGGTTCGCAGATGATGTTTGCAATATTTATTTTAGAAATAGATATGTTGGTTCAGGTTATATGAATGATGGTCTTTATTATTTGGATAATAATGACAAACACAAAATGAATGCAAGTGATCGAAATGAATGCAATGCCATGGTGAAAATCAACTCAAGTTCAAAATATATTTAGTACTTAAGGTTATGTCATGTTGCAGAAGATAGGATTGCAAAACTAGAGAAAATGAGGATTCTATCCTCATTGGGCTCTGAGCCTACTCCAACTTGTAAATCTTGCCTTCAGGGCAAAATGACTAGATCACCCTTTGTAGGACAAGGGCTAAGAGTTGAAAATATTTTGGAGCTAATACATAGTGATGTATGTGGTCCAATTAAAGAAATGGCAAGAGGTAGTTTTCATTACTTTATTACCTTTACTGATGATAAATCAAGGTCTGGGTATTTGTATTTGATGAAATACAAATATGAATATTTTGAAAAGTTCAAATAATTTAAATCTGAAGTAGAAAATAAAATAGGAAAGAGTATTAAACCTCTTCAATCAGATCATGGAGGTGAATACTTGAGTACTGAATTTGATGAATACTTAAGAGAGCACGGCATTGTTTCCCAGCTGACTCCTCCAGGAACACCACAGTTGAACTGTGTATCTGAAAGGAGAAATCGTACCCTATTGGATATGGTACGTAGTATGATGAGCTATACTGATATGCCAATCTCCTTTTGGAGATTTGCATTAGAATCAGCTTTGCATATTCTGAATAGGATTCCATCAAAATCAGTATCTTCCACACCTTATGAGATATGGCATGGAAGAAAACCAAGTCTTAAGCATGTTAAGATTTGGGGTTGTCCACCTTATATCAAAAAGCTGAACACTGATAAATTGGAAATCAGATCAGAAAAGGGTCGATTTGTTGGATATCCAAAAGATAGTTTTGGATATTATTTTTATTTACCTACATCACAAAAGGTTGTGGTAAGTAGAGATGCCACATTTCTTGAATGACAGTTTGTTTAAAAAGGAGGCAAAGGAAGCCAAATAGAGTTAGAATTGTAGAATTCTGACAAACCAACAGATCAAATGGATATAGATCCATCTAGTTAACCTACACCTATTGATGAAACATCTACAACAGTTCCTCGCAGAACAACCAAGGTATCTCACCCACCAGTGAGATATAGTTTCCTTCATGAAGAAGAACAAGAGTTATCCATCATGAAGAAGTAGATCATGGAGATGATCCACTTACCTATGAAGAAGCCATATCAGATATAGACTCTTCAAAATGTATTGATGCTATGAAATCTGAAATTGATTCTATGTATAAGAATCAAGTTTGGGATCTTGACCCACCTGAAGGTATTGTACCCGTAGGGAACAAATGGATTTTCAAGAAGAAAATTGGTTCTAATGGAAAGGTAGAGACTTATAAGGCAAGGCGAGTAGCAAAAGGGTTTCGCCAAAGGCAAGGAATCGACTATGAGGAGACTTTCTCGCCTATTGCCATGCTTAAATCAATTCGGATTCTATTAGCAATAGTTGCATACTTTGATTATGAGATTTGGCAGATGGATGTCAAAACAGCTTTTCTCAATGGATACACTGAAGAAAACATTTTCATGGAACAACCAAGGGGTTTTGAATCCCAAGATGGTTCCAAGGTATGCAAGCTAAAGTGATTAAAACGATCCATTTATGGGTTAAAATAAGCTTCGAGGAGTTGGAATATCTATTTTGATGAAGCCATTAAGTCATTTAGTTTCATAAAAAATGAGGATGAGCCATGTGTATATAAGAAGGTTAATAATAGTGCTGTCACTTTCCTTGTCTTATATATGGGTGATAATTTATTGATGGGTAATGACACAAGTATGTTGACAACTATAAAGGTATGGTTGTCAAATACATTCTCCATGAAAGACTTAGGGGAGTTAACCTATATTCTTGGGATTCACATCTATATAGATAGAGTGAAAAGAATAATTGATTTATCCCAAAGTCTATACTTGGAAAAGGT
Organism: Hevea brasiliensis; assembly: GCF_030052815.1. Lineage (NCBI taxonomy): Eukaryota > Viridiplantae > Streptophyta > Magnoliopsida > Malpighiales > Euphorbiaceae > Hevea > Hevea brasiliensis. The sequence goes on along the minus strand of NC_079499.1, from coordinate 58,980,592 downwards.
GTTAAAGAGGTTTAACATGCTTGATTCCAAGAGAGGATTATTACCAGTGAGACATGGTATCCACCTTTCTAAAGAGATGTCTCCAAAGACACCTGAAGAAAGAGATAAAATGGCCGAGATTCAATATGCTTTGGCTATTGGAAGTTTGATGTATGCAATGTTGTGTAGTAGGCCGGATATCGCATATGCTGTTAGTTTGACTAGCAGGTATCAATCTAATCCAGGTTTGGAACACTGGATAGCTGTCAAGAATATCCTTAAGTACTTGAGAAGAACTAAGGATTTATTCTTGATATATGGAGGTGGAGACTTGCAATTGGATGGTTATACTAATTCTGATTTCCAATCAGATATTGATGATAGAAAGTCTACCTTTGGGTATGTGTTCATTTGTAATGGAGGTGCAGTCAGTTGGAAGAGTTCCAAGCAGAGTACGACTCCAATTAGATATTGATGATAGAAAGTCTACCTTTAGGTATGTGTTCATTTGTAATGGAGTTGCAGTCAGTTGGAAGAGTTCCAAGCAGAGTACGACTGTAGATTCCACTACCGAGGCTGAGTATATTGCTGCATCAGATGCTGCAAAGGAAGCTATTCGGATAAAGAAGTTCGTGACAGAAATTGCAGTAGTTCCTTCCATTGAGTTAGCAGTTCCACTTCACTGTGACAATAATGGAGTAGTCATACAGGCTAAAGAACCCTGGTCTCACCAAAAATCAAAACACATAGAAAGGCACTACCACATTATCAGAGAAATAGTTGGACGAGGCGATGTAGCCATGCAAAAAATAGCATCAGCTGAAAATCCAGCTGATCCATTCACTTAGCCTATGTCACAAACTCAACTAAATCGACATCTTGAGAAGATGGGTCTAAGATATTGTAATAAATGGCTCTAGTGCTAGTGGGAGATTGTTAGTAATATGCCCTAGAGCATATCATTTAGTAAGTATCTTATACATGTTTTTATTAATAAAAGGCATTTTCACTATTCTGTTTACATAATATATTTATGTGTTATAGAAAAGGTCCATCGATATTTTGTTAGAAATTCTATTCTTAAGTTGTTAGGAATATGAGTGACAGTATTTCTAGCATAAAGTATCATAAATAGGTTAACAATCGAGGATACTTCACAATAAGGGCATGACTTATCCAGTAAGATTATATTCATGTTTGTTCCCATGTTATTTATATGAGATATAAATAAGATGGAATGATAAGTCTCATGCCATATAACAAACATGATAGGCACTTATACATGACAAGTAGGCCGAACCAGTGACATTTATGACAAGCACGTGGAGTTTACTCTTGTCAATGTATTGTCATAAATCATATCAGTGCATATAATCTTTAGACTTGAGATAGCATAGTTATCTTGTATATAGGTGGTTTGAGTTTGATACTGCTTTCATACTTGTACTGTGTATGGATATATGGGCATGTGTTGGCTCCTACTAGTTATATATGGAGGTAGGTGTTGATCAAGATGGAATCTATTCCTCTAACTAAATAGGGATAAAATTCTATGTTCATTTAATTGTTCTCGATGTTTCAAGTTCCTGGCCATGACAGATAGATTTAATCAGAAAAGAGTTTCTGATGAAAAAATCTTTTTAATCAAGAACTGGAATTAAAAGAGAACATAATATTCATAGCAAATGGGGTTTGACATAAACCATGACTCCAGCTCGAATTGGGATTTTGTAACAAAGAGATTCTAGTGAATGGTAACATATGATTATAGGTTCATTTTGAAGGAACGGAAGCGTGAAAAACACAAGATTATACCATTGAATTCAAAAATTTTCACCTAGGGTCACATGCACCATGCAAGATTTATTTTTATCTATTTGATTTCAATGATAAACAACATATTAAAACTCTTTTAATATGTTTTTGGATATGTATTTGCCATTTAAGATTTTAAAATTAATCAGATTAATTTTAGAACCCTAGATTAAATCAAGAACGATTACACTAACCTCTTGATGTGCTGCAGCGTGTCTGCGCCTTTGAGATTCGTCTTCAGGACACCAGATGTTGTCCCTCTAGCTTGTCCACACCAAGAACACCTATGGCAGCCCTTGAACAGCTTCTAAAGCCTTTTCTATTAATTAGAAATTCAAGTTCTGCCTTTTAAGAGATTAGAGATGCAAACAGGACACTAGAAACAATTTCTAGTGTTCTTAATTCAAGAGATTGATGGCTAATCTCTTTGAATTGATGAGAGATGAAGAGAAATAGCTGGAGAGGCTCAAAGTGGCGTGACATATGAGAGGAGAGGCTGCTGGTTATGTTTTCTTTTCATAACCACACTTAAATAGCTAGGTTAACACATTAAACCCTAGCCACATGTCACCTTTTGATTAGCTCTAGGTTTAAGTGACCCAATCAAATTGTGCCAAGTGTCAAACCTATATTTAATCTTGATTTTAATCATCTTACATGATTAAAAAAACATTTGGCAAGCTTATGTGTTATGCCATGTGTCACCATCTCATGGTGCCACGTGTCACACTGCAAAATGACCAAAATGCCCCTGTGTCTTAATTTTGAGTTCTCAACCCAAAATAATTATTTTTCTTCTTCTAATTAATTTATATCAAATATAAATTAATTAATTAATCTCTATTAATTAATTTCTCATTAATTAAATTCATATTTAAACACTTTAAATATAAATTTAACTTATATTATACATCCAATAATCTAGATTTGGTTTCAAGTCATGCTAGGGACTTTGCAATCTAATTGTAAACCAAACCTATTTAATTAATCAATTAAACTCTTTAATTAATTAATTAAATCATATTTAATTAGGTGATAACTTGTGTACGTGTGTGACTTACTAGGCTCATCACTAATTGGCAATGAGACATGATATCAACTCTTAATATCATCAGAACTCTTTCTTACCATAAATGATTTCTCTAAATCATTTTATGAACCTCATAGACCATGGTTAACACCTAGCATAGCATGCCATGGCCACCCAATTAGTAATAAGATTTACCTTAAATGAACCTATAATCATATGTTACCATGCACTAGAATCTCTACATTACAAAATCCCAACTCAATTTGGAGTCATGGTTTATGTCAAACTCTATTTGCTATGAATATTATGTTCTCTTTTAATTCCAGTTCTTGATTAAAAGATTTTTCTCATCGAAACTCTTTTACGAATAAATCTATCTGTCTGGCAGGAACTTGAAACATCAAGAACAATTAAATGAACATAGGATTTTATCTCTATTTACTTAGAGGAACAGATTCCATCTTGATCAACACCTACCTCCATATATAACTAGTAGGAGCCAACACCTGCCCATATACCCATACATAGTACAAGTATGAAAGCAGTATCAAACTCAAACTACCTATATACAAGATAACTGTGCTATCTCAGGTCTAAAGATTATATGCATCGATATGATTTATGACAAAACATTGACAAGAGTAAACTCCATGTGCTTGTCATAAGCGTCAGGTTCGGCCTACTTATCATTTATAAGTGCCTATCATGTTTGTTATATGGCATGAGACTCACCATTCCATCTTATTTATATCTCATATAAATAACTTGGGAACAAACATAAATACAATCTTTACGGATAAGTCATGTCCTTATTATGAAGTATCCTCGATTGTGAACCTATTTATGATACTGTGCTAGAAATATTGTCACTCATATTCTTAACAACTTAAGAATAATATTTCTAACAAAATATCAATGGACCTTTTCTATTACACATAAATATATTATGTAAACGGAAAAGTGGAAATGCCTTTATTAATAAAAATATGTACAAGATACATACTAAATGATATGCTCTAGGGCATATTACTAACAATCTCCCACTAGCACTAGAGCCATTCATTACAATATCTTAGACCCATCTTCTCAAGATGTCGGTCTAAGCGAGATTATGACAAAGGCTTAGTGAATGGATCGGTTTGGTTTTTAGCTGATGTTATATTTTCTGCATGGCTATATCGCCTTGCCCAACTATATCTCTGATAATGTGGTAGTGCCTTTCTATGTGTTTGGATTTTGGGTGAGACCTTAGTTCCTTAGCCTGCATGACTGCTCCATTGTTGTCACGATTAGTGGAGCTGCGACTTAATGGAAGGAACTACTATAAGTTACATTACGAACTTCTTTATCCAACGACTTCCTGCGGCATCGATGCGACAATATACTCACCTCGATGAGTGGAATCTGCGATCGTACTGCTGTTTGGAACTCTTCCAACCGACTACACCTCCATTACAAATGAACACATATCCAGAGGTAGACTTTCTATCATCGATATCGATTGGAAATCGAATCGGTATAACCATCCAATTGCAAGTCTCCACCTCCATAAATCAAGAATAAATCCTTAGTTCTTCTCAAGTACTTAAGGATATTCTTGTGACTATCGATGTTCCAAACCTGGATTGGATTGATACCTGCTAGTCAAACTAACAGCATATGCGATATCCGGCCTAGTACACAACATTGCATATATTAAACTTCCAATAGCCGAAGCATATGGAATCCTGGCCATCTTATCTCTTTCTTCAGGTGTCTATGGAGATATCTCTTTAGAAAGGTGGATACCATGTCTCACTGGTAACAATCCTCTCTTGGAATCAAGCATGTTAAACCTCTTTAACACCTTTTCCAAGTATAGACTTTGGGATAAACCTATTATTCTTTTCGCTCTATCTCTATAGATGCGAATCCCAAGAATATAGGTTGCCTCCCCTAAGTCTTTCATGGAGAATGTATTTGACAACCATATCTTTATAGTCATCAACATACCTGTATCATTACCCATCAACAGTATGTCATCCACATATAAGACAAGGAAAGTGATAGCACTGTCACTAACCTTCTTATACACATGGCTCATCCTCATTTTTGATAAAAGCAAAAGATTTAATGGCTTCATCAAAACGGATGTTCCAACTCCTCGAAGCTTGTTTCAACCCATAAATGGATCGCTTTAGCTTGCATACCTTGGAACCATCTTGGGATTCAAATCCCTTAGGCTGTTCCATGAAAATGTTTTCTTCAATGTATCCATTGAGAAAGGCTGTTTTGACATCCATCTGCCAAATCTCATAATCATAGTATGCAGCTATTGCTAATAAAATCCTAATTGATCTAAGCATGGCAACAGGCGAGAAAGTCTCCTCATAGTCTATTCCTTGCCTTTGGCGAAACCCTTTCGCTACTAGCCTTGCCTTATAGGTCTCTACCTTTCCATCAGAACCAATTTTCTTCTTGAAAACCCATTTGTTCCCTATAGGTACAATACCTTCAGGTGGGTCAACAAGATCCCAAACTTGATTCTTATACATGGAATCAATCTCGGATTTCATAGCATCAATCCATTTTGAAGAGTCTATATCTGATATAGCTTCTTCATAGGTAAGTGGATCATCTCCATGATCTACTTCTTCATGAGTAGACAACTCTTGTTCTTCTTCATGAAGAAAACCATATCTCACTAGTGGGTGAGATACCCTGGTTGTTCTACGAGGAACAGCTGTAGATGTTTCATCAATGGGTATAGGTTGACTAGATGGATCTATATCCATCGATGCATTGGTTGGTCAGAATTCTCCAATTCTAACTCTATTTGCCTTCCTTTGCCTCCTTCTTGAACAAACTGTTGTTCAAGAAATGTGGCATCTCTACTTATCACAACCTTTTGTGAAGTAGGCAAATAAAAATAATATCCAAAACTATCTTTTGGATATCCAACAAATCGACCTTTTTCTGATCTGGTCTCCAATTTATCAGTGTTGACTTTTGATCTAAGCTGGACAACCCCAAATCTTAACATGCTTAAGACTTGGTTTTCTTCCATGCCATATCTCATAAGGTGTGGAAGAAACTGATTTTGATGGAATCCTATTCAGACTATATAAAGCTGATTCTAATGCAAATCCCCAAAAGGAGATTGGCATATCAAGATAGCTCATCATACTACGTACCATATCCAATAGTGCGATTTCTCCTTTCAGATACACCATTCAGCTGTGGCGTTCCTGGAGGAGTCAGCTGAGAAACAATGCCATGCTCTCTAAAGTATTCATCAAATTCAATACTCAAATATTCACCTCCACGATCTGATCGAAGAGCTTTAATATTTTTTCCTGTTTGATTTTCTACTTCAGATTTAAATTCTTTGAACTTTTCAAAGGATTCATGTTTGTATTTCATCAAATACAAATACCCAAACCTTGATTTATCATCAGTAAAGGTAATAAAATAATGAAAACCCCCTCTAGCCATTTCTTTAAACGGACCACATACATCACTATGTATTAGTTCCAAAATATTTTCAGCTCTTAGCCCTTGTCCAACAAAGGGTGATCTAGTCATTTTTCCTTGAAGGCAAGATTCACAAGTTGGAGTAGGCTCAGAGCCCAATGAGGATAGAATCCCCATTTTCTCCAATTTTGCAATCCTATCTTCTGCAACATGACATAACCTTAAGTGCCAAATATATTTTGAACTTGAGTTGGTTTTTACCATGGCATTGCATTCATTTAGATTGCTATACTCTGGCCAGTGGAAACACTTTCTTACTGGCAATGGAAACACTTTCCTGTTGGCAGTGGAAACACTTTCCTTTGCCTTTGTCAGCTTTGGTCTTCCTTTTCTGTTTAGCTATTTTCTTGGAAGGACAAGGAATCTGAGGTTTCTTTTTCTTATTGCCCTTCTTCTTATTGGACTTTCCAGCAGAAGAAGATGCAACCAAAGCTACCTCTTTTCCTTTATTGCCTGGCATATTCTTTTGGGCAATAACCAGCATGTTGAGTAATTCAGCTAAGGTGCATTCCTGTTTAGTCATATGGAAATTTGTCACACAAGTCCCAAAGACTCGGGAAGGATCAAGGATCAAATCCGTTTGTAGTTGGAAATCCATGTTGAAGTCAAGATGTTCCAACTGCTCAATCAGCAGAAACATCTTGTGGACATGATACCCAACATTATGTCCCTCGGACATCCTCATACGGAATAAGCGTCTAGATATCTCATACCTAGCATTCTGTGCTCACCATACAACTCTTGTAGGTGAAGGAGGATCTCACTAGCACTCTGCATGTTCTCATGTTGCTTCTGTAACTCATTACTCATGGAAGCAAGCATGTAACACTTAGCTCTCATATCATGCTCCTTCCACTTGTCCAAAGTATCATGTTCCTCTTGTGTGGCCTCTGGAGGTAAGGGACCAGGAACATTTGAATCTAGAACATATCCTATATGTTCAAGGTTCAAGACAAGTTTCAAATTTCTTAGCCAATCAGACAGAGTAGGTCCTGTCAACCTGTTGTGATCAAGTATGCTTGCAAGGATATTGGATGGTGGTGGTTGTTTTGTGCTCATTTTTATCGGAAAATTAAGCTGAGAAAATAACCAGATTAATTAGTAAATGTATCATGTAATTAACCAAAATGATTATGGTCTTTTAATCAAATTGGTCCTCCCACTAACTTAGCGAATCCTACACTTCCAAAGTAGAAAACGGAAATCCTAGTTGGATGGATTTCTAGTGGGTGATTGAATTCTTATAATTCTATTGATCATCCTCAGGTACATCCATTATTGGAATTACAATAAACTATAAGTGAGCAACTCCTTGCCCATCACATCTCATGTGAGGTTCAATCATTTACCTAGCCCCTAATGCTCAAAATCTCGGTACATCCAATATTGACTTATCTTGCATTAGTTAAGTTGATCCCATTGAGCGATAATTATGCAAATAATTTTAATGTCCTCAGTACATCCAATATTGGCCACCAAACCATTTACATATTTACAACATCTCATGCTTAACAATTATTCTTAAGAAAATCTCTTAAATTAATTGCATCTCATGCAACTATTTAAAATTTCTTAAAATAATTGCCCCAATGGAGGGCTTATGTTATAATTACTTTAATCATAGCATTTCCAACTTAATCATTTGTTTGGAAGATTTTATAGCCATCCTAATTACTATTAAGGTCTCACTTTGCACATTATCCATTTAGCATGCATATATCATATAATTGCATACATTCCCATACATCTCATGCATTCATGGATAAGCGATAAATATGGTATGATCATGGACTTTCTAAGGGATTCAATTATGAGCCACCAAGAATTGAATCAGGGCATTCCTAGGTGCATTTCATTCATTCATTTTACAAGAGTTGCTGAAGGAGTACATAATCAACACTTGATATTGATTTCCTCCCACTGGTCCCACCAATGCTCTTGACCTCCTTGAACTTCTTGCAATCCAATATTACATAGTAATCCTTGGCATACCAAGGCGAATTTACAAGAACTTAAATAAATGAAATTACAACCCAAAAATTATTACAAACTTAATAATACATGCCCAAAATAAATTAAAATAAATTAATTAATTTACAATCCCAAAGAAACATAAAAGAAATAAATCCAATCACATTAGTCTTTTATAGTCCATGATCATCCATCATGCATATCACTATTTAACAATTAAATAAAACATACATACTTAAATTAAATTGAATATCTCATATTCAACTTAAAAATCCAGATTTGAATATGATTCAAATAAATTTAAAAATTCAGATTTGAATCTCATTCAAACAAATTTAAAAATTCAGATTTGAATCACATTCAAACAACTTTAAAAATTCAGATTTGAATCTCATTCAAACATTTTTTAAAAAATCAGATTTGAATCACATTCAAATATTTTTTAAAAAATTAGATCTGAATTTTATTGAATCAATTTTAAAAAATCAGATTTAAATATGATTCAAACAACTTTAAAAATTCAGATTTGAATCACATTCAAACAACTTCTAAAATTCATATTTGAATCACATTCAAACAATTTTTAAAATTCTGATTTGAATCATAATTTAATTGTGTGATTGAAAAAACTAATTAAACACTTTAATTAGTCAAAGAATAGGCCTTAGATCATACAACAATTGCAGAATTAAAAGCCAAACCTTGAATCACCCATGGAACCATTGTTGCCGCCACCAATGGTGGCTTCACCATGTGTGCCGCCACACCTCTTGATCCAACCAGCAATGGATCACTTGATCTCATGATCAAACACACAATTAAATTATATAATCAACAATCTAAATGGCAAATATAGTGGCTCTGATACCAATTGAAGGCAGGCGTGAAAAACACAAGATTATACCATTGAATTCAAAAATTTTCACCTAGGGTCACATGCACCATGCAAGATTTATTTTTATCTATTTGATTTCAATGATAAACAACATATTAAAACTCTTTTAATATGTTTTTGGATATGTATTTGCCATTTAAGATTTTAAAATTAATCAGATTAATTTTAGAACCCTAGATTAAATCAAGAACGATTACACTAACCTCTTTATGTGCAGCGTATGCGCGCTTTGAGATCGTCTTGAGGACACGGATGTTGTCCCTCTAGCTTGTCCACACCAAGAACACCTATGGCAGCCCTTGAACAGCTTCTAAAGCCTTTTCTATTAATTAGAAATTCAAGTTCTGCCTTTTAAGAGATTAGAGATGCAAACAGGACACTAGAAACAATTTCTAGTGTTCTTAATTCAAGAGATTGATGGCTAATCTCTTTGAATTGATGAGAGATGAAGAGAAATAGCTGGAGAGGCTCAAAGTGGCGTGACATATGAGAGGAGAGGCTGCTGGTTATGTTTTCTTTTCATAACCACACTTAAATAGCTAGGTTAACACATTAAACCCTAGCCACATGTCACCTTTTGATTAGCTCTAGGTTTAAGTGACCCAATCAAATTGTGCCAAGTGTCAAACCTATATTTAATCTTGATTTTAATCATCTTACATGATTAAAAAAAATTTGGCAAGCTTATGTGTTATGCCATGTGTCACCATCTCATGGTGCCATGTGTCACATGCAAAATGACCAAAATGCCCTGTCTTAATTTTGAGTTCTTAACCCAAAATAATTATTTTCTTCTTCTAATTAATTTATATCAAATATAAATTAATTAATTAATCTCTATTAATTAATTTCTCATTAATTAAATTCATATTTAAACACTTTAAATATAAATTTAACTTATATTATACATCCAATAATCTAGATTTGGTTTCAAGTCATGCTAGGGACTTTGCAATCTAATTGTAAACCAAACCTATTTAATTAATCAATTAAACTCTTTAATTAATTAATTAAATCATATTTAATTAGGTGATAACTTGTGTACGTGTGTGACTTACTAGGCTCATCACTAATTGGCAATGAGACATGATATCAACTCTTAATATCATCAGAACTCTTTCTTACCATAAATGATTTCTCTAAATCATTTTATGAACCTCATAGACCATGGTTAACACCTAGCATAGCATGCCATGGCCACCCAATTAGTAATAAGATTTACCTTAAATGAACCTATAATCATATGTTACCATGCACTAGAATCTCTCTGTTACAAAATCCCAACTCAAGCTGGAGTCATGGTTTATGTCAAACTCCATTTGCTATGAATATTATGTTCTCTTTTAATTCCAGTTCTTGATTAAAAGATTTTTCTCATCAGAAACTCTTTTATGAATAAATCTATCTGTCCTGGCCAGGAACTTGAAACATCAAGAACAATTAAATGAACATAGGATTTTATCTCTATTTACTTAGAGGAACAGATTCCATCTTGATCAACACCTACCTCCATATATAACTAGTAGGAGCCAACACATGCCCATATACCCATACATAGTACAAGTATGAAAGCAGTATCAAACTCAAACTACCTATATACAAGATAATTGTGCTATCTCAGGTCTAAAGATTATATGCACTGATATGATTTATGACAAAACATTGACAAGAGTAAACTCCATGTGCTTGTCATAAGCGTCACTGGTTCGGCCTACTTATCATTTATAAGTGCCTATCATGTTTGTTATATGGCATGAGACTCACCATTCCATCTTATTTATATCTCATATAAATAACTTGGGAACAAACATAAATACAATCTTTCTGGATAAGTCATGTCCTTATTATGAAGTATCCTCGATTGTGAACCTATTTATGATACTTCGTGCTAGAAATATTGTCACTCATATTCTTAACAACTTAAGAATAATATTTCTAACAAAATATCAATGGACCTTTTCTATTACACATAAATATATTATGTAAACGGAAAAGTGGAAATGCCTTTATTAATAAAAATATGTACAAGATACATACTAAATGATATGCTCTAGGGCATATTACTAACACATTTAAGGTAAACCTTATTACTAATTGGGTGTCCATGGCATGCTATGCTAGGTGTTAACCATGGTCTATGAGGAGCATAAAATAATTTAGAGAAATCATTTATGGTAAGAAAGAGTTCTGATGATAGTAAGAGTTGATATCATGTCTCATTGCCAATTAGTGATAAGCCTAGTAAGTAACACACATACACAAGTAATCACCAAATTAAATATGATTTAATTAATTAATTAAAGAGTTTAATAGATTAATTAAATAGGTTTAGTTTGCAATTAGATTGTAAAGTCCCTAGCATGGCTTGAAACCAAATCTAGGTTATTGGATGTATAGTATAAGTTAAATTTATATTTAAAGTATTTAAATATGAATTTAATTAATGAGAAATTAATTAATAGAGATTAATTAATTAATTTATATTTGATATAAATTGATTAGAAGAAGAGAAGTAATTGTTTTGGATTGAGAACTCAAAATTAATACACAGGGGTATTTTGGTCATTTCACAAGGTGACATGTGGCACCATGAGATGGTGACACATGGCACTACATATAAGCTTGCCATATATCTTTTAATCATGTAAGATGATCAAAGTCAAGATTAAATATAGGTTTGACACATGGCACAATGTGATTGGGTCAATTAAACCTAGAGCTAATGAAAAGGTGATATGTGGCAAGGGTTTTAAGTGGTGACCTAGCTATATAAGGAATAGGATTAAAAGAAAAAAATACATGCTGCCATTCATCTATTTGGTACTGCCACCCCTTTGCTGCCTCTCCCTCTCTTCTTCTTCATCTCTCATCAATTCAAAGAGATTAGCAAACAATCTAATGAATTAAAAATACTAGAAATCGTTTCTACTGTCCTGTTTACATCTGTAATCTCTCAAAAGGCAAAACTTGTTTTTCTAATTCATAGAAAAAGCTTTAGAAGCTGTTCAAGGGCTGCCATTGGTGATCTTGGTATGGACAAGCAAGAGGGACAACATCTAGTGTCCTAGACGCATCCTAAAGGTGCCAAACACACTGCAGTACACCAAAATGTTAGTGCACTTGTTCTTGATCTAATATAGGGCTCTAATGAATTAATCTGTTAATTCTAAAATCTTAAATGGCAAATATAGATCCATAAACATATTAAAAGAGTTTTAATATGTTGTTTATCATTAAAATCAAATAGATAAAAATAAATATTGCATGATGCATGTAACACCCCTATTTGTATAGCCTGGTATATTTCACTACTCCGGTGACCGGTGTCGGTCCGGATAATTAAGGGGATTAAAACCATACTTAAGATAATTAGATAAACCATAAACACAAATTATTAGTAATGTTCAAGTAGTTAAGTATAAATAAGAAAAACAGAACATAAGAAGTTAAACGAGCCGAGAGTCACAGCGATGGGTGACCTTCTCGGGAACGACTGTAAAGTCATTTTAAACTCAAATTTCGAACCGTAAAAAGTGACGCTGCAGTCCTTAAGACCCTTATGAAAAACGTGGAAAAGAGAAAATCACGAAAAAGAACTATTAAGCCAGTCAAATAATTAGGTCAGCGAGCCGGAAGAAGTATGGAATTATTTGCAAACTGGGATGAACCGGCGAGGGGCAATTGGGTCAATTGACCTCGAGAGCTGACTCCTGACCTAATTGTCAAATAAAATCGGAGAAAAGAAAATTTCGAAATCGAGAATTAAATTAAAGAACTAATAGAAAAATAGAAAAAAAAAAAAAACAAAAATCACTTCTTCTTCTCCCTTGGTTGCCGCCCCATCTTCCTCCATAAACTCCCATGAAAATCCTTTATCTAATCTTACATCTAAGCTTAAATTCCTTCACCCAATTTACATAACTCCCCTAAAAACCTCACTAGACCTTGCAATCTTAACTTAAGAACAAGAAAGAAAGAAGAAAGAAAGAGAACAATTGAAGATTGGTGTTTAAGTTGAGGTTAGTTTGTTAATTTGTCATTTTTCCATTTTAAATGCATATGTGATGGTTGAAACGAGCTTAGAATTAATGAAATGAAATGAAAATATGGGGGAGGGACCATTATTGAATTTTCGGCCAGCTTGAAGGGGGCCATGATGTGCATGAATTTAATGGGTTTGAATGAGTTATGGACCTCCTTTAGTTGAAGGATTATAGTAGGGAACTTTGAAATTACTAATGGTAATTAAGTAGTGAGATTAGGGTTTGGAGGCCTAGGGTTTTGAGGGAAATTTTGGAGAAATACATAAATGATGACTTTGACCTATTGTGAAGAGAAAAATGGTCAATAATGACCAAAGGAGATGTGTGGGAATTGTTAGAATGGAAGTCAAATTCGTAGGTTAAATTCAGAATGACCAAACCAACTTTGAAGGATCAAAACGAAAATTTTACAAGTCCAATTGATATGCCACCAATTGGGGATGAAAATAGACATAAAATGGCACAATTTTCATTTAGGAACCATGTCCAAAAACTGACCAAAACCTAGTGAACAAATTGACCAAAGTTGAGTAAGAGCAGTCTGCCATTGCACAAACTGACCAAATGAACAGTGTAACTGTTCATTTGGTCATAACTCGAGGTAGGAAGGTCAAAATGACCTGAACTTTTACCAGTAATTAGATAAGATATAGATCTAAAACTTTCATGGAGAACACCAACCCAAATTATGCCATTAACCTAATCAAATGATTGAGCAAAATTGAGTTACTGAACCTGCAAAACTGCAGATTTCCATTTGAACAGTAAAGTTCCAATGGCTATAACTCTCTCTAGAAAACTCCGATTTAGGCGATTCTTGAACCAATGGAAACCTAAGACATAGTAGAACATTTAGTATGAAGGAAATTAGACTAAATTATGGACTTAACTTGATCAAATTATTGAATGAAGTTGGATCAAAAATCTGCCAGAACCTAAATTGCAGCATGAACAGTGCATGTGAACAGTAATTGTATTTTGGCTATAACTTGAGCTACAAAACTCCAATTGGGGTGATCCAAAAATGAGAATACACTTAAGACAATAAGAAACATTTTCTATGAAGGAAGTTTTGCTAAATTCCAACAGTAAAAGGGCTAATGGAACAGTGCAACTTGGAGCACCAAAACTGAAAATTTGACAATTTGGCCAAAAGGATTTAAGCTTTGAGAAAATGACCAAAACCAAAAAATTTAATGACCAAAATGTGGTATGTGGGTGAAGTTGGAGTTCCCATACCTATTAAGCTTTAGAAAGTCAACTATTTGAGTTGAATAGTGTAGTGAATAGTAACCCGAAACACAAAAATTTTGAGAACGTCGAATTTAACATGTTAGAACTAGGTAAATGTGAAGCTAAATTTATTTTGGATTTGTGCTAAGTTCTAGTACTAAAACATTGTAAAATTGTGTGTTTCAGTTGAAAAGAATATCAGGAAGGAACCCGAGGAACCGAGTCGAGGCTAAGGGACGACTCGCTTGAGGTTTGTGCACAACATCTCCATGCTTTAAAATTCATTGATAAAGTGAACGAAATATGTATTTTACTTGTGCCTTGGAATTGTTGAAAGTTTAATTGTGACATTAATTATGATGTTTTGATTTAAACTGTGAAAGTTATTGTGTATATTTGAAATGACAATGTTTAGCAAATTGTTAAGATAAGTTTTGAAACCATAGTGTCATGACCATATATTTGAACACCTCACTAGCATGACTAGTGGGGGTAATTAGTTTCGAATTTTGATTCCTTCTCTGGAGAAGTGTTGAGGTGTGCCAGTAGAAGAGGATGTGAATGGATATCCACATATTTGAGCTAGCTAGCCTTGTGATGTGATTTCTCTTAAGCCTCTGGCTATTGAGATTCTATTTGTTTCGAATGGCATGATCTAACTGTAGGTTTTATGAAATGTGTTTTGATACTTCGAAATGAACGTGGTTTGCATTAAAATCTCATAATTCATGTTTTGTGTTTAATGCTCATGTTTAGTCAAATTTTTGAATAAATATGATTTTATTTTTGCATAAAGATTATTTTAGTATGTTGTGCACCACTAAGTCCTAGTACTCAGCGATAGCTTTTATTGCTGTCGCAGATACAGAGACGAGAGGAGCAGCAGACTGAACTACTAAAGATTGAGGATCATTCAGCCTAAAGTCTTCGGGTATAATTTATACACTAATTGTAAATATTTCTTTTGATGTATATATTGCACATAAATGTATGGACATTTAAAAATGGGTCTTGAGCAGTTGTATAAAATTTGTATAAAGTTGTAATATATATTGTAGTTTGAAATTCTCTTAATGTAAATTTTATAATGATCTATTCAAATTGTTTTGTTTCTAATGAAATATGAATGGAACTATTTTATTTAATTTGAATGAAACGGATTGTTCGTATTTTGATGATCATTGGATACTGGATTTGAAATTGAAAGTTGATAAATGTGTTGAGAAATTGTTTAAGATTGAGTTTGAAATTGAAGCAATTGTTGAGAAAATTTTTAGAAGTGCTTTTTACAGGTATTTGAAGAACTGTTTTCTCAAAATACAGAGGGAACTCTATCAAAATTTTTATAAAATTTACGGAAAAATAAAATGGGCTAAAATTTCCAACTAGCTTTCAACTTAATTACATGTTTAAAATACTTATTAGAAATGCTCATCTCTTATCAAAATAAGAAAATTGTTTTAAAATCCCTTGTAGGGTACTTAATGAGTTATCGGTAGGTGAAGTTCGGTAGTTCATTAGGTATTCTACGGGATCATGTTATGCCTTACAGAGGGGTAAGGTGTGACAATGCATGTGACCCTAGATTAAAAATTTTTAATTTCAATGATCTAAACTTATGTTTTTCATGCTTCCGCTCCTTCAAATGTGGCACGCCTTACTCGGCTACACTGTAAATGGGTAAGGGATATCATATTTAGTGGTATCAGAGTAGAGGTTTATGCGGTTCTAAACCTAGATAAATAGAAAGAAATTGTCACACCTTACCCCTCTGTAAGGCATAACATGATCCCGTAGAATACCTAATGAACTACCGAACTTTACCTACCAATAACTCATTAAGTACTCTACAAGGGATTTTAAAACAATTTTCTTACTTTCATATGTGGTGAGCATTTTGTACTAGGTATTAAAACATTTAATTAGAGTTTGAAAACTAGTTAAAATTTTGTTCCACTTTATTTTTTCGCAAATTTTATAAAAATTTTGGCAGAGTGCCGTCTGTATTTTGAGAAAACAGTTCTTCAAATACCTGTAAAAAGCACTTCCAATAATTTATCTCAATAACTTCATCAATTTTACAACCATCCCAACCAATTTCAATATCATTTCTCAATTTCTAAAATTCAGCATCATCAAAATACTATAATTCAATTTCATTCAAATTAAAACAAAATACTTTCATTCATATTTCATTAAAGATAAAATAATTTATATACATCATTACAAAAATTTACATTAAGAAAAATCCAAACAAAATTTTATTACAAGCTTTATACAACTCTATACAACTTTATACAACTGCTCATAACCAATTTTACATGTCCATACAGTTACATACATTTACATATATCAAAATAATTTTTACAATCAGGGTATAAAATATTCCCGATAAACTTCAGAGTAGGTAGCTTCTCAATCCTCAGTAGCTCAATCTGCTAATCCTCTAATCTCTATATCTGCGACAGCAGTAACAGCCATCACTGAGTACTAGGACTCAGTGGTGCACAACATACTAAAATAACTTTATACGAAATTTAAATCATATTTATTCAAAAATTAAACTGAACATGAAATATAAATTCAAAATATGATTTATAAGATCTTAACCCAAATAATTTCGTTGCAAAAATCTCAAAACAAATTTCATAAAAACACATAGTTATATCATGTCATTCGAAACAAATATAATCTCAATAGCCAGAGGCTAAGGAGAAGTCACATCACAAGGCTAGCTAGCTCAAATATATGAGAACCCATTCTTTTTCTTCTTCTACTGGCACATACCTCAACACTTCAGCCAGAGAAGGAATCAAAATTCGAAACTGATTTCCCCCACTAGTCATGCTAGTGAGATATTCAAATATATGGTCATGACACTGTGATTTCAAAACTTATCTTAACAATTTACTAAACATTTATTGCCATTTCAAATATATACAAATAAACTTTCAACAATTCAAAGCAAAAGCATAATACACATTTCCTGCACTTTGTAAATGAATTTTAAAGCATATTGATGTTGTGCACAAACCTTATACGAGTCGCCTCTTGGCCTTGACTCGATTCCTCAAGTTCTTTCACGGTATTCTTTTCTACTGAAACACATAGTTTTATAGTGTTTCAGTATCATAACTTATCATAAATCCAAAAATAATTTCAAATTTATTTTTACCTAGCATTAATACGCTAAAGTTGTCGTTCTTTAAAATTTGTGTTTCGGGGTTACTATTTACTACACTATTCAAGTCAATTTGTTGACTTTCTAATTCTTAATAGGTATGGGAATTCTAATTTCACCCACATACCATATTTTGGTTACCTAATTTGTTGGTTTCAAGTCAATTTGTTGACTTTCTAATTCTTAATAGGTATGGGAATTCTAATTTCACCCACATACCATATTTTGGTTACCTAATTTGTTGGTTTTGGTTGTTTACTCAAAGCTTAAGTCTTTTAGGCAAAATTTTAAATTTTCAGTTTTGGTGTTTTATGTTGCACTGTTCCATTGATCATTTTCCTGTTAGAATTTGGCTAAGTTTCTTCATAGAAATTGTTCCTTATTGTCTTAACTTTATTCTCCTTTTTGAATCACTCCAATTGGAGTTTTGTAGCTTTTAGGTCACCAACTTTGGGTGACTAAATCACTTGGTTAAGTACATAATTTGGGTTTGTATTCTTCATGAAAGTTTTAGGTTTATATCTTAGCTTTCTGCTAGTAAAATTTTAGATCATTTAGACCTGCCTAGCCCAAGTTATGGCCAAATGAACAAACACTATTCATTTAGTCCTTTTTGTACAGGGCAGAACATTCACATCTGGATTTGGCCAATTTGTTCCACTATGCTATGGTCACTTTTTGGGCATGATTCCTAAATGAAAAATGTGTCATTTTGTGTCTGGTTTTATTTCCAATTAGTCTCACACCAATTGGGTTGGTAAATTTTTAGTTTTGGTCCCTGAAAAGGACCTTGGTCCTACTGCTTGCATAATGGCCCTAAGCAATCCAAATTTCCATTCAATTCCAACACTTCCAACATACCTCAATTGGTCACAAATGACCATTATTCATCTCAAACAAGGTCAAACACACCATTTGACCATTTCTCCAATTTTTGGCTTCCAAAACCCTAGGTCCAAAACCCTAACTTACTAATTTTATTACATTTTACTAAATCAAAGCATCTAAACATAATCACTCAACTCATTAAAGCTCATGTCACCTTTAATTCAATCAAACTCAAGCAAACCCTAGTTCACTACTTGATGGCCGAAAATTACACTTTTCAAATTCACCCATAATTTTCTTCAATTTCTTACTCATTTGATCATCTTTAAACTACTTTACAAGGAATACATGAAAATAATAGATCAATGGGCACTAACCTCTCTTAGGGAAAATTTTCAAGCTTGTAACTTCCAATTCCTTTCTTCTTTAAGCTTCCAAATAATTACTCAAGAGGTTAGGAGAATTTTTTATAAAAAGTACTAGGTGTTTTAAGGTGAGGACTTGGGGGAAATCTAGTGAGAAGATGAAGAAAATATGTAGAGAGAGAGATGAGAGGTGAGCCGGCTATGGTGAGGAAGAAGAGTGTTTTTGGTTTTTTTTTTTTTATGACTTTTTATCTTTTAAGAAGATCAATAATTATCCAAAATTTATTTTTTTTTAATTAGTGTTTATTGCATCATGCATGATGTCATGCATGATGTCATCACCTTTCACTTTTCCTTTTTCTTTTCTTTTTTTTTCCTATTTATTTTTCCATTAGTTCTTTAACTTAATTCCCGATTCTAAATTTTCTTTTCTCTGATTTTATTTGATAGTTAGGTTAGGAGTCAGCTTCAGGGTCAATTGACCAAATTGCCCCTTTCCAGTTCAACCCAGTTTGTAAATAATTCAATATTTCTTCTAGATCCCTGACCTAATTTTTTGACCGGCTTAACAATTCTTTTTCATGATTTTCTCTTTTCCACTATATTTGCAATAGTCCTAAGGACCGCAGCGTCACATTTTAGGGTTCAAAATTTGAGTTTAAATCAACTTCGCAGTCCTTCCCGAGAAGGTCACCCATCGCTGTTACTCTCAGCTCATTTAACTTCTTATGCTCTGTTTTTCTTATTTATACTTAACTAATTGACAATTACTAATTATTTATGTTTAGGACTTATCTAGTTGTCTTAGGCGTGGTTCTAATCCCCTTAATTATCCAGACCAACACCGGTCACCAGAATAGTGAAATATACTAGGCTATACAAATAGGGGTGTTAAAGAAATAGTTTGCATTACCTGTATGGGCATTTAAATAAAGTCGAGGTGACACTAATGTAGATCTGTTCTTTGTCTATTTTATAGGATCGATGGCATTTGATCCTTCAGAGCATGGGTCCCCTAGACTGATCGAGGAGGAGGTAGAGAGTCATGCACCTGCACCTGCTCTTAGTAGGGAGTGAAGCATCAAAGTCGACTCATCTATGGGTACTACGAGTGAGCATAGCAGGCCTTTCTAGAACAGATGACACAGCTGCTTCGTCAGGTCACCGGAGCCATACCTCAGCCACAGCCATCGCCACCTGTACAACTACCAATACCCCTACAACTACAACCTCTACATAGGTCCCCATTGGAGAGATTGCGGAAATATGGGGCAGTTGACTTCAAGGGTAAGAAGGAGGATGATCCAGCTAACAAAGAGTATGTTAGTAGTATGCCTTAGAGCATATCATTTTGTATGTATCTAGTACATATTTTATTAATAAAAGACAATTTAACTTTTTCGTTTACATAATATATTTATATGTAATAGAAAAGGTCCATTGATATTTTGTTAGAAATTCTATTATTAAGTTGTTAAGAATACGAGTGACAGTATTTCTAGCACAAAGTATCATAAATTGGTTCTCAATCGAGGATACTTCACACAGGACATGACTTATCCAGAAATATTATAATCATGTTTGTTCTCAAGGTATTTATATGAGATATAAATAAGATGGAGTGGTGAGTCTCATGCCACATAACAAACATGATAGGCACTTATACATGATAAGTAGGCCGAACTAGTGACGCTTATGACAAGCACATGAAGTTTACTCTTGTCAATGCATTGTCATATATCATATCAGTGCATATAATCTTTAGACCTGAGATAACACAGTTATCTTGTATATAGGTGGTTTGAGTTTGATACTGCTTTTATACTTGTACTGTGTATGGGTATATGGGCATGTGTTGGCTCCTACTAGTTATATATGGAGATAGGTGTTGATCAAGATGGAATCCGTTACCCTAAGTAAATAGGGATAAAATCCTATGCTCATATAAAATCTATTGCCCTAAGAAATAGATAATAGAGATGATCCTCTTACCTATGAAGAAGCTATATCAGATATAGACTTTTCAAAATGGATTGAAGCTATGAAATCCGAAATTGATTTCATGCATAAGAACCAAGCTTGGGACCTTGTTGACCCACTTGAAGGTATTGTACCTATAGGGAATAAATGGATTTTCAAGAAGAACTGATGGAAAGGTAGAGACATATAAAGCAAGGTTAGCAGTGAAAGGGTTTCGCCAAAGGCTAGGAATCAACTATAAGGAGACTTTCTCACCTGTTGCCTTGCTTAAATCAATTAGGATTCTATTAGCAATAGTTGCATACTATGATTATGAGATTTGGCATATGGATATCAAAACAGCTTTTCTCAATGCATACATTGATGAAAACATTTTAATGGAATAACCTAGGGGTTTTGAATCCTAAGATGGTTCCAAGGCACACAAGCTAAAGCGATCCATTTATAGGTTAAAACAAGCTTCAAGGAGTTGGAACATTCGTTTTGATGAAGTCATTAAGTCATTTGTTTTTATAAAAAATATGGATGAACCATGTGTATATAAGAAGGTTAGTGATAGTGCTGTTACTTTCCTTGTCTTATGTGTGGATAACATTCTGTTGATAGATAATGGCATAGGTATGTTGACAACTGTAAAAGTATGGTTGTCAAATACATTCTCCACGAAAGACTTAGGGGAGGCAACCTATATTCTTGGAATTCGCATCTATAGAGATAGAGCGAAAAGAATAATTAGTTTATCCCAAAATCTATACTTGAAAAAAGTGTTAAAGAGGTTTAACATGTTTGATTCCAATAGAGGATTGTTACCAGCGAGACATGGTATCCACATTTCTAAAGAGATGTCTCCAAAGACACCAGAAAAAAGAGATAAAATGGCCAGGATTCCATATTGTAACACCCTCACTGTAACAATTCTGTACATTCTACTATTCAGGTGACCGGTGTCAGTCCGGATAGTTAAAACGTCTGGAAAAATATTTAGACTAAAGTGAGGAGTCATAATTAACTCAAATACTAATATGAAAAATTAGGGAAAAATTTTAGAAATAAAATACAACTAAGTTAAATGAGTCGGTGCCCTAGTGATGGGTAACCCAGTGGGAAATTGTAGTTTTCGCAGCTAGAAGCCCTAAACCCTGGGGAAAATTCATGAAATAATTTTTGGGACTCCAGAGAAGAGTCATTGAGGTTTCGATGGCATTAGAATGCCATGAAAATGCTTAGAAAAATTTTTAGATCGGTATAGATGATTTTGGCTTGATAAGCCAAACGGAGGGCATTTGGGTCATTTCGTCTTCAGAGATGATTTTTTACCAACTTGTCCAATTAAGTAAATAAATTATATGACATAAAATGTGAATAAATATTGTTAAAAAAATTGAATTGAAAATAAATAGAAAGGAAGGAAAGGAAAAATGAAGAAAAATGGGACTTTTAACATCATATGATGTCATTATTAAAGCCTCCACCAATCAAATTTCACTAAGCTATAATAAGTCAACTTAAAGAGAGTTAAGTGGGCAGAAATTAAAAAGAAAAATCTTCATCCCCTACCTCTCTCAACTAGCCAAAATCATCCCTAACCCCAAACCTCCATTAAAGCTTTATCAAGCTTTATACCCCACACCATTTCACCTCAAAATCCCTCACTCTCTTCCCTAAAATTTTTCCTCACATCTTAAACTCTCTGTAGCTAGCAAAAAGAAGAAGGAAAAAGGAAGGTTTGCAAGCTTGGGAGTTAGCTCCAACAAGGTTAGTGCCATTTTGATTGCATAATAGTTGTGTATGGCGGCCATTGAACATGATTTTGGTTTTTCAATTCATGGATTGTATGTATATAGAGAATTGAAATTGTTGGAGTTAGGGTTTGAGAAAAACCTAGGGTTTTGCTCATGTATTGGTGAAATAAAGTTTTGATAGTCAATTAGTGACCATTTGGTTATGTGTGATCAAGAGATGAAGTGATTTGTTCCATGGGAATTGAAGTTAGGTATGCTGCCTTTGGTGACCTGTAGGACTGGGTATGGGTCTGACAGGTTTGGGTAGCTATAACTTGGATTGTGTAGGTTCAATTGGTGCAAGGCCAATTGACATGAAATTAGACACATAATGCCACAATTTTGGTGAAGGAACTCTGTCCAGAAACTAAACATAGGATGCCCTAAAAATTGACCAAATCCAGGTGACTTACATTCTGCCTAGGCAAAATAAGCAAATGAATAGTGTTCATTCATTTGGTCATAACTCAGTGTTGGAAGGTCCAATTGACTGAATTTTTACCAGTAGAAAGTTGAGACATAGCCCTACAACTTTAATGAAGAAAACAAACCCAAAATTTGATCATAACATGTTCAAAAACTGACTTGCACTCAGTGTACAAAAACTACAGAATTGATTCTACCCAGAATTTTTGGAAAAATTACAATCCAGCCAGTTATGGTGTTTAGGCCATAACTTGAGTTACAAAACTCCAAATGGAGTGATTCAAAAAAAAGAAATGTAACTAAACACAATAAGAAACCACTTTGTTGAAGAATATTTGGCCAAATTCTCACTGTAGAATGGCCTAATGGAATAGTGAATTCTAGCACCCAAAACTGAAATTTCTAATTTATTCACCATTGGTTAGAAGTACGGATTGGCAACTAATGCCAACACTTTTGGGAACCAAAATGTGGTAAATTTATGTGATTAGGACTTATGTAGCTATTATGCATTGGAAAGTCAATAATTTGACCTAAATAGTAAAATGAATAGTAACCTTACATGTAAAGCATGAAAATTCAATCAATAACTTGGTATTGTGCCCTAGTACACCTAGTAAGATTGGTTTGGATAGGTTGGTATGCCAATAGGGTTCAGTTAGCAGTACTGCACATGGTATTATGCCATTATGTGATTTTATGGCTTTTAGCCATTATGATATTATGGTGATACTTGGCCTTATGCCTAATAATTATTACAGCTTATTAGCTGTTCTGTTGCACACCGGAAGATACATATGTGACTGATGGTATGACGGCCCGAGGTACTAGTACCCCGTGCCAATTTACCCGTTTATCCAGTCCAGTCATCTAGTATACGTTACATGGGCAACCAAAAATGAAAGTTGATAAATTTAATGAAATAATAGATATAACAAGTACCAAATAAATAAGACTACAAATAATTACCAAAAATTTGTCTGCATGAGACATCAATATACACACTGCATATTTATTTCTTTTTAGTTCTCTTTATTTTATTATTGGCACCACTAAGCATTATTGCTTAACGCATCTTTTTTTGCACACATAGGTTCTGGAGAGACTGATAGAGAGCTTAGCAGACCACAGACTGGGTGAGGTCACAGATCTGTATAGAGTCAGAGTCACCTCTTATCTGCAGTGCATCAGTGGTAGGACCTTTAGGTTCCTTTTGAAATTTGGTTTTTGCATTTTGTAATAGGTAGTAGTTTGTGATTTGTAAATTATGAACTCATGTAAATAGTAAATTTATGTAATCATATGTTGATGTACATATTTTGTAAAATTTCGTTAATTAATATAATTTGAGAATATCTTCATGAAATTAAATTGGATTTTGATCTGAATGAAATTATGGATTCTTGTTGAAAACTTGAGATGGTTGTGAATGTTGAAAATTGTTGAGACCATGTTTATTGTTATTGGAGTTTGAGAATATGGATGAATATTTGGGAGTGTTTTTCACAGTTCCAAAGAACTATTTTCTCCATTTTTAGTCGGCACTCTGTCAGATTTTTTATAAAATTTTCGGAACCCCAAATTAAAATTATAATTTCAATAAATGACTTAAATGAGTCAAATTTCACAAATTGCACTTCATAACCATGATGAAATAAATTAAGGATAAAAATAATTGAGATAAAATATGGTATTCCGGTACACTGTGTGGTATATCTTGCTCGGCTATACAGTAGACGGGTAAGGGTGTCACACATATGCTTTGGCTATTGGAAGTTTAATGTATGCAATGATGTGTACTAGGCTGGATATCGCATATGCTATTAGTTTGACTAGCAGGTTTCAATCCAATCCAGGTTTGGAACACTGGATAGCTGTCAAGAATATCCTTAAGTACTTGAGAAGAACTAAGGATTTATTCTTGATTAATGGAGGTGGTGACTTGCAATTGGATGATTATACTGATTATGATTTCCAATCAGATATCGGTGATGGAAAGTCTATCTCTAGGTTTGTGTTCATTTGTAATAGAGGTGCAATTAGTTGGAAGTGTTCCAAATAGAGTACGACTGCTGATTCCACTATAGAGGTTAAGTATATTACTGCATCAGATGCTGAAAAAGAGGCTATTTGGATAAAGAAGTTCGTGACAGAACTTGCAGTAGTTCCATCCATTGAGTCAGCAGTTCCTCTCTACTATGACAATAATGGAGCGATCATACAAGTTAAGGAACCTCGGTCTCACCAGAAATCCAAATACATAGAAAGGCGCTACCGCATTATTAGAGAGATAATTGGCGAGGCAATGTAGCCATGTAGAAAATGTTAGTAGTATGCCCTAGAGCATATCATTTAGTATGTATCTTGTACATGTTTTATTAATAAAAGACATTTTCACTTTTCCGTTTACATAATATATTTATGTGTAATAGAAAAAGTCCATTGATATTTTGTTATAAATTCTATTCTTAAGTTGTTAAGAATATGAGTGACAGTATTTCTAGCACAAAGTATCATAAATTGGTTCACAATCGAGGATACTTCACACAGGACATAACTTATCCAGAAAGATTGTATTCATGTTTATTCCCAATGTATTTATATGAGATATAAATAAGATGGAATGGTGAGTCTCATGCTATATAACAAACATGATAGGCACTTATGCATAATAAGTAGGCCGAACTAGTGACATTTATGACAAGCACATGGAGTTTACTCTTATTAATGCATTGTCATAAATCATATCAGTGCATATAATCTTTAGACTTGAGATAACACAATTATCTTGTATATAGGTGGTTTGAGTTTGATACTGCTTTCATACTTGTACTATGTATGGGTATATAGGCATGTGTTGACTCCTACTAGTTATATATGGAGGTAGGTGTTGATTAAGATGGAATCTGTTACCCTAAGTAAATAGGGATAAAATCCTATGTTCATTTAATTATTCTTGATGTTTCAAGTTCCTGGCTAGGATAGGTAGATTTAATAAGAAAAGAGTTTCTGATGAGTTTTTAATCAAGAACTGGAATTAAAAGAGAACATAATATTCATAGCAAATGGGGTTTGACATAAACCATGACTCCAACTCGAATTAGAATTTTGTAATAGAGAGATTCTAGTACATGGTAACATATGATTATAGGTTTATTTAAGGTAAACCTTATTACTAATTGGGTAGCCATGGCATGCTATGCTAGGTGTTAACCATGGTCTATGAGGTGCATAAAATGATTTAGAGAAATCATTTATGGTAAGAAAGAGTTCTGATGATATTAAGAGTTGATATCATATCTCATTACCAATTAGTGATGAGCCTAGTGAGTCGCACATATACACAAGTAATCACCAAGTTAAATGTGATTTAATTAATTAGTTAAAGAGTTTAATTGATTAATTAAATAGGTTTGGTTTGCAATTAGATTGCAAAGTCCCTATCATGGCTTGAAACCAAATCTAGGTTATTGGATGCATAGTATAAGTTAAATTTATATTTAAAGCATTTAAATATGAATTTAATTATGAGAAATTAATTAATAGAGATTAATTAATTAATTTATATTTAATATAAATTGATTAGAAGAAGAGAAATAATTATTTTAGGTTGAGAACTCAAAATTAAAACACAAGGGTATTTTGGTCATTTCACAGGGTGACATGTAGCACCATGAGATGGTGACACATGGCACTACACATAAGCTTGCTATTTGTCTTTTAATCATGTAAGATGATCAAAGTCAAGATTAAATCTAAGTTTGACACTTGGCATAATGTGATTGGGTCAATTAAACTAAGAGCCAATCAGAAGGTTACATGTGGCAAGGGTTTTAAGTGGTGACCTAGCTCTATAAGGGAAAGGATGAAAGAACAAAGTAATAATCTGCTATTCTATTCTTTTGTGCCCCCACCCAAAAGAGCCTCTCCCTCTCTTCTTCTTCATCTCTCATCAATTCAAAGAGAATTGCCAAAATTCTCTTTAATTAAAATTGTTAGAAATCGTTTCTAGTGTCCAATATACATCTGTAATCTCTCTAAAGGCAAAACTTGAATTTCTAATTAATTGGAAAGGCTTGAGAAGCTATTCAAGGGGCTGTCAATGGTGATCTTGGTGTAGACAAGCTAGAGGCACAACATCTAGTGTCCTAGGCGCATCCTAAAGGTGCCAAACACAACTACAGTGCATCAAAAGGTTAGTGTACTTGTTCTTGATTTAATCTAGGGTTCTAATGAATTAATCTGTTAATTCTAAAATCTTAAATGGCAAATGTAGATCCAAAAATATATTAAAAGTGTTTTAATATGCTATTTATCATTAAAATCAAATAGATGAATAATGAATCTTGCATGATGCATGAGACCATAGAAGAAAAATTTTGAATTCAATGATCTATAATTATGTTTTTTCATGCTTTCGCTCCTTCAATTGGTATCAGAGCCACTATATTTGCCATTTACATTTTTGATTATAAGATTTAAGTGTGTGATTTGATCATGAGATGATTGGTTCATTGCTAGTTGCAAAGCAAGGTTGGCAGCATGTTTGATGAACACCATGGTGCGCATGGTTGTGACACCATTATGGTGTGCAAGGTATGATGGATATTGAATGTGCAATTATTGTATGATCTAAGGTCTATTTTATGTCTAATTAAAATTTTTAATTAGAATTATAATCACATAATTAAATCTGTTTGAATGTGATTCAAATCTGAATTTTTAAATTTGTTTGAATATGATTCAAATATGAATTTTTAAATTTGTTTGAATGTGATTCAAATATGAATTTTTAAATTTTTAAATTGAATATGAGATATTCAATTTAATTTAAGTATGTATATTTTATTTAATTGTTAAATAGTGATATGCATGATGGATGATCACGGACAATAAAAGACCAATGTGATTGGATTTATTTCTTTTATGTTTCTTTGAGTTGTAAATTAATTAATTTATTTTAATTTATTTTGGTGGCATGTATTATAAAGGTTGTAATATTTTTTGGGTTGTAATTTCATTTATTTCATTCTTGTAAATTCGCCTTGGTATGCCAAGGATTACTATGTAATTGGATTGCAAAAAGATCAAGGAGGTCAAGAGCATTGGTGGGACTAGTGAGATGAATTCAAGATCAAGTGTTGATTATGTACTCCTTCAACAACTCTTGTAATATGAATAAATGAAATGCACCTAGGAATGCCCTAATTCAATTCTTGGTGGCTCATAATTGAATCCCTTAGAAAGTCATTGATCATACCATATTTATTATTATCCATGAATGAATGAGATATATGGGAATATATGCAAGTATATGATATATGCATGCTAAATGGATAATGTTCAAAGTGAGACCATAATAGTAATTAGGACGACCACAAAATCTTCCAAACAAATGATTAAGTTAGAAATGGTATAATTCAAGTAATTATAACATGGGCCCTCCATTGAGACAATTATTTTAAGAAATTTTAAATACTTGCATATGATGTAATTAATTTAAGAGATTTTCTTAAGAATAATTGTTAAGCATGAGATGTTGTAAATATGTAAATGGTTTGGTGGCCAATATTGGATGTACCTGAGGACATTAAAATTATTTACATGTTTACTGGCTTAATGGGATCAACATAACTAACGCAAGATAAGTCAATAATGGATGTACCTGAGATTTTGAGTATTAGGGACTAGGTAAAGGATTGAACCTCACATGAGTTCTGATGGGCAAGGAATTGCTCACTTATAGTTTATTGTAATTCCAATAATTGATGCACCTGAGGATGATCAATAGGATTATAAGAATTTAATCACCTACTAGAAATGTCACAACTTACCCCTCTGTAAGGCATAACATGATCCCGTAGAATACCTAATAAACTACCAAACTTCACCTACCGATAATTCATAAAGTATACTACAAGGGATTTTAAAACCATTTTCTTACATTTTGGAAGTGGTGAGCATTTTGGTACGAATTAAAACATTTAATTGAAGTTTCAAAATTAGTAAAAATTTGTCTTTTTTTATTTTTCCTTAAATTTTATAAAAATTTCGGCAGAGTGCCGTCTGTATTTTAAGAAAATGGTTCTTCAAAAACCTGCAAAAATACTTCCAATAAATTTTTCCACAACTCCCAACTTCCAAATAATCTCAATTCAACATAACTCAAGTCAATTCCACTTCAAAATAATTCAACAATTTAATTCAAGTTTGTCATCTTAAAATATTTCATCATTTCATTCAATAAAGCTAATTTACATTCACAAGTTTAATTTACAGATATAGAATACAACAAATAATACTATTACAATTTATTATACAACTGCTCAACTTTACATTAATACATAAAATATTACAATATTTATATCGATTAATTATAAGGGTATAAATTAATACCCATACAAAAAGGATCAGTGAAGTCCTCAATATCAGCAGCAACTCACTCTGCTGCTTTCTCCTTGCTCTTATCTGCGACAACAAAATAAGCTATCGCTGAGTATAAAAATACTCAGTGGTGCACAATAAAGAATTTGAAATACATTACATAAATCATTCATTAACAAAACACAATTTAAATGCTGCACAATTACATTTTACAAATTATCAAAGCTCATTATAGAAAAATTTTGGGTCAAATAATTTAATAAACACAGTGTTGCCAATTCATATACAACTTAAGCCATGACACAAAATTTTCGATCAATGCTGTGTTGTACACCACGACAAAACAATCTACAACCTCACTAATCGAAATCAATGAGGGAGGTGGCTAGCTAGCTAATGAGTACTCATCCGATCTACAACCTTAACTGGTAAACCAGAGAGGGAGGAAAATAATCGATCTCAACCCCATAAATGGGGGAATAATATGGTACTATCATGCTAATTATGAATCTGAAATCAAATTAAAACAATTTATTCAAATATTGCATACAAAAGTCAAATCAATTTCCAAAGTTACATTTTCATTCACAAAGTGGCAACACAAAAGTTCTTAAACTCATAATGCATACTAAATCCATTTTTCAATGATAAAATGCTTAAATAGGGTTTATTGTGCACAAACCTGACGTGAGTCGCCTCTAGGCCTTGACTCAGTCTCTTAGACTTTTCGAGCCTTTTTCAGCTGGAACACACAGTTTCACAGTGTTTCAGTACCATAACTTAGCATAAATCCAAAAATAAATTCAAATTCACTTTTATCTAGCTTATATATGCTAAACTTAACATTCTTTAAAATTTGTATTTCGGGGTTACTATTCACTACACTATTCAAGTCAATTTGTTGACTTTCTAAGGCTTAATAGGTATGGGAATTCCAACTTCACCCACATACCACATTTTGGTCACTAAATTTGTTGGTTTTGGTTATTTTCTCAAAACTTAGGTCTTTCAGGCAAAAATGCAATTTTTTAGTTTTGGTGTCTTATGTTGCACTGTTCCATTGGTCAATTTTCTCTTAGAATTTGGCAAAATTTTCTTCATAGAAAATGTTCCCTATTGTCTTAAATTTATTCTCCTTTTTGAATCACTCCAATTGGAGTTTTGTAGCTCAAGTTATAGCCATTTGAATTATGGCTTCCGGATTGGACTTAACCCAGATTTATGGGCACCAAACTGGTTCTTGGCACCACATTTGGATGGCCAAATGACTTGGTTAAGTGCATAATTTGGATTGGTGTTCTTCATGAAAGTTGTTGGTCTATATCTCAACTATCCACTGGTAAAATGTCAGGTCATTTAGACCTACCTAGCCCAAGTTATGGCTAAATGAACAAATACTGTTCATTTAGTAATTTTTGTACAGGTCAGACTATAAAAATTCGGATTTGGTCAATTTGGCACTAGGTTGTGGTCACTTTTTGGGCATGATTCCGAAATGAAAAATGTTCTATTTTGTGTCTATTTTCATTCTCAATTGGCCTCATACCAATTGGACTCGTAAATTTTTAGTTTTGGTCCCTCAAAGGGACCTTGGTCCTGCTGCTTGCAGCATGACCATTTTCAATCCTAATTCACTCTCACTTCCAACACTTCCAACACATCTCAATTGGTCACAAATGACCATTTCTCATCTCAAACAAGGTCAAACACACCATTTGACCATTTTTCTAATTTTTGGCTTTCAAAACCCTAGGTCCAAACCCTAATTCATATTTTTGTTACATTTACTTGATTCAAAGCATACCAACATCATTCATCAACTCAATTAAGCTTCCTAACATATTTAATTCAATCAAAACACATGCATTTCCATCACAAACCCTAGCTGCCAGAATTTCCATCTAGTCCTCCAAATATGTTTTCATTTCATTTTAAGCATATTTCTAGGTTCTTCATGCTATAAATACTTAAATTAAACTAAAAACTTAAAGTGAACTCACTAACCTTGAATTGCAAAATTTTTTTTCTCTTCAACTCCTTCCTTTCTTCTTTCTTTCTTGCTCAAACTTCTTTTCAAGTTGAGATAGCAAGTTTTCTTAAGGTTTAGGGTTAAACTTATGGGGCAAAACTAAGTTTTTCAAGCTTTAAAAGCATGTTAATGGTGGAACAATGGAGAAAGAGAGAGGTAGGGAGAGATGGACGTTTTTTAACTTTGAAGAAGAAGAATAAATTTTATTTTTTTTTCTTTTCTTTTATGGGTATTAGGAAGACCACAAATTAAATTAAATAAAATTTAATTGTAATATTTATGGCATCATGCATGATGTCATCTCTTTTCACTTTTTCATTTTCTTTTTTATTTATTTATTTATTTTTTCATTAACTCTTTAATTTAATTCCCAATTCCTAATTTTTCTTTTCTCCGATTTTATTTGACAGTTAGGTCAGGAGTAAGCTCTCGGGGTCAATTGATCAAATTGTCCCTCGCCGGTTCAACCCGGTTTGCAAATAATTCAATATTTCTTCCAGCTCTCTGACCTAATTATTTGACTAGCTTAACAATTCTTTTTCGTGATTTTCTCTTTTCCACTGTGTTCGCAATAGTCCTAAGGACCGCAATGTCACATTTTACGTTTCGAAATTTGAGTTTAAATTGACTTCGCAGTCCTTCCCGAGAAGGTCACCCATCGCTATGACTCTCGGCTCGTTTAACTTCTTATGTTCTGTTTTTCTTATTTATACTTAACTAATTGGCAATTACTAATTATTTGTGTTCAGGGCTTATCTAGTTATCTTAAGTATGGTTCTAATCCCTTTAATTATCCAGACCGACACTAGTCACCGGAATAGTGAAATATACCAGGCTATGCAAATAGGGGTGCTACAAGAAATCCATCCAACTAGGATTTCCATTTTCTACTTTAGAAGTGTAGGATTCGCTAAGTTAGTGGGAGGACTAATTTGATTAAAAGACCATAATCATTTTGATTAAATACATGATACATTTACTAATTAATCTGATTATTTTCTGTAGTTAATTTTTTAATAATAATGAGCACACCACAACCACCACCATCCAATATTCTTACAAGCATACTTGATCGCAATAGGTTAACAAGACCTAATCTATCTGATTGGCTAAGAAATTTGAAACTTGTCATGAACTTTGAACATATAGGATATTTTCTAAACTCAAATGTTCCTGGTCCCTTACCTCCAGAGGCCACTCAAGAGGAACATGAAACTTTGGGCAAGTGGAAGGAGCATGATATGAGAGCCACGTGTTATATGCTTGCTTTTATGAGTAATGAGTTACAGAAGCAGCATGAGAACATGCAGAGTGCGAGTGAGATCCTCCTCCACCTATAAGAGTTATATGGTGTGCACAGCAGGAATGCTAGGTTTGAGATATCTAGACAGCTATTCCGCATGAGGATGTCTAAGGAACAGAACTTTGGGGATCATGTCCACAAGATAATTTGGCTAATTGAGCAGCTGGAACATCTTGACTTTAACATGGATTTCCAACTACAAACGGATTTGATCCTTCATTCCCTTCCTAAGTCATTTGGGAATTTTGTGATAAATTTCCATATGACTAAACAGGAATGCACCTTGGCTGGTTTACTCAACATGCTAGTTATTGCCCAAAAGAATATGCCGGGCAATAAAGGAAAAGAAGTAGCTTTGATTGCATCTTCTTCTGCTAGAAAGTCCAACAAGAAGAAGGGCAATAAGAAAAAGAAACCTCAAATTATTGGTCCTTCCAAGAAAATAGTTGAACAGAAAGGGAAGACTAAAGCTGATGGAGGCAAAGAAAAGTGTTTCCACTACTAGTATGATGGGCACTGGAAAAGGAACTGCCCAGAGTATCTTGCTTCTCTAAAGGACAAGAAGGATACACCTTTCGGAACGTATGTCCATGTCTTGTTATTTAGATTCTGATGATACTCATAGTTCATCTACAGCTTAGGTTTTAGATACTGGAACCAGTTCTCATATTTCTTATGATATGTAGGAACTAGTAAACAGTAGCAGCTTGCGTTCTCGAGATGTTAGACTCCGAATTGGCGATGGCTCAACTGTTGAAGCTTTAGCCATATGATCTAAATCTTTTTACATGTCTGGACATATTTTGTGTTTGAATAATATTTTTATATGTACCTAATGCTCTTAAGAACATCATTTCAATATCTAGTTTGATTAGAGATGGTTATGAATTTCAGTTCACAGATGATGTTTGCAATATTTATTTTGAAAATAAATATGTTGGCTCGAGTTATATGAATGATGGTCTTCATTATTTGGATAATAATAACAAACACAAAATGAATGCAAGTGATCTAAATGAATGCAATGCCATGGTGAAAATCAACTCAAGTTAAAAATATATTTGGCACTTAAGGTTAGGTCATGTTGCAGAAGAGAGGATTGAAAAACTGGTGAAAATGGGGATTCTATCCCCATTGGGTTCTGAACCTACTCCAACTTGTGAATCCTGCCTTCAAGGCAAAATGACTAGATCACCCTTTGTTGGACAAGGGCTAAGAGCTGAAAATATTTTAGAGCTGAAAATACAAACATGAATCCTTTGAAAAGTTCAAAGAATTTAAATCTAAAGTAGAAAATCAAACAGGAAAAAGTATTAAAGCTCTTCGATCAGATCGAGGAGGTGAATACTTGAGTACTGAATTTGATGAATACTTAAAAGAATATGGCATTGTTTCCCAATTGACTCCTCCAGGAACACCATAGCTGAATAGTGTATCTGAAAGGAGAAATCGTACCCTATTAGATATGGTACGTAGTATGATGAGCTATACTGATATGCCAATCTCCTTTTGGGGATTTGTATTAGAATCAGCTTTGTATGTCTGAATAGGATTCCATCAAAATCAGTATCTTTCACACCTTATGAGATATGGCATGGAAGAAAACCAAGTCTTAAGCATGTTAAGATTTGGGGTTGTCCAGCTTATATCAAAAAGCTGAACACTGATGAATTGGAAACCATATCAAAAAAGGGTCGATCTGTTGGATATCCAAAAGATAGTTTTGAATATTATTTTTATTTGCATACATCACAAAAAGTTGTGGTAAGTAGAGATGCCACATTCCTTGAACAATAGTTTGTTCAAGAAGGAGGCAAAGGAAGGCAAATAGAGTTAGAATTGGAGAATTTTGACCAACCAACAGATCAAATGGATATAGATCCATCTAGTCAACCTACACTTATTAATGAAACATCTACAGCTGTTCGTCGTAAATCAACCAGGGTATCTCACCCAGCAGTGAGATGTGGTTTCCTTCATGAAGAAGAATAAGAGTTGTATACTCATGAAGAAGTAGATCATGGAGATGATCCACTTACCTATGAAGAAGTTATATCAGATATAGACTTTTCAAAATGGATTAATGCTATAAAATCCGAGATTGATTCCATGTATAAGAATCAAGTTTGGGATCTTGTTGACCCACCTGAAGGTATTGTACCTATAGGGAACAAATGGGTTTTCAAAAAGAAAATTGGTTCTGATGGAATGGTAGAGACCTATAAAGCAAGGCTAGTAGTGAAAGGGTTTCGCTAAAGGCAAGGAATCGACTATTAGTAGACTTTCTCGCATGTTGCCATGCTTAAATCAATTAGAATTTTATTACCAATAGCTGCATACTATGATTATGAGATTTGGCAGATGGATGTCAAAACAGCTTTTTTCAATAGATACATTGAAGAAAACATTTTCATGGAACAACCTAGGGGTTTTGAATCCCAAGATGGCTCCAAAGTATGCAAGCTAAAGCGATCCATTTATGGGTTGAAACAAGCTTCGAGGAGTTGGAATATCCGTTTTGATAAAGCCATTAAATCATTTGGTTTTATCAAAAATAAGGATGAGCCATGTGTATATAAGAAGTTTAGTGATAATGCTATCACTTTCCTTGTCTTATATGTGGATGACATTCTGTTGATGGGTAATGACACAGGTATGTTGACAACTATAAAGGTATGGTTGTCAAATACATTCTCCATGAAAGACTTAAGGGAGACAACCTATATTCTTGGGATTCGCATCTATAGAGATAGAGCGAAAAGAATAATTAGTTTATCCCAAAGTTTATACTTGGAAAAGGTGTTAAAGAGGTTTAACATGCTTGATTCCAGGAGAGGATTGTTACCAGTGAGACATGGTATCCACCTTTCTAAAGAGATGTCTCCAATGACACCTGAAGAAAGAGATAAAATGGCTAGGATTCCATATACTTCTGCTATTGGAAGTTTGATGTATGCAATATTGTGCACTAAGCCGGATATCGCATATGCTGTTAGTTTGACTAGCAGGTATCAATCCAATCTAGGTTTGATGTAACACCCCTATGTTTGGTAGTGCATTCTACTGTTCTGGTGACCAATGTCTGTCCGGACAGCTAGGATGCTTGGAATTATATTTAAATATTAGTGTGGAGATATAACTTAGTGAAATACAAGAAAAGAAAATACAAGAAAAAGAAAGGAAAAATAATAGCAATGAAATGAAACTAAGTTAAACGAGCCAGCACCGCAGCGATGGGTGACTGCACAGGGAAGTTACGGCGCAGGCAATAGCAGACCCTAAGACTGCAGGGAACCCTTAGAATTTAGTTTCGAGACATAATTAAAGACTTATTGAAGTATAAATGTCATTAAAAATATCAAAGAAAAATTAAATAATTAGTACAAAGAAAAAAAATGAAAAATTGAGAAACCGACAAAAATCTGGTGTTTTAGAAAAGCCAAAAGAGGTATGAGTATTTTTCAATCTTGCTTCATTAAACTTTGAGTGGATGTTGTAGGAGTTGTTTATGAAGTATAAATGTCATTAGAAGTTTGATGGATTAATGGAGAACCACCATTTCGGTAGCCATGGAAATTCAATATTTGTAACTTGTTTTTACTTGTTAATGGTAGTTTAAGATGTTGGTATAATTGTTTATGTGTATAGAAATAATTTGGATAATGTATACTAAGTGTATGTGTGATAGTGCACTTGGTTTTAGAAGCTTGAAAGCAAATTTGAAGGAGATAATTTCCATGAGTTGAATTGGCAATTTCAAAAAGTGGTTGGAAATGTGTAATTTCATGGAATGGTTTGTTGAATTAAGTTGTTTATGGTAGCAGCATGTATATGTGTATAATAGATTGGAATTGGATATGTAAATGGGGTATGTTCATGTGGTTAAATTGTGTAAATGGACTTTGGAAAATTCTGGATTATAATGTGTATGTTGAGAATGGTTACAAGCTGTCCAAAATGACCAAAATGTGTTGTTAAGTGTGTTAATGGTATGGTACAAACCAAAATTGGCATGAAAGAGTTAGCTTGGTAAGTATAGAATGTGTAATTGGTAAGTGATGAAGAATGTGTAGTAGGACATTGTATGTTTTAGCTTAGAATCTTAAGTATGTGACTCCAATTGTTATGAGACCAATTGGAGGTGAAACTAGGTACAAAATGTGCCAACTTTCATGAAGGAAACTTACCTAAATGACCAAATCTGGATTAGTGACTTGAAAGCCTGAAAATTGACCATTTGAGTAACAGTTAGTTTTTTTACCATAACATACTCAAAACAGGTCCAAATGACTTGAAATTTTTACCATAAATATCTTAGACGTAGATCTACAATTCTTATGAAGACACCAAAGCCCAGAAATGGTCGAAACCAAGCCAAATTGCTTGCACAAGTTCAGGTACCAAAACTGGCTGAACCAAAAGTGACCTAAAAATGACCTAATCCTACCATTTTAGTGCATTCTGTCTAGCGATGGTAAATTAACCATATCTTGGTCTATACAACTCAGAATGACCTGAAATTTTGGCCCACGTGCAATAAGACATAGACCTACAAGTTTTTAGTTTGGACCGAAACCCAAAAGCCGAGGGAACTAGGTCGTCATGGTAGGTCAAAAGAGTATACCGAAATCCAGCAAATTGCAAAAAAATGCAATACACTTGAAAATGAATTTGCTAACATATGCCAACACTAAAGGGCTATGAAATGTGACATATTGGTAACATTAGAATTAACTCACTTAGAGTGCATTAAGTGTCAACATTATAGGTTGACTAATGAAATGAATTGAAGGGAATAGTACCAAGAAAATTTAAATATTAGATTTTATTGTTAGAAACAAATTCATTGAGTACTGAAACACTTTAAATTATGTGTTTCAGTTGAAAAGGATATTGAGAAGCATAAGGAATACTGAATCAGGGCCAAGAGGCTTTTATCAAAGGTCTGTGCACAATACTTTTATATCCACTGCTTTTACTAGAAAATTTATTTTGAGAAATGAGTTATAAATAATTTTTTATTATTTTGGCTTTGAGAATTTTATTTGGAAATTATTGTGTTGCCTATTTTACAAATGGAAATTTTGTGATAAAATATGATTTGTGGTTTGTATGAAATATTTAAATATTGTGATTTGGAATTATTTTGATTCACACTTAGCATGACAATATTACTATATTCCTCCTCCATTTATGGGGTGAGTGTGATTATATTCCTCCCTCTTTGACTTGCCAGTCTGATGTGAGTGTGGATGAGTACTCATTATCTAGCTAGCTACCTCCCTCATTGATTTTGATTAGTGGGGTGAGTGTGCCTTGTCGTGATATACACATGGCATGTTCAGAAAATTTTGTGTGATGACCTAAATTATGCTATTGATTGGCAACACTGTGATATTCAATTGTTTGATCAAATTTGTGTTATATGAGCTTTGAAAAATTGTGAATTGTTTGAATTGTAAATTGTCAATAAAAATTTTATATACAGCATTTTAAATTTTTATTGTGCACCACTAAGTAAATTTAACTCAGCGATAGCTTTTTCATTGCTGTCGCAGGTAGACAGACGGACAGAGCAACAGAGTAGGCTGCTTGTACCACATTTTGAGATTTCACCGGGTATATCGAGTATACCATATTATGTAGTTTTTGTTGTAATGTATGTGCACTGTATGTATATATTGTACTTGGTCTTGAGCAGTTGTAAACTAAAATTGTAAACTATTTTGGCCTGTAAAAGTATTGTGATAATATCTTATCTCAGTTTTTTTTGGAAATACTGGAAAATTGATTGTTGAACTAAGTTGATAATGATGAGAAATTTATTGTGTTGGACAAATTATTGGAGTTTGGGATTGAGGAACTATATATTTGAAGTGCTTTTTATAGGTTTTTGAAGAACTGTTTTATTGAAAATACAGATGGCGCTCTGCCAAAATTTTTACTGAAATTATTGATACTCAAATTTGTTATTTTGTTTCACTTCAGTTAACAATTTTTAATACCTATCAAAAGTGCTCACCACTGTAAAAAGAAGTAAGAAAAGGTTTAAAATTCCTTGTAGTATATTTAATGGGTTATCAGTAGACGAAGTTTGGTAATTCATTAAGTATACTATGAGATCATGTCATGCCTTACGGAGGGGTAGGGTGTGACATGTTTTAGTGGTATCAGAGCAAGTTTTTAAATTATGTTTTGACCTGTAATTTGAATATTCTTTCTTCATAGTACAATTGCTCAATGTCATTATTTGATACATACAGTACATTACATTATAAATATGCACTAATAGGAGGAAATCTCCTTTTGTTGGTTATATAGGAAATAGAAAATCCTGTGAAAAGATATGGAAGAGAAAAATAAGACAATATAACAGTCTATGATAGTAGAAGTACAAGTTGATGCCCCAGCTCCACAAAGTATCTAAGGCCCGACTGTACCAGTTTTACCTATACAAATTACTACACAAATGGCCCTGCAAATGGCCACTTTCTTTCAACAAATGGCTGATACTCTGTCAGCTCAAGCTCAAGTACAAACCCAACCCTCACAAGGGCAGTGTGAAATAGAGAAGAGGGTGAAACCTATGGGTCAGAGCTTGAGCAGTAATTTGGGGAAGAGAAAAGAATTTGAGGAGCCCTGAGCTCAGGAATATGACAAAGGCAGATCATCAGGGCAGAGACCACCAAGGTCCAGTCGTCGAACAACTAGAATTTCCTACCCTTCCCGCCAATGTGAAACTTGTGGTAGAAATCATGGTGGGGTATGCTAGAAGGCCATAGGAGCCTGTTATAACTGTGGAGGCACAGGACACTTTGCCAAGGACTGCACCAGTGCCCGTAGAGTTGGGCCACCTCCTACTACTGCTGAAGGGTCAGTTCAGAATCTTGTCACCAGAGGTTCACAACCACCTAGCAAAGGTAGAGGCAGGGGTAGAGTTAGTCCATCAAGCAACCAAGGCATAGTTAATCAGTCAGAGCAAGGCAATGCTCCGGTCAGAGTTTATGCAATGAGACAGAGAGAAGAGGCTGAGACTTTTGACATTGTTGCTAGTACTTTCTCGATTAGTAACTAAGATATATATATGTAATGTTTGACCTGGGGTCTGCATACTTTTATGTTAGTGCCAGTATTATTTACCTTCCTGCTGTCCTCGTATGAAAAAAGATTCATTTATCTAAAAGTAAGTTACAGTAATGGAATTGCTCTAGATGAGGACAAAGATGTTATAATTAGTAATTGTCAATGGATATTGTAATCAGAATAAGATTCGAACATCAGTAAATTCGAAAAGGCTAAAATATAGGAAAGTTTGATTTATTGGAATATATCGTAGTAACTATGCAATGTTCTTAATGTTTATACTGTAAGCTACAAATTACAGTACTGACTTGAGATTATTGTGTAGAGCTACGTACTACTGATAGTGCACCAAGATGAGAATAGTTGCCAACGGCATTTGTATTGGTGTAGTTATGCCAGGACAAAATTTTATTGTTGGAAATGAGTTTGGAAATCCTACTTAAGGAGTTAAAACTCAAAAAATTAGATTATCGAAAGGTTATAGTTCAGTACAAAAGGAAGTAAGTTATAGAATATTAATAGATAAAAAGAGTTGTGGAAGTAAAAATTTGAATAGTTGGTTCAGATATAACAAAGAAATGTTACAAATGTGAGTAAGATTGTTGACTAGAATGGTCAAAGGACCCATGATTAGATAAATAATTTTAACATGACCTCAATGGCCTTTCAAAAAGGGAACATGAATAGAAATATTAGATGGAACGATAGTGAGAAAAGATTAGTGCTATATAAACAAAGTAAATGTTATATTAGATTGTTAAAAGTTTTATACAAATTCAGAGGAAAGAAGATTATACGATCATATAGACAGGAGAAAATAAACGTGTGAATATTGTAAGACGGCTATTGGGTAAAATTTCGAGGATGAAATTTATTTAAAGGGGGGGGGGGAGAATTGTAACACCCCTATGTTTGGTAGTGCGTTCTACTGTTCTGGTGACCAGTGTCTGTCCGGACAGCTAGGATACTTAGAATTATATTTAAATATTAGCGTGGAGATATAAGGTAGTGAAATACAAGAAAAGAAAATACAAGAAAAGAAAATACAAGAAAAACAAAGGAAAAATAATAGCAATGAAATGAAACTAAGTTAAACGAGCCAAGACTGGCATGATGGGTGACCGTGACGGGAAGTTATGGCGCAGTAATAGCCACCCAGGATCAGAGGGAAACCCTCAAAATTTAGTTTCAAGACATAATTAAAGACTTATTGAAGTATAAATGTCATTAGAAATATCAAAGAAAAATTAAATAATTAGTATAAAGAAAAAAAATGAAAAATCGAGAAACCGACAAAAAATCGATATTACCGAAAAAGCAAAAAAGCAACCCGAATAGGGGCATTGTGGTCAATTGACACCCCAAGTTGCCTTTTGACCTCAATTTCCATTAAAAATAATGATATTGTACTTAGAAAATGTCATGAAAAATTAAAATGGGATACAATATGTAAATAGTAAAAGAATTGAGCTAAATGTCCAAATAATGGAACTTAGTATAATTAACCATTAAACTATTGTTAAGTGCTCCACTAATTCAGAAATTTGGACACCTATATAAGCCTTGGGATAGCTGAATCATCATCTTCAACCTTGCTCCATAAACTAGCTGAATCAAGCTCTTCCCAAAAACTTCCATGGCCGGCCAAACTTAAAACTCCATGCATCCATGATCCAACCATGGAATCCTCTAATCTTCTTCACTAAAGTCGTTCTATACAGCTTGAGCAACATTTTGGGAGCAAGAAAGGGAAGTTTTGGTGGAGTTTTGAGGAAAGTCCATAAGAGGTAAGTGAGCATTTTTCAATCTTGCTTCATTAAACTTTGAGTGGATGTTGTAGGGAGTTGTTTTGTGGAAGAAATTTTGATTTTTGATGGATTAACGGAGAACCACCATTTCAGCAGCCATGCAAACTCAATACTTGTAACTTGTTTTTACTTGTTAATGGTAGTATAAGATGTTAGTATAAGTGTTTATGTGTATAGAAATAATTTGAATAATGTATACTAAGTGTATGTGTGATAGTGCAGTTGGTTTTGGAAGCTTGAAAGCAATTTTGAAGGAGATATTTTCCATGAGGTGAATTGGCAATTTTAAAGAGTGGTTGGAAATGTGTAATTTCATGGAATGGTTTGTTGAATTATGTTGTTTATGGTGGCAGCATGTAGATGGGTAAAATCCTATTTTCATTTAATTGTTCTTGATGTTTCATGTTCCTGGCCAGGACAGATAGATTTAATCAGAAAAGAGTTTCTGATGAGAAAATCTTTTTAATTAAGGACTGGAATTAAAAGAGAACATAATATTTATAACACCCCTATTTGTATAGCCTGGTATATTTCACTGTTCCGTTGACCAGTGTTTGTCCGGACAATTAAGAGAATTAAAACCACGTCTAAGAAACATAGTTAAGCCCTAAACACAAATAATTAGTAAGTGTCAAATAGTTAAGTATAAATAAGAAAAACAAAACACAAGAAGTTAAATGAGCTGAGAGTCACAGCGATGGGTGACCTTCTCTGGAAGGGCTGCAAGGTCGATTTAAACTCAAATTTCGAACCGTAAAATGTGATGCCACGGTCCTTAGAACTATTGCAAACACAGTGGAAAAGAGAAAATCACGAAAAAGAATTGTTAAGCCAGTCAAATAATTAGGTCAGGGATTCGAAAGAAATATTGAATTATTTACAAATCGAGTAGAACCGGTGAGGGGCAATTTGGTCAATTGAGCTGACTCCTAACCTAACTGTCAAATAAAATCGGAGAAAAGAAAATTTCAGAATTGGGAATTAAATTAAAGAACTAATGGAAAAATAAATAGAAAAAATAAGAAAAGTAAAAAGTGATGACATCATGCATGACATCATGCATGATCATACATGATGCAATAAACATAATAATAAAAAAAAAAAATTGGATTAATTTGTGGTCTTCCATAAAGGATCATGCATGATCATGCATGATGCAATAAACATAATAATAAAAAAAAATTGGATTAATTTGTGGTCTTCCATAAAGGATTAATTTCTAAAAGAAAAAAAAAGTCATCTTCTACAATTACCGTTCCATCTCTTCTCTCTCAACTCTCTCACTTTTCTTATCTTCCTCCATTGAAGCTTATTAAAAACCTTGTTAAACCCAAAAATTGAGCCATAAAATTTATAGATTTCTTGGTTAAAACTTTTAGTTGAGTCTTGTTAAGAAGATTGAAGAGAGAAAAATTGAAGAAAACTTGAAGAATCAAGGAGTTAGGAAGCTCCATGTGAGGTAAGCTCCCTTGCTTAACTTTGGTTTAACTATGAGTATAGAAGTAAGATTTAAATGGTAGAATTACATGAAAATATGAAAAGAAGCATGCCTATCTAGAATCCTATGAATTTTGGCTAGCAGTAGATTAATATTGTAATGGGTGTTTTGACGCAAATAATGAAGTGGTTAAGTGTAAATGAATGTATGAGTATTAAATATGCATTTAGATTTCAACAAATGTAACAAATTGGTGAATTAGGGTTTGGACCTAGGGTTTTGGAA
This sequence comes from Hevea brasiliensis, assembly GCF_030052815.1. Lineage (NCBI taxonomy): Eukaryota > Viridiplantae > Streptophyta > Magnoliopsida > Malpighiales > Euphorbiaceae > Hevea > Hevea brasiliensis. The sequence goes on along the minus strand of NC_079499.1, from coordinate 58,937,222 downwards.
GACAAAAATTGGAGAATTGATCAAATGGTGTGTTTTACCTAGTTTGAGCTGAAAAATGGTCATTTGTGACCAATTGTGGTGTGTTGGAAATGTTAGAATTAGGTTTAAATTCGGATTGCTTAGGGCCATTATGTAAGCAGTAGGACCAAGGTCCCTTTCAGGGACCAAAACTGAAAATTTACCAACCCAATTGGTGTGAGAGCAATTGGGAATGGAACTAGACACAAAATGGCACATTTTTCATTTAGGAATCATGCCCAAAAAGTGACCATAACTTAGTGAACAAATTGGCCAAATCCGGATTAGGCAAACTTACCTATACAAAAATGACCTAAGGAATAGTATTTGTTCATTTGGTCATAACTTGGGCTAGGCAGGTCCAAATGACTTGAAATTTTACCAGTAGAAAGCTGAGACATAGCCCTAAAACTTTTATGAAGAAAACAAGTCCAAATTATTCATTAACCCAGTCATTTAGCTACCCAAAATTAATGACCTAAAACTACTAGAACCAAATTAGTGCCCAGAAAATCTGGGTTAGACCAAACCTGCCAGCCATGTTCAAATGACTATAACTTGAGCTACAAAACTCTAATTGGAGTTATTCAAAAAGGCAAATAAAGTTAAGATAATAAGAAACAATTTCTATGAAGAAAACTTAGCTAAATTCTAACAGCAACATGACCAATGGAACAGTGCAAAACAAGATACCAAAACTGAAAATTTGAAATTTTGCCTAAAAGACTTAAAATTTGAGAAAAGAACCAAAACCAACAAATTAGGTAACCAAAATGTGGTATGTGGGTGAAATTAGAATTCCCATACCTATTAAGCATTAGAAAGTCAACAAATTGACTTGAATAGTATCGTGAATAGTAATCCCGAAATACAAATTTTAAAGAACGTCAAGTTTAGCATATTAAAGCTAGGTATAAGTAGATTTGAATTTATTTTTGGATTTATGATAAGTTGTGATACTGAAACACTGTGAAACTGTGTGTTTCAGTGGAAAAGAATACAGGGAAAGAATCCGAGGTGTCGAGTCAAGGCCAAGAGGCTACTCATATAAGGTTTGTGTACAACATAGAATTTTTATAAATTTTCTTCTGCATATTATTTTGAAATGAATTGAGATATGAAATTGTGACATAATTGAATTGAAAAGTTTGTTATGCTTTTATTTAAATTGTTGAAAGATTAATTGTTTGTGTTTGAAATGACAATAAATGTTTAGTAAATAGTAAATTATTAAGACAGTTTTGAAACCACAGTGTCATGACCATATATTTGAATACCTCACCAGCATGACTAGTGGGGGAAATCAGTTTCGAATTTTGATTCTTTCTCTGGCTAAAGTGTTGAAGTGTGTGCCAGTAGAAGAAGAAAAAAAATGGGTTCCCATATATTTGAGCTAGCTAGCCTTGTGTTATGACTTCTCCTTAGCCTCTGGCTATTGAGATTATATTTGTTTCGAATGGCATGATATAACTGTGTGTTGTTATGAAATTTATTTTGAGACTTTTGCAATGAAATTGTTTAGATTAAAATCTTATAAATCATGTTTTGAATTTATATTTCATGTTCAGTTTAATTTTTGAATAAATATGATTTAAATTCTGCATAAAGATTATTTTTAGTATGTTGTGCACCACTGAGTCTATAACACCCTCCCTGTAGCAACTCCGTACATTCTACTGTTCCGGTGACCGGTGTCGGTCCGGACAGCTAGAACACCCGAAAAAATATTTAAATCAAAGTAAGGGACCATAATTAACTCAAATATTAATGAGAAAAATTTAGTAAAAATTTTAGAAATAAAATACAACCAAGTTAAATGAGCTGGTGCCCAAGCGATGGGTAACCAGAGGGAAGTTGCGGTTCTCGCAACGAGGAGCCCTAGACCCGGGGGAAAAATTATAAAATAATTTTTGAGACTCCAGAGAAGGGTTATTGAGGTTCCCATGGCATTAGAATGCCAAGAAAATACCTAGGAAAATTTTTCAATCGGTACAGACAATTTTGACCCGTTGAGCCGAACGGAGGGCATTTTGGTCATTTCGCCTTCAGAGGTGATTTTTGGCCGACTTGTCCAGTTAAGTAAATAATTATTATGACTCAAAATATGAATAAACATTACTAAAAATTAAATTGAAATGTGGTAGAAAAGAAAAGCAAAGAAAAATCAAAATAATGCAAATAATGACATCACATGATGTCATTTATAAATTACCAACCAATCACAAGCTAATAAGCTTTCTTAAATACTTAAAAGAGACAAATTAAAGACCAAAGGAAAGGAAAAAAAACGTGAGCAGCTAGCTTCATCCTCCCAACCAGCCGAAAATGTCTTTCTCTCCTCCATAAACATTTTCTTTCATCTCTCTTTCATTCCCATGAATTTTCACCATTAAAACCTAAATTGCCTTCATTAAAAATTGTCTACCTCTTTTGGGGAAGTGTTTGGTTACTAAGAAAAGTTAAGGAAATGAAGGATTGTGAAGGGACAAAAAGCTCATGCAAAGGTTAGTGCTTACTTATGCTAATATTCCTTTATTTCCATGTTAAGGACTTGAATTTAGTATGAAATTGTAAGTTAAATGGACTAAATTCATGTGTATACATACCATGGATTTCAGCTTCCCTAAGGAAGGAATAGGATTGAGTGTTGATGATGGACTTAGAATGAATTAGAGCTTATGTTTAAAGTGTATAAACACATATATAATGAATGGAAGTGTGTAACTAAGGTGTATGGGTGAATTGTAATGAGAAATTAGGGTTTTAAGGGTGAAAATTGGACTTGGAATTTGAATTGAGTAATGGAAATTTTAGTGGTCAATTAGTGACCATTTTAGGTATGTTGACCATGAATTGGACTGAAAAATAGGATTGCAAAGTGAAGATGTAGGCTGCCCTAGGACAGCAGCAGAGGGACTGAAAATTCAGTCCAATTACACAGCCATAACTTGGGCTGTGTTGGTCCAATTGGTGTTTGGCCAATTGGACATGAAACTAGGCTTATAATGACACATTTTTGCTGAAGAAACCATGCCCAAAAGACCAAAGCAAGAGGACCAAAACTTGGCCCCAATCCAAATCCCCTACAACAGCACCTGCAGAAATGACCAAATGAACAGTAACTGTTCATTTGGCCATAACTCACTGTAGATTTGGTCAATTGACCTGAAAGTTTTACAGCAACAAGTTAAGACATAGACAAACAACTTTCATGAAGAAACCTACCCCAAATTATGACCAGAACCTAACCCAAATGGCAGTCACAGTTACTGTTCAAACCTGTAACTCTGCAGATTTTCATTTGAGCAGTAATGTTTGGATGGTTATAACTCTCACTAGAAAACTCGGATTTAGGCGATTCTTGAACCGATGAAAACCTAAGGCATAGTAGAACATTTCATATGAAGAAAGTTAGACCAAATTATGAACTTAACTTGATCAAATTACTGACCAAAGTTGGACCAAAATCTGCCAAAATCCAAAAGTGCAGCATGAACAGTGCACGTGAACAGTAAACTTATTTTGGCCATAACTTGAGCTACAAAACTCCAAATGGAGTGATTCAAAAAAGGAAATTCAACTAGACAAAATAAGGAACAACTTTCATGTTTACCATTTCCTCAAATTCCTACTGCAATAGTGCCCAATGGAATAGTAAAGTTGAGTTAGCAAAATTGAAAATTTTGCTAACTCTTGGTTTAAGCTTAGAAATGGTATTAATGCTTAATGCCAACAAGTTTTAAATGAAAAATGTGGTATGTTTGAAGTGCCAAAGTCAATGTACATATTTTCTATGCAAAAGTCAACATTTTTGTTGACCAATGAGGTGAATAGTGTCACCAAAACCAAAAATTGGCAATTTTGCCAAAATGACCTAAGCTTTGAGAAAGTGACCAAAACCAACAAGTTTTGAATACAAAATGTGGTATGTTGGGAGTATTAAAACCAATGTACCTATTGTTTATGCAAAAGTCAACATTTTAGTTGACTAATGAAATGAATAGTGACACCAAAACTTGAAATTCAAAATTTGAAATTAGAAATGCATCTAGGGGACTTTAAATTGCAACTGGCAATTAATACTAGCAAATGTAAAACTCAAAATGTGGGATCTTGGTGTAATAAGAATTAATATATTCATTAAGTATAAAAAGGTCAACATTTTGGTTGACTAGTAAGGTGAATAGTAATCAAAATGATTAGTAAATTAAGATGAAGACCTAGAACCAATTCTAAGCTTAAATGCTTAGAATTGTATGACAAATATGGACTATGCATCCTAGTCAAAATTGTTAAAAAGAAATTTAGGCCATAAATTTGAAATCCATGAAATATTCATGGATTACTTGAAACATGAAAAATAAGTCACCTAATTGATGTGAATAGATAGTTAGAGCATATATGCTCATCACAAATGGAATTCATAAAATATTAGAAACTCAACTTGAATTATAAAATTTGTAATTACATAAGTAGATTCTTGAATGTATAAATGAGAAAGGAAAAATGTTTTGAATACAATGGTACATGTGAACCATTGTTTAGAATTGTGATCAATATGAATAACATAATGAATGGACAAACAAACCATATTAATGTATGAATGAGACATTAGTTCTCATTATTGTAAAGAGGAGAAGTATTTTGAATACAATGGTATAAAAGGATAATTGATGTGAATTGTGATCATATAAATGATCAAATGAATGTATGAATTATGATTGAAATTTATCATGAAATAATGAAGTCATAAAGCACAATATATTAATATTTTAAAATATTAAATGCCCTAGTATACCTAACAAGATTGGTTTGGATAGTTTGGCATGCCAATAGGGTATTGTTTTAGCAGTACTGCGAAAGGTTTTATGCCTGTATTCATGGCTTTATGCCCGTACTCATGGCTTTTATGCCCGTATTCATGGCTTTTATGCCAATTATGTGATATCATGGCTTTTTAGCCATACTGACTGCATACGTGGTTGACGTTGTGCGTCCCATGGTATGATGGCCCGAGGCACCGCGGTGTCCAGTGCCAACGACCCGTTATCCAGTCCAGTCGTCTAGTATAGGTTACTTGGGCAGTCAATTAAAGTATTATTCAATTCAGTCAGCTAAGTTAAGTTAAGTATAATGAAAATCCAGTACAATTAAATTAAGTATTGAATGAATAAGCAAAAGAGATTAGCAAAAGAATCATAACAAAAATATAAATTATAGAACCGTACAGACTTGAAATACAATACAGATAGAATAAATTATATACCTGCTAGTATTACTGAAAAGTTATAAACTAAGCACTTCCAAAGAGGAACAAACTAGTATATAAGATCGTTGATACTAGAAATACCATACCAAATTAAATTGATTCTTGAGTATCTGAATTATCATTTATTTCTTTCTTTACTTGTATATATTATTTCTGGTTATATTATTGCACCACTAAGCAGAAATGCTTAGCGCGATGGAATTGCTTCCTCGCGCAGGTACTGAAGGTAAAACCAGTAGACTGTCGACTGAGATTTTTGGAGTCCAGATCTGCAGAAGTGTCAGAAGAGTTCAAGATTGTCACCTCCTCAGCAATGCATGTAGATAGGGCTCATTTTATACATGTTATGTATATTGTTCATTCCTAGTACATTGTAAATTATTTGTATATCTTGTACAAAATAAACTCATGTAATTAACCTATGAATTATGGAAGCTATTCAAAGTAAGTATTTTAGTATGTGAATTGAATTTGAGTTATAATGAGATTATACTTGGGAATATTGAGATATTGAAAATCTAATGAGATTTCTGAGAAATCTGGATACTGTATTGAGATACATTATGTTTGAAAATTTTTGAGACTATTAAGTTTGAGAAATTGAGTATGTATTGAAATTGTCTTTGGCAGGTTCAGAAGAACTGTTAGTCCAAATTACAGCCGACACTTTGTCAGATTAACGTTAAAATTTTTGAAATTTCCAATGTAGTTAGATTTTGATAAAAGTAAAAAAAAATAGCCTAAATCTTCAATAAAGTTTTTTTTGAATAAATAAATCAAGAACTGTAATGAAATCAGATAAAATAGAGTGCTCCGGCACACTGAGTGGCATAACTTGCTCGGCTACACTGTAGTCGGGTAAGGGGTGTTACAGAGTCCTAGTACTCAGCAATAGCTGTTATTGCTGTCGCAGATATAGAGACTAGAGGAGCAGCAGAGTGAGCTAATAAGGATTGTGAAGCTACCGACTCTGAAGTTTATCGGGTATATTTTATACCCTGATTGTAATAAATATTTTGATGTATGTAAATGTATGTACAAGTAGAACTGGTCATGAGCAGTTGTATAAAGTTTGTAATAATATTAGTTTGGATTTTTCTAATGTAAATTATGGATGGATGAATGTAATTTGTTTTAACTTTAATGAAAAATGAATGAAAGTATTTTGTTTTAATTTGAATGAAATTACTTATTATTATTTTGGATGATATTTGAATTGGAAATTATTGATTTAAATTTTGAAATTTGGGAAATGATGTTGAAGTTGTTGAGTTGATGAGATAAATCATTGGAAGTGTTTTTTTTCAGGTATTTGAAGAACTATCTTATCAAAATACAAACAGTATTCTACTGAAATTTTTCTAAAATTTGCGGAAAAATAAAAAGGGACAAAAATTTTAACTAGTTTTCAAACTCTAATTAAATGTTTTAATACCTATAAGAAAATGCTCACCACTTCTAAAAAAGTAAAAAAATGATTTTAAAATCCCTTGTAGGGTACTTAATGAGTTATCGGTAGGTGAAGTTCGGTAGTTCATTAGGTATTCTACGGGATCATGTTATGCCTTACAGAGGAGTATGGTGTAACATGTTTTAGTGGTATCAGAGCAAATTTTTGAAGTATATTTTAACTTGTGAATTTGTGTCTTTTCTTTGCTAAGTACAACTGCTCAATGTCCTTATTTGTTACATACACTGTATTACATCATAATATAAACTAACAGAGGGAAATCTCCATGTTTTAATTGTTCAAGAGATATCCTAACTCCAGACTGATATGGAAGAAGGGGATCGCTCTGTTGAGTAATTTGTTGAAGCTGAGGCACAAGGGGAAGCCCCAGCTCTACCAAGTGTCAGTGGATCAGTAGCACCAGCCCCACAAAATGCTGCAGTTTCCTGCACAGTTCGCACAGCAGATAGCTGCGATGTTTCAACAAATGGCTGGGGGTATGCCTGCTCAAGCTCCACCCCAAACACCTGTGGTACAACCACTGCCTCCAGCCAGACAGTATGACAAGTTATTAAAGTATGGGGCTATAGAGTTTAAGGGTACAGTGGACCCTTTAGAGGCAGAGCAATGGCTTGAAAGGATGGATAGAGTGTTTAAGAAGCTGCACTGCCCAAATGAGCAGAAGTTTGAATACTCTGTGTCACTATTGTAAGGGGATGCGTATGATTGGTGGAAAACCATCCCCCATAGCTTGGCTGAACTAGCAGTATCGACTTGGGATGACTTCATCAGAGAGTTTAGACAGAAATATGTCATCAAAAGTTACAAGAATTTTTGAGTTTGAAACAAGGCAATAGAACAGTGGCAGAATATGAGTGGGAGTTCTCCCACTTAAGCCACTATATTGGGAGTTTCCTTTCTACCAGCAAGGCAAGGTGCAAGAGATTTGAGATGGATTTGAAGCCCAGCCTACGGATGCAAGTAGTGGGATTCAGACACAGTAATTTTTCAGAGCTCATTTCTCAAGCATTTGAGTTGGAAAGAATTGAATCAAAAGTGACCCCAGTAAAAGAAAAATAAGAGAAAACTGAGAAATCAGAAAAATATAAAGGGAAAAAATCAGTAGAGCAAAGTCCCAGTGGTACCTCTGGAAAGAAGAAGAAATTTGGGGGACCTAACAGAGGTCGAGGTAGAAGGTTTGGAAGGGGCAGATTCTCCGGACAGAGACCACCTTAGTCTGGTCAGCAGTTGACTAGGGGTTCACAACCTCCCCACCCCTGTGAGACTTGTGGCAAGATTCAAGGGGAGAATGCTATTGGGCAACAGGAGCCTACTTTAACTATGGAGGCAAGGGTCATCTTGCTAAGGACTGCACCAGTGCCCTTAGATTTGGGCCAGCTCATACAACTGCAGAAGGCTCTGTTCAGAGTCCTGCTACCAGAGGTTCACAACCAGTTGGTAGAGAAAGAGGCAAAGGTAGAGGCAATGCTTCGAATAGTTAGGGTACTGTTGGTCAGTCAGCACAAGGAAGTGCTTCAGCCAGAGTTTACACGATAAGACAGCGAGAAGAGGCTGAGACTTCCGATGTGGTAGCCGGTACATTCTCTATCTCTGATCAAGAAGTATTTGTGTTGTTTGATCCGGGTTCAACCCACTCATATGTTAGTGCTAGTATAGTCAGTTCACTTGCTGTTCAGTGTGTCAAATGGGTTTTGGAGTACTAGTAACTAGTCTATTAGGATAAGAGGTTCAGGTCAACAGAATCTATAGAGACTATCCTTTAGTGATCCAAGGACATATTTTTCTGTCAGATTTGATTGAAATACCCTTCAAAGATTATGATATTATCTTGGGCATGGATTGGTTAGCCAGGCATCATGCCATGATTGACTGTAGACTGAAGACAGTCACTTTTAGTCTCCCTCTGTAAGGTGATGTGGTAATACATGGGGAGAGGCAGTTATTGCCATCAAACATCATTTCTGCTACACTGGCCAGAAGGATGATCAGAAAGGGGTGTGAAGCATACTTGGCACATGTGATAGACATCCAAGTGAGGAGTCCAACACTAAGGGACATTCTTACAGTATATGACTTTCCAGATGTGTTTCCTAATGAATTGTCAGGATTACCTCCAGAAAGAGAGCTGTAGTTTGAGATTGATGTTATGCCTGGTGTGGACCCAATTTCCATAACACCATATAGAATGGCAGTTGCAAGAGCTACTTGACAAGGGCTTTATCCGCCCTAGTGTGTTACCTTGGGGAGTGCCAGTATTGTTTGTTAAGAAGAAAGATGGCACTCTCTGCTTATGTGTTGACTATCGGCAATTGAATAAGGTGACAATAAAGAATAGATATCCATTAACCCGCATTGATGACTTGTTTGACCAGTTGAGGGGTGCAACTGTATTCTCCAAAATTGACCTGAGATCAGGTTATTATCAGCTAAAAGTGCAAGAGCAGAGTATTCCTAAAACTGCCTTCAGAACCCGCTATGGCTATTATGAGTTCTTGGTCATGCCATTTGGGTTAACTAATGCTCCGGCTGCTTTTATGGATTTGATGAATACTATCTTCAGACCATACCTCGATCAATTTGTTGTGGTATTCATAGATGATATATTGGTCTATTCAAGGAGTGCAGAAGAGCATGATAGACATCTGCGGATTGTACTATAGACTTTGAGGGAGAAACAGCTATATGCCAAATTATCGAAGTGTAAATTTTGGCTGAAAGAAATATCTTTCTTGGGGCATGTAGTATTGGTAGAGGGCATCAAGGTAGATCCAAGTACGATAGAAATTGTCCTTAATTGGAAGCCACCCAGAAATATCACAGAGATTCGTAGTTTTCTGGGTTTAGCTGGATACTACCGTCGATTTGTGAAGGGATTTTCAATATTGGCATCTCCATTGACCAAGCTGCTTAGGAAAGATGTGAAATATCAGTGGACAGATAAATGCCAGTAGAGTTTTGATGAATTAAAGAGGTGTTTGACTGAGGCTCCAGTCCTGACAGTACTTACCTCGAGTAAAGAATACACAGTATATAGTGATGCTTCTCATAATGGGGTTAGGCTGTGTATTGATGCAAGATCGAAATGTCATTGCCTATGCATCACGCCAGCTAAAAGCACATCAAAGGAACTATCCGACACATGACTTGGAGCTTGTAGCTATTGTGTTTGCTATTAAAATTTGGAGACACTATTTTTATGGGGAGAAGTGCTATATCTACATAGATCATAAGAGTTTGAAGTATTTGGGCATCCTAAAAGAGTTGAATTTGAGACAGAGGAGATGGTTAGAGTTGATAAAAGACTATGATTGTCTGATAAACTATCAGCCAGGGAAAGCTAATGTGGTGGCTAATGCCTTAAGTTGCAAGACTATGGCAAGTCTACGGGTTACTGCTTTATCTATGGTACATGAGACGAGATCATTACATGCCAGCTTAGAGATTAATGATGAGGGGCAGACAGTAGTTGCATGGCATGTACAGCCAGTGTTGATTAATCAGATCATAATGGCTACTCAGAATGATGAAAGGCATCAGAAGCTATTGGAAGAAGTCAGACAGGGTAAGAAACCAAAATTCTCAATAAGAGATGATGGTCTACTATTACACCAGGGCAGAATGTGTGTTCCTAATGATGTTGATTTGAGGAAGATCATTTTGAAGGAAGCACATGAGTCTCCTTTCATCATGCACCCTCGTGGCACAAAAATTTATAGAGAGCTAAAGGAGCATTACTGGTGGATGGGTATGAAAAGATATGTGGCAGAGTTTGTTTCCAAATGCGTAACTTGTCAACAAGTGAAGGCAGAGCATCAAGTACCCGCTGGTTTGTTACATCCACTACCAGTACCAGAATAGAAATGGGAGAGAATAATGATGGATTTTATGATGGGACTTCCGACGACACAAAAGAGTCATGATGCAGTTTGGGTCATTATTGACAGACTAACCAAGTCTGCTCATTTTCTGCCAGTCCGGATGGACTATAGTCTAGAAAGATTGGCCAAGTTATACATTGATGAGATAGTAAGACTGCATGGAGTGCTAGTATCCATCGTATCTGACAGAGATCCTAGGTTCACTTCTAGATTCTGGGGTAGTCTTCAGAGAGCCCTAGGAACTAGATTGAACTTCAGTACGGCATTTCACCCATAAACAGATGGCTAGTCTAAAAGGGTAATTCAAATCTTGGAGGACATGCTATGGGTTTGTGTGATTGAGTTTGACGGTAGTTGGGACACACACTTGCCTTTGATTGAGTTTGCTTACAACAACGGCTACCAATCAAGCATTGGAATGCCTCCATATTAAGCTTTGTATGGCAAAAAATGTAGAACCCCATTGTGTTGGGATGATGTGGGTGAAAGAAAGATGATTGGGCCAGAAATTGTTCAGCAAACCTAGGAAAAAATCAGGGTTATTAGAGATCGACTTAAGACTGTATCAAACCATCAGAAGTCCTATATTGATTTAAAGAGAAGGGATATTAAGTATAAAGTGGGTGAGAAAGTATTCCTCAAGGTTTCCCCTTAGAAGAAAATTATGAGATTCGGCAGAAAGGGGAAACTGAGTCCTTGTTTCATTGGGCCATATGAGGTTCTAGAAAGAGTGGGTCCTTTGGCATATCATTTGCCACTACCTCCAGAGTTGGAAAAGATATATAACGTCTTTCATGTGTCTATGTTAAGGAGGTATCGATCAGACCCATCTCATGTACTATCTGTAGAAGAAATTGAAGTGAATCTAGACCTCACATATGAGGAAGAACCTATAGAGATTCTGGCTTATGAGGTGAAGTAGCTACGAAACAAGCAGATATCATTAGTGAAAGTGCTATGGAACAATCATTCAGGCCAGGAGGCTACTTGGGAACGGGAGGAGGACATGAGGAGATAGCACCCACAGCTGTTTAGAGGCTGATACCAGGTAAAATTTCGAGACGAAATTTATTTTAAGGGGGGGAGAATTGTAACACCCCTATTTGTATAGCTTGGTATATTTCACTATTCCGGTGACCAGTATCGGTCCGGACAATTAAGAGAATTAAAACCACGTCTAAGAAACCTAGTTAAGCCCTGAACACAAATAATTAGTAATTGTCAAATAGTTAAGTATAAATAAGAAAAACAGAACACAAGAAGTTAAATGAGCCGAGAGTCACAGCGATAGGTCACCTTCTCGGGAAGGGCTGCGAGGTCGATTTAAACTCAAATTTTGAATCATAAAATATGACGTCGTGGTCCTTAGGACTATTGCGAACACAGTGGAAAAGAGAAAATCATGAAAAAAAATTATTAAGCCAGTCAAATAATTAGGTTAAGGATCCGGAAGAAATATTAAATTATTTACAAACTGGGTCAAACCGGCGAGGGGCAATTTGGTCAGTTGACCCCAAGAGCTGACGCCTGACCTAACTGTCAAATAAAATCAGAGAAAATAAAATTTCAGAATCAGGAATTAAGTTAAAGAACTAATGGAAAAATAAATAGAAAAAAAAAAAGGAAAAGTGAAAAGTGATGACATCATGCATGATACAATAAACGTAATAATAAAAATAAATAAATTTGGATTAATTTGTGGTCTTCCATAAAGGATTAATTTATAAAAGAAAGAAAAAAAAAAGTCATCTTCTACAATTGCCGTTCCATCTCTTCTCTCTCAACTCTCTCACTTTTCTTATTTTCCTCCATTGAAGCTTATTAAAAACCTTCTTAAACCCAAAAATTGAGCCATAAAATTTATAGATTTCTTGGTTAAAACTTTTAGTTGAGTCTTGTTAAGAAGATTGAAGAGAGAAAAATTGAAGAAAACTTAAACAATCAAGGAGTTAGGAAGCTCCATTTGAGGTAAGCTCCCTTGCTTAACTTTGGTTTAGTTATAAGTATAGAAGTAATATTTAAATGGTAGAATTACATGAAAATATGAAAAGAAGCATGCCTATCTAGAATCCTATGAATTTTGGCCAGCAGTAGATTAATATTGTAATGGGTGTTTTGATGCAAATAATGAAGTGGTTAAGTGTAAATGAATGTATGAGTATTAAATATGCATTTAGAATTCAACAAATGTAACAAATTGGTGAATTAGGGTTTGGACCTAGGGTTTTGGAAGAAAAAAATTGGAGAATTGATCAAATGGTGTGTTTTACCTAGTTTGAGCTGAAAATGGTCATTTGTGACCAATTGTGGCATGTTGGAAGTGTTAGAATTAGATTTTAATTTGGATTGCTTAGGGCCATTATGCAGGCAGTAGGAGCAAGGTCCCTTTTAGGGATCAAAACTAAAAATTTACTAACTCAATTGGTGTGAGGCCAATTGTGAATGAAACTAGACACAAAATGACACATTTTTCATTTAGGAATCATGCCCAAAAAGTGACCATAACTTTGTGAACAAATTGACCAAATCCGGATTAAGCAAACTGATCTATACAAAAATGACCAAATGAACAGTGTTTGTTCATTTGGCCATAACTTGGGCTAGGCAGATCCAAATGACCTGAAATTTTACCAGTAGAAAGCTGAGACATAGCCCTAAAACTTTCATGAAAAAAAAAGTCCAAATTATTCCCTTAACCAAGTTATTTAGCCACCCAAATTTAGTGACCTAAAACTGCCAGAACCAAATTAGTGCCCAGAAAATCTGGGTTAGAGCAATCCGGCCAGCCATGTTCAAATGGCTATAACTTGAGCTACAAAACTCTAATTGGAGTTATTCAAAAAAGGAAATAAATTTAAGACAATAAGGAACAATTTCTATGCAGAAAACTTAGCCAAATTCTAACAGTAACATGACCAATGGAACAGTGCAAAATAGGACACCAAAACCGGAATTTTGAAATTTTGCCTAAACGACTTAAAATTTGAGAAAAGAACCAAAACCAACAAATTAGGTAACCAAAATGTGGTATATGGGTGAAATTAGAATTCCCATACCAATTAAGCATTAGAAAGTCAACAAATTGACTTGAATAGTATCGTGAATAGTAACCCCGAAATACAAATTTTAAAGAACGTCAAGTTTAGCATATTAAAGCTAGGTATAAGTAGATTTGAATTTATTTTTGGATTTATGATAAGTTATGATACTGAAACACTGTGAAACTGTGTGTTTCAGTGAAAAAGAATACCGGAAAAGAACCTGAGGTGTCGAGTCAAGGCCAAGAGGTAACTCATATAAGGTTTGTGCACAACATGGAATTTTTGTAAATTTCCTTCTGCATATTGTTTTGAATGAATTGAGATATGAAATTGTGACATAATTGAATTGAAAAGTTTGTTATGCTTTTGATTTAAATTGTTGAAAGATTAATTTTTTGTGTTTGAAATGACAATAAATGTTTAGTAAATTGTTAAGATAGTTTTGAAACCACAGTGTCATGACCACATATTTGAATACCTCACTAGCATGACTAGTGGGGGAAATCAGTTTCGAATTTTGATTCCTTCTCTGGCTGAAGTGTTGAGGTGTGTGCCAGTAGAAGAAGAAAAAGAATGGGTTCCCATATATTTGAGCTAGCTGGCCTTGTGCTGTGACTTCTCCTTAGCCTCTTGCTATTGAGATTCTATTTGTTTCGAATGGCATGATATAACTGTGTGTTTTTATGAAATTTATTTTGAGACTTTTGCAATGAAATTGTTTGGATTAAAATCTTATAAATCATGTTTTGAATTTATATTTCATGTTTAGTTTAATTATTGAATAAATATGACTTAAATTCCGCATAAAGATTATTTTTAGTATGTTGTGCACCACTGAGTCCTAGTACTCAGCGATGACTATTATTGCTGTCACGGATATAGAGACTAGAGGAGCAGCAGAGTGAGCTGCTAAGGATTGTGAAGCTACCTACTCTGAAGTTTATCGGGTATATTTTATACCCTGATTGTAATAACTATTTTGATGTATGTAAATGTATGTACAAGTAGAACTGGTCATGAGCAGTTGTATAAAGTTTGTAATAATATTAGTTTAGATTTTTCTAATGTAAATTATGGATGGATGAATGTAATTTGTTTTAACTTTAATGACAAATAAATGAAAGTATTTTGTTTTAATTTGAATGAAATTACTTAGTATTATTTTGGATGATATTTGAATTGGAAATTATTGATTTAAATTTTGAAATTTGAGAAATGATGTTGAAGTTGTTGAGTTGATGAGATAAATCATTGAAAGTGTTTTTTTTTTTAGGTATTTAAAGAACTGTTTTATCAAAATACAGATGGCATTCTGCTGAAATTTTTCTAAAATTTGCGAAAAAATAAAAAGGGACAAAAATTTTAACTAGTTTTTAAAGTCTAATTAAATGTTTTAATACCTATTAGAAAATGCTCACCACTTCTAAAAAAGTAAGAAAATGATTTTAAAATCCCTTGTAGGGTACTTAATGAGTTATCAGTAGGTGAAGTTCGGTAGTTCATTAGGTATTGTACGGAATCATGTTATGCCTTACAGATGGGCAGGATGTAACAATATTCATAGCAAATGGGGTTTGACATAAACCATGACTCTAGGTCAAATTAGGATTTTGTAACAGAGAGATTCTAATGCATGGTAACATATGATTATAGGTTCATTTAAGGTAAACCTTATTACTGATTGGGTGGCCATGGCATGTTATGCTAGGTGTTAACCATGGTCTATGAGGTGCATAAATTGATTTAGAGAAATCATTTATGGTAAGAAAGAGTTCTGATGTTATTAAGAGTTGATATCATATCTCATTGCTAATTAGTGATGAGCCTAGTGAGTCACACACATTCACAAGCAATCACCAAGTTAAATGTCATTTAATTAATTAGTTAAAGAGTTTAATTGATTAATTAAATAGGTATGGTTTGCAATTAGATTGCAAAGTCCCTAGCATAGCTTGAAACCAAATCTAGGTTATTGGATGTATAGTATAAGTTAAATTTATATTTAAAGTGTTTAACTATGAATTTAATTAAGAGAAATTAATTAATAGAGATTAATTAATTAATTAATTAATATTTGATATAAATTTATTAGAAGAAGAGAAATAATTATTTTGGGTTTAGAACTCAAAATTAAGACACAAGGGTATTTTGGTCATTTCACAGGGTGACATGTGGCACCATGAAATGGTGACACATGGCACTACACATAAGCTTGTCATTTGTCTTTTAATCATGTAAGATGATCAAAGTCAAGATTAAATCTAAGTTTGACACTTGGCACAATGTGATTGGATTAATTAAACTAAGAGCCAATCAGAAGGTGACATGTGGCAAGGGTTTTAAGTGGTGACCTAACTATATAAGGGAAAGGATGAAAGAACAAAATAATAATCTGCTATTCTATTCTTTTGTGCCGCTACCCAAAAGAGCCTCTCCCTCTCTTCTTCTTCATCTCTCATCAATTCAAAGAGAATTACCAAAATTCTCTTGAATTAAAATTGCTAGAAATCATTTCTAGTGTCCAATATACATCTGTAATCTCTCTAAAGGCAAAACCTGAATTTCTAATTAATTGGAAAGGCTTGAGAAGCTGTTCAAGGGGCTGCCAATGGTGATCTTGGTGTGGACAAGCTAGAGGGACAACATCTGGTGTCCTATGCGCATCCCAAAGGTGCCAAACACAACTACAGTGCATTAAAAGGTTAGTGCACTTATTCTTGATTTAATCTAGGGTTCTAATGAATTAATCTGTTAATTCTAAAATCTTAAATGGCAAATGTAGATCCAAAAATATATTAAAAGTGTTTTAATATGTTGTTTATCATTGAAATCAAATAGATATATAATGAATCTTGCATGATGCATGAGACCCTAGAAGAAAAATTTTGAATTCAATGATCTAAACTTATGTTTTTTCATGCTTCCGCTACTTTAGAAAATAACATCAGCTGAAAATCTAGCTGATCCATTCACAAAGCCTATGTCACAAGCTCAGTTAGACCGACATTTTAAGAAGATGGGTCTAAGATATTGTAATGAATGGCTCTAGTGCTAGTGGGAGATTGTTAGTAGTATGTGTTAGTAGTATGCCTTAGAGCATATTATTTTGTATGTATCTAGTACATATTTTGTTAATAAAAGGCAATTTCACTTTCCGTTTACATAATGTATTTATGTGTAATAGAAAAGGTCCATTGATATTTTGTTAAAAATTCTATTCTTAAGTTGTTAAGAATATGAGTGACAGTATTTCTAGCACAAAGTATCATAAATTGGTTCTCAATCGAGAATACTTCACACAGGACATGACTTATCTAGAAAGATTATAATCATGTTTATTCCTAAGGTATTTATATGAGATATAAATAAGATGAAGTTATGAGTCTCATGTCACATAACAAACATGATAGGCACTTATACATGATAAGTAGGCCAAACCAGTGACGCTTATGACAAGCACGTAGAGTTTACTCTTGTCAATGCATTGTTATAAATCATATCAGTGCATATAATCTTTAGACCTGAGATAACACGGTTATCTTGTATATAGGTGGTTTGAGTTTGATACTGCTTTCATACTTGTGCTGTGTATGGGTATATGGGCATGTGTTGGCTCCTACTAGTTATATATGGAGATAGGTATTGATCAAGATGGAATCCGTTACCCTAAGTAAATAGGAATAAAATCCTATGTTCATTTAATTATTCTTAATGTTTTAAGTTCCTGGCCAGGATAGATAGATTTAGTCAGAAAAGTGTTTCTGATAAGAAAATCTAATTAATCAAGAACTAGATTTAAAAAAGAACATAATATTCATAGCAAATGGGGTTTGACATTAACCATGACTCCAGCTCGAATTGGGATTTTGTAATGGAGAGATTCTAGTGCATGGTAACATATGATTAAAGGTTCATTTAAGGTATTCCTTATTATTGATTGGGTGACCATGGCACGCTATGCTAGGTGTCAACCACGGTCTATGAGATGCCTAAAATGATTTAGGGAAATCATTTATGGTAAGAAAGAGTTCTGATGATATTAAGAGTTAATATCATATCTCATTGCCAATTTGTGCTGAGCCTAGTGAGTCACACACATACACAAGTTAATCACCAAGTAAAATGTGATTTAATTGATTAATTAAAGTGTTTAATTGATTAATTAAATAGGTTTGGTTTGAAATGAGATTGCAAAGTCCCTAGCATGGCTTGAAACCAAATCTAGGTTATTGGATGTATAGTATAAGTTAAATTTATATTTAATGTGTTTAAATATGAATTTAATTATGAGAAATTAATTAATGGAGATTAATTAATTAATTAATTTATATTTAATATAAATTGATTAGAAGAGGAGAAATAATAATTTTAGGTTGAGAACACAAAATTAAAATATAAGGGTAATTTGGTCATTTCACATGGTGACAAGTGGCACCATGAGATGATGACACGTGGCACCATATAAGCTTGCCATTTGTCTTTCTATCATGTAAGATGATCAAAGTTAAGATTAAGTCTAGCTTTGACACTTGGCTTAATGTGATTAAGTCAATTAAAAAATAAGATGTAATATGGCGGTGATATGTGGCAAAGGGTTTAAGTGATTATTTGACCTAATTATAAAAGGGAAAGAAAGAAGAAACAAAACAATCTCTCTTCTCTCTCATGTGTGATGGCATGAAGGCTTTCTCCATCTCCTCTCTTCTTTTCTCACTTGATTCAAAGAAAAATCCCTTAGTTCTTTTGAATTAAAATTGCTAGAAATTATTTTTAGTGTCCTATACACACATATAACCACTCTAAAAGCAAAACCCTAAATTATAATTGGTTAGCAAAGGCTTGAGAAGCAAAATTGGGGGCTGCCATTGGTGATCTTAGTGTGGACAAGCTAGAGGGACAACACTTGGGGTCCTAGGAGCTTCCTAAAGGTGTCAATTGCATCCATAGTGCATCAAAGAGGTTAGTGCCCAAATTCCTCTTTCAAATTAGGGTTTAATTGAATTAATTTGTTAATTCACAATCTTAAATGGCAAATGAAGATCCTAACATATATTAAAAGTATTTTAATATGTAATTGAGCATTGAAATTAATAAGGCACATAAAAGATGTGGCATGATGCATGAATAGTATATCATCCACATATAAGACAAGGAAAGTGATAGCACTGTCACTAACCTTCTGATATACACATGGCTCATCCTCATTTTTGATAAAACCAAAGGATTTAATGGCTTCATCAACATGAAGCTTGCTTCAACCTATAAATGGATCGCTTTAGCTTGCATACCTTGGAACCATCTTGGGATTCAAAACCCTTAGGTTGTTCTATGAAAATGTTTTCTTCAATGTATCCATTGAGAAAAGCTCTTTTGACATCCATCTGCCAAATCTCATAATCATAGTATGCAGCTATTGCTAATAGAATCCTAATTGATAGAAAGTCTCTTCATAGTCGATTCCTTGCCTTTGGCGAAATCCTTTCGCTACTAGCTTTGCCTTATAGGTCTCTATCTTTCCATCAGAACCAATTTTCTTCTTGAAAACCCATTTGTTCCCTATAGGTACAATACCTTCAGGTGGGTCAACAAGATCCCAAACTTGATTCTTATACATGGAATCAATTTCAGATTTCATAGCATCAATCCATTTTAAAGAGTCTATATTTGATATAGCTTCTTCATAGGTAAGTGGATCATCTCCATGATCTACTTCTTCATGAGTAGACAACTCTTGCTCTTCTTCATGAAGGAAACCATATCTCACTGGTGGGTGAGATACCCTGGTTGTTCTATGAGGAACAACTGTAGATATTTCATCAACGGGTGTAAGTTGACTAGATGGATCTATATCCATCTGATCTGTTGGTTGGTCAGAATTCTCCAATTCTAACTCTATTTGCCTTCATTTACCCCCTTCTTGAACAAACTATTGTTCAAGAAATGTAGCATCTTTACTCACCACAACCTTTTGTGAAGTAGGCAAATAAAAATAATATCCAAAACTATCTTTTGGATATTCAACAAATCGACCTTTTTCTGATTTGGTTTCCAATTGATCAGTGTTCAGCCTTTTGATATAAGCTGGACAACCCCAAATCTTAACATGCTTAAGACTTGGTTTTCTTCCATGGCATATCTCATAAGGTGTGGAAGAAACTGATTTGGATGGAATCCTATTCAAAATATACAAAGCTGATTCTAATGCAAATCCCCAAAAGGAGATTGGCATATCAGTATAACTCATCATACTACGTACCATATCCAATAGGATACGATTTCTCCTTTTAGATAAACCATTCAGTTGTGGCATTCCTGGAGGAGTCAGCTAGGAAACAATGCCATGCACTCTCAAGTATTCATCAATTCAGTACTCAAATATTCACCACCACGATCTAATCGAAGAGCTTTAATACTCTTTCCTGTTTGATTTTCTACTTCATATGTAAATTCTTTGAACTTTTCAAAGGATTCATATTAGTATTTCATCAAATACAAATACCCAAACCTTGATTTATCATCAGTAAAGGTAATAAAGTAATGAAAACCGCCTCTAGCCATTTCCTTAAATGGACCACATACATCACTATGTATTAGCTCCAAAATATTTTCATCCCTTAGCCCTTGTCCAACAAAGGGTGATATAGTTATTTTGCCCTAAAGGCAAGATTCACAAGTTGGAGTAGGCTCAGAGCCCAATGAAGATAGAATCCCCATTTTCTCCAGTGTTTCAATCCTATCTTCTACAGCATGACATAACCTTAAGTGCCAAATATATTTTGAACTTGAGTTGGTTTTCACCATGGCATTGCATTCATTTAGATCACTTGCATTCATTTTGTGTTTTTCATTATTATCCAAATAATAAAGACCATCATTCATATAATCCGAACCAATATATTTATTTCCAAAATAAATATCGCAAACATCATCTGTGAATTGAAATTCATAGCCATTTCTAGTCAAACTACATATAGAAATGATGTTCTTAAAAGCATCAAGTACATATAAAATATTATCCAAACACAAAACATTTCCTAACATATAAAAAGATTTAGATCCTGTGGCAAAAGCTTCAACAGTTGAACCATTGCCAATCCGGACTCTAACATCTTGAGAACGCAATCTGCTACAATTTGCTAGTTCCTGCATATCATTAGAAATGTGAGAACTGGCACCAGTACCTAAAATTCAAGCTGTAGATGAACTATGAGTATCATCAGAATCTAAATAACAACATATGGACATACCTTCCGAAGGTTTATCCTTCTTGTCCTTCAGAGAAGCAAGATACTCTGGGCAGTTCCTTTTCCAGTGCCCATCCTTCTGGTAGTGGAAACACTTTCCTTTACCTCCATCAGCTTTAGTCTTCCCTTTCTGTTTAGCTATTTTCTTGGAAGGACTAGGAATCTGAGGTTTCTTTTTCTTATTGCCCTTCTTCTTATTGGACTTTCCAGCAGAAGAAGATGCAATCAAAGCTACCTCTTTTCCTTTATTGCCCGACATATTCTTTTGGGCAATAACCAGCAAGTTGAGTAAACCAGCAAAGGTGCATTCCTGTTTAGTCACATGGAAATTTGTCACAAAATTCCCAAAAGACGTAGGAAGGGATGAAGGATCAAATCCATTTGTAGTTGGAAATCCATGTTGAAGTCAAGCTGTTCCAACTGCTCAATCAGCCGAATCATCTTGTGGACATGATCTCCAACATTCTGTCCCTTAGACATCCTCATGCAGAACAGCTGCCTGGATATCTCATACCTAGCATTCTTACTGTGCTCACCATACAACTCTTGTAGGTGAAGGAGGATCTGACTCGCACTCTGCATGTTCTCATGCTGCTTCTGTAACTCATTACTCATAGAAGCAAGCATGTAACACTTAGCTCTCATATCATGCTCCTTACACTTGTCCAAAGTTTCATATTCCTCTTGAGTGGCCTTTGAAGGTAAGGGACCAGGAACATTTGAGTCTAGAATATATCCTATATGTTTAAGGTTTAGGACAAGATTCAAATTTCTTAGCCAATCAGAAAGATTAGGTCCTATTAACCTATTTCGATCAATTATGCTTGTAAGGATATTGGATAGTGGTGGTTATTCTGTGCTCATTATTATCAAAAAATTAGCTGCAGAAAATAACCAGACTAATTAGTAAATATATCAAGTAATTAACCAAAATGATTATGGTCTTTTAATCAAATTGGTCCTCCCACTAACTTAGCAAATCCTACACTTCCAAAGTAGAAAACGGAAATCCTAGTTGGATGGATTTCTAGTGGGTGATTGAATTCTTATAATTCTATTGATCATCCTCAGGTACATCCATTATTGGAATTACAATAAACTATAAGTGAGCAACTCCTTGCCCATCACATCTCATGTGAGGTTCAATCCTTTACCTAGCCCCTAATGCTCAAAATCTCAGGTACATCCATTATTGACTTATCTTACATTAGTTAAGTTGATCCCATTGAGCCAGTAATTATGCAAATAATTTTAATGTCCTCAAGTACATCCAATATTGGCCACCAAACCATTTACATATTTACAATATCTCATTTTGAACAATTATTCTTAAGAAAATCTCTTAAATTAATTGCATCTTATGCAACTATTTAAAATTTCTTAAAATAATTGCCCCAATGGAGGGCCCATGTTATAATTACTTTAATTGTAGCATTTATAACTTAATCATTTGTTTGGAAGATTTTATGGTCATCCTAATTACTATTAAGGTCTCACTTTGCACATTATCCATTTAGCATGCATATATCATATAATTGCATACATTCCCATATATCTCATGCATTCATTGATAAGCAGTAAATATGTTATGATCATGGACTTTCTAAGGGATTCAATTCTGAGCCACCAAAATTTGAATCAGGGCATTCTTAGGTGCATTTCATTCATTCATTTTACAAGAGTTGCTGAAGGAGTATAAAATCAATACTTGATCTTGAATTCCTTCCACTAGTCCCACCAATGCTCTTGACCTCCTTGAACTTCTTGCAATCCAATATTACATAGTAATCCTTGGCATACTAAGGCGAATTTACAAGAACTTAAATAAATGAAATTACAACCCAAAAATTATTACAAACTTAATAATACATGCCCAAAATAAATTAAAATTAATTAATTAATTTACAATCCCAAAGAAACATAAAAGAAATAAATCCAATTACATTGGTCTTTATCGCAAGGTGTTTTGCGGTCGCCTAGACGAACACTCACCGAAGTGGGAAAAGTGAGGAGTTGCCACTTTAATTTTGAGGGAAATTAAAGAAAACCATTTGTGAAGGTAAATTAAAAAGCAACCACTTCGGAAATAGAGATTCTAGGTTCAGGGTCCGTAAACGGGTGGGGAAGGTGTTAGGCACCCCACCTCTTCCCTCAATAAAGGTAAGCAGATTTAACATTATGCTCTTTATAAATTAAAATTGATAGTTAGGGGGGAAGAATGAAGATGTTAATACCTTAGATAAAAGAGAAAATTCGATTTTTCACTAGTTCGGGTACCCAGATACATAAGTACATGAGACGGCCCTTAGTGAGTTGATGTTGCATAGCAATTTTTGTTTAAGGGATCACTTGGCGTATTGTATTGTCTAAATTTGAGAGAGTCAGGGTAAAAACCTCTCCCGATCTCTAGGGGTGATCTGTTTAAAGTTTGAGTTAGGGATTTCGGATAAGAACTCTCCTCCGATCTTCGCATATTTATTAAAATTTGATTTGAGAATCGGATAAGAACTCTCCTCCGATATCTTAAATATTTATGAAATTTTTTTATTGAGAACCGGATAAGAACTCTCCTCTGATCTCTTAAATATTTATGAAAATTTTTGATTGAGAATCGGATAAGAACTCTCCTCCGATCTCTTAAATATTTATTAAAATTTTGGTTGAGAACTGGATAAGAACTCTCCTCCGATCTCTTTTAGTATTTATTAAAATTTTGGTTGAGAATCGAAAAAGAACTCTCCTCCGATCTCTTTTAGTATTTATTAAAATTTTGGTTGAGAATCGGATAAGAACTCTTCTCCGATCTCTTTTAGTATTTAAGTGAGGATCGGGTAAGAACTCTTCCCGACCTCTTAAAAGTTTATTACAATTACATATCATGAGAACCTAAGACTAAGGGTTTTGGCATCCGAAGACACCGGGGACCTGAACCAGGCTTTCTTTTAGCCCATTGGTACCTTATAGCTAAGGAAAGGATACCAGACTGGATTTCTTCCGACCTCCTTTACGATCGCCTTACTAGTACTTTTGGCAGGCGACGTCCGATCTCTTTTCTCCTACTGACCTGGATCCGATCTTACCTCGATCCCCCATTATGCCAGGCTAAATCCTGAACTTGTTTAATAGTTCGACTCCATGACTTTTCCTCCGATTTATTATCCAAACTTTTATTATTCTAAATAAACCCTCGTATCAAAATACGGCTATCAACCTTTATTAAACTACCTATATGTTACCAGTAACTAGAACACCCATATTTGAAAGATAATAAGCTTAGAACAAACAAATAACATGAACTAATGTAACAAAGGTAAACTCAAGAGAATAACCACCCTCGTGAAACTCTTTAACATGAAAACAAATAAAGAAGCTTGATAAAACAACGGTTCAGGCACTCACCTATGGAGAGTTGAATCTATCGAGCTAACTATGAAGTCACAAATATGGTAGAGTTGCTTGCTAATAGCCTGGGGACTAATGCTTGCCTTATAATGAAGAGTACCAAGTTAAAATGCAGTCGTACCGAAATGACAATAACGGGGCCCGAATGAGATTGAGCTTGAAAAATAAGAGTGGATATAAAGATAAGGAAAGCAGAACTGAAACTAAGAGAGGGTATCGCAGAGTAATAAACAAACTGAAAATGAAGAGTTTCAGTGTCCAACACTCCTTCAAAGAAAATACTTTAGAAAACTAGTTTTCGAAGTTTTTTCTATGATGAAAGATTAAAAATAGCATAGTAGCAAAACTGAATCGAATTTCATAGCCTTTCCACTACAATCACCACCCTTTTTTTTTTGTTCCTTCCTTCAATAGTTTTCATGCAGGTATTTATAGGGAACGAGTGCTCTCAATGAAGGGTCAGGATTTTCTTTGAAGGAGATGGAAGGTTTGGATTTTAAAGGACATGATCTGATGCCTAAGAATTGAAGAGAATCAAAATGAATGGCTAAGATCTTATTCTGAACATTTGTCCTTTTTCTTTTCTAATCCAACGGCCCAAAATCCTCTTATCAAGGGAGATCTGAGGGCTAGGAATAAAAGGCGCTGGTCTTATTGTCTTCTCTTTGATCCAAGGGCTCTGAGTTTGTCCTTATAAGTAAGTTCAATGATGGTGATTGAGATGTACAGGACTATTATGACATATCCTGACATCTGTCAGCAATGTGGGCGGTTCTGCAAATGAGGCGTGCGATGGAGATTTGATCTCGTCTGCAATGCTTTAACTACCTCGGCTCTGATTATGACGACAGTCATTGGAAGTTTGTCTTATTCTCTTTGCTTTTCAATCTCCCATCCTTTTCGCTGTTTCTAATATGATCCTTTTCCGATCTCTCATACCGGGCCCTTCTCCCAATCTCTCTCATTCCAGAATTCTCTCCGGGCTGATTCAGTCAAAGCATTTATTCCTTCTGTTACCGAGGCATCCGCTTCGTTTTCTGCTAGTAATAAATGCTCAGAACTTCTCTATATATATACCTTCAACGGGACATCCTTCCGCATTTCATTTTCTCCTATTTTTGTTTTTCACTCTTCATGTTCTAGCCACTCCGGCAACAATCCTGGCTATGGCAGCTGCTTTTGATCTTTTTTCGACTGTTCCCTTTGTTTATCGACTGAAAATTTATAACCCTGGTGATAAGAAAATCACAATAGCTACCCCTGATGACAGTGAGAGAACCGGACTAATTTACCGATCCAGATCGAGAATATCGATCGTGTCCATCTCGAGTCAGTCGATCGATATGATCAGCGAACCGATTTCGGGCGAGAAAACTGCTAATTTTCATCTCATCATTGGTGATTGCCCTTTGAAGTTCACTTGGCTCCTCACCACATTGGATGTCCCGACAGCGGCTCGGTTCCGAGTGATAACATTGATGATGACCTCTCCTACCCTCATGAGAGTCATAGTCACCCCATCTGAGCTGTACATCTATCCGATGTCGATGGCTGGTTTCCTGATCGAATATATCTTTTGATTCAACCACGAGACTAGGCTTTGACATAGGTCTTTACTAGGTAGGATGTACTGCCGATCTTTAGAGATCGCCCAAATGATGTAATTTGACCTTTCATGTAATCCGATCTCTTGAGATCGCCCAGATGATGTAGTCTGACCTTTAATGTAATCCGATCTCTTGAGATCGCCAAATGATGTAATCTGACCTTTTGGAAATGAAATTTTATTTTGACAATTATCATTGCATTGGTTACTTTCCGATCTCTAATGTGTTTATCCGATCCAATTCCTGACTGAATAGACCTTTATCGATCTGTGATTGTAAACATCTACCTTAATCTGCCGATCTTTACCTAGCTGATCTCCCCTTACTTATTTATGGAATTTCTGGAATATTCTTGCGATGTGTCAGAAAAAACTAGCAAATCTTGCTAATCGATACGCCGCTTGGGATACTGTGAGCATTAAATGCTCAGGCGGGTATAAATAAGGGATGGGTCAGCCAGTTGCTCCCTTATGTCATTTTCAGCATCTCGCGAGCGATTCCAAAATCCTCTCGTTTTTTCAAGTTCTTCCGACACCGAACACACTCCGGTAAGGGTTTTGATCTTTCTTTTAGTTACATTTCTCTTTTCTTTCAAAATGAGCGGCGCCGAGGGTCAGAGAGCGGCGAGCCCCCCTTCCATTCATGTCTCATGGCCGTTAGATGAGGTTGAAGTGGTCGGACCAAGCGGGCAATCTGAACCTTCTACAACCTCCGTTTCATCCGGTGATCAAGCGGCACCCTCAAAACGAATGCATTCCTCAGGGAGAGAGAGCCTTCCTGTGGATGAGCTACTGTCCATCCTTCAAGAAACTAATCTAAAAACGATTAGCCAAGAATACAATCTTCGGACTGACTCATACGAGCTTATTAGATGCCGTGGCGATCTCCGAGCCGATCATTTCTTCGAAGAAAATGATATGATCATGGTATACGAAGAGCAATTAAAAGTCGGGCTACGGTTTCCTCTTGATGACTTCTTCAAGGAAGTTCTGAAATTCCATCAAGTGTGTATAGCCCACGTACATCTGAAATCATGGCGGATCCTGGTAGCCTTCAGAGGCCTCTGTCGAGCTAAGGGACTCAGTCCTACAGCGAAGGTGTTTGCCGAGCTATATAGGCTAACTCGTTGAAATGACGACAAGTACTGGTACTTTCAGGTGAAACTGCACTGTGGGCTCTTTACCAATCTGCCCACCTCGCTGAAGAATTGGAAGAATCACTTTTTTATTCTGAGGAGCAAGATCCCGAATGGTTTTGAGGGTTTCCCACGTAGCTGGTTGCATCTGGGCCCATCACTCCCGAAGCACATCGCCCTGAGTAGGGAAGAGGGTGCAATGGTGATGGAGTTAAAGGATCAGGCGGCCAATCAGAAGTTCTCCTGTCTAGATGAGGTAACGGCCGAATTGCATCATTGGATGATGCGGCTGGTTACCGGGGAAGAACGCGAGCTTCAGCTCTCTGACCTCGACTTCGGTACTTTCTATATCTCTGATCTCTGAGCCTTAGCGAACTCACTGACTTTTCTTTGTGTAGGCATGGCGAGCGGCGAGGCCTCCAAAGAGAGTCGAAAGCAGAAGAGAGAGGTCTCCAGAAAAGTGCGGGAGATGAAGTGCGCCGAGGCCTCTCAGACACTAAGGCACGATCCAGAGGAGATACAGGGAGGCTCGTCCCAACCCTCGGGACCGTCGATCCCTGAAGTAGAAGTGATCCGGTATCCACCTCGACAAGAAGAACCGCCACCTCCAATGGTTGCTCTGAGTGCGAAAGGGGGTCCTTCCCACCCCCCTACAAGGACCCTTTCCCACTGCGCTCAAGTCCTAATTCACTCCCTGGAGAAGAATCAAACTGTTCCAGAGAATCCAGGTTTGGCTAAGGTTTTGGGGGCCTCCATCTGCCTTCAGGAGGATCAGAATAGGCTGACCCCGAACAGTCTCGATGATATCCTGACCCAGACTATGAGCCTGAGCATTGAGAGTTTGGTGAACCAACATATCGTCCGGGAAAAGGCTCATCATTTAAAGCAGGAGATCCAAAAGGTGGGTCAGGAAGTGGCTTCCGCCCAAGCTCAGCTTTCATCCCATCCGAGAATATATAGCCGAAATTGAGGGGCGGATGAAATACTATGAAGATAAATTGGCCGAGCAGGCTCATGTTCTTGAAGAAGCTAGGGCTCTCCGAGCTGCTGATGTCGCTCGCCTTGCTGCAGAACTTAGAGCGAAAGAAGAAGAGGCAGTGACGAGGGAGGCCGGTGCTTATGTGAACGCCCATAGGGACCTTTTGGCCGAGCTCAAGAAGCGTTATCCCGAGGAGGACTTTTCCTGGATGGTGGACTTGGCTCCCCAAGACGAAGAGGATAGCGAGGAGGAGGCTGAGGGTGATAGAGAGGGTGAACAAAATGTAGAACAGGCTGGGGGTGGTCTTTGAGGCGAATGACTTGTATTTTTTTATTTTGAAATGAAATGAAGTTCTTTCTTTTGTTCAATGACTTGATGAGATCGGAAAGTATCTAACTTGTACAAGCGCCTGACTGTCTGAACCAATTAGAACATCAAACTTAAAAGTGATTATTAATCTAAGTATAAGAGGTCGAAAAACATTGTGAGCATGAGATCGGCTTTGAACAAACACCACACGGGACTTAAGGTTATTAAAATTGGAAACCTGATTTGGACACTTAAGATCGAAAGCAACATCAAGCCGGATTAAGACCTTAATTTTATTAAACAATTATCCACAACGGAGATCGGATCGGATTGAAACCTTAACTTCATTTAACAATTATCCACCATATTTACAAAATGAAGGTCGAAAATAAAACTGGATGGCATGAAGACTTAATGTCAGTTGGATTTCATTTGATGAGAGATTGGAAATGTGATCGGCTGGTGAGATGACTCGATAATTGGTTTGAGAGATCGATAATGAATTAAGCGACTTGGAGACTTGGTGTTGCTTTGGTCACTTTGAAGAGAGATCGGTAATGAAGTGAGCGACCTGGAGGCTTGGTGCTGGGGATCGATTTCAAAGTCTGTTGATTTCGGGGATCGGTCAAAATATGGTGTCGACAGCTGCCCCTCTTTACATAATTTCTATTGAAGGGAAAAATTTTCCCGTGTAGGAATTATGTAAAGATCCAAACCCATATTTTGGGTGATTGAGTATTAAAACTTTGGAACTCAAAATTAAGGTTAGGAAACAAAAACCAACCTAGGTCAAAGACCTAGGGGTTGGTAACAGAAATTTAAATGCGAAAAATTTAAAATCAACTTAGAACAAGGAACCAGAGGTTGATGACAGGAGTTTAAATGCAAAAAATTAAAATCAACTTAGATCGAGGGACCAGAGGTTGATAACAGAAATTTAAATGCTGAAAAATTAAAATCAACTTAGAACCAGGAACTAGAGGTTGATAACAGAAATTTAAATGCTGGAAAATTAAAATCAACTTAGATCGAGGAACCAAAGGTTGATAATAGAAATTTAAATGATGGAAAATTAAAATCAACTTAGATCGAGGAACCAGAGGTTGATGACAGAAATTTAAATGCTAGAAACTAAAATCAACTTAGATCAAGGAACTAGAGGTTGATAATAGAAATTTAAATGCAAAAATTAAAATCAACTTAGATCAAGGAACCAGAGGTTGATGACAAAAATTTAAATGCTGAAAAATTAAAATCAACTT
Organism: Hevea brasiliensis; assembly: GCF_030052815.1. Taxonomy (NCBI): domain Eukaryota; kingdom Viridiplantae; phylum Streptophyta; class Magnoliopsida; order Malpighiales; family Euphorbiaceae; genus Hevea; species Hevea brasiliensis. Next base: position 58,907,607 of record NC_079499.1, on the reverse strand, counting down.
AGATCAAGGAACCAGAGGTTGATAACAGAAATTTAAATGCTGAAAAATTAAAATCAACTTAGATCAAGGAACCAGAGGTTGATAATAGAAATTGAAATTGTTGGAAAATTAAAAATCAACTTAGATTAAGGAACCAGAGGTTGATGACAGAAATTTAAATGCTGGAAATTAAAATCAACTTAGATCAAGGAACCAGAGGTTAATGACAGAAATTTAAATGCTAAAAATTAAAATCAACTTAGATCAAGGAACCAGAGGTTGATGACAGAAATTTAAATGCTGAAAAATTAAAATCAACTTAGATCAAGGAACCAGAGGTTGATAACAGAAATTTAAATGCGAAAAATTAAAAATCAACTTACAAAGCAAGCCTAACCTGACACGAGAAGTCCCTCCTCGACGAAGTGTACTTAATAGGAACTTGAAGATGAACGATTAATGGAAGACGAGTTGCAAGACTTAACCCATCATTTTCCATTCCTTACTCACTCCCCAAGACTTCTTTTTTTGTTCTTGACTTTCTTATTTGCGAAAAGCGCCCTTGCGGGTTTTCACTTTCCCTTTCGTCCATTTGACTAGAAGTGCCCTTCCAGGTTTTCATCTCTAGTTTTTTTTTTTTTTTTTTTGGCCAATCCTTGCAAATCTCGCAGCAAAGTACATAAGGTTATCAATATCCAAATCCTAAACTTATGACAAAATTATAAAGAGATGAAAAAAGACAATATTAGAGCGTGAGTATACGGGAAAGATAAAGCAAAAAGATAAATTAATATGCAAATGTGCGAAGAAGATAGATCAAAGTGAAAGGATGACTTTATTATGGCTTGAGGGATAAAGGTATAGTCTCAAAGAAAAAGGGTACAAGGATAGATCTCACAGATTCCTTGTAGTTGACTCTGAAGTCTCTTAACTGCCATTATTTCAAGTATTCTGTTGACGAAGATTCATGTCGTGATGGTTTACTTCCATTTCTCCATTTTCTAGTTCTAAGGACGCCCTTTCGGGTTTTTGCCCTCAGATTTGATTTTTTTTTATCTCTCCATTTTTTTTTCTATCTCTCCTTTTTTTTTTTAGGCATAATACTTTTTGACAGTATTGGCATTCACGAGTCTTGGAAATTCTTCACCATCCATGTGGGTCAAGATTAGGGCCCCATCAGAAAACGCCTTTTTAATCACATAAGGTCCCTCATAGGTTGGCGACAATTTGCCCCAAACATCATTTTGATTTGGGAGCACCTTTTTCAGGACGAGATCTCCTGGTTGAAATTCGCGTGGGCGGACGCCTTTATTAAATGCCCTACCCATTCTTCTCTGGTACAACTGCCCATGACATGCCGCCGCTAACCTTTTCTCATCTAGCAAATTCAATTGGTCCAGCCTTGACTGGATCCATTCCGACTAATCAATCCCTGATTCTTTCAAAATCCTTAGGGAAGGGATTTCTGCTTCAATAGGTAAAACAGCTTCCATCCCATATACCAGTGAGTATGGAGTTGCCCCAGTTGATGTTCTCACAGAGGTCCGGTATGCATAAAGGGCGTAGGGAAGCATATCATGCCAGTCTCTACAGGTGACCATCATTTTCCAGATTATCCTCTTGAGATTTTTGTTTGCAGCTTCTACCGCTCCATTCATCTGGGGACGGTATGGTGAAGAATTGAGATGTCGAAGCTTGTATTGATCACATAATCTCTGGATCTTTGGACCATTCAAATTCTTGGCATTATCAGTGACGATTTTGCTAAGGAGGTCGTGTCGGCAGATAATATTATTTTTGAGGAATTTGAGAAATGTGTTCTGTGTGATGTAAGCATATGATGTCGCTTCGATCCATTTAGAAAAAATAATCAATAGCTACCAGGATGAATCTATGCCCATTAGATGCCTTGGGATTGATGGGACCAATCACGTCAATTCCCTACATTGCGAAAGGCCATGGCGAGACGAGGTTGACCAGTTGATGAGGAGGGACATTTATCGGATCGGCATATATTTGACATTTATGACACTTTCAAAATTACTCAATGCAATCCTTCTCCATAGTAGTCCAGAAATATCCCCATCTCATGATTTGCTTAGCCATCATATGCCCATTAGCATGGGTTGCACAATTCCCCTCATGAGTCTCAAAAAGGCTCCTCCTTGCTTCTTTTGCGTCTACGCATCTCAACAATTCACCGTTGGAGCTCCTTTTGTATAGAATTTTGCCACTGGGGAAGTATCCCAAAGCTAGTCTCCGGATCATTCTTCTTTCATTTTTACATGCCCCAGGGGGGAATTCTCTGGTCTTGATGTAGACCTGGATGTCATGATACCAAGGTTTACCATCTGTTTCTTCCTCGATCATGAAGCAGTATGCCGGCTCACTCCTTACTTTGATTCGCAATACCTGAGTTGTCTGCCCTTCTTCCATTTGAGCCATTACAGCCAAGGTGGCTAAGGCATCTGCAAATTGATTCTTGTCTCGACTGAGGTGAGTGAAAGAGATTTCTTCAAATTTCTTAATCAACTCCAATAGGTACTTCTGATATGGGATTAATTTCGGATCCTTAGTTTGCCATTCTCCCTTGACTTGATAGATGATCAAGGCTGAATCACCATAGACCTCTAACTTCCTAACTTTCGTTTCGATGGCAGCTTGTAAACCCATCACACAAGCTTCGTACTCTGCGACATTGTTAGTGCATTCAAACCTTAATTTGATAACTATCGGGAAGTGTTTCCCATCAGGGGACACTAGCACTGCTCCAATTCCATTACCAGACAAATTAACAGCTCCGTCAAAATACATTTCCCATACATTAGTTGGTTCTTTTTCCTCACCATCAACTTCATTAACATGCTCATCGGGGAACTCGAAATCCAAGGCTTCATAATCTTGGATAGGGTTCTCTGTTAGAAGATCAGCGATTATGCTGCCTTTCACTGCTTTCGGGGTCATGTAGACAATGTCATATTGAGAGAGTATGACCTGCCATTTGGCTATCCTTCCCGGTACAAATGGGCTTTCGAATACGTACTTGATAGGATCCATCCTAGAGATGAGCCATGTCTTATGATTCAACATGTAGTGTTTAAGCCAATTTGCCGTCCAGGCCAACGCACAACAAGTTTTCTCTAAGAAAGAGTACCTTGACTCGCAATCATTGAACTTTTTGCTCAGGTAATAAATGGCCCTCTCCTTCCTACCAGTATCATCATGCTGCACCAAAACACTTCCCATTGAATTCTGTTAGACAGCCATGTATAGAATCAATGGTCTTCCTGTCACCGGAGGAATCAGTATCGGCGAATTTGACAGGTACTGCTTAATTTTCTCAAAAGTCTCTTGACAAACTGAATCCCACTCACTATGAATCCCAACAACTTCCCAGATCTAGCTCCGAACATGCATTTGGTAGGGTTCAACTTCAGCTTATACTTTCTGAGCCTTTCGAACACTTTCCTTAGCACTTGTACATGGCTTTCTCCTTCTCTGGATTTGATTATCATATCATTCACGTACACCTCCACTTCTTTGTGCATCATATCGTGGAATAATGTGACCATAGCGCGTTGGTAGGTAGCGCCTACATTCTTTAGGCCAAATGGCATGACCCGATAACAGAATACCCCCCATTGAGTGATAAAAGCAGTTTTCTCCTTATCTTGTTCATCCATGGGGATTTGATTGTACCTGGATGCCCCATCGATACAGGAACATTTGGCCAATCCTGCAGCATTGTCTACTAGCACATCTATGTGTGGGAGAGGGAAATCATCTTTCAAGCTTGCTTTATTGAGATCCCGGTAATCAACACACACTCTGACTCTCCCGTCCTTCTTCATTCCCAGGACAGCGTTAGCTATCCATTGAGGATATTTGACTACTTCCAGAAACCCAGCATCATACTACTTTTTGACTTCATCCCTAACTTTGAGTAGCGTTTCAGGGTTCATTCTTCTTAGTTTCTGCTTCACTGGGATCGTCCAGGGAATTAAGGGAATTTTGTGCGTGACAATCTAGGGATCTAAGCCAATCATATCATCATAGCTCCATGAAAATACATCCAAGAATTCTTTGAGCAAACTGACCATATCTTCTAATTCTACACTCCCCACAACCTTAAGTTCCCTTTTTATTTCTTCTGTGCCTAAATTTATAGTGTACGTTTCGTTCCCACAAGGCACTAGGGAAGGTTTATCTCTCTCATCCCTTTCTTCTGTGAGTTCCTCCTCAGAATCACTTAAAGTAATGGCAGTTATGGGGATTTCAAAATTAACCAGAGGAATTTCTGAGTCTATTAAATTATTAGATGTTAATTAATGGGTGGTCTTGAAGAAACGAAAGTGGAATATATTATGAAAATGTTAAAGGAAACAAGGAAAAGAGAATTGAATGTACAATGCGCTATTAATCCATTAATATTTGCATCATAAGAAAAGGGTCCATTTACAATATTACACTTGTCACCATGGACGAAATGATCAAGTGTAGATAACCAAAAGTACTTTACTCGAAATTCAGTACAGGGATGTCCTCTGCTGTCGAGTTGTCCAGTTCTTGCCCTTCAGCTATTGGCGAGATCAGGGCTTCATACAAGGAGTCGAGATGGATGACATCAATGGATGGTTCATCGGGTGATTCTTCAGCTTCCACTGGATTTTCAATGACCGGCTTGGTGAAGACCTCCGTGATTTTCGGGACTACCTTCATTTTCCCGATTTTCTGATCAAATCTCTAATCCCAAAGCATACTTCTCATCCAGAATCGTCCATCCATGAGGGCGTTTTCCTCATAACCCAAACCACAATGGCCAACCATTTGGATAACTGGTATAGGTTCGATAATCCCCCATAATGTAGCGCCTAACCCCTTGCCCATCTCATACCCGTTCTTCAGCATCACCTTTGCTACCATAGCAGTAGCCCCTTCATTTCTTGAGATGGTTTCTTGTAATTCAAGAGCCTAGAAAGAGCTTTTTAATGATTCCTTAGCTGCTTCCACATAAGGAAGTGATTGCAGCTTGGTGACCAGCATGGCCTCCTCCCCCTTCACAGTGATGATCCTACCATCCATTATGTACTTAATTTTCTAGTGTAGGGTTGAAGGTACGGCATTTGCTGAATGGATCCAAGGCCTCCCTAGCAATATAGTGTATGTAGGTTTGATGTTCATCACTTGGATCGTGACATTGAAAATGCATGCACCGATTTGGAGTGGCAAGTCAATGTCTCCCAGTATCTCTCTCCTTGTGCCGTCAAAAGCTCTTACCACCATAGCACTTTGACGTATGTTTGACCGGTCGACTGGTAGCCTAGCCAAAGTGGCATTAGGCAAGATGTTGAGCGCGGATCCATTGTCAATGAGGACATTGGCAACTATGCAACCTTTACATTTTACTGTCACATGCAGAGCTTTAGTGTGCTTTAAGCCTACAGGGTCTATCTCTTCTTCTGAAAAAGTGACAAAACTAGATGCCTGAATTTGTCCTACTATCTTCTCGAATTGCCTCGGTGTGATATCGGGGTTAATGAAGGCCTGACCCAGAATCTTCTGCAAAGCTTGGCGATGCACTTCTGAGCTCAAAATCAGTGACAGTAGTGAAATTCGAGCAGGTGTCTTCCTTAACTGTTCAACAACGTTGTACTCACTTTGTTTCATTATTTAAAGCAAAAGTTCCTCCTCTTCTTTTGCTTCCATGGGTTCTTTTTTCTCCACTTCTTCAACCTCCTCTTCCGTATTCTCTCGTGGCTCTCCCATTTTTACTTTCCTTCTCTTCTTTTCCTTCTCTTCATTCCTGTAACATCTCCCACTTCGGGTTATAAACTCAACCTCTTGCTCAAGTGGGGAGGATTTCGTGGTAGTGACGGGCTGGGGGTTAGGTTGGGGAGTAGCATTACCAGAAGGTCCGGCGTAAGTCATTTTGAAGTGCTTATGAGGAGCGAAGCACGGTTTAGGAGGTGCTGAGAGTGAGGCAAGGCTAGAAACTGGTGTACTGCTCGATGCTTCTTGGGTGAAGACTTGGAAATTATAGTTCCAAGGCACAGCATGGGTGTTTGTAACAAGGAGCTGTGGCGGGGTTCAGATGATTGTTACTGGTGGTGATGATACCGGGGCAGAGAAGGTCATTCTGGGATTAGAGGTGGAGGCATTTTAGCCGAACCGGGCTGTATTTACTCCGCCCTCCATTTTCGACCTTTCTTGGCATCTGAAGACTTTGAGGGACAGTAAGTTTTGGACCTCTTGTTTGAACTCCTCACAATTTTGCAGCTCATGGTTAGCTGCTCCTCCGTGATAGGGACATCCCGCATTATTTTCAGGCTCTGGTGTTTGAGGGTAGAGGTAACCTTCCCTCACTGCCATGGTAAAAATCTCCTCAAAGTGAGGAATCAGTTGATCTACCTTCAAGGTTGACCCTTCTTCTCCTGAGTCTATCATATTCACGTCATTGCCCGTACCATGATTGGGCAATGGGTTTGAGGTGACATTGGGAAGGGAGCCATTCCCTTCGATTTTTAACCACCTGTTTCTGATTAGAGTGTGCACCCTTCCCCTGAGTGCCCCGCAATTATCAGTTGAGTGCCCTTGTGCCCCTCCATGATACTCGCATCGGGCACTGGCATCATACCACCTGGGGTATGGTGGCTGAATTGGGTCAAGGGGAATCAGCACTATTTGATTTATACCAACGAGGTATCGGTATATTTCGCTCAGTGGGAGGGGAAGAGGTGGATTAGGGTTTCTTTGTGGTCTTGGGTTATTTTGGGGTGGTCTGGTTTGAGTAGGTTGAAGAGGTGGTCTGGGCTAGTAAGTTGTTGGTGGTCGATACTGTGGGCGTGGATGAGGATAATTTGGGAAAGGGGGTGGAATGTTGGCAATTGTTGGGCCATGAGAAGGTGGATATGGTCGGTAGTTGTTCTAGGGGAGTGGGGAGTGATTGTTTTGCCGGGTGATGGAATGCACATCACCCTCTTTCTTTTTGCCAAAGCTAGCATTTTTTTTTTGCAGGATTCTCAGTCATTTCCTGCAATAGTCCTAACCAGATATTAGCTTCAATCCTCTCTCCAGCTTGAATGATATCCGAGAAGCTATTGCAAGTGTTTCCAATCATCAGATTGAAATAAGGAGCCTTCAACGTCTCAATGAACAAAGAACATAATTCATTGTTAGTCACTGGAGGATAAACTTCTGTTGCTTTCTCTCTCCACCTATGGGCATATTCTTTGAAACTTTCCCTATCTTTCTACACCAGGTTTTGGAGGTCTCTCCTTGTAGGGGCAACATTGCAGTTGAACTTGTATTGTTTAGGAAAGCGTCGGCCAAATCTTTCCATGAGCGCAATTTGCTCCTGTCCAACTGAATACACCATCTCAGGGCTGCCCCGGAGAGACTCTTGTGGAAGAAGTGGACTAGGAGTCGATCGTCCTCTGTCAGGGTAGACATTTTGGCAATATAAGTAGCCAAGTGAATGTGGGGATCTGAATTCCTGGTGTATTTATCGAAGTCCGGGATTTTGAACTTGGGCGGCACCACCATATCTGGCACCAATCTTAATGATGCTACATCAACTGAACCATACATGTTTAGGCTCTCTATTGCTCTTAATCTCTCTTTTAGAGTGGACAGCTTCTCATTTTCTCTTATCTTATTTTCTCCTCCCACTGCATGAGATGCTCCCACAGTTGGAAAATGAGGGGTAGAATGAACCGGAGGGATCAGGATTGAAGGGTATGGTTCAGCATTTGGGATAGCAGGATAATAGGAAAAGGGTGGGTCATTATTCAGGAGAGCCAGATTAACGGTGATTGTCGGATCCGGGATAGGTGGCTGGAAGGTGAAAGAGGTTGAAGTATGATAAGAATCAACCGTTGTAGGAGGTGGGGGAGGTAGTGGTAAGTTGGGCTCTGATGCAGGCTAATTTTGGGACATTTCCCTCATTAGTCTCATCAGCTCTGAGACTTGGTCTTTCAATTCGGACACTTGTCCTTGTAGGTTCTGGACTTATTCCTGGTCTTCCATTACCCTTCTTGTTCGTGACCTTGTTAAGTACACTCATTTTGGTTGAACTGCGTGTCTGGTCAGACTTGCTTTGCCTGAAGCAATGTTGATTTTCTGTGGAGAGTAAAAAAAAAAATCTTTTAGTGAATTTTGAATTTTGTTAAAAATTAAAAGGGGCCTGGTTTGGACAAAGGATACGGTGGCATCTGAGAGCCAGGAATGAAATCTGCAGAAGAATAATTGCATCAATTTTATCATGGCATCGTTCGATAGTCCGACGGTGAATGACTGGATTGAATGCGTATCTATGATACTTGTCCATATAGCGCATCCAACTTTTCACATAACCCTAGCGAGGGTGGTTCCTACGGGGGTCATACTATTCATTCACAATTTTACCAAACAATGGCCCAATGTTATTTCATTAATCGAATAGTTCATACATAGCACTCTTTACATTGGCCTAGGCCCAGGGAGACTCTTCATAATGTAATGACACTTTTTGAGATACTCATAAAGCCTTTCTTCTTATCTGGCGGGGTTGAACGCCTTCATGGCATACTCGGATTTCGGCAAGAGTTCTTGTTTCCCTTGTGCTATCATTCTCTCCAACTGGTCAACATTTTCTCTTAGCTTTTGATAGAGAGTAGCTTGTCTTTCTTTTCCCTTTCTTTTTTTAGCACATTCTTTTAAAATATCATTGATAAGCCGTGCTTGCTCCTTTAGTTCAAGCTTCGTCTTTTTCCCCTCTTGTTTGTATTCTTCCATAAGTATCTCTTGGTATTCAACTTTCTCTTGGAGCCTGCTATTCTGGACTTCTGCCTCTCTCATTGAAGCTTGGAGAGACCTCTTTTGCCTTTCCCATCGTGTTTCTTGCTCTTCAAACCCTCTCTTTTCGATCATTGCCTCTTCCCTGAGCCTTCTTACTTTTCTTTTGAGGATCTGCTATTGGTTCTTTAACTGTTTTATTCGTTCTTGTAATTGCGAATTTTCAGCATTTGCCTTTTGCAAAGAGTCGGCCAAACGAGCGCTAGCTTCTTCTGAAAGGATGTTTTAATGGGGGCCACTACCTTTGGGTTTGGTTGAGTCGGTAGTGAAGGAACGGAAGCGTGAAAAACACAAGTTTATACCATTGAATTCAAAAATTTTCACCTTGGGTCACATGCATCATGCAAGATTTATTTTTATCTATTTGATTTCAATGATAAACAACATATTAAAACTCTTTTAATAGGTTTTTGGATCTGTATTTGCCATTTAAGATTTTAAAATTAATCAGATTAATTTTAGAACCCTAGATTAAATCAAGAACGATTACACTAACCTCTTGATGCCTTCGCAAATGTCTGCACCTTTGAGATTCATCTTCAGGACACCAGATGTTGTCTCTCTAGCTTGTCCACACCAAGAACACCTATGGCAGCCCTTGAACAGCTTCTAAAGCTTTTTATATTATTAGAAATTCAAGTTCTGCCTTTTAAGACATTAAATATGTAAATAGGACACTAGAAACAATTTCTAGTGTTCTTAATTCAAGAGATTGATGGCTAATCTCTTTGAATTGATGAGAGATGAAGAAGAATAGATGAAAAAACTCAAAGTAGCATGACAAAGGAGAGGAGTGGTTGCTGGTTATTTTTCTTTTCATAACAACACTTAAATAGCTAGGTTAACACATTAAACCCTTGCCGCATGTCACCCTTTGATTAGCTCTGGGTTTTAGTGACCCAATCACATTGTGCCAAGTGTCAAACCTATATTTAATCTTGATTTTAATCATCTTACATGATTAAAAAATATTTGGCAAGCTTATGTGTAATCCCATGTGTCACCATCTCATGGTGCCACGTGTCACACTGTGAAATGACCAAAATGCCCCTATGTCTTAATTTTGAGTTCTTAACTCAAAATAATTATTTTTCTTCTTCTAAGTAATTTATATCAAATATAAATTAATTAATTAATCTCTATTAATTAATTTCTCATTAATTAAATTCATATTTAAACACTTTAAATATAAATTTAATTTATACTTCACATCCAATAATCTAGATTTGGTTTCAAGTCATGCTAGGGACTTTGCAATTTAATTGCAAACCAAACCTATTTGCTATGAATATTATGTTCTCTTTTAATTCCAGTTCTTGATTAAAAAGATTTTCTCATCAGAAACTCTATTCTGAATAAATCTATCTGTCCTGGCCAGGAACTTGAAACATCAAGAACAATTAAATGAACATAGGATTTTATCTCTATTTACTTAGAGGAATAGATTCCATCTTGATCAACACCTACCTCCATATATAACTAGTAGGAGCCAACACATGCCCATATACCCATACATAGTACAAGTATGAAAGCAGTACCAAACTCAAACTACCTATATACAAGATAACTGTGCTATCTCAGGTCTAAAGATTATATGCACTGATATGATTTATGACAAAACATTGACAAGAGTAAACTCTATGTGCTTGTCATAAGTGTCATAGGTTCGGCCTACTTATCATTTATAAGTGCCTATCATATTTGTTATATGGCATGAGACTCAGCATTCCATCTTATTTATATCTCATATAAATAACTTGGGAACAAATATGAATACAATCTTTCTGGATAAGTCATGTCCTTATTATGAAGTATCCTCGATTGTGAACCTATTTATGATACTTTGTACTAGAAATATTGTCACTCATATTCTTAACAACTTAAGAATAATATTTCTAACAAAATATCAATGGACATTTTCTATTACACATAAATATGTTATGTAAACGGAAAAGTGGAAATGCCTTTTATTAATAAAACATGTACAAGATACATACTAAATGATATGCTCTAGGGCATACTACTAACAATCTCCCACTAGCACTAGAGCCATTCATTACAATACCTTAGACCCATCTTCTCAAGATGTCGGTCTAACTGAGCTTGTGACAAAAGCATAGTTAATGGATCAGCTGGATTTTTCAGCTAATGTTATTTTTCTGCTTGGCTATATCGCATTGCCCAACTATATCTCTGATAACGTGGTAGTGCCTTTCTATGTGTTTGGATTTTGGGTGAGACCTTAGTTCCTTAGCCTGTATGACTGCTCCATTGTTGTCACAGTGTAGTGGAACTGCTGACTCAATGGAAGGAACTACTGTAAGTTCTGTCATAAACTTCTTTATCCAAACAGCTTCCTTTGCAAAGATTCGATGCAAAGAATATACTCAGCCTCTGTAGTGGAATCTGCAGTCCTGCTCTATTTGGAACTCTTCCAACTGACTGCACCTCCATTACAAATGAACACATATCCAGAGGTAGACTTTCTATCATCGATATCTGATTGGAAATCAGAATCAGTATAACCATCCAATTGCAAGTCTCCACCTCCATAAATCAAGAATAAATCCTTAGTTCTTTTCAAGTACTTAAGGATATTCTTGACAGCTATCCAGTGTTCCAAACCTGGATTGGATTGGTACCTGCTAGTCAAACTAACAGCATATGCGATAGCTGGCCTAGTACACAATATTACATACATTAAACTTCCAATAGCCAAAGCATATGGAATCCTGGCCATCTTATCTCTTTCTTCAGGTGTCTTTGGAGACATCTCTTTAGAAAGGTGGATACCATGTCTCACTTGCAACAATCCTCTCTTGGAATCAAGCATGTTAAACCTCTTTAACACCTTTTCCAAGTATAGACTTTGGGATAAACTAATTATTCTTTTTCGCTTTATCTATATAGATGCGAATCCCAAGAATATAGGTTGCCTCCCCTAAATCTTTCATGTAGAATGTATTTGACAAGCATACCTTCATAATCGTCAACATACCTGTGTCATTACCCATCAACATTATGTCATCCACATATAAGACAAGGAAAGTGATAGCACTGTCACTAACCTTCTTATATACACATGGCTCATCCTCATTTTTGATAAAACCAAAGGATTTAATGGCTTCATCAAAATGGATGTTCCAATTCCTCGAAGCTTGTTTCAATCCATAAATGGATCGCTTTAGCTTGCATAACTTGGAACCATCTTGGGATTCAAAACCCCTAGGTTGTTCTATGAAAATGTTTTCTTCAATGTATCCATTGAGAAAAGCTATTTTGACATCCATCTGCCAAATCTCATAATCATAGTATGCAGCTATTGCTAATAAAATCCTAATTGATTTAAGCATGGCAACAGGCGAGAAAGTCTCCTCACAGTCGATTCCTTGCCTTTGGTGAAACCCTTTCGCTACTAGCCTTGCCTTATAGGTCTCTACCTTTCCATCAGAACCAATTTTCTTCTTGAAAATCCATTTGTTCCCTATAGGTACAATACCTTCAGGTGGGTCAACAAGATCCCAAACTTGATTCTTATACATGGAATCAATCTCGGATTTCATAGCATCAATCCATTTTGAAGAGTCTATATCTGATATAGCTTCTTCATAAGTAAGTGGATCATCTCCATGATCTACTTCTTCATGAGTAGACAACTCTTGTTCTTCTTCATGAAGAAAACCATATCTCACTGGTGGGTGAGATACCCTGGTTGTACTACGAGGAACAGCTGTAGATGTTTCATCAACGGGTATAGGTTGACTAGATGGATCTATATCCATCTGATCTGTTGGTTGGTCAGAATTCTCCAATTCTTACTCTATTTGCCTTCCTTTGCCTCCTTCTTGAACAAACTGTTGTTCAAGAAATGTGGCATCTCTACTTATCACAACCTTTTGTGAAGTAGGCAAATAAAAATAATATCCAAAACTATCTTTTGGATATCCAACAAATCGACCTTTTTCTGATCTGGTCTCCAATTTATCAGTGTTCAGCTTTTTGATATAAGCTGGATAACCCCAAATCTTAACATGCTTAAGACTTGGTTTTCTTCTATGCCATATCTCATAAGGTGTGGAAGAAATTGATTTTGATGGAATCCTATTCAGAATATACAAAGCTGATTCTAATGCAAATCCCCAAAAGAATATTGGCATATCAGTATAGCTCATCATACTACGTACCATATCCAATAGGGTACGATTTCTCCTTTCAGATACACCATTTAGCTGTGGCGTTCCTGGAGGAGTCAGCTGGGAAACAATGCCGTGCTCTCTCAAGTATTCATCAAATTCAGTACTTAAATATTCACCTCCACGATCTGATCGAAGAGCTTTAATACTCTTTTCTATTTGATTTTCTACTTTAGATTTAAATTCTTTGAACTTTTCAAAGGATTCATGTTTGTATTTCAACAAATACAAATACCCAAACCTTGATTTATCATCAGTAAAGGTAATAAAATAATGAAAACCGCCTCTAGCCATTTCCTTAAATGGACCACATACATCACTATGTATTAGCTCCAAAATATTTTCAACTCTTAGCCCTTGTCCAATAAAGGGTGATCTAGTCATTTTGCCCCGAAGGCAAGAGTCACAAGTTGGAGTAGGCTCAGAGCCCAATGAGGATAAAATCCCCATTTTCTCCAGTTTTGCAATCCTATCTTCTGCAACATGACATAACCTTAAATGCCAAATATATTTTGAACTTGAGTTGGTTTTCACCATGGCATTGCATTCTTTTTGATCACTTGCATTCAATTTGTGTTTGTCATTATTATCCAAATAATAAAGACCATCTGTAGCACTAACCTTTTTTGAGCTTCACCAAAACTTCATCAAATCCTCTTCTTTTTGATTCCAACATACTGCCCAAGGTGTGTGTACAAGCTTTGATGAAGAAACTATGGTGAAATGAGGGCTTGAACATGGTTGCATGGTGATGGAGGGAGTTTGGCCATGGTGGACTTCCATGGAGGTTTTGGCTAGTTATTTCTCAAGCTTGAAGATGATGACTTCTGCCTAATTCCACTTTGATATATCCCATTTATTTAAGGTTAGTGGAGCACTAACCAATAAATTAATGTTTAATGATTTAAAAGTTTCCTAATTTTCACATTTAGCTCAATTCTTTCACTATTTATATAATGTACCATAATTTAATTTTTCATGACATTTTCAAAGTGTAATACCATTTATTTTTAATGGACATTGAGGTCAAAAGGAAACTCTAGGTGTCAAATGACCACAATACCCCACTTCTGTAACACCACTAAGTTCGGTAGTGCGTTCTACTGTTCCGGTGACCAGTGTTGTCCGGATAGCTAGGATGCCTAGAACTAAACTTCAATATGAGTGAGGAGATATAAAATAATGAAATACAAGAAAAGAAAATACAAGAAAAACAAAGGAAAAATAATAGCAAAGAAATGTAACCAAGTTAAGCGAGCCGAGAACCCTAGCGATGGGTGACCGCACCGGGAAGTCACGGCGTGGACCATTGACTAGCCCTGGACTGCGAGGAACCCTGGAAAACATTTTAGGACTTAAATAGACCCTTATTGAGGAATAAATATCATTAGTAAGATCAAAGAAAAATTAAATAATTAGTACAAAGAAAAGTGAGAAATCGAAAAACAGACAAAACCCGGTGTTACCAAAAAATCGGGAATGCAACCTGAACAGGGGCATTATGGTCATTTGACACCCCGAATTGTCTTTTGACCTAAATGTCCATTAAAAATAAATGATATTACACTTAGAAAATAAAATGAAAAATTAATTTGGTGATACCTAAAGTAAATAGTAAGAATTAAGGGTTTAATGTGGAATAAGTGAGAATTAAGCTTATTATATGATTTAAAATTTATGAGTGGACCACTAGGGATTTAATTAAACACTAAATGGCAGCTGTAATTCCATTATCCAAGCTGAAACTCCATCTTCTCCGAGTGCTCTCAACCTAGCCGAATTGAAGAGAAAGAAAACCTCCATTGGCGTTTTCATGCAAGCTTCATCTAACCCCTCACTTCACTTCCAATCACTAAGACAACTACATTAAAAATTGTCTACACATCATAAGGAAGAGCTTGATACCAAAATCAAGAAGTTTAATCAAGGTTTAGCAAGTTCCAACCATAAGGTAAGTTTGTATTTTTGAAGATTGCTTTGTTAAATTTTGTGTTCATGTTATGGGTGTTGGTTTTGTGAAGAAAAATTTCAAGTTTGAGAAGCTATTGATATGTTCATTTTGGACAGCCATGGGGTTATGTATTTGATGAAATATTTGTACATATATTTGATGAGAAATGATGTTGGTTATGGTGATTTAATATCCTAGTAAATTATTCCATATGTATATGGTGATTTTGCACTTGGAATGGAAATTGATGAATTGTAGGACACTTTGGTGTTGAGGAAGCTTTTCAGCAGCCTTGGGATTCTTGGATAAATTTATGTGTTCATGAAGGTGTTGTCAGAAATATTGACATTAAGGTTGATGGATATGTATATAGATTGATTGTGTAAAGTGTATGTAAGAACTAGTAAGGTTTAGGTGTATATGTGATTGTACTTAGACTTTGTAAATGTGAGTTTTAATTGGTGTATTAAGGATGTTTGTAATCTGCCCAAAGTGATGTTAATGTAAAGTGGAATATGGTTTTGGTAATGTACCAAAACAGAATTGGTAAGGGAAGTGAACATATAGTAATGTAAGTGTGTAATTGATGTATGTTTAAGCAAGGTAGTTAAAGGCAGTATGCATTTTAGCCTATAACTTTAAATGTGTAACCTCAATTGGTATGAGACCAATTGGAGGTGAAACTAGGCACAAAATGTGCCAACTTTCATTGGAAAAGCACACCAAAATTCTGCTTGCAAGGTGACATAAGAAAATGACCAATTCGGATTAAGTGCAATTGAAACCTAAAAACTGACCAATTGGGCAGCAGTTAGTATTTAGGCCATAACTCACCCAAAACAGGTCCAATTGACCTGAAAATTTAACCATGAATATTTAAGACCCATACCTACAAGTCTTATGAAGACACCAAAGCCCAGAAATGACCAGAAGCAAGTCAAAAAGCTTGCACAAGTTCGGGTCCAAAAACTGGCCGAACCAAAGTTGACCAAATTGACCTAAAATTGACCTAATTTGATGCCATTTGACCAGAAATAGTGTAATGACCATAACTTGGTCTACATAACTCGGATTGACCTGAAATTTTGCCCCGCGTGCAATAAGACATAGATCTACAAGTTTGTAGTTTTGACTGAAACCCGAAAACCAAGGGAACTAGGACGTCCGGATAGGTCAAACTAGTATCCCGGAATCCAGCAAGTTGCATTAAAATGCACTAAACAAGGAAATGAGTTTAGTAAAACGTACCAACTCTAAAACCCTATCAAATGTGACATATTAATGACACTAAAACCTAATTTACCTAAAGCGCATCGAGGGTTGGTATATTAGGTGATTGAGCAAATAATAGCCTTCAGTGAATTACTTATCGAACATTATCGTTAGAGACAGTTTAATTTAGTACTGAAACACTTCAAATTGTGTTTCTCAGTTACCAAAGACTCAGGAAAAGGGAAGGAAATACTGAGTCCAGACCCGGAGACAGTTATCAGAGGTTTGTGCACAACAACTATTTCTTTTGAATTATTTTTGATTGAAATAAATTATGACTATTTGCATATTTTTGTTTTAAGTTGTGAAATTGTGAAAAAATGGTTTGAAAGATAGTTGATGGATACTTATTGGTTGAAAAGCACCATAATTGGTTTGAAACCACAGCTATCATGTACATTGATTGTATTCCTCGCTAGCTTGTCTAGTGGGATGAATTGAATTCCCTCTCTGGCTGAAGTGTTGAGGTGTGTGCCTGTTGAGGACGAATAGAATGAGTACTCATATTTTTGCTAGCTAGCTATGTTATTCCTCATTAGTCATTGACTTTTGGGATGAATTGAATACCTCATTAGCCATCGGCTTTTGGGATGAATTGAACTTGAGAACATGATTAAAGCTGTGTGTGATTTATTGATATGTATTGTGAGATTGTGAAATGAATTTAAACTCTTATTGACATATACTGTCTTTTGAATTCAACCATGATCTGACTTATTGAAATTTATTGTGATATTGAGAAACGGAGTTTAAATTCTGGTTGACAATTATTGTCTTGAAAATAACTATGGTTTTAAGTATCCACTATTTATATGATTTGTGAATTGTGATTTAAATTGTATTTGGTTAATGTTGTGCACCACTGAGACATTATCTCAGCGATAGCTTTTATTCTCGCCGCAGTAGACAGACAGCATGTGGCAGCAGACTAGGCTGCTAGTACCTCCAGCGAGAGACTACCGGGTATAATGAGTATACCAATATTTTGTATTTTGTAATGTAATGTATGTTCACTGTATGTACATATTGTTGTTGGTTTTGAGCAGTTGTAAATAAAAATTGTACATTGAAGTTGTAAAATAATTATGAGTTATTATTATATTTCTTTTATCTCAGTCTTTGAAAAATTACTATGGATTTGAGTTGAGAAAATGCTGGAGTTGAGATTTGGAAATATATTGAAGTGCTTTTTATAGGTTTTCTGAAGAACTGTTTTATCCAAAATACAGATGGCACTCTGCCAAAATTTTTACAGAAATTCCAAATAATCCAAATGAGTTAGCTGTTTCACTTCAGTTCACAAAAGTTTTTAACACCTGTAAATAGTGCTCACCATTGTAAAAGAAGTAAGAAAAGTTTTTAAAATCCCTTGTAGTGTATTTAATGGATTATCAGTAGATGGAGTTGGTAATTTATTAGGTATACTACGGGATCGTGTTATGCCTTACAGAGGGGTAGGGTGTGACGTTGATTCACACTTGGCGTGACACTGTTACTACGTTCCTCCTCCATTTATGGGGTGAGTGTGATATTCAGGACAGAGACCTCCCCTATCTGGTCAGTAGAGTACCAGAAGTTCCTACCCTCCCCGCCAATGTGAAACTTGTGGAAAAAATCATGGTGGGATATGCTATAAGGCTATTGGAGCCTGTTATAACTGTGGAGGCACAGGACACTTTGCCAAGGATTGCACCAGTAGTCACAGAGTTGGACCACCTCCTACTACTGCAGAAGGGTCAGTTTAGAGCCTTGTCACTAGAAGTTCACAACCACCCAGCAGAGGTAGAGGCAGGGGTAGAAGTAACCCAGCAGGCAACCAAGGCACAGTGAAACAATAAGAGCAAGACAGTGCTCCAATCAGAATGTATGCAATGAGACAGAGGGAAGAGGCCGATACATCTGATGTTGTGGCTGGTACCTTCTCAACTTTTAACCAAAATGTGTTTGTGTTATTTGATCTGGGCTCTACCCATTCTTATGTGAGTGCTAGCATCATTGATTGCATTGCTATTCCATGTACAAAAATGGACTTTGAGGTGCTAGTAACAAGTCCACTAGGACAGGAAGTCAGGGTTAATAGAATGTATAGAGATTGTACTTTGGTGATCCAAGGACACACTTTCCTGTCTGATTTCATTGAAATGCCCTTCAGAGATTATGATATCATCTTGGGCATGGATTGGTTAGCTAGGCATCATGCCATGATTGACTGTAGGCTGAAGACAGTTACTTTTGGCCTTTCTCAGTACAGTGATGTGGTAATACATGGGGAAAGGCAGTTATTGCCATCAAACATCATTTCGGCTGCACTAGCTAGAAAAATGATTAGAAAGGGATGTGAAGCCTACTTGGCACATGTGGTAGACACCCAAGTGGGGAGTCCAGCATTGAAGGACATCCCTACAGTACATGACTTTCCATATGTGTTTCCTGATGAATTGCTAGGATTACCTCCAGAAAGAGAAGTGCAGTTTGAAATTAATGTTATGCTTGGTGTGGATCCAATCTCCATAACGCCATATAGAATGGCACCAGCAGAATTGAAGGAGTTGAAGATACAATTGCAAGAATTACTTGAAAAGGGCTTCATCCGCCCTAGTGTGTCACCTTAGGGAGCACCAGTGTTGTTTGTTAAGAAGAAGGATGGTACTCTCCGCTTATGCATTGACTACCGGCAGTTGAATAAGGTGACAATAAAGAACAGATATCCATTGCCTCGCATTGATGATCTGTTTGATCAGTTGAAGGGTGCAGCTGTATTCTCCAAAATTGATTTGCGATCTGGTTATTATCAGTTGAAGGTGCAAGAGCAGAGTATTCCAAAAATTGCTTTCAGAACTCGGTATGGCCACTATGAGTTTCTAGTAATGCCATTCGGGTTAACAAATGCTCCAGCTGCTTTTATGGATCTGATGAACACTATCTTCAGACTATATCTTGATCAATTTGTGGTGGTGTTTATTGATGACATTTTGATATATTCAAGGAATGCAGAAGAGCATGATAGACATCTACGGATTGTGCTGCAGACTTTAAGGGAGAAACAGCTATACGCCAAATTGTCGAAATGTGAATTTTAGCTGAAAGAAATCTCCTTTTTGGGACATGTTGTGTCAGCTGAAGGGATCAAGGTAGATTCCAGCAAGGTAGAAGCTATCCTTAATTGGAAGCCGCCCAGGAACATCACAGAAATTCGCAGTTTTCTGGGTTTAGCTGGATATTACCGTCGGTTTGTGAAGGGGTTTTCTATGTTATCTTCTCCACTGACCAAGCTACTTCGGAAAGATGTAAAATTTCAGTGGACTGGTAAATGCCAGCAAAGTTTTGATGAGTTGAAGAGGTGTTTAACTGAAGCTCCAGTTCTCACTTTACCTACTCCGGGTAAAGAATACACAGTATACAATGATGCTTCTCACAATGGGTTAGGCTGTGTACTGATGCAAGATCGGAATGTCATTGCTTATGCATCACGCCAGCTGAAACCGCATGAGAGGAATTACCGAACACATGACCTGGAGCTAGCAGCTATTGTTTTTGCTCTGAAGATCTGGAGACACTATTTGTATGGAGAGAAATGCTACATTTACACAGATCACAAGAGCTTGAAGTACTTAGGCAACCAGAAGGAATTGACTTTGAGGCAGAGGAGATGGTTAGAACTCATCAAAGATTATGATTGCTTAATAGACTATCAGTCAGGGAAAGCAAATGTGGTGGCTGACGCCTTAAGTCGTAAGACTATGGCAAGTCTCAGAGTTTCTCCTTTGTCCATGGTATGTGAATTGAAAGCACAACATGCCAGTTTAGAGAATGATGATGAGGGACAGACAGTAGTTGCATGGCATGTACAGCCAGTGTTGATTGATCAAATCAAAATGGCTGCTCAGAGTGATGAAAAATATCAGAAGCTACTGAAAGAAGTCCAGCATGGCAAGAAAACCGAATTCTCTGTGAGAGATGATGGTTTATTGCTACATCAGGGCAGAATGTGCGTTCCTAATGATGCTGAATTGAGATAGATCATTATGAAGGAAGCACATGAGTCTCCATTTGCTATGCACCTTGGTGGAACTAAAATGTACAGAGGGCTGAAAGAGCATTACTGGTGGATGGGCATGAAGAGAGATATAGCTGAATTTGTTTCCAAATGCCTAACTTGACAAGTAAAGGCGAACATCAAGTTCGATTGGTTTGTTACATCCTTTATCGATGCAGTGGAAATGGGAACAAATAACTATGGATTTTGTTACAGGACTTCCAAGGACACAGAGTAGTCATGATGCAGTATGGGTTATAGTTGACAGATTGACCAAGTTTGCTCACTTTTTGCCAGTTCGGATGGACTATAGCCTGGAAAGATTGGCCAGATTGTACATATATGAGATTGTAAAATTGCATGGAGTGCCAGTATCAATAGTATCTGACAGAGATCCTAGGTTCACTTCTAGATTCTGGGGTAGTCTTCAGAGAGCCCTAGGAACTAGATTGAACTTCAGCACAACATTCCACCCACAGACAGATGGCCAGTCTGAAAGGGTCATTCAGATATTGGAGGATATGCTACGGGCTTGTGTGGTTGAATTTGAAGGTAGTTGGGATACACACTTGCCTTTGATTGAGTTTACTTATAACAACAGCTACCAATCAAGCATAAGGATGCCTCCATATGAAGCTTTGTATGGTAGAAAGTGCAGAATTCCTTTATGTTGGCATGAAGTAGGTGAAAGGAAGATGATTGGGCCAGAAATTGTCCAGCAGACAGAGGAAAAGATTAGATTGATTAGAGATAGACTCAAAGCTGCATCAGACCGTCAGAAGTCCTATGTTGATCTGAAAAGAAGAGATATTGAATATGCAGTGGGTGATAAGGTATTCCTCAAAGTTTTTCCTTGGAAGAGGATTATAAGATTTGGCAGAAAGGGGAAACTGAGTCCTCGTTTCATCGGACCATATGAGGTTCTGGAAAGAGTGGGTCCTTTGGCATATCGGTTGGCATTACCTCCAGAGCTAGCAAGGATACACAGTGTCTTCCATGTGTCCATGTTAAGGAGGTATAGATCTGACCCATCTCATGTACTATCAGTTGAAGAGATTGAGGTAAATCGGACCTCTCATATGAGGAAGAACCCATAAAAATTCGGCTTATGAGGTAAAGCGGTGAGGAATAAGCAGATACACACGTTAAAGTCTTTGTGGAACCATCATTCAGGCCAGGAAGCTACTTGGGAACGTGAAGAGGATATGAGGAGACATCACCCACAGCTGTTCAGAGACTAATACCAGGTAAAATTTCGAGACGAAATTTATTTAAGGGGGGGAGAATTGTAACACCCCTATGTTCGGTGGTGCGTTCTGCTGCTCCGGTGACCAGTGTTGTCCGGACAGCTAGGATGCCTTGAACTACACTTCAATATGAGTGAGGAGACATAAAATAATAAAATACAAGAAAAGAAAATACAAGAAAAACAAAGTAAAAATAATAGCAAAGAAATGTAACCAAGTTAAGCGAGCCGAGAACCCTAGCGATGGGTGACCGCACCGGGAAGTCACGGCGTGGACCGTTGACTAGCCCTGGACCGCGGGGAACCCTAGAAAATATTTTTAGGACTTAAATAGACACTTATTGAAGAATAAATATCATTAGTAAGATCAAAGAAAAATTAAATAATTAGTACAAAGAAAAGTGAGAAATCGAAAAACAGGCAAAACCCGGTGTTACCGAAAAATCGGGAATGCAACCCGAACAGGGGCATTATGGTCATTTGACACCCCGAATTGTCTTTTGACCTAAATGTCCATTAAAAATAAATGATATTACACTTAGAAAATAAAATGAAAAATTAAATTGGTGATACCTAAAGTAAATAGTAAGAATTAAGGGTTTAATGTGGAATAAGTGAGAATTAAGCTTATTATATGATTTAAAATTTGTGAGTGGACCACTAGGGATTTAATTAAACACTAAATGGCAGCTTTAATTCCATTATCCAAGCTGAAACTCCATCTTCTCCGAGTGCTCTCAACCTAGCCGAATTGAAGAGAAAGAAAACCTCCATTGGCGTTTTCATGCAAGCTTCATCTAACCCCTCACTTCACTTCCAATCACTTAGATAGCTTCATTAAAAATTGTCTACACATCATAAGGAAGAGCTTGATACCAAAATCAAGAAGTTTAATCAAGGTTTAGCAAGTTCCAACCATAAGGTAAGTTTGTATTTTTGAAGATTGCTTTGTTAAACTTTGTGTTCATGTTATGGGTGTTGGTTTTGTGAAGAAAAATTTCAAGTTTGAGAAGCTATTGATATGTTCATTTTGGACAGCCATGGGGTTATGTATTTGATGAAATATTTGCACATATATTTGATGAGAAATGATGTTGGTTATGGTGATTTAATATCCTAGTAAATTATTCCATATGTATATGGTGATTTTGCACTTGGAATGGAAATTGATGAATTGTAGGACACTTTGGTGTTGAGGAAGCTTTTCGGCAGCCTTGGGATTCTTGGATAAATTTATGTGTTCATGAAGGTGTTGTCAGAAATATTGACATTAAGGTTGATGGATATGTATATAGATTGATTGTGTAAAGTGTATGTAAGAACTAGTAAGGTTTAGGTGTATATGTGATTGTACTTAGACTTTGTAAATGTGAGTTTTAATTGGTGTATTAAGGATGTTTGTAATCTGCCCAAAGTAATGTTAATGTAAAGTGGAATATGGTTTTGGTAATGTACCAAAACAGAATTGGTAAGGGAAGTGAACATATAGTAATGTAAGTGTGTAATTGATGTATGTTTAAGTAAGGTAGTTAAAGGCAGTATGCATTTTAGCCTATAACTTTAAATGTGTAACCTCAATTGGTATGAGACCAATTGGAGATGAAACTAGGCACAAAATGTGCCAACTTTCATTGAGAAAGCATACCAAAATTCTGCTTGCAAGGTGACATAAGAAAATGACCAATTCGGATTAAGTGCAATTGAAACCTGAAAACTGACCAATTGGGCAGCAGTTAGTGTTTAGGCCATAACTCACTCAAAACAGGTCCAATTGACCTGAAATTTTAACCATGAATAGTTAAGACCCATACCTACAAGTCTTATGAAGACACCAAAGCCCAGAAATGACCAGAAGCAAGTCAAAAAGCTTGCACAAGTTCGGGTCCAAAAACTGGCCGAACCAAAGTTGACCAAATTGACCTAAAATTGACCTAATTTGATGCCATTTGACCAGCAATAGTATAATGACCATAACTTGGTCTACATAACTCGGATTGACCTGAAATTTTGCCCTGCGTGCAATAAGACATAGATCTACAAGTTTGTAGTTTTGACCGAAACCCGAAAACCAAGGGAACTAGGTCGTCCGGCTAGGTCACACTAGTATCCCGGAATCCAGCAAGTTGCATTAAAATGTACTAAACAAGGAAATGAGTTTAGTAAAACGTACCAACCCTAAAACCCTATCAAATGTGACATATTAATGACACTAAAACCTAATTTACCTAAAACGCATCGAGGGTCGGTATATTAGGTGATTGAGCAAATAATAGCCTTCAGTGAATTACTTATCGAACATTATCGTTAGAGACAGTTTAATTTAGTACTGAAATACTTCAAATTGTGTTTCTCAGTTACCAAAGACTCAGGAAAAGGGAAGGAAATCGAGTCGGACAGGAAGACAGTTATCAGAGGTTTGTGCACAACAACTATTTCTTTTGAATTATTTTCAATTGAAATAAATTATGACTATTTGCATATTATTGTTTTAAGTTGTGAAGTTGTGAAAAAATGGTTTGAAAGATATTTGATGGGTACTTATTGATTGAAAAGCACTGTAATTGGTTTGAAACCACAGCTATCATGTACATTGATTGTATTCCTCGCTAGCTTGTCTAGTGGGATGAATTGAATTCCCTCTCTGGCTGAAGTGTTGAGGTGTGTGCCTGTTGAGGACGAATAGAATGAGTACTCATATTTTTGCTAGCTAGCTATGTTATTCCTCATTAGTCATTGACTTTTGGGATGAATTGAATACCTCATTAGCCATCGGCTTTTGGGATGAATTGAACTTGAGAACATGATTAAAGCTGTGTGTGATTTATTGATATGTATTGTGAGATTGTGAAATGAATTTAAACTCTTATTGACATATCTTGTCTTTTGAATTCAACCATGATCGACTTATTGAAATTTATTGTGATATTGAGAAAGCGGAGTTTAAATTCAGTTGACAATTATTGTCTTGAAAATAACTATGGTTTTAAGTATCCACTATTTATATGATTTGTGAATTGTGATTTAAATTGTATTTGGTTAATGTTGTACTGCTGAGACATTATCTCGTGATAGCTTTTATTCTTTATCGCGGTGAGCAGACAGACAGAGCGTGAGACTAGGTCGCTAGTACCTCCAACGAGAGACTCTGGGTATAATGAATATACCAATATTTTGTATTTTTAATGTATTGTATGTTCCTTTGTATGTACATATTGTTGTTGGTTTTGGCGATTGTAAATAAAAATTGTACATTGAAGTTGTAAAATAATTATGAGTTATTTTGGCTTGTAAAAATTGTATTATATTTCTTTTATCTCAGTCTTTGAAAAAAATTACTATGGATTTGAGTTGAGAAAATGCTGGAGTTGAGATTTGGAAATATATTGAAGTTCTTTCTGAGTTTTCAAGAAGCATTCTATCCAAAATACAGATGGCACTCTGCCAAAATTTTCTGAAATTCCAAATAATCCAAATGAGTTAATTTGTTTCACTTGATTCACAAAAGTTTTTAACACCTGTAAATAGTGCTCACCACTGTAAAAGAAGTAAGAAAAGTTTTTAAAATCCCTTGTAGTGTATTTAATGGATTATCAGTAGACGGAGTTGGTAATTCATTAGGTATACTACGGGATCATGTTATGCCTTACAGAGGGGTAGGGTGTGACGTTGATTCACACTTGGCATGACACTGTTACTACGTTCCTCCTCCATTTATGGGGTGAGTGTGATATTCCTCCCTCTTTGACTTATCAGTCTGGGGTGAGTGTGATTATGTTCCTCCCTCTTTGACTTCCCAGTCTGAGGTGAGTGTGGATGAGTACTCATTATTCAGCTAGCTTCCTCCCTCATTGATTTCGATTATTGGGGTGAGTGTGTCTTGTCGTGGTGTACAACACGGCATGTGTGGAAAAATTGTGTCATGGCCTAAATTATGTTATCGATTGGCAACATTGTATTATTTAGTTATTTGATCGAATTGTGTTATTGATTTGCAAAACGGTATTATTCAATTACTTGATCAAATTTGTGTTAGGTGAATTTTGTAAATTGTGAGATAGAATTGTGAATCATTTGATTTGTGAACTGTCAATAAAAGATTTATATATCGCATTTCAAATTGTTATTGTGCACCACTGAGTAAATTTTACTCGTGATAGCTTTCATTCTTTGTCGCAGTGACAGACTGACAGGGCAGCAGACTAGGCTGCTAGTACTACATTGAGAGATCATCGGGTATATTGAGTATACCACATTTTGCATTTTGTACTGTAATGTATGTTCACTGTATGTATATATTGTTCTTGATTTTGAGCAGTTGTAAAATAAAATTGTACATTAAAGTTGTAAAATAAATTATGAGTTATTTTGACTTGTAAAAATTGTATTATATTTTTTTGTATCTCAGTTTTTGAAAAATTACTATGGATTTGAGTTGAGAAATATGTTGTGTTAAATTATGCTAGAGTTTGAGATTGAGAAAAATATTGAAGTGCTTTTTACAGGTTTTTGAAGAACTGTTTTATCCAAATTACGGAGGGCACTCTGCCAAAATTTTTTTACAGAAATTACTAATAGTCTAAATGTGTTAGTTAATTCACCTCAGTTCAAAAAGGTTTTTAACACCTGTAAATAATGCTCACCACTGTAAAAGAAGTAAGAAAAGTTTTTGAAAATCCCTTGTAGTGTATTTAATGGGTTATCAGTAGGCGAAGTTGGTAATTCATTAGGTATACTATGGGATCATGTTATGCCTTACAGAGGGGTAGAGTGTGACAACTTCGGGTTATATTCCTGATTTTTTTGGTAACACCGATTTTTGTCTGATACCACTAAATGTAACACCCCTCACCCGTCTACAGTGTAGCCGAGTGAGGCGTGCTACACAGCGTGCCAGAGCACCTGATCTTATCTGATTTCATTACAGTTCTTGATTTATTTATTCAAAAACTTTATTTAAGGTTTAGGCTATTTTTACTTTTATCAAAATCTAACTAATTTGGAAAATTCAAAAATTTTAATGATAATCCAAAGTAGTCTGTGATAATTTGGACTAATAGTTCTTCTGAACCTGCCAAAAACAATTTCAATATATACTCAAATTCACAACTCATAATCAGTCTCAAAATTTTTCATACTCAATCTCAATCAGAATCATCATGATCAGATACTTAACTCATATATCAAAATTCTTACATTTTATTATTTTGCATAATTTGCCAACTAATTACATAAATTTGTCAAGTACAGGATGTACAAATAATTTACATTATACTTAGAATGAACAAAATACATAATATGTGTAAATATGAGCCCTATCTACATGCATTGCTGAGGAGGTGACAACCTTGAACTCTTCTAACACTTCTGCAGATCTGGACTCCAAAAATCTCAGTCGACAGTCTACTGGTTTTACCTTCAGTACCTGCGCGAGGAAGCAATTCCATCGCGCTAAGCATTTCTGCTTAGTGGTGCAATAGTATAACAAGAAATAATATATACAAATAAAGAAATAAATCATAATTCAGATACTCAGGAATCAATTTAATTTGGTATGGTATTTCTAGTATCAACAATCTTATATACTAGTTTGTTCCTCTTTGGAAGTGCTTAGTTTATAACTTTTCAGTAATACTACCCAGTATACAAATTATTCTAACTATATTGTATTTCAAGTCTCTACGGTTCTGCAATTTACATTTTTGTTATGTTTCTTTTGCTAATCTCTTTTACTCATTCATTCAATACTTAATATAATTGTACTGAAATTTCATCATGCTTAACTTAATTGTCTGAATTGAATAATGTTTTAATTGACTGCCCATGTAGCCTATACACTGACCAGACTGGATAAACGAATATACTAGCACTGGGTACCTAGTATCTCGGGCCGTCACACCATCGGTCACAAAGTATCTCCCGGTGTGCAAAAAGTGTGGCTAAAAAGCCATATAATCAATCAGGCATTAAGCCGAGTATAATAACACAATCTGCATAGCCATAGGCTATTAAAATCATAGTATGGCAAAATAGGCCATAAAACACAATATGACGTAAAGTCATTTGCAGAACAGCTGTCAGAATCCTATTGGCATACCAACCTATCCAAACTAGTCAACTAGGCAAATTAAGGCATATTACAATGTTACATATTTAATTCTTTATTCATAGGGTTTATACATCTTTATGCCTTTCACTTGTCAATAAAATTATTGACCTTTTTATGCATCATGGATAGGTTGATTCTAGCATCAACATGTCACAATTTACAATTCAATATGTTGTCAATATAATGCAATTTACCCTTTTCACAAGTTGGCATTCATTGCCAAATCACTTCAAGCATCATTTTATGTAATTACCAATTTGCAATTTTAGTGTGCTAGATTGGTCTAGCTTAAAGTCCTATTTCCCTTGGTTTTTAACTTCTGGTCAAAGAAGCAAAATTGTAGCTCTATGTCTTATTGCACTCGAGACAAAATTTCAGGTCATTATGAGTTGTATAGACCAAGATATGGTCAATTTACTAAAGCTAGACAGATTGCATCTTTGGTGCAAAATTTAGTCAATTTCTCAATTTTTGTGTGCTAGATTTGTCTAGCTTAAAAAGTGCTCAATGCACACAATTCACCATTAAGTTCAACATTCACTTCCACCAAAATTCAACATATCTCAATGTCAATATTACACATACACTTCAACATAATTATATTTCAATATCACTTACACTTGCTGCCCACAATTTAACATTAGCATATTTCATTAATAACTACATGTTCACACACAAATTCATGGTTTAATAGGCTGCCAAACATGGCAGTTTGCCCAAAGCATTAAGGTTCCATTACACACCCTTAATTCAAGCACTACATGCACATACTTAGATTTTAACTTGCTACTTCCTCCATTTAAGTTATTCAACCTTAGTTTCCATCCATTTGAGGTAAGAAAAACTCAACTACAATAAACTTTCATGGCTGTCCAAAATTGAATATATCAATAACTCATCAAATCCTTCAAAATTCTTCACCATCCAACTCATCTCAACCTTAATACAAACTTTAATGAAGCAAGGGATGAAAAACTAGCACTAACCTTTTTTGAGCTTCACCAAAACTTCATCAAATCCTCTTCTTTTTGATTCCAACATACTGCCCAAGGTGTGTGTACAAGCTTTGATGAAGAAACTATGGTGAAATAAGGGCTTGAACATGGTTGCATGGTGATGGAGGGAGTTTGGCCATGGTGGACTTCCATGGAGGTTTTGGCTAGTTATTTCTCAAGCTTGAAGATGATGACTTCTGCCCAATTCCACTTTGATATATCCCATTTATTTAAGGTTAGTGGAGCACTAACCAATAAATTAATGTTTAATGATTTAAAAGTTTCCTAATTTGCACATTTAGCTCAATTCTTTCACTATTTATATAATGTACCACAATTTAATTTTTCATGACATTTTCAAAGTGTAATACCATTTATTTTTAATGGACATTGAGGTTAAAAGGCAACTCTAGGTGTCAAATGACCAAAATACCCCACTTCGAGTTATATTCCCGATTTTTTGGTAACACCGATTTTTGTCTGTTTCTCGATTTTTCATTTTTCTTTGTACTAATTTATTAATTTTTCTTTAATAATTCTAGTGTCAATTATATTTCAATATACCTTTACTTACGTCCCAAAATTAAATTCTGAGCGTCGGCAACGGCCTTCCCAGTGCGGTCACCCATTGCTGCGGTGCCGGCTCGTTTAACTTAGCTTCATTTTCTCTCTTTCATTTGCCTTTGATTTTTATTGCATTTTCTTCTTATTTATTTCATCATTATATGTCTGTTCATTATCACCGAAGTGTAGTTCTAGACATTCTGACTTTCTGGGGCAGACATTAGCCGTCAGAACAGTATCACCGAAGTGTAGAATGTACGGACTACGAAAATGAGGATGTTACACCATCATTCATATAACCCGAACTAACATATTTATTTCCAAAATAAATATTGCAAACATCATCTGTGAACTGAAATTCATAGCCATTTCTAGTCAAACTAGATATAGAAATGATGTTCTTAAAAGCATCAGGTACATATAAAATATTATCCAAACACAAAACATGTCCAAACATGTAAAAAGATTTAGATCCTATGGCTAAAGCTTCAACAGTTGAGCCATTTCCAATCCGGACTCTAATATCTTGAGAGCATAGTACTCTTGTTTGCTAGTTCTTGCATATCATTAGAAATGTGAGAACTGGCACCAGTATCTAAAACCAAAGCTGTAGATGAACTATGAGTATCATCAAAATCTAAATAACAAGATATGGACATACCTTCCGAAGGTGTATTCTTCTAGTCCTTCAGAGAAGCAAGATACTCTAGGCAGTTCCTTTTCCAGTGCCCATCCTTTTGGCAGTGGAAACACTTTCCTTTGCCTCCATCAGCTTTAGTCTTCCTTTTCTGTTTAACTATTTTTTTGGAAGGACCAGGAATCTGAGGTTTCTTTTTCTTATTGCCCTTCTTCTTGTTGGACTTTCCAGCAGAAGAATATGCAACCAAAGCTACCTCTTTTCCTTTATTGCCTGGCATATTCTTTTGGGCAATAACCAGCATGTTGAGTAAACCAGCTAAGGTGTATTCCTGTTTAGTCATATGGAAATTTGTCACAAAATTCCCAAAAGACTCAGGAAGGGACTGAAGGATCAAATCCGTCTGTAGTTGGAAATCCATGTTGAAGTCAAGATGTTCCAACTGCTCAATCAGCCGAATCATCTTGTGGACATAATCTCCAACATTCTGTCCCTCAGACATCCTCATACGGAATAGTTGTCTAGATATCTCATACCTAGCATTCCTACTGTGCTCACCATACAACTCTTGTAGGTGAACGAGGATCTCACTCGCACTCTGCATGTTCTCATGTTGCTTCTGTAACTCATTACTCATGGAAGCAAGCATGTAACACTTAGCTCTCATATCATGCTCCTTCCACTTGTCCAAAGTTTCATGTTCCTCTTGTGTGGCCTCTGGAGGTAAGGGACCAGGAACATTTGAATCTAGAACATATCCTATATGTTCAAGGTTCAGGACAAGTTTCAAATTTCTTAGCCAATCAGACAGATTAGGTCTTATCAACCTATTGTGATCAAGTATGCTTGCAAGGATATTGGATGGTGGTGGTTGTTTTGTGCTCATTTTTATCAGAAAATTAACTGCAGAAAATAACCAGATTAATTAGTAAATGTATCATGTAATTAACCAAAATAATTATGGTCTTTTAATCAAATTGGTCCTCCCACTAACTTAGCAAATCCTACACTTCCAAAGTAGAAAACGGAAATCCTAGTTGGATGGATTTCTAGTGGGTGATTGAATTCTTATAATTCTATTGATCATCCTCAGGTACATCCATTATTGGAATTACAATAAACTATAAGTGAGCAACTCCTTGCCCATCACATCTCATGTGAGGTTCAATCCTTTACCTAACCCCCAATGCTCAAAATCTCAGGTACATCCATTATTGACTTATCTTGCATTAGTTAAGTTGATCCCATTGAGCCAGTAATTATGTAAATAATTTTAATGTCCTCAGGTACATCCAATATTGGCCACCAAACCATTTACATATTTATAACATCTCATGCTTAACAATTATTCTTAAGAAAATCTCTTAAATTAATTGCATCTTATGCAACTATTTAAAATTTCTTAAAATAATTGCCCCAATGGAGGGCCTATGTTATAATTACTTTAATTATAGCACTTCCAACTTAATCATTTGTTTGGAAGATTTTATGGCCATTCTAATTATTATCAAGGTCTCACTTTGCATATTATCCATTTAGCATGCATACATCATATAATTGCATACATTCCCATACATCTCATGCATTCATGGATAAGCAGTAAATATGGTATGATCATGGACTTTCTAAGGGATTCAATTCTGAGCCACCAAGAATTGAATCAGGGCATTGCTAGGTGTATTTCATTCATTCATTTTACAAGAGTTGCTGAAGGAGTACATAATCAACACTCGATCTTGAATTCCTCCCACTGGTCCAACCAATGCTCTTGACCTCCTTGAACTTCTTGCAATCCAATATTACATGGTAATCCTTGGCATACCAAGGCGAATTTATAAGAACTTAAATAAATGAAATTACAACCCAAAAATTATTACAAACTTAATAATACATGCCCAAAATAAATTAAAATAAATTAATTAATTTACAATCCCAAAGAAACATAAAAGAAATAAATCCAATCACATTGGTCTTTTATAGTCCATGATCATCCATCATGCATATCACTATTTAACAATTAAATAAAACATACATACTTAAATTAAATTGAATATCTCATATTCAACTTAAAAATCCAGATTTGAATATGATTCAAACAAATTTAAAAATTCAGATTTGAATCTCATTCAAACAAATTTGAAAATTCAGATTTGAATCACATTCAAACAACTTTAAAAATTCAAATTTGAATCACATTCAAACATTTTTTAAAAAATCAGATTTTAATCACATTCAAACATTTTTTAAAAAATCAGATCTGAATTTTATTCAATCAATTTTAAAAAATCAGATTTAAATATGATTCAAACAACTTTAAAAATTCAGATTTGAATCACATTCAAACAACTTTTAAAATTCAGATTTGAGTCACATTCAAACAATTTTTAAAATTCTGATTTGAATCATAATTTAATAGTGTGATTAAAATTCTAATTAAACAATTTAATTAGATATAGGATGAGCTTTTAGATCATACAACAATTGTAAATTAAAAAGCAAACCTTGCGCCATCTAGAAGAAGCTTTGTTACCGCCACCAATGGTGGCTTCACCATGTGTGCCACCACACATCCATTGCAACCAGCAATGGATCAATCATCTCATGATCAAATTACACAATTAAATCATATAATCAACAATCTAAATGGCAAATATAGTGGCTCTGATACCAATTGAAGGAACAGAAGCGTGAAAAATACAAGTTTATACCATTGAATTCAAAAATTTTCACCTAGGGTCACATGCATCATGCAAGATTTATTTTTATCTATTTGATTTCAATGATAAACAACATATTAAAACTCTTTTAATATGTGTTTGGATCTGTATTTGCCATTTAAGATTTTAAAATTAATCAGATTAATTTTCGAACTCTAGATTAAATCAAGAACGATTACACTAACCTCTTGATGCACTACAGCGTGTCTGCGCCTTTGAGATTCGTCTGCAGGACACCAGATGTTGTCCCTCTAAGCAGCCCTTGAACAGCTTCTAAAGCTTTTTCTATTAATTGGAAATTCAAGTTCTGCCTTTTAAGAGATTAGAGATGTAAACAGGACACTAGAAACAATTTCTAGTATTCTTAATTCAAGAGATTGATGGCTAATCTCTTTGAATTGATGAGAGATGAAGAAGAATAGATGAAAAACCTCAAAGTGGCGTGACAAAGGAGAGGAGTGGCTGCTGGTTATTTTTCTTTTCATAACAACACTTAAATAGCTAGGTTAACACATTAAACCCTTGCCACATGTCACCCTTTGATTAGCTCTAGGTTTAAGTGACCCAATCACATTGTGCCAAGTGTCAAACCTATATTTAATCTTGATTTTAATCATCTTACATGATTAAAAAATATTTGGCAAGCTTATGTGTAATCCCATGTGTCACCATCTCATGGTGCCACGTGTCACACTGTGAAATGACCAAAATGCCCTTGTGTCTTAATTTTGAGTTCTTAACCCAAAATAATTATTTTTCTTCTTCTAATTAATTTATATCAAATATAAATTAATTAATTAATCTCTATTAATTAATTTTTCATTAATTAAATTAATATTTAAACACTTTAAATATAAATTTAATTTATACTACACATCCAATAATCTAGATTTGGTTTCAAGTCATGCTAGGGACTTTGCAATTTAATTGCAAACCAAACCTATTTAATTAATCAATTAAACTCTTTAATTAATTAATTAAATCATATTTAAATAGGTGATAGCTTGTGTATGTATGTGACTTACTAAGCTCATCACTAATTGGCAATGAGACATGATATCAACTCTTAATATCATCAGAACTCTTTCTTACCATAAATGATTTCTCTAAATCATTTTATGAACCTCATAGACCATGGTTAACACCTAGCATAGCTTGCCATGGCCACCCAATTAGTAATAAGGTTTACCTTAAATGAACCTATAATCATATGTTACCATGCACTAGAATCTCTCTGTTACAAAATCCCAACTCAAGCTGGAGTCATGGTTTATGTAAAACTCCATTTGCTATGAATATTATGTTTTCTTTTAATTCTAGTTCTTGATTAAAAAGATTTTCTCATCAGAAACTCTTTTCTGAATAAATCTATCTGTCCTGGCCAGGAACTTGAAACATCAAGAACAATTAAATGAACATAGGATTTTATCTCTATTTACTTAGAGGAACAGATTCCATCTTGATCAACACCTACCTCCATATATAACTAGTAGGAGCCAACACATGCCCATATACCCATACATAGTACAAGTATGAAAGTAGTATCAAACTCAAACTACCTATGTACAAGATAACTGTGCTATCTCAGGTCTAAAGATTATATGCACTGATATGATTTATGACAAAACATTGACAAGAGTAAACTCTATGTGCTTGTCATAAGTGTCACTAGTTTGGCCTACTTATCATTTATAAGTGCCTATCATATTTGTTATATGGCATGAGACTCACCATTCCATCTTATTTATATCTCATATAAATAACTTGGGAACAAATATGAATATAATCTTTCTGGATAAGTCATGTCCTTATTATGAAGTATCCTCGATTGTGAACCTATTTATGATACTTTGTACTAGAAATATTGTCACTCATATTCTTAACAACTTAAGAATAATATTTCTAACAAAATATCAATGGACCTTTTCTATTACACATAAATATATTATGT
Organism: Hevea brasiliensis; assembly: GCF_030052815.1. Taxonomy (NCBI): domain Eukaryota; kingdom Viridiplantae; phylum Streptophyta; class Magnoliopsida; order Malpighiales; family Euphorbiaceae; genus Hevea; species Hevea brasiliensis. The sequence goes on along the minus strand of NC_079499.1, from coordinate 58,873,128 downwards.
TAATGGAAAAGTGAAAATACCTTTTATTAATAAAACATGTACAAGATACATACTAAATGATATGCTCTAGGGCATACTACTAACAGGTAGTTAGGTGACCTTGATCCCTGTTGGCTCTCCATTTAAGATAGTCGCCCGTGGCGCTCGAACCTTTAGATGCCCTTTCCGTCATAGTGATATTTTCCCAGGATTTGCGAGCTATTTTCAATTCTTCTTCATTATTGAGCTCATGATAGTAGTGGCCCTAATGGTATTCTCCGATACTGCCTCATCACCAATGCTGGGACGTAACTTGTATACCCGGTCACCCTGATTAGAGAAACTGAATGATTACCCCCTGTGCTGAACAAAATAGGTTGACCCGATGTCCACAATTTCTTCCAACAGTAATCATGGCTGTTAAAGCTCAAAATCCATTCTTGCCACTACAGCTCGTCCTTTGGGCTAATTACTAATTTGGTCATTTTCTCAATAAGAGGCTAGTTAAGATACCAAGTTAACCCCTTTGTCTCCACAGCACACATGTGACTGATGATCCAGAGGTGCAACAATTGAGAATAGCACTTAAAGGATCCCTTGCCTTGTTATCTGCAGTAAGTAAGAGTCAATCAAATCTCTGCAAGAATTGCCGGTATTTGGTTGACCTTTTGTTTCTCTACTGCCCATAATATCTCTGCAACGTTGCAGGTTATAATTCCTGGAGGCCCAGGGAACAAGATCATACCATATATTCCCAACGCAAGTGCTAATGAAGCTTGCTCCCATTGTTTATCCTGGATGTATTAATCCAACCACTTCTTGAGGTAAGTCCAATACCATCCCTGCATATTTCCTTTGACAGTTTCTCTCGCCTTTGCTTCTTCCAGGGGAATCCCCAACATATGTGCAAACCGTTTCTAGGTCTGCCTATGCTCGAGGTGTAGGTAGATCCGATTCTGCACCACATAACGAATTTCTAACAGTGCCTGATATTCTTCCATAGTGTGGGTCGTGTCGATGTCATTGAAGGAGAATACTCCATAATTGGGGTTCCAAACTGACAGCATGGCTTTTAATGCCAAAACTTGGACTTTGACTCGTATCAGGGTCGCAATCTTCCCATATTTTTCCTCAAACTTTGCCTTGATGTGATCGGGAAGTGATCTCTAACTACTAGATAGACCCTCGAGACTGGTCATTCTGACCTTAACCTTGCTTAGGTCCAATAAAGGCAGCGGGCTAGCATCTGCCTCGGTAACATCACTTTGCGGGGGCACTGAACTATGAGGCAATCTGGACCACGGTTTAGCATTTTGTTCTTGTTTAGGAACTTCTTTTGCCAATTGACTCGAGGATGCCATGTTAAAAATGATGCTTATTCTTTTACAGACCTTAATTCGGGGATGCCTGTAGGGAAAACTTGTTAGCAAGATAAATTCAGGTAATTTTGAATTATACTGTTGGCAGGGTGACACCTACACATTTATCAAAGTAGGAAAGTGTGTAGTTCCTCCTAACAGTATGATCCAAGATTACCCTAAAAATAAGAATATAAAAAAACACAAATAGAATAGAGCGAGAGCAAGTATGTCCCTTTTGTCCTAAAATAAGGAGAGTCCTGGTACCGGATAGGTGCTACCTAATTGGATAGTTCTATCTCATGAGGAAGTTTGCTACAGCTTTTAGCTATTGTGATAGTTTAGCTCAAGGTCTAATTTTCTAAAAGCCACAGGTTCCCAGATTGCCCGTACTACAAATAGTAGAGCCCCATTCTATCACCATGATACTAACGGGAGAGTTCCACGGGTATCACAGTAAATAGAACAAGTTTCAATCTGAGCAGAAGCCTTCACGGATACTAACGGGGTAAAACCCACGGGTACCACTACATGACTCCCTCTTATTTTCCTAAAAGGGTAAGAAAGCCTGGGTATAGGGCTGGAGTGTGTGAGGACATTGTGAGTGTTCAGTGTGTGAAGGGACACCTTTACCTCTTCCCAGTGTGGGGGAATTTTTCTTTTTCCTTTTTTTAGACGGAGAGTGTTGTGGGGGATAAGACAATTAAGACAAGCAAAACGGTTAGCAAAAATAACAATAATTAACATATGGAATTTTGTAAACTAAGCCCACCTAACTACGATTTGATCGTAAAATTAAATCTGCTTTTAGACCTCTGGACCGAGCTTAAAAAAGCTCCCCAGTGGAGTCGCCAAGCTGTCGCAAGGTGTTTTGCGGTCGGTTGGACGAACACTCACCGAAGTGGGAAAAGTGAGGAGTCGCCACTTTAATTTTGAGAGAAATTAAAGAAAACCATTTGTGAAGGTAAATTAAAAAGCAACCAATTCGAAAATAGAGATTCTAGGTTCGGGGTTCGTAAACGGGTGGGGAAGGTGTTAGGCACCCCACCTCGTCCCTCAATGAGGGTAAGCAGATTTAACATTATGCTCTTTATAAATTAAAATCGATAGTTAGGGGGGAAGAATGAAGATGTTAATCCCTTAGATAAAAGAGAAAATTCGATTTTTCACTAGTTCGGGTACCCAGATATATAAGTACATGAGACGACCCTTAGTGAGTCAATGTTGCATAGCGATTTTTATTTAGGGGATCACTTGGTGTATTTTATTGTCAAAATTTGAGAGAGTCAGGGTAAAAACCTCTCTCGATCTCTAAGGATGATCTGTTTAAATTTTGAGTTAGGGATTTCGGATAAGAACTCTCCTTCGATCTTCGCATATTTATTCAAATTTGATTTGAGAATCGGATAAGAACTCTCCTCCGATCTCTTAAATATTTATGAAAATTTTTTATTGAGAACCGGATAAGAACTCTTCTCCGATCTCTTAAATATTTATGAAAAATTTTTATTGAGAACCAGATAAGAACTCTCCTCCGATCTCTTAAATATTTATCAAAATTTTGGTCGACAATCGGATAAGAACTCTCCTCCGATCTCTTTTAGTATTTATTAAAATTTTGGTTGAGAATCGGATAAGAACTTTCCTCCGATCTCTTTTAGTATTTAAGTGAGGATCGGGTAAGAACTCTTCTCGACCTCTTAAAATTTGATTACAATTACATATCATGAGAACCTAAGACTAAGAGTTTTGGCATCTGAAGACACCGGGGACCTGAACCAGGCTTTCTTTTAGCCCATTGGTACCTTATAGCTAAGGAAAGGATACCAGATTGGATTTCTTCCGACCTCCTTTGTGATCGCCTTACTAGTACTTTTGGCAGGCGACGTCCGATCTTTTTTCGCCTACTGACCTGGATCCGATCTTACCTCGATCCCCCATTATGCCAGGCTAAATCCTAAACTTGTTTAATAGTTCGACTCCATGACTTTTCCTCTGATTTATTATCCAAACTTTTATTATTCTAAAGAAACCCTCATATCAAAATACGGCTATCAACCTTTATTAAACTACCTATACATTACCAGTAACTAGAACACCCATATTTGAAAGATAATAAGGCTAAGAACAAACAAATAACATGAACTGATGTAACAAAGGTAAACTCAAGAGAATAACCACCCTCGTGAAACTCTTTAACATGAAAAACAAATAAAGAAGCTTGATAAAACAACGGTTCAGGCGCTTACCTCTGGAGAGTTGAATCTATCGAGCTAACTATGAAGTCACAAATATGGTAGAGTTGCTTGCTAATAGCCTGGGGACTAATGCTTGCCTTGTAATGAAGAGTACCAAGTTAAAATGTAGTCAAACCGAAATGACAATAACCAGGCCCGAATGAGATTGAGCTTGAAAAATAAGAGTGGATATAAAGATAAGGAAAGCAGAACTGAAACTAAGAGAGGGTATCGCAGAGTAATAAACAAACTGAAAATGAAGAGTTTCAGTGTCCAACACTCCTTCAAAGAAAATAATTTAGAAAAACTGCTTTCTGAAGTTTTTTCTATGTTGAAAGATTAAAAATAGCAGAGTAGCAAAACTGAATCGATTTTCAGAGCCTTCCCACTATAATCACCACCCTTTTTTTTTGTTCCTCCATTTAACAGTTTTCATGCAGGTATTTATAGGGAACGGGTGCTCTCAATGAAGGGTCAGGATTTTCTTTAAGGGAGATGGAAGGTTTGGATTTTAAAGGACATGATCTGATGCCTGAGAATTGAAGAGAATCAAAATGAATGGCTGAGATCTTATTCCGAACATTTGTCCTTTTTCTTTTCTAATCCAACGGTCTAAAATCCTCTTATCAAGGGAGATCTAAGGGCCGAGAATAAAAGGCATCGGTCTTATCGTCTTCTTTTGGATCCAAGGGCTCTGGGTTTGTCCTTATAAGTAAGATCAATAGTGGAGATCGAGATGTACAGGACTGTCATGACATATCCTGACACCTGTCAGCAATGTGGGTAGTTCTGCAAATGAGGCATGCGGTGGAGATTTGATCTTGTCTGTAATGCTTTAACTACCTCGGCTCTGATTATGACGACAGTCATTGGAAGTTTGTCTTATTCTCTTTGCTTTCTGATCTCCCATCCTTTCCGCTCTTGCTAATACGATCCTTTTTCGATCTCTCATGCCGGGCCCTTCTCCCGATCTCTCTCATTCCAGAATTCTCTCTGGGCTGATTCAGTCAAAGCATTTATTCCTTCTATTACCGAGGCATCCGCTTCATTTTCCGCTAGCAATAAATGCTTAGAACTTCTCTATATATATACCTTCAATGGGACATCCTTTCGCATTTCATTTTCTCCTATTTCTATTTTTCACTCTTCCTGTTCTAGTTGCTCCAGCAACAATCCCCGCTATGGCAGCTGCTTTTGATCTTTTTTCGACTGTTCCCTTTGTTTATTGACTGAAAATTTATGACCTCGGTGATCAGAAAATCACGATAGCTACCCTTGATGACAGTGAGAGAACCGGACTAATTTACCGATCCAGATCAAGAATATCGATCGTGTCCATCTTGAGTCGGTCGACCGATATGATCGGCGAACCGATTTCGAGCGAGAAGACTACTAATTTTCCTCTCATCATTGGTGACTGCCCTTTGAAGTTCACTTGGCTCCTCACCACATCGGATGTCCCGATAGCGACTCGGTTCCGAGCGATAACATTGACGATGACCTCTCCTACCCTCATGAGAGTCATAGTCACCCCATCTGAGCTGTACATCTATCCGATGTCGATGGATGGCTTCCTGATCGAATATATCTTTTGATTCAGCCACGAGACTAGGCTTTGACATAGGTCTTTACTAGGTAGGATGTACTACCGATCTCTAGAGATCGCCCAAATGATGTAATCTGACCTTTAATGTAATCTGATCTCTTGAGATCGCCCAAATGATGTAGTCTGACCTTTAATGTAATCCGATCTCTTGAGATCACTCAAATGATGTAATCTGACCTTTTGGAAATGAATTTTTATTTTGACAATTATCATTGCATTGGTTACTTTTCGATCTTTAATGTGTTTATCCGATCCGATTCCAGACTGAATAGACCTTTGCCGATCTGTGATTGTAAACATCTACCTTAATATGCCAATCTTTACCCAGCTGATCTCCCCTTACTTTTTTATGGAATTTCTAGAATATTCTTGCGACGTGTCAGAAAAAACTGGCGAATCTCGCTAATCGATGCGCCGCTTGGGATATTGTGAGCATTAAATGCTCAGACGGGTATAAATAGGGGATGGGTCAACCAGTTGCTCCCTTATGTCATTTTTAGCATCTCACGAGCGATTCCAAAATCCTCTCATTTTTTCAAGTTCTTCCGACACCGATCACACTTCGGTAAGGGTTTTGATCTTTCTTTTAGTTAAATTTTCTCTTTTCTTTAAAAATGAGCGACGCTGAGGGTCAGAGAGCGGTGAGCCCCCTTCCGTTCATGTCTCGTGGTCGTCAAATGAGGTTGAAGTGGTCAGACCAAGTGGGCGACCTGAACCTCCTACAACCTCCGTTTCAGCCCGTGATCAAGTGGCACCCTCAAAACGAACGCATACCTCAGGGAGAGAGAGCCTTCCCATGGATGAGCTGTCGTCCATCCTTCAAGAAACCGATCTGCAGACGATTAGCCAAGAATACAATCTTCGGACTGACCCATACGAGCTTATCAGATGCCATGGCGTTCTCCGAGCCGATCATTTCTTCGAAGAAAATGATATGATCATGGTATACGAAGAGCATTTAAAAGCCGGGCTGCGATTTCCTCTTAATGACTTCTTCAAGGAAGTTCTGAAATTCCACCAAGTGTGTATGGCCCAAGTACATCCGAACTCATGGCGGATCCTGGTAGCCTTCAGAGGCCTCTGCCGAGTTAAGGGACTCAGTCCTACAGCAAAGGTGTTTGCCGAGCTACATAGGCTAACTCGTCGAAAGGAGGACGAGTACTGGTTCTTTCAGGCGAAACCGCACTGTGGGCTATTTACCGATCTGCCCTCCTCGCTGAAGAATTGAAAGAATTGCTTTTTTATTCTGAGGACCAAGATCCCGAATGATTTTGAGGGTTTCCCGCGTAGCTGGCTGCATCTGGGCCCATCACTCCCGAAGCACATCTGTCACACCCTACCCCTCTGTAAGGCATAACATGATCCCGTAGTATACCTAATGAATTACCAACTCCGTCTACTGATAATCCATTAAATACACTACAAGGGATTTTAAAAACTTTTCTTACTTCTTTTATAGTGGTGAGCACTATTTACAGGTGTTAAAAACTTTTTTTTTTTTGAACTGAAGTGATAGAACTAACACATTTGAATTATTTGGAGTTTCTGTAAAAATTTTGGCAGAGTGCCATCTGTAATTTGGATAAAACAGTTCTTTAGAAAACCTGTAAAAAGCACTTCAATATATTTTCCAAATCTCAAATCCAACATTTTTCTCAACACAACATATTTCTCAACTCAAATCTGCAGTGATTTTTCAAAGACTGAGATAAAAGAAATATAATACAATTTTTACAAGCCAAAATAACTCATAATTTACTTCACAATGTTAATGTACAATTTTAATTTACAACTGCTCAAAACCAAACACAATATGTAATACAGTGGTCATACATTACAGTACAAAATGCAAAATGTGGTATACTCGTTATACCCGAAAATCTCTCGTTGGAGATAATAGTAGCCTAGTCTGCTGCCCCGTCTGTCTGTCTACCTGCGACAGCAATAAAAAGCTATCGCTGAGACAATGTCTCAGTGGTGCACAACATTAACCAAATACAATTTAAATCACAATTCATAATTCAAATAAATAGTGGATATTTAAAAACCATAGTTAAATTCAAGACAATACTGTCATAAGGAATTTAACACAATATCACAATAAATCTCAGTAATCAAAACATAGTTAAATTCAAAAGACAGTAAATGTCAATAAGAACTTAAACTTCATTTCACAAATTATCAAATCGCATAACAACACAATTTAGTAGAATAATTTAAGAATACAGTGTTGTCAATTCATTCACAACTTAAGCCATGACACAAATTTCCGATCAATGCCGCGTTGTACACCACGACAAAGCAATCACAACCCCACTAATCGAAATCAATGAGGAAGGGAGCTAGCTATATAATGAGTACTCATCCGATCACCTCAACTGGTAAACCAGAGAGGGAGAAAAATAAACGATCACGACTCCATAAATGGAAAAGGAAAATAAATGATCACAGCCCCATAAATGGAGAAGGAATGATATCATACTGTCATGCTAAGTGTGAACACAAAATCAATTCCAAACATTTTATTCAAATGATTCGTGAGAATCCAATAAATTTCCAAAGTTATGATTTCATTCACAAAATGGCAACACAATTCATAATTATCTTTAATTTCCACAAAAATCATTTATAGTGCTTTTCAATCAATAGTATCCATCAAATCATTTACAATGCTTTTCAAGCAATAAATATCCATTCAAACACATTTCCACAATTTAGAACAATAATGTACAAATAGGCATAATTCATTTCAATTGAAAAATTCAAAAGAAATACTGTTGTGCACAAACACAATTTAAATCAATAACATACAATTAATCATATGAAATCTTATTCAGAGTAAAATCAGTTGAAAACTAGTTGTGCACAAACCTCTGATGACTGTCTCCTGGTCTGGACTCAGTGTTTCCTTCCCTTTTCCTGAGTCTTTGGTAACTGAGAAACACAATTTGAAGTGTTTCAGTACTAAATTAAATTGTCTCTAACGATAATGTTCGATAAGTAATTCACTGAAGGCTATTATTTGCTTAATCACCTAATATACCGACCTTTGATGCATTTTCGGTAAATTAGGTTTTTGTGTCATTAATATGTCACATTCGATAGGGTTTTAGGGTTGTTACGTTTTACCAAACTCATTTCCTTGTTTAGTGCATTTTAATGCAACTTGCTGGATTCCGGGATACTAGTTTGACCTAGTCGAACGACCTAGTTCCCTCGGTTTTCGGGTTTTGGTCAAAACTACAAACTTGTAGATCTATGTCTTATTGCACGCGGGGCAAAATTTCAGGTCATTCTGAGTTATGTAGACCAAGTTATGGTCATTTTACTATTGCTGGTCAAATGGCATCAAATTAGGTCAATTTTAGGTCAATTTGGTCAACTTTGGTTCGGCCAGTTTTTGGACCCGAACTTGTGCAAGCTGTTTGACTTACTTCTGGTCATTTCTGGGCTTTGGTGTCCTCATAAGACTTGTAGGTATGGGTCTTAACTATTCATGATTAAAATTTCAGGTCAATTGGACCTGTTTTGAGTGAGTTATGGCCTAAATACTAACTGCTGCCCAATTGGTCAGTTTTTAGGTTTCAATTGCACTTAATCCGAATTGGTCATTTTTCATGCCACCTTGCAAGCAGAATTTTGGTATGCTTTCTCAATGAAAGTTGGCACATTTTGTGCCTAGTTTCACCTCCAATTGGTCTCATACCCATTGAGGTTACATATTTAAAGTTTTAGGCTAAAATGTATACAGCCCTTAATTACCTTGCTTAAACATACCTCAATTATACACTTACATTACTATATGTCCACTTCCCTTACCAATTCTGTTTTGGTTCATTACCAAAACCATATTCCACTTTACATTAACATCACTTTGGGAAGATTACAAACATCCTTAATACACCAATTAAAACTCACATTTACAAAGTCTAAGTACAATCACATATACACCTAAACCTTACTAGTTCTTACATACACTTTACACAATCAATCTATATACATATCCATCAACCTTAATGTCAATATTTCTGCCAACACCTTCATGAACACATACATTTATCCAAGAATCCCAAGGCTGCCGAAAAGCTTCCTCAACACCAAAGTGTCCTACAATTCATCAATTTCCATTCCAAGTGCAAAATCACCATATACATATGGAATAATTTACTAGGATATTAAATCACCATAACCAACATCATTTCTCATCAAATTTATGTACAAATATTTCATCAAATACATAACTCCAAGGCTGTCCAAAATGAACATATCAATAGCTTCTCAAACTTGAAATTTTTCTTCACAAAACCAACACCCATAACATGAACACAAAGTTTAACAAAGCAATCTTCAAAAATACAAACTTACCTTATGGTTGGAACTTGCTAAACCTTGATTAAACTTCTTGATTTTGGTATCAAGCTCTTCCTTATGATGTGTAGACAATTTTTAATGAAGCTATCTAAGTGATTGGAGTTGAAATGGAGGAGTGGATTAAGCTTGAAGGCCAAACGACAATGGAGGTCCTTTGGTTCATCAATTCGGTAAGGTTTGGTGATTTGGAGAAGAAGAAGTTTCTGATGGTGTAATGGAAGTACACCTGCCCCACTTTGTTTTTATTTTATTCCCTTAATGGCCCACTCACTCAATTAATCATATCATATGTTAAATTCCCACTTATTCCACATTAAACCCTTAATTCTTGCTATTAACTTTAGGTACCACCAAATTAATTTTTCATTTCATTTTCTAAGTGTAATATTATTTATTTTTAATGGAAATTTAGGTCAAAAGACAAATCGGTATGTCAAATGACCATAATGCCCCTGTTCGGGTTGCATTCCTGATTTTTCGGTAACACCGGGTTTTGTCTGTTTTTCGATTTCTCATTTTTCTTTGTACTAATTATTTAATTTTTCTTTGATCATACTAATGATATTTATTCTTCAATAAGGGTCTATTTAAGTCCTAAAATGTTTTCCAGGGTTCCCCGCAGTCCAGGGCTAGTCAACGGTCCACGCCGTGACTTCCCGGTGCGGTCCCCCATCGCTAGGGTTCTCGGCTCGCTTAACTTGGTTACATTTCTTTGCTATTATTTTTCCTTTGTTTTTTCTTGTATTTTCTTTTCTTGTATTTCATTATTTATGTCTCCTCACTCATATTGAAGTGTAGTTCTAGGCATCCTAGCTATCCGGACAACACTGGTCACCGGAACAGTAGAACGCACTACCGAACTTAGGGGTGTTACAATTCTCCCCCCCTTAAATAATTTCGTCCACGAAATTTTACCCAATAGCTATCTTACAATAGTCATACGTTTATTTTCTCCTTTCTATACGATCGTATAATCTTCTTTTCCTCAAATTTGAATAAGACTTTTAACAATCTAATACAACGTTTAATTTGTTTGTATAACACTAATCTCCTCTTATTATTGTCCTGTCTAATATTTCTATTCATGTTCCTTCTTGAATGACCCTTGAGGTCATGTTAGAATCATTCATCTAGTCATTGGTCCTCTGACCATTCTGGTCCATAGTCTTCTTCACATTAGTAATATTTCTTTGTTATATATGAATCAACTGTTCAAATCTCTACTTCCATAACTCTTTTTATCTGTCAATATTTTATAACTTACTTTCTTTTGTACCGAACTATAACCTTTCGATATTCTAACTTTTGAGTTTTAGATCCCTAAGTAGGATTTTCAAACTTATTTCTAACAATTAAATTATGTCCTGGCATAACTATACAAAAACAGATGCCGTTGGCAACTATCCTCATTTAGGTGTACTATCAGATAGTATGTAACTCTACACAATAATCTCAAGTTAGTACTGTAATTCGCAGTTTACAGTATAAACAATCAAGAACATTGCATAGTTACTACAATACATCCCAATAGATTAAACTTTCCTATCCTTTATCCTTTTCGAATTCACTGATATCCGAACTTATTCTGTTTACAATATCCATTAACAATTACTAACAGTAACATCTCTGCCTTCATCTAGAGCAATTCTATTACTGTAACTTACTTTTACGTCCTCTTGCTTTACATTAAATAGGCTTGCCAATTAGCTTTATAATTTATGGTGTGTCAGGAAATACTTTTCGCCGATAAACTCTTCCAAAACTAATTTCACTTATTATCACAATCCCTATCCTAAAGGACTAATTACTAATGTATCAAAATTTATTCCCCTGACCTCCTGTCCTAGCGGACTTGTTACTAGCACCTCAAAGTCCATTTTTGTACATGGAACAGCAATGCAATCAAAGATGCTAGCACTCACATAAGAATGGGTAGAACCCGGATCAAATAACACAAACACATCTTGGTTAAAAGTTGAGAAGGTACCAGCCACAACATCAGATGTCTCGGCCTCTTCCCTCTGTCTCATTGCATAGACTCTGACCGGAGCACTGTCTTGCTCTGAATGTTTCATTGTACCTTGGCTGCCTGCTGGGCTACCTCTACCCCTGCCTCTACCTCTGCTGGGTGGTTGTGAACTTCTAGTGACAGGGCTCTGGACTGACCCTTCTGCAGTAGTAGGAGGTGGTCCAACTCTGCAACTACTTGTGCAGTCCTTGGCAAAGTGTCCTGTGCCTCCACAGTTATAATAGGCTCCAATAGCCTTATAGCATATCCCACCATGATATCTTCCACAATTTTCACATTGGCGGGAATGGTAGGAACCTCCGGTACTCTACTGACCAGATAGAGGAGGTTTATGTCCTGAATGTCTTTCCCTACCAGACTTCTTGCCACCTCTGATGTGTCCCTCATAGTTCTTCCTCTTTCCAGTGGGACCACTGGAACTCTGTTCTACTGATTTTCCCTCTTTCTCTGTCTTCTCTGATTTCTTTTTCTCAGGAACAGCTTCAGACTCAATTCTTTCTAACTCTAGAGCTTGAGAAATAAGTTCAGAGAAGTTAGTGTGTTTGAAGCCGACTACTTGTAGTCTGATACTGGGCTTCAAGCCGGTTTCAAACCTCTTGCATCTCTCCCTGCTGGTAGCAAGTAAACTTACTGCATAATGGCTCAGGCGGGAAAATTCTCTTTCATACTCAGCCACTGATCTGTTCCCCTATTTCAGACTTAGGAATTCTTGTAACTTCTGGTCTACATAAGCATCAGGGACATATTTCTGTCTGAATTCCCTGAGAAAGTCATTCCATGTTAGCACTGCAGGTTCTACTAGACTGTGGGGAATGGTTTTCCACCAGTCATAAGCATCCCCCTGTAGCAAAGACACTGAGTATTCAAATCTGAGCTCTTCCGTGCAATGCAATTTCTTGAATACCCTATCCATCCTCTCTAACCATTGTTCAGCTTCTAGAGGATCTACTGTCCCCTTGAACTCTGTAGCCCCATATTTCATCAATTTATCATACTGCCTAGTAGGAGACTGTGGTTGTACCACTGGTGTCTGTATTGGGACTTGAGTAGGTACATTGCCAGCCATTTGTTGGAACATTGCAGCCATCTCACGAGCGAATCGAGCAGAAATCGCAGATCTGCAGGTGCAAATGAACCACTGACATTATGTAGGCCTGGGGCATCCCCTTACACCTCAGCCTCTATAGATTGATCGACTGAACGATCACCCTCTTCCATAGTCAATGTGAGGATTTTAGATCTCCTGAACAAATAACACAAGGAGATTTCCTCCCGTTAGTCCATATTTATAATGTAATGTACTGTATGTATCAAACAATGATATTGAGCAGTTGTACTATGAAGAAAGAATATTCAAGTAACAGGTGAAAACAGAATTTAAAAACTTTGCTCTGATACCACTAAAACATGTCACACCCTACCCCTCTGTAAGGCATAACATGATCCTATAGTATACCTAATGAATTACCAACTCCGTCTACTAATAATCCATTAAATACACTATAAGGGATTTTAAAAACTTTTCTTACTTCTTTTATAGTGGTGAGCACTATTTACAGGTGTTAAAAACTTTTTTTTTTTGAACTGAAGTGATAGAACTAACACATTTGAATTATTTGGAGTTTCTGTAAAAATTTTGGCAGAGTGCCATCTGTAATTTGGATAAAACAGTTCTTGTAAAACTCGTAAAAGCACTTCAATATATTTTCCAAATCTCAAATCCAACATTTTTCTCAACACAACATATTTCTCAACTCAAATCTGGAGTGATTTTTCAAAGACTGAGATAAAAGAAATATAATACAATTTTTACAAGCCAAAATAACTCATAATTTACTTCATAATGTCAATGTACAATTTTAATTTACAACTGCTCAAAACCAAACACAATATGTACATACAGTGGTCATACATTACAGTACAAAATGCAAAATGTGGTATACTCATTATACCCGAAAATCTCTCGTTGGAGGTAATAGCAGCCTAGTCTGCTGCCCCATCTGTCTGTCTACCTGCGACAGCAATAAAAAGCTATCGCTGAGACAATGTCTCAGTGGTGCACAACATTAACCAAATACAATTTAAATCACAATTCATAATTCAAATAAATAGTGGATATTTAAAAACCATAGTTAAATTCAAGACAATACTGTCATAAGGAATTTAACACAATATCACAATAAATCTCAGTAATCAAAACATAGTTAAATTCAAAAGATAGTAAATGTCAATAAGAACTTAAACTTCATTTCACAAATTATCAAATAGCATAACAACACAATTTAGTCGAATAATTTAAGAATACAGTGTTGTCAATTCATTCACAACTTAAGCCATGACACAAATTTCCGATCAATGCCGCGTTGTACACCACGACAAAGCAATCACAACCCCACTAATCGAAATCAATGAGGAAGGGAGCTAGCTATATAATGAGTACTCATCCGATCACCTCAACTGGTAAACCAGAGAGGGAGAAAAATAAACGATCACAACTCCATAAATGGAGAAGGAAAATAAACGATCACAGCCCCGTAAATGGAGAAGGAATGATATCATACTGTCATGCTAAGTGTGAACACAAAATCAATTCCAAACATTTTATTCAAATGATTCGTGAGAATCCAATAAATTTCCAAAGTTATAATTTCATTCACAAAATGGCAACACAATTCATAATTATCTTTAATTTCTACAAAAACCATTTACAGTGCTTTTCAATCAATAGTATCCATCAAATCATTTACAATGCTTTTCAAGCAATAAATATCCATTCAAACACATTTCCACAATTTAGAACAATAATGTACAAATAGTCATAATTCATTTCAATTGAAAAATTCAAAAGAAATCTCACAGTGCACAAACACAATTTAAATCAATAACATACAATTAATCATATGAAATCTTATTCAGAGTAAAATCAGTTGAAAACTAGTTGTGCACAAACCTCTGATGACTTTCTCCTGGTCTGAACTCAGTGTTTCCTTCCCTTTTCCTGAGTCTTTGGTAACTGAGAAACACAATTTGAAGTGTTTCAGTACTAAATTAAATTGTCTCTAACGATAATGTTCGATAAGTAATTCACTGAAGGCTATTATTTGCTTAATCACCTAATATACCGACCTTCGATGCGTTTTAGGTAAATTAGGTTTTTGTGTCATTAATATGTCACATTCGATAGGGTTTTAGGGTTGGTACGTTTTACCAAACTCATTTCCTTGTTTAGTGCATTTTAATGCAACTTGCTGGATTCCGGGATACTAGTTTGACCTAGTCGAACGACCTAGTTCCCTCAGTTTTCGGGTTTTGGTCAAAACTACAAACTTGTAGATCTATGTCTTATTGCACGCGGGGCAAAATTTCAGGTCATTCTGAGTTATGTAGACCAAGTTATGGTCATTTTACTATTGCTGGTCAAATGGCATCAAATTAGGTCAATTTTAGGTCAATTTGGTCAACTTTGGTTCGGCCAGTTTTTGGACCCGAACTTGTGCAGGCTGTTTGACTTACTTTTGGTCATTTCTGGGCTTTGGTGTCCTCATAAGACTTGTAGGTATGGGTCTTAACTATTCATGATTAAAATTTCAGGTCAATTGGACCTGTTTTGAGTGAGTTATGGCCTAAACACTAACTGCTGCCCAATTGGTCAGTTTTTAGGTTTCAATTGCACTTAATCCGAATTGGTCATTTTTCATGCCACCTTGTAAGCAGAATTTTGGTATTCTTTCTCAATGAAATTTGGCACATTTTGTGACTAGTTTCACCTCCAATTGGTCTCATACCCATTGAGGTTACACATTTAAAGTTATAGGCTAAAATGCATACTGCCCTTAATTACCTTGCTTAAACATACCTCAATTACACACTTACATTACTATATGTCCACTTCCCTTACCAATTCTGTTTTGGTTCATTACCAAAACCATATTCCACTTTACATTAACATCACTTTGGGCAGATTACAAACATCCTTAATACACCAATTAAAACTCACATTTACAAAGTCTAAGTACAATCACATATACACCTAAACCTTACTAGTTCTTACATACACTTTACACAATCAATCTATATACATATCCATCAACCTTAATGTCAATATTTCTGCCAACACCTTCATAAACACATACATTTATCCAAGAATCCCAAGGCTGCCGAAAAGCTTCCTCAACACCAAAGTGTCCTACAATTCATCAATTTCCATTCCAAGTGCAAAATCACCATATACATATGGAATAATTTACTAGGATATTAAATCACCATAACCAACATCATTTCTCATCAAATATATGTACAAATATTTCATCAAATACATAACTCCATGGCTGTCCAAAATGAACATATCAATAGCTTCTCAAACTTGAAATTTTTCTTCACAAAACCAACACCCATAACATGAACACAAAGTTTAACAAAGCAATCTTCAAAAATACAAACTTACCTTATGGTTGGAACTTGCTAAACCTTGATTAAACTTCTTGATTTTGGTATCAAGCTCTTCCTTATGATGTGTAGACAATTTGTAATGAAGCTATCTAAGTGATTGGAGTTGAAATGGAGGAGTGGATTAAGCTTGAAGGCCAAACGGCAATGGAGGTCCTTTGGTTCATCAATTCGGCAAGGTTTGGTGATTTGGAGAAGATGAAGTTTCTGATGGTGTAATGGAAGTACACCTGCCCCACTTTGTTTTTATTTTATTCACTTAATGGCCCACTCACTCAATTAATCATATAATATGTTAAATTCCCACTTATTCCACATTAAACCCTTAATTCTTGCTATTTACTTTAGGTACCACCAAATTAATTTTTCATTTCATTTTCTAAGTGTAATATTATTTATTTTTAATGGACATTTAGGTCAAAAGACAATTCGGTGTGTCAAATGACCATAATGCCCCTGTTCGGGTTGCATTCCTGATTTTTCGGTAACACCGGGTTTTGTCTGTTTTTCAATTTCTCACTTTTCTTTGTACTAATTATTTAATTTTTCTTTGATCTTACTAATGATATTTATTCTTCAATAAGGGTCTATTTAAGTCCTAAAATGTTTTCTAGGGTTCCCCGCAGTCCAGGGCTAGTCAACGGTCCACGCCGTGACTTCCCGGTGCGGTCTCCCATCGCTAGAGTTCTCGACTCGCTTAACTTGGTTACATTTCTTTGCTATTATTTTTCCTTTGTTTTTTCTTGTATTTTCTTTTCTTGTATTTCATTATTTATGTCTCCTCACTCATATTGAAGTGTAGTTCTAGGCATCCTAGCTGTCCGGACAACACTGGTCACCGGAACAGTAGAACGCACTACCGAACTTAGGGGTGTTACAACATCGCCCTGAGTAGGGAAAAGGGTGCAATGGTGATGGAGTTAAAGGATCAGGTGGCCAATCAGAAGTTCTCCTGTCTAGATGCGGTAACGGCCAAACTGCATCATTGGATGATGTGGTTGGTTACCGGGGAAGAACGCCGGCTTCAGCTCTCTGACCTCGGCTTCGGTACTTTCTATATCTCTGATCTCTGAGCCTTAGTGAACTCACTGACTTTTCTTTGTGCAGGCATGGTGAGCGGCGAGGCCTCCAAAGAGGGCCGAAAGCGTAAGAGAGAGGTCTCCAAAAAAGTGCGGGAGATGAAGCGCGCCAAGTCCTCTCAGATGCCAAGGCACGATCCAGAGGAGATGCAGGGAGGCTCGTCCCGACCCTCGGGACCTCTGATCCCTGAAGTAGAAGTGATTTGGTCTCCTCCTCGACAAGAAGAATCGCCACCTCTAATGGTTGCTTCGAGTGCGAAAGGGGGTCCTTCCCAACCCCCTACAAGGACCCTTTCCCGCGGTGCTCAAGTCCTAATTCACTCCCTGGAGAAGAACCGAACTGTTTGAGAGAATCCGGGTTTGGCTAAGGTTTTGGGGTCCTCCATCTGCCTTCAGAAGGATTGGAATAGGCTGACCCCGAATAGTCTTGACGATATCCTCAGCCCAGACTATGAGTCTGAGTGTGGAGAGTTTGGTGAACCAACATATCGTCCGGGAAAAGGCTCATCATTTAAAGTAGGAGATCCAAAAGGTGGGTCAGGAAGCGGCTTCCACCTGAGCTCAGCTTTCATCCACCCGAGAATATATAGCCGAAATTGAGGGACAGATGAAATTCTATGAAGATAAATTGGGCGAGCAGGCTCATGTTCTTGAAGAAGCTTGGGCGCTCCGAGCTGCTGATGTCGCTCGCCTCACTGCAGAACTTAGAGCGAAAGAAGAAGAGGTAGTGACGAGGGAGGTCAGTGCTTATGTGAACGCCCACGGGGACCTTTTGGCCAAGCTCAAGAAGCATTATCCCAAGGAAGACTTTTCCTGGATGGTGGACCTAGCTCCCCAAGACGAAGAGGATAGCGAGGAGGAGGCTAAGGGTGATAGAGAGGGTGAACAAAATGTAGAATAGGCTGGGGGTGATCCTCCAGCCGAATGACTTGTATTTTTTTATTTTGAAATGAAATGAAGTTCTTTCTTTTGTTCAATGGCTTGATGAGATCGGAAAGTATCTAACATGTACAAGTGCCTGACTGTCTGAACCGATTAGAACATCAAACTTAAAAGTGATTATTAATCTAAGTATAAGAGGTCGGAAAACATTGTGAGCATGAGATCGGCTTTGAACAAACACCGCACGGGACTTAAGATTATTAAAATTGGAAACCTGATTTGGACACTTAAGATCGGAAGCAACATCAAGCCGAATTAAAACCTTAATTTTATTAAACAATTATCCACAACGGAGATCGGATCGGATTGAAACCTTAACTTCATTTAACGATTATCCACCATATTTATAAAATGATGGTCAAAAATAAAATTGGATGGCACGAAGACTTAATGTCAGTTGGATTTCATTTGATGAGAGATCAAAAATGTGATCGGTTGGTGAGATGACTCGATAATTGGTTTGAGAGATCGATAATGAATTAAGCGACTTGGAGACTTGGTGTTGGTTTGGTCTCTTTGAAGAGAGATCGGTAATGAAGTGAGCGACCTCGAGACTTGGTGCTGGGGATCGATTTCAAAGTCTGTTGATTTCAGGGATCGGCCAAAATATGGTGTCGACAGTCTTTTATAGTCCATGATCGTCCATCATGCATATCACTATTTAACAATTAAATAAAACATACATACTTAAATTAAATTGAATATCTCATCTTCAACTTAAAAATCCAGATTTGAATATGATTCAAATAAATTTAAAAATTTATATTTGAATCTCATTCAAACAAATTTAAAAATTCAGATTTGAATCACATTCAAACAACCTTAAAAATTCAGATTTAAATCACATTCAAATAATTTTTAAAAATTAGATTTGAATCACATTCAAACAATTTTTAAAAATTCAGATCTGAATATTATTCAAACAACTTTAAAAAAATCAGATTTAAATATGATTCAAACAACTTAAAAAATTCAAATTTGAATCACATTCAAACAACTTTTAAAATTCAAATTTGAATCACATTCAAACAATTTTTAAAATTCTGATTTGAATTAAAATTTAATTGTGTGATTAAAATTCTAATTAAAAAATTTAATTAGACATAGGATGAGCTTTTAGATCATATAACAATTGCAAATTAAAAAGCCAAACTTTGAGCCACCCATGGAACCACAACCTTGCGCACCATTAGGTGTTCTCTTGCATGCCGCCACACATCCATTGCAACCAGCAATGGATAAATCATCTCATGATCAAAACACACAATTAAATCATATAATCAACAATCTAAATGGCAAATATAGTGACTCTGATACCAATTGAAGGAACGGAAGCGTGAAAAATACAAGTTTATACCATTGAATTCAAAATTTTTCACCTAGGGTCACATGCATCATGCAAGATTTATTTTTATCTATTAGATTTCAATGATAAACAACATATTAAAACTTTTTTAATATGTTTTTGGATCTATATTTTCCATTTAAGATTTTTAAATTAATCAGATTAATTTTAGAACCCTAGATTAAATCAAGAACAAACACGCTAACCTCTTGACGCATTGTAGTGTATTTACGCCTTTGAGATTCATCTTCAGGACACCAGATGTTATCCCTCTAGCTTGTCCACACCAAGAACACCTATGGCAGCTCTAGAATAGCTTCTAAAGCTTTTTCTATTATTTAGAAAATCAAGCTCTGCCTTTTAAGAAATTAAAGATGTAAACAAAACACTATAAACAATTTCTAGTATTTTTAATTCAAGAGATTGTTTGCTAATCTCTTGGAATGAATGAGAGATGAAGAAGAAAAGAAGGGAGAGGTAGCCAAGGGGTGGCGGCACCTTTGGGAGCAGCAGCTTGTGTGTTTTATTTTCTTATAACAACACATATATAGCTAGGTCATTACTTAAACCGTTGCCACATGTCACCCTTTGATTGGTTCTATGTTTAATTGACCCAATCACATTGTGCCAAGTGTCAAACCTATATTTAATCTTAATTTTAATCATCTTACATGATTAAAAGACATTTGGCAAGCTTATGTGCAATGCAATGTGTCACCATCTCATGGTGCTACATGTCACACTATGAAATGACCAAAATGCCCCTGTGTCTTAATTTTGAGTCTTAACCCAAAATAATTATTTCTCTTCTTCTAATCAATTTATATCAAATATAAATTAATTAATTAATCTCTATTAAGTAATTTCTCATTAATTAAATTCATATACTTTAAATATAAATTTAACTTATACTTTACATCCAATAATCTAGATTTGGTTTCAAGTCATGCTAGGGACTTTGCAATCTAATTACAAATCAAACTTAATTAATTAATTAATTAAACTCTTTAATCAATTAATTAAATCATATTTAATTAGGTGATAACTTGTGTATGTGTGTGACTTACTAGGCTCATCACTAATTGGCAATGAGATATGATATTAACTCTTAATATCATCAGAACTCTTTCTTACCATAAATGATTTCTCTAAATCATTTTATGTACCTCATAGACCATGGTTAACACCTAGCATAGCATGCCACGGCCACCCAATTAGTAATAAGGTTTACCTTAAATGAACCTATAATCATATGTTACCATGCACTAGAATCTCTCTGTTACAAAATCCCAACTCAAGCTGGAGTCATGGTTTATGTCAAACTCCATTTACTATGAACATTATGTTCTCTTCTAATTCCAGTTCTTGATTAAAAAGATTTTCTCATTAGAAACTCTTTTCTGATTAAATATATCTATCCTAGCCAGGAACTTGAAACATCAAGAACAATTAAATGAACATAGGATTTTATCTCTATTTGCTTAGAGGAACATATTCCATCTTGATCAACACCTACCTCCATATATAACTAATAGGAGCCAATACATGCCCATATACCCATACACAGTACAAGTATGAAAGCAGTATCAAACTAAAACTACCTATATACAACATAACTGTGTTATCTCAGGTCTAAAGATTATATGCACTCATATGATTTATGACAAAACATTGACAAGAGTAAACTCCATGTGCTTGTCATAAGTGTCACTGGTTCGGCCTACCTATCATTTATAAGTGCCTATCATGTTTGTCATATGGCATGAGACTCACCATTCCATCTTATTTATATCTCATATAAATAACTTGAGAACAAACATGAATACAATCTTTCTGGACAAGTCATATCCTTATTATGAAGTATCCTCAATTGTGAACCTATTTATGATACTTTGTACTAGAAATACTGTCACTCATATTCTTAACAACTTAAGAATAGAATTTCTAACAAAATATCAATGGACCTTTTCTATTACACATAAATATCTTATGTAAACGAAAAAGTGAAAATGCCTCTTATTAATAAAAACATGTACAAGATACATACTAAATGATATGCTCTAGGGCATACTACTAACAATTGGTGGCCTAGAATGAAGAAAGAGATTGGTGATTTTTTGACTAGATGTTTGACATGCCAGTAAGTTAAGGCTGAGCATCAGATTCCATTAGGGTTATTACAACCTATATCTATACCAGAGTGGAAATGGGACCGCATCACTATGGATTTTGTCACTGGGCTACCATTGACATAGAAGAAGCATGATACTATATGGGTGATTGTGGATAGATTGACCAAGTCAGCTCACTTTCTACCAGTTAGAGCTGACTACTCACTGGAGAGGTTAGCAGAGATTTACATAGATGAGATAGTCCGGCTACATGGAGTGCCAACATCGATCATATCTAATCGAGACCCGAGATTTACTTCGAGGTTTTGGAAGAGGCTACAGGAGTCTTTAGGCACTTAACTGCACTTTAGTATGGCTTTTCATCCACAGACAGATGGATAGTAAAAAAGGGTGATTTAGGTAACCCTTAGAACTAAATGAATTTTTGTAATTGTTAAAGGAATGATAACAATGACCTGAAACTAATGACATGAATGATATGATATAATAGGTATTGGAAGATATGTTAAGAAGCTGCATCATTGATTTTGAAGGAAGTTGGGAGAAGTATCTTCCTTTGGTAGAGTTTACTTATAATAATAGCTACCAAGCCAACATAAAAGTGGCTCCATACGAAGAATTGTATGGGAGGAGATGCAAGACTCCCTTATGTTGGACAAAAATGGGGGAAGAGAAAGTAGTGGGCCCAGACTTGGTGAGGCAGACTGAGGAAAAAATGAAACTCATTAGAGATAATTTGAAAGCCGCCTCAGACAAACAGAAGTCATATACCGACCTGAAGAGAAAGGATATAGAGTATGAGGTTGGTCATAAGGTGTTTCTCAATGTATCACCTTGGAAGAAAGTGCTAAGATTTGGCAAGAAGGGTAAGCTAAGCCCTAGGTTTATTAGTCCATACGATGTCATTGAACGTGTGGACCCAGTAGCCTATAGGCTAACTTTACCACATGAGCTGGGCAAGATTCACAATGTATTCCATGTGTCAATGCTCAGGAGATACAGATCAGATCCTTCACATTAGATAAGTTGAGTTTGTATAAATTGGATAATTGAAATTAGGGTTTGTGATCATGAATTTGGGGATTTTGTCTTATGCTTGAAATTATTGCTTATAGAAGTGCTATGTATGCCAATTGAAGTAAGGGAGTGAAGGAGCGGAAGTATAAAAATTATTAGATTAGAACATTGAATTCAAAAATTTTCTTCTAGGGTCTCATGCATCATTCAAGATTCATTATGTACCTAATTGATTTCAATTTTCAATTGCATATTAAAACACTTTTAATATGTATTTGGATCTACATTTGTCATTTAAGATTTCAGAATTAATAAATTAGTTCATTAGAACCCTAGATTAATACAAGAACATGTGCACTAACCTTTTGATGTACTATAGATGTGTTTGGTACCTTTGTAAAGCACCTAGGACCCCAGATGTTGTCCCTCTAGCTTGTCCACACCAAGATCACCAATGGCAGCCCCTTGAACAGCTTCTCAAGCCTTTCCAAGCAATTAGAAAATAGGGATTTGCCTTTACAGAGGTTGTAGATGTATATAGGACACTAGAAACAATTTCTAGCAATTTTAATTTAAGAGAATATGGGCAATTCTCTTTGAATTAATGAGAGATGAAGAAGAAGAGTGGAAGAGAGAATAGGGGTGGCGGCACCTTTTGATAAAAATCAGAATGTGTTTTATTCTTTCATCCTTTTCTTTTAATAATCAGGTCACCACTTAAAACCCTTGCCACATGTCATCTTCTGATTACATCTTAGTTTAATTGACCCAATCACATTATGCCAAGTGTCAAAGCTAGATTTAATCTTGACTTTGATCATCTTACATGATTGGAAGACAAATGGCAAGCTTATATAGTTCCATGTATTACCATCTCATGGTGCCACATGTTACCCTGTGAAATGACCAAATTACCCTTGTGTTGTAATTTTGTGTTCTCAACTCAAAATAATTATTTCTCCTCTTCTAATCAATTTATATCAAATATAAATTAATTAATTAATCTCTATTAATTAATATCTCATAATTAAATTCATATTTAAATAATTTAAATATAAATTTAACTTATACTATACATCCAATAACCTAGATTTGGTTTCAAGTCATGCTAGGGACGTTGCAATCTAATTGCAAACCAAACCTATTTAATTAATTAATTAAACACTTTAACTAATTAATTAAATCACATTTAACTTGGTAATTACTTGTGTATGTATGTGACTCACTAGGCTCATCACTAATTGGTAATGAGATATGATATTAACTCTTAATATTATCAGAACTCTTTTTTACCATAAATGATTTCTCTAAGTCATTCTAGGCATCTCATAGACCATGGTTAATACCTAGCATAGCATGCCATGGCCACCTAATCAGTTATAAGGAATACCTTAAATGAACCTTTAATCATATGTTACCATGCACTAGAATCTCTCTGTTATAAAATCCCAATTCGAGATGGAGTCATGGTTTATGTCAAACCCCATTTGCTATGAATATTATGTTCTCTTTTAATTCTAATCTTGATTAAAAAGATATTCTCATCAGAAATTCTTTTATAATTAAATCTATCTGTCCTGGCCAGGAACTTGAAACATAAAAAACAATTAAATGAACATAGGATTTTATCCCTATTTACTTAGGGTAACAGATTCCATCTTGATCAACACCTACCTCCATATATAACTAGTAGGAGCCAACACATGCCCATATACCCATACACAGTACAAGTATGAAAGCAGTATCAAACTCAAACCACCTATGTACAAGATAACTATGTTATTTAGGTCTAAAGATTATATGCACTGATATGATTTATGACAATGCATTGACAAGAGTAAACTCCACGTGCTTATCATAAGTGTCATTGGTTCAGCCTACTTATCATGTATAAGTGCCTATCATGTTTGTTATATGGCATGAGACTCACCATTCTATCTTATTTATATCCCATATAAATACCTTGGGAACAAACATGAATATAATCTTTCTGGATAAGTCATGTCCTGTGTGAAGTATCCTTGATTGTGAATCAATTTATGATACTTTATGCTAGAAATACTATCACTCATATTCTTAACAACTTAAGAATAGAATTTCTAACAAAATATCAATGGACCTTTTCTATTACACATAAATATATTATGTAAACGAAAAAGTGAAAATGCCTTTTTATTAATAAAACATGTACAAGATACATACTAAATGATATACTCTAGGACATACTACTAACAATCTCCCACTAGCACTAGAGCCATTCATTACAATATCTTAAACCCATCTTCTCAAGATGTCAGTTTAACTGAGCTTGTGACATAGGCTTAGTGAATGGATCAGCTGGATTTTCAGCTGATGCTATTTTCTGCATGGCTACATCACCTCGCCTAACTATCTCTTTGATAATGTGGTAGTGCCTTTCTATGTGTTTGGATTTCTGGTGAGACCGGGATTCCTTAGCTTGTATGACTGCTCCATTGTTGTCACAGTAGAGTGGAACTGCTAACTTAATGGAAGGAACTACTGCAAGTTCTATTACGAACTTCTTTATCCAAACAGCTTCTTTTGCAGCATCTGATGCAGCAATGTACTTAGCCTCTGTAGTGGAATCTACAGTCGTACTCTGTTTGGAACTCTTCCAACTGACTGCACCTCTATTACAAATGAACACAAACCTAGAGGTAGACTTTCTTTCTCTCTCTTCAGGTGTCTTTGGAGACATCTCTTTAGAAAGGTGGATACCATGCCTCACTGGTAACAATTCTCTATTGGAATTAAGCATGTTAAACCCCTTTAACACCTTTTCCAAGTATAAACTTTGGGATAAACCAATTATTCTTTTCGCTCTATCTCTATAGATACGAATCCCAAGAATATAGGTTGCTTCTCCTAAGTCTTTCTTGGAGAATGTATTTGACAACCATACCTTTATAGCTGTCAACATACCTATGTCATTACCCATCAACAAAATGTCATCCACATATAAGATAAGGAAAGTGACAGCACTATCACTAACTTTCTTATATACTTGTCGACACCATATATTGGCCGATCCCCGGAATCAATAAACTTTGAAACCGATCCCCAGCACCAAGCCTCTCTTTGCCAGTTAATCACATTTTCGATCTCTCTTCAAAAGGAATCAAATTAGTACTAAGTCTCCATATCATTTAAATCCTATCCGATCTCTCGAATCAATTACCAAGTTTTTCGGCCGCTCAATCACATTTTTGATCTCTCTTGTCAAATGAAATTGAACCAACATTAACTCTTCATGCCATCCGATTCCCCATTCATAAATATTGTGGATAGCTGTTCAATAAAGTTAAAAGTTTTAATCCGGCTTAACGGTGCTTCCGATCTTAAGTGTTCATATCAGCTTTCCAGTTTTAATAATCTTAAGTTCCGTTCAGTGTTTGTTCTCGGTTTAGGCCGATCTCATGTCTACAAAGTTTTACCGATCTCTCATACATAGGTTAATAATTGCTTTTAAGTTGTTCTAATATGTTCAGACAATCAGGCGCTCATGCAACTTAGATACTTTCCGATCTCATTCAACCATTAAAAAAAAAAAAGAGGAACTTCATTTCATTTCAAATTAAAAATTTATACAAGTCATTCGGCTGGAGGATCACCCCCAGCCTGTTCTACATTTTGTTCACCCCCTCTATCACCTTCGGCCTCCTCCTCGCTATCCTCTTCGTCTTGCGGAGCTAGGTCTATCATCTAAGAAAAGTCCTCTTCGGGATAACGCTTCTTGAGCTCGGCCAAGAGATCCCCATGGGCGTTTACATAAGCACCGACCTCCCTTGTCATCGCCTCTTCTTCTTTTGCCTTCAGTTCGTCAGTGAGGCGAGCAGCATCGGCGGCTCGGAGCGCCCGAACCTCTTCAAGAACATGGGCTTGC
The DNA here is from genome assembly GCF_030052815.1 of Hevea brasiliensis. Lineage (NCBI taxonomy): Eukaryota > Viridiplantae > Streptophyta > Magnoliopsida > Malpighiales > Euphorbiaceae > Hevea > Hevea brasiliensis. The sequence goes on along the minus strand of NC_079499.1, from coordinate 58,846,683 downwards.
TCGGTCAACTTATCCTCATAGAACTTCATCCGCCCCTCAATTTCAGCTATATAGTTTTGGGCGGATGAAAGTTGGGATCGGAGGGAAGCTGCTTCATGACCCACCTTCTCGATCTATTGCCTTATACGGTGAACCTTCTCCCAGACAATATGTTGGTTCACCAAACTCTCCACACTCAGGCTCATAGTCTGGGTCAGGATATCATCGAGATCATTCAGGGTTAGCCTATCCTGATCCTCCCGAAGGCAGATGGAGGACCCCAAGACCTTAGCAAAGCCCGGATTCTCTCGAACTGTCCGGTTCTTCTCCAGCGAGTGGATCAGGATTTGAGCGCCGCGGGAAAGGGTCCTCATAGGTGGTTGGGAAGGACCCCCTTCCGCACTTGAAGCAACCAGAGGAGGTGGTGGCGGCTCTTCATGCCGAGGAGGAGACCGAACCACTTCTATTTCAGGAACCGGCGGTCCTAAAGGTTAGGACGAACCTCCCTGTATCTCACTCAGATCGTGCCTCGGCGTCTGAGAGGCCTCGGCGTACTTCATCTCCCGCACTTTTCTGGAGACCTCTCTCTTGCGCTTTCGGCTTTCCTTGGAAGCCTCGCCGCTCGCCATACCTGAACAAAGAAAAGGTCAGTGAGATCGCTAAGGCCCAAAGATCAGAGATATAGAAAGTATCGAGGTCGAGGTCAGAGAGCTGAAGCCCACGTTCTTCACCAGTAATCAACTCCATTGTCCAATGATGCAATTCGGCCGTCACTGCATCTAAACAAAAGAACTTCTGTCAGGCTGCCTGATCTTTCAGTTCCATCACCATTAGGCCTTCTTCCCTATTCAGGGTGATGCGCTTCGGAAGTAATGGACCCTGGTACAGCCAGCTACGTGGGAAACCCTCAAAGCGATTCAGAATTTTGCTCCTCAGAATAAAGAAGCGATTCTTCCAATTCTTCAGGGAGGTGGGCAGATCGATAAAAAGCCCACAATGTGGCTTCGCCTGAAAGAACCAATACTCATTGTCCTTTCGACGAGTTAGCTTATGTAGTTCGGTGAACACCTTAGCTGTAGGACTGAGTCCTTTGGCTTGGCAAAGGCCTCTGAAGGCTACTAGGATCCACCATGAGTTCAGGTGAACTTGGGCTATGCACACTTGGTGAAATTTTAGAACTTCCTTGAAGAAGTCGTCAAGAGGGAACCGCAGCCCGGCTTTTAATTGCTCTTCGTATACCATGATCATATCATTCTCTTCGAAGAAGTGATCGACCCGAAGATCGCTGTGACACTTAATGAGTAAGTATGAATCGGGCTAAATGTTATACTCTTGGCTGAACGACTGTAGGTCGGTTTCTTAAAGGATTGGCAGCTCGTCCATTGGGAGGTTTTCTCTCCCTGAAGAATGTGTTTGCCTCAAGGGTGCTGCTTGACCACGGGCTGGAACGGAGGTCCTAGGAGGTTCAGGTCGCCCGCTTGGTTCGACCACTTCTACTTCATCTGACGACCACGAGATCTGAATGGAAGGGGGGCTTGCCACTCTCTGACCCTCGGTGCCGCTCATTTTCAAAGAAAAGAGAAAATTTAAACTGAAAGAAAGATCAAAATCCTTACTGGAGTGTGATCGGTGTCGGAAGAACTTGAAAAAATGAGAGAATTTGTAATCGCTCGCGAGAGGCAGAAAATGACATAAGGGAGCAATTGGCAGACCCATCCCCTTTTTATACCCGTCTGAGCATTTAATGCTTACGGTGTCCCAAGCGGCGCATCGGTTAGCGGGATTCGCCAGCTTTTTCTAACACGTCTCATGAATATTCTTGAAATTCCATAATTGAATAAGGAGAGATCGGCTGGTTAAAGGACTAGCAGATTAAGGTGGTTGTTTGGAATGACAGATCGGCTAAGGGCTATTCAGTTAAGAATCGGATCGGATAAACACATCAGAGATCGAAAAATAACCAATGCAATAATAATAAAATGATAATTGTATTTCATTTCTAAAAGGGAGATTACATCATTTGGGCGATCTCTAGAGATTGGATTACATTAAAGGGGAAATTACATCATTTGGGCGATCTCTAGAGATCGCAGTAAATCCTATCTAGCAAAGGCTTATGTCAAAGCCTAGTCTCGTGGCTGAATCAAAAGATGTGTTTGATCAGGAGACCGGATATCGACATCGGATAGATCTACAGCTCAGATGGGGTGACTATGACTCTCATGAGGATAAGAGCGATCACCATCAATATTATCGCTCGGAACCGAGCCGCTGTCGGGACACCCAATGTGGTGAGAAGCCAAATGAACTTTGAAGGGCAGTCACCAAAGATCGGAGGGAAATTAACAGTCTTCTCGCCCGAAATCGGTTCGCCGATTACATCGGTCGATCGATTCGGGGTCAACGCAATCGATATTCTCGATTTGGATCGGTGAATTAGTCCGGTTCTCTCACTGTCTTCAAATATGGCCATAATGATTTTCTGATCACCAGGGTCGAAAATTGTCAGTTGGTGAACAAGGTGAACAGCCGGGAAAAGATCAAAAGTAGCTATTATGGCCGGGATTGTTACCGGAGCAGTTAGAACAGGAAAAGTGAGAAAGAGGAGAAAATGAAATACGGGAGGATTTCCTGACGAGGGTATATATATAGAGAAGGTATGAGCATTTATGGCTAGCAGAAAACGAAGCGGACGCCTCAGAAATTGAAAGAATAAATGCCTTAACTGAACCAACCCGGACAAAGGAGAAGACTTTGGAATGACAGAGATCAGGAGAGGGGCCCGGTATGAGAGTTCAGAAAAAGAGCATATTGGAAAGATCGGAAGGGAGGGGAGATCGGAATGCAAAGAGAATAAGGTAACTTCCCATGACTATCGTCATAATCAGAGCCGAGGTAGTTAAAGCATTGCAAACGAGATCAAATCTCCTCCGCACGCCTCATTTGCAGAATCGCCCACATTGCTGACAGGTGCTAGAGTATGTCATGACAGTCCTATACATCTCAATCTCTACTGTTGATCTTACTTGTAAGGACAAGTCCGGAGCCCTTGGATCAAAGAAGAAGACGACAAGATCGATGCCTTTTATTCCCAGCCCTCGGATCGCCCTTCACAAGAAAATTTTGGGCCGTCAGATTAGAAGAGAGTAAGGACAAATATTCTGAAAAGGATCTCAGCCGTTCATTTTGATTCTCTTGGATTCTCAAACATCAGATCATGTCCTTTAAGATCCAAACCTTCCATCTCCTTCAAGGGGAATCCTGACCCTTCATTGGGAGCACACGTTCCCTATAAATTCCTGCATGAAAACTGTTGATAGGGTAAGATGAAGAAAAAGGGTGGTGATTATAGTGGAAAGGCTCTGAAAACTGATTCAGTTTTACTACTCTGCTATTTTTAAGCTAGAAAGACTTTAGAAACCAGTTTTCTAAAGTATTTTCTTTGAAGAAGTGTTGGACACTGGAACTCTTGATTTTCAGTTTGTTCATTGCTCTACGATACCCTTTCTTAAGTTTCAGTTCTGTTTTCACCACCTTTATATCCACTTTTATTTTCTGAGCTCAATCTCATTCATTATCATTCCGGTTCGATTACATGCTAACTAGGCATTCGTCATTTCAAAGCAAGCATTAGTCCCCAGACTATTAGCTCGAAACTCTGCAACATTCGTGACTCTATAGTTAGTTCAATAGGTTCAACTTCCTGCAGGTGAGTGTTTGAACCGTCGCCTTATCCAGCGTTCGTCTTTATTTTCTTTTTAACGCTCATAATTTTCGTTAAAGTTTGTCTTATGTTAGAAGGTCCCACGTGGATGGTTATTCTCGAGTTTATCTTTGATATATCAGTTCATGTTATTTATTTGTTCTTGGTCTTTTATTATTTCCTAATGTAGGTATTCTGGTTACGGGTAACGTATAGGTAGTTTGATAAAATGATGGGTAGCAGTATCTTAACATAAGAGTTTTTTTTTAATAAACGTTTGGATAATAAATCAGAGAGTTATGAAGTCGAACCAGTAGACTAGCTCAAGAAGATGAATGGGTAAAGGTGGGGGGGGGGGGGGTCGGAGTAAAATTGAATTTCAGACTAGCAAATGAAATAGAGCAAATATTGCTTGCCGAAAGGTATTGGTAAGGCGATCACATAAGAGGTCGGTAAAATTCAGTCTGGTATCCCCTATCTAGTCATGAGGTACCAATGAGTTAAAAGAAGCCTTATTCGGGTCCCCGGCATCTTCGAATGCCAGAACCCTTAGTCTTAGGCTCTTATGATGTGTAGCTGTAATCAAATTTTAAGAGGTCGGAAAAGTCCTTATCTGACTCTCATTCAAGAAAAAGAGATCGGAGGAGAGTTCTTATCCGATTCTCAACCAAAATTTTAATAAATATTTAAAAGAGATCGGAGGAGAGTTCTTCTTCGATTCTCAACCAAAATTTTAATAAATATCTAAAAGAGATTGGAGGAGAGTTCTTATCCGATTCTCAATCAAAAATTCTAATAAATATCTAAAAGAGATCGGAGGAGAGTTCTTATCCGATTCTCAATAAAAAATCTTAGTAAATATCTAAAAGAGATCGGAGGAGAGTTCTTATCCGATTCTCAATCAAAAATTCTAATAAATATCTAAAAGAGATCGGAGGAGAGTTCTTATCCGATTCTCAATCAAAATTTTTAATGAATATCTAAAAGAGATTGGAGGAGAGTTCTTATCCGATCTCCAATCGAAATTTTAATCTAAAAAGAGATCGGAGGAGAGTTCTTATCCGATTCTCAAATCGAATTTTAACAAATACGCAAAATAATCCCATAAATGAAAATCTGCTACGTGCCATCAATTCACTAAGGTCGTCTCATTTACTTGCGTATCTGGGTAATCCGAATTAGTGAAAAATCAAATATTCCATTTTATCAAAAGGATTAACATTTTCATTCGAACCTCCCCTAAATATCGATTTTAATTTATAAAGAACGTAAGGTTAAATCTGCTCACCCTCATTGAGGGACGAGGTGGGGTGCCTAACACCTTCCCCACCCGTTTATGGACCCCGAACCTAGAATCTCTGTATTTGAAGTGGTTTCATTTTAAGTTGCATTTCACAAATGGTTTTCTTTAATTTCCCTCAAAATTAAAGTGGCGACTCCTCATTCCTTCCCACTTCGGTGAGGGTTCGTCCAGGCGACTGCAAAACCCTTGCGACAGCTTGGCGACTCCACTAGAGAAATCATTTTTCCTTCAACCCCGGCCCAGAGGTCCAAAAGCATATTTAATTTTGCGATCCAACCATAGTTAGGTGGGCTTAGTTTACAAAATTTCTCGTGTTAATTATTGTTATTTTTGCTAACTGTTTTGCTTGTCTTGATTGTCTTACTATAACACTCTTCGTCTAAAAAAAAAAAAAGAAGAAAAAAAACTCCCCCATATTGGGAAGAGGTAAAGGTGTCCCTTCACACACTGAACACTCACACGATGTCCTCACACACTTCAGCTCTATACCCGGGCTCTCTTATCCCTTTTAGGAAAATAGGAGGGAGTCATGTAGCGGTACCCATGGGTTTTACCCCGTTAGTATCCGTGAAGGCTTCCGCTCAGATTGAAACTCGTTCTATTTACTGTGATACCCGTGGAACTTTCCCGACAGTATCATGGGGATAAAATAGGGCTCTACTGTTTACGGTAGGGGCAATTTGGGAACCTGTGGCTTTTAGAAAATTAGACCTTGAGCTAAACTATCACGATAGCTGGAAGCCGTAGCAAGCTACCTTATAAGATAGAATTATCCAATTAGGCAGCACCCATCCGGTACCAGGACTTTCCCTATTTTAAGACAAAAGGGGCATACTTACTCTTACCCTATTCTGCTTGTGTTTTATTTTCATTTTTGAGGATAATCTTGAATCATACTATTAAGAAAACCTACACACTTTTCTATTTTGATAAATGTGTAGGTGTTACTCTGCCAACAGTATAATTTAAAATTACCTAAATTTACCCTGCTAACAAGTTTTTCCTGCAGGCATCACCAAATTAAGGTCTGTAAAAGGATAAGCATCATTTTTAACATGGCATCCTCGAGTTAGTCGACAGAAGAAGTTCTTAGACCAGAACAGAATGCTAAACCGTGGCCCGAACCACCCCATAGTTCAGTGCCCCCACAAAGCAATGTCACCAGAGGATATACTAGCTTATTAGCTCCATTGGACTTGAGCAAAGTTGAGGTCAGAATGAACAGTCTCGAGGGTCTGGCTAATGGTTGGAAGTTATTTCCCGATCAAGTTAAGGCACGATTTGAGAAGAAATATGGGAGGATTGCAACCTTGATACGAGTCAAAGTCCAAGTCCCGGCATTAAAGGCCATGCTGTCAGTTTGGAATCCTAAGTATGGGGTGTTCTCTTTCAACGATATCGATACTACTCCCACTATGGAAGAATATCAGGCATTGCTAGAAATTCCTTATGCAATGTAGAATCGGATTTACCTACACCTGGAGCATAGACAGACCTGGAAACGATTCGCACATATGTTGGAGATCCCCCAGAAGAAGCAAAGATGAGGGAAACTGTCAAAGGAAACACTCATGGTTGGTATTGGACTTACCTCAAGAAGTGGTTGGATCAATACATCCAGGAAGAATAATGGGAGCAGGCTTCCTTGGCACTTGCTTTGGGGATATACGGCCTGATCTTGTTCCTTGGACCTTCAGGAATCATAACCTACAGTGTTGCGGAGATATTCTAGGTAGTAGAAAAACAGAAAGTCAACCCAGTACCGGCAATTCTTGCAGAGACTTTGTTGACTCTTACCTATTGCAGATGACAAGGTAAGGGATCCGTTAAGTGCTGTTCTCAATTATTGTACCTCTGGATCATCAGTCACATATGTCCTGTAAAGACAAAGGGATTGACTTGGTACCTTGACTAGCCTCTCATCGAGAAGATGACCAGACTAGTAATCAACCCAAAGGATGAGTTGCAGTGGCAAGAACGGATCTTGAGCTTCAACAGCCCTAACTACTGTTGGAGGAAATTGTGGACATCGGGTCAACCCATTTTGGTCAACACGGGGGGCAATCAATCAGTATCCCTAATTGGAGTGACCGGGTACACAAGTTACACTCCAACATTAGTAATGAGGCAGTTCAGCTCAACCCGGTCCGGAGTCAACATAGGAGAATACCACCAAGGTCATTTCTACTATGAACTCAATAATGAGGAAGAATTAAAAATAGCTCGCAGATCCTGGGAAAGTATCACTATGGTGGAAAGGTCGCCTAAAGGTCCAAGTGTCACGAGCGATTATCTTAAATGGAGGGCTGGCAGGGATCAAGGACACCTAACTGTGGATCCAACAAAATTTGAAGGCAGCGACCTCCGTCAAGACATCTTTTCAAAAGAAGCTAGCACTCGTTTGGCCGACTCCCTACAAAAGGCAAACATCGAAAACTCGCATTTACAATAGCAAATAAAACAGTTAGAGGACCAACAACAGATCCTCAAAAGAAAAGTGAGAAGGCTCAGGGAATAGGCAAAGACCGAAAAGATAAGGTTCGAAGAGCAAGAAATACGATGGGAAAGGGAAAAGAGCTCTCTCCAGGCTACAATGAAAGAAGCAGAAGTACAGAATAGCAAGCTTTAGGAGAAAATGAAATATCAGGAGATACTCATGGAAGAGTATAAACAAGAGAGTAAAAAGAAGAAGCTTGAACTGAAGGAGCAGGCACAGCTTATCAACGATATTCTGAAAGAATGTGCTAAAGAAAGAAAGGAAAAAGAAAGACAAGCAGCTCTCTATCAAGAGCTAAAAGAGAATGTTAACCAGCTAGAGAGAATGATAGCACAAGGGAAACAAGAACTCTTACCTTAATCCGAATATGCCCTGAAAATGTTCGACCTCGCCAGACAAGAAGAAAGGCTCTATGAATATCTCAGGAAGTGTCATTATATTATAAAGAACCTTTCTGAGCCTAGGCCAATGTAAAGAATGCCATGTATGAACTATTCAATTAATGGAATAACTTTGGGCCACTGTTTAGCAAAATTGTGAATGAGTAGTATGACTCCAGTAGGTACCCCCTCGTTAGGGTTATGCGAAAAGTTGGAAGCGCCATATCGACAAGTTCCATAGAGGCGTGTTCAATCCAGTCATTCACCGTCAGACTATCGAACGATGCCATGATAAAACTGATGCAATTATTCTTCTGCAGATTTCACTCTTGGCTTTCAGACGCCACCATATCCTTTATCCAAACCAGGACCTTTAATTACTCTTTTTCAAAATTTGAAATTCATTAAATTTCTTTTTTCCTGTAGAAAATCAATATTGCTTCAAACAAAGCAAGCTTGACCAGACACGCAGTTCAACCCAAGCGAGTGTACTTAACAAGATCACGAACAAGAAGGCTAATGGAAGACCAGGAACAAGTCCAGAACCTACAAGGGCAAGTGTCCGAGCTGAAAGACCAGGTCTCAGAGCTCATGAGACTAATGAGGGAGATGTCCCAAAATAAGCCTGCTTCAGAAATTAACTTACCACTACCTCCCCCACCTCCTACAATGGTTGATTCCCAACGTGCTTCAACCTCTTTTACCTTCCAACCATTGATCCCGGATCCGATAATCACCATCAATCCGGCCCCACTGAATAATGACCCACCTTTCTCCTATTATCTGGCTATCTCGAATGCCGAACCATACCCTTCGATCCTAATCCCTCCGGTTCATTCCAGCCCTCATCTCCCAACTGGGGGAGTATTTCATGCAGTAGGAGGAGAGAATAAGACGAGAGAAAACGAGAAGCTGTCCGCTCTAGAAGAGAGATTAAGAGCAATAGAGGGGCTGAACATGTATGGTTCAGTCGATGTGGCGTCACTGAGATTGGTGCCAGATGTGGTGTTGCCACCCAAGTTCAAAATCCCGGACTTTGACAAATACACAGGGAACTTAGACCCCCGCATTCACCTGGCCACCTACATTGCCAAAATGTCTGCCCTAATAGAGGACGATCGACTCCTAGTCCACTTCTTCCACGAGAGTCTCTCTGGGGCAGCCCTGAGATGGTGCATTCAGTTGGACAGGATCAAATTGTACTCTTGGAAGGATTTGGCTGACGCTTTCCTAAAATAATACAAGTTCAACTGCGACGTGGCCCCCACAAGGAGAGACCTCCAAAACTTGGTGCAGAGAGATAGGGAAAGTTTTAAAGAATATGCCCAGAGATGGAGAGAGAGAAGGCCATAGAAGTGTATCCTCCAGTGACTAACAACAAACTATGCTCCTTGTTCATTGAGACATTGAAGGCTCCCTACTTCAATATGATGATTGGAAACACTTCCAATAGTTTCTCGGACATCATCCAAGCTGGTGAGAGGATAGAAGCCAACTTAAGGATGGGACGACTGTAGGAGTTGACTGAGAATCCTGTAAAGAAGACTGCCAGTTTTGGCAAGAAAAAGGAGGGTGATGTGCATTCCATCACCCGACAGAACAATCACTCCCCACTTCCTCAGAACAACTACCAGCCATATCCACCTTCTCATGGCCAAACTGTTGCAAACATTCCACCCCCTTTCCCAAATTATCCTCACCCATGCCCACAGTATCCACCACCGATAAACTACCAGCCCAGACCACCTCTTCCACCTACTCAACCCAGACCACCTCAAAATAATCCGAGACCACCAAGAAATCCTGATCCACCTCTTCCCCTGCCACTTAGCGAAATATACCGATACCTTATCGGTATAAACCAAATAGTGTTGATTCTCCTTGACCCAATTCAGCCGCTATACCCCAGGTGGTATGATGCCAGTGCCCAGTGTGAGTATCATAGAGGGGCACAGGGGCACTAGACCAACAATTGTGGGGCACTCAGAGGAAGAATACACGCCCTAATCAGGAATGGGTGGTTGAAGATTGAAGGGAATGTTTCCCTCCCCAATGTTACCTTAAACCCATTGCCCAATCATAATACGAGCAATGGCGTGAACATGATAGAGTTAGAAGGAAAAGGGTCGACACCAGAGGTAGATGAACTGATTCCTCGCTTTGAGAAAATTTTTAGAATGGCAGTGAAGGAAGGTTACCTCTATCTTCAAGCACCAGAAACTAAAGATAAGGCGGGATGCCCCTATAATGGGAGGGCAGCTAACCACGAACTGAAAAATTGTGAACAGTTTAAGCAAGAGGTTCAGAACTTATTGTCCCTTAAAGTCTTGAGATGTCAAACGAGGTCGAAGATGGAGGAGGGAGTAAACACAGCCCGATTCGGCCAAAATGCCTCCATCTCTAAACACAGAATTGCCTTCTCAGCCCCAGCATCATCACCACTAGTAACAATTATCCGAACCCCGCCTCAGCTCCCCGTCACAAACACCCATGCCGTACCTTGGAACTATAATTTCCAAGTCTTCACCCAAGGAGCATCAAGCAGTACACCGGCTCCTAGCCTTGCCTCACCTTCAGTACCTCCTAAACCGTGCTTTGCTCCTCACGAGCACTTCAAGATGATTTATGCTGGACCTTCTAGCAGTGCTACTCCCCAATCTAACCCTCAGCCAGTCACTACCACAAAGTTCTCCCCACATGAGCAAGAAGTTGAGTTTATAACCCGAAGTGGGAGGTGTTACGGGAATGAGGAAAAGGAAAAGAAGAGAGGGAAAGTAAAAATGGGAGAGCCACGAGAAAATACGGAAGAGGAGGCTGAGAAAGTAGAGAAGAAGAACCTGCCGGACCAAAAGAAGAGGAGGAACTATTGCTTCAAATAATGAAGCAAAGCGAGTACGATGTGGTGGAACACTTAAGAAAGACACCTACTCGAATTTCACTATTGTCCCTAATTCTGAGCTTTGAGGTGCACCGTCAAGCCCTGCAGAAAATTCTAGATCAGGCCTTTGTGAACCCCGACATCACACCGAGGCAATTCGAGAAGATAGTAGGACAAATTCAGGTGTCTAGTTTTGTCACTTTCTCTAAAGAAGAGATAGACCCTGCAGGCTTAACGCACACTAAGGCTCTGCATGTGACGGTGAAATGTAAAAGTTGCATAGTGGCCAAGGTCCTTATTGATAATAGATCCGCGCTCAACGTACTACCTAATGCCACCTTGCCTAGGCTACCGGTTGATTGGTCAAACATACGCCAAAGTGCTATGGTGGTAAGAGCTTTTGATGGTATAAGGAGGGAGGTGCTGGGAGACATAGATTTACCACTCCAAATCGGCGCATGCACTTTCAATGTCACGTTCCAAGTGATGAACACTGAGCCCACATACACTATGTTGCTGGGGAGGCCTTGGATCCACTCAGCAAATGCCATTCCTTCAACTTTGCATCAGAAGATTAAATACATTATGGACGGCAAAATCATCACTGTGAGAGGGGAGGAAGACATGCTGGTCACTAAGCCGCAATCACTTCCTTATGTAGAAGCAGCTGAGGAGTCATTGGAAAGCTCTTTGCAGGCTCTTGAATTATAAGAAACCATTTAAGAAATGAAGGGGCTACGGCTATGGTCGCCAAGGTGATGCTCAAGAGCGGTTATGAAAAGGGCAAGGGGTTAGGCGCCACATTGCAGGGAATTGTCGAGCTTATACCGGCTATCCAGAAGGTTGGCCGTTACGGTTTGGGTTATGAGGAAGACGCCGTTATGGATGGACGATTCTAGATGAGAAGTATGCTTCGGGATCAAAGATTTGATCAGAAAATTGGGAAAATGAAGGTAGTCCCGAGAATCATAGAGGTCTTCACCAAGCCGGTCATTGAAAATCCGGCGAAAATTGAAGAATCACCCGATGAACCATCCTTCGATATCATCCATCTTGATTCCTTGTATGAAGCTCTAGTCTCGCGAATAGCTGAAGGACAAGAACTGGACAACTGGACGGCAGAGGACATCCCTGTACTCAATTTCGAGTAAAGTACTTTTGATTATCAACACTTGATCATTTTGTCCATGATGACAAGTGTAATACTGTAAATGGACCCTTTTTCTTATGTCATAAATATTAATGAATTAATAGTGCATGTTATATCCAATTCTCTTCTTCTTTCCTTTTTGAAATCCATTCTTATAATATATTCCATTTTCGTTTCTTCAGGACCATTCATCAATTAACACCTAATAATTCAGTAGACTCAGAAATTCCTCTGGTTAATTTTGAAATCCCCATAACTGCCATTACTTCAAGTGATTCTGAGGTGGAGCTCACAGAAGAAAGGGATGAAAGGGATGAACCTTCCCTAGTGCCTTGTGGGGACAAAACGCACACCGTAAACTTAGGCACGGAAGAAGTAAAAAGGGAACTTAAGGTTGTGGAGAGTCAAGAATTAGAAGATATGGTCAGTTTGCTCAAAGAATTCCTAGACGTGTTTTCATGGAGCTCTGATGATATGACTGGTTTGGACCCTCATATAGTAACGCACAAAATTCCCCTAATTCCAGGGACAATCCCGGTAAAACAAAAAATAAGAAGAATGAACCCTGACACGCTGCTCAAAGTTAGGGATGAAGTCAAGAAGCAATATGATGCTGGGTTTCTGGAAGTGGTTAAATATCCCCAATGGATAGCTAACATTGTCCCGGTGATGAAGAAGGATGGGAGAGTCAGGGTGTGTGTTGATTACAGGGATCTTAACAAATCAAGCTTGAAAGATGATTTCCCTCTCCCACACATAGATGTGTTAGTAGACAATACTGCGGGATTGGGCAGAAGTTCGTGTATCGATGGGGCATCTGGATACAACCAAATCCCAATGGATGAGGAAGACAAGGAAAAAACTGCTTTTATCACTCAATGGGGGGTATTTTGTTACCGAGTCATGCCTTTTGGATTAAAGAATGCTGGCGCCACCTACCAGTGTGCTATGGTCACATTATTCCACGATATGATGCATAAAGAAGTGGAGGTATACGTGGATGATATGATCATCAAGTCCAGGGGAGGAAAAAGCCATGTGCAGGTGCTGAGGAAAGTATTCGAGAGACTTAGGAAATATCAACTGAAACTGAACCCTGCCAAATGCATATTCGGAGCTAGATCTAGGAAGTTGTTGGGATTCATAGTGAGTGAGAAGGGAATAGAAGTAGATCCAGATAAAGTTCGAGCTATTCAAGAGATGCCATCCCCAAAAACAGAAAGGGAGGTGTGCAGTTTCCTAGGGAAATTGAACTACATCTCGAGATTTATTTCCAATCTCACTGCCAAAGCTGAGCTTATTTTTAGACTACTTCGAAAGAACAACACCACTCAATGGGATCCTATTTGTCAAGAGGCTTTCAAGAAAATTAAGCATTACCTGTCAAACCCACTAATATTGGTTCCGTCAGTGGTAGGAAGGCCTCTGATTCTGTATATGGCAGTCCAACAGAGCTCAATGGGATGTGTCTTGGGGCAGCATGATGATACTGGTCGAAAGGAAAGAGCCATTTACTACTTGAGTAAGAAGTTCAATGATTGCGAGTCGAGGTACTCTTTCCTGGAGAAAACTTGTTGCTCGTTGGCCTGGATGGCAAATCGGCTTAAACACTACATGCTGAATCATAAGACATGGCTCATCTCTAGGATGGATCCTATAAAGTACGTGTTGGAAAGCCCATTTGTGCCAGGAAGGATAGCCAAATGGCAAGTCATACTCTCTCAATATGACATTGTCTATATGACCTGGAAAGCAGTAAAAGGTACCATAATCGTTGATCTCCTAGCAGAAAACCCCATCCAAGATTATGAAGCCTTGGATTTTTAATTCCCTGATGAGCATGTTAACGAAGTGGAAAACGAGGAAAAAGAATCTGCTGATGTATGGGGAATGTATTTTGACAGAGCTGTCAATTTGTCCGATAATGAAATCGGAGCTATATTGGTATCCCCAGATGGGAAACACTTCCCAATAGCTGTCAAGTTGAGATTTGACTACACCAACAACGTTACAGAATACGAAGCTTGTGTGATGGGTTTGCAGGCTGCCATCGAAATGAAAGTCAGGAAGTTGGAGGTATATGGAGACTCAGCCCTGATCATTTATCAAGTCAAGGGAGAATGACAAACTAAGGATCCGAAGCTAATCCCATATTAGAAGTATTTACTGGAGCTGATTAAGAAATTCGAAGAAATCTCTTTCACTCACCTTAGTCGAGACAAGAATCAATTTGCAGATGCCTTAGCCACCCTGGCTGTTATGGCTCAAATGGAAGAAGGGCAGACGACTCAGGTATTAAAGATTAAAGCAAGGAGTGAGCCGGCATATTGTCTCATGATCGAGGAAGAACCTGATGGTAAACCTTGGTATCATGACATCCTGCTTTACGTCAGAACCAGAGAATTCCCCTCAGGGGCGAGCAAAAACGAAAGGAGGATGATTCGGAGATTAGCATTAGGATACTTACCCAGTGGAGAAATTCTATACAAAAGGAGCTCCAACGGCAAATTGTTGAGATGTGTGGATGCAAAAGAAGCGAAGAGGATCCTTTTCGAGACTCATGAGGGAAATTGTGCAACCCATGCCAATGGGCATATGATGGCTAAGCAAATCATGAGACGGAGATATTTTTGGACTACTATTGAAAAGGATTGCGTCGAGTACTTTCGAAAGTGCCATAAGTGTCAAATCTACGCGGATCCGATAAATGTCCCGCCTCACCAATTGTTCAACCTCGTCTCACCACGGCTTTCGCAATGTGGGGCATCGATGTGATTGGTCCCATCAACCCTAAGGCATCCAATGGGCATAGATTTATCCTGGTGGCTATCGATTATTTTTCTAAATGGGTCGAAGCGACATTATATGCTCACATTACGCAGAACACGTTCTTAAAATTTCTCAGAAATAATATCATCTGTCGGCATGGCCTCCCAAGTGAAATTGTCACTGACAATGCCAAGAATTTGAATGGTCTGAAGGTCCAAAGGTTATGTGATCAATATAGGATTGGACATCTCAATTTCTCCCCATACCGTCCCCAGATGACTGGAGCAGTGGAAGCTGAAAATAAAAATCTCAAGAGAATAATCCGAAAAATGACGGTCACTTATAGGGATTAGCATGATATGCTTCCCTACGCCCTTCACGCATACCGGACTTCTGTAAGGACATCAACTGGGGCAACCCCATACTCACTGGTTTATGGGATGGAAGTTGTACTGCCTATTAAAGTTGAAATTCCTTCCCAAAGGATTCTGAAGGAATCAGGGATTGATGAGTCGGAGTGGATCCAGTCAAGGCTGGACCAATTAAATTTGCTAGACAAGAAAAGGCAGGCGGCAGCATGTCATGGGCAGTTATATCAGAGAAGACTGGCCAGGGCATTTGACAAAGGCGTCCGCCCACGTGAATTTCAACCAGGGGATCTCGTCCTAAAAAAGATACTCCCGAATCAAAACGATCCCCAGGGTAAATGGTCACCAACCTATAAGGGACCCTATGTGGTTAAAAAAGCATTTTCTGGTGGGGCCCTGATCCTGACTCATATGGATGGTGAAGAATTTCCAAGACCAGTGAATGCTGACACTGTCAAAAGATATTAAGCATAAGAAAGTGGGTGAAAATCCGAAAGGACGCCCCTAAAAAAAAAAAAGAAAAAAGAAAAAAAAATCTAGGGGTGAAAACCCGAAAGGGCATCCCTAGAACCAGAAAAATGAGAAATAAGGAAGGGGGCATGGAACCAAGGATGGAAATAAACCGCCATTGCATGAATTCTTCATTACCAGAGCATTTAAAGTAATGGCAGTTAAGAAATTTCAAAGTCAACTACAAGGAATCTGTGAGATCCATCCCTGTACCCCTTTTCTTTGAAACTGTACCTTTATTTTCCAAACCATAATAAAGTCATATTTCCTCTGCATATGTCTTTTTGCTTTTATCTTTCCCGCATACTCACAATTTAATATTATCCTTTTTCAATCTCTTTCTCTAATGCGGTATTAATCTATTAAAGTTTTGTCATAAGATTAGGATTTGAATACTGATAACCTCATGTACTTTGCTATGAAATTTGCAAGGAATGGCCCAAAAAAAAAAAGAAAAAAAAAACTAGAAGTGAAAACCTGGAAGGGCGCTTCTAGTCAGATAGGCAAAAGGGAAAGTGAAAACCTGCAAGGGCACTTTTCGCAAAATAAGGAAGTCAAGAGCAGAAGGGGAACTATGTGAAGTAAGTAAGTAACCAAGGACGATGGGTTAAGTCTTGCAACTCGTCCTCCATTAATTGTCTATCTTCGCAATCCTGTTAAGTACACTTCGCCGCGGAGAAACTTCTCGTGTCGAGTTAGACTTGCTTTGTAAGTTGATTTTAATTTTCAGCATTTAAATTTCCTGTTAATCAACCTCTGGTTCCTTGATCTAAGTTGATTTTAATTTTCAGCATTTAAATTTCTTGTTAATCAACCTCTGGTTCCTTGATCTAAGTTGATTTTAATTTTCAGCATTTAAATTTCCTGTTAATCAACCTCTGGTTCCTTGATCTAAGTTGATTTTAAATTTCAGCATTTAAATTTCCTCTTAATCAACCTCTGGTTCCTTGATCTAAGTTGATTTTAATTTTCAGCATTTAAATTTCTTCTTAATCAACCTCTGGTTCCTTGATCTAAGTTGATTTTAATTTTCAGCATTTAAATTTCCTGTTAATCAACCTCTGGTTCCTTGATCTAAGTTGATTTTAATTTCCAGCATTTAAATTTCCTGTTAATCAACCTCTGGTTCCTTGATCTAAGTTGATTTTAATTTCCAGCATTTAAATTTCCTGTTAATCAACCTCTGGTTCCTTGATCTAAGTTGATTTTAATTTCCAGAATTTAAATTTCCTCTTAATCGACCTCTGGTTCCTTGATCTAAGCTGATTTTAATTTCCAGCATTTAAATTTCCTCTTAATCAACCTCTGGTTTCTTGATCTAAGTTGATTTTAATTTCCAACATTTAGATTACCTGTTAGTCAACCTCTGGTTCCTTGATCTAAGTTGATTTTAATTTCCAGCATTTAAATTTCCTGTTAATCAACCTCTGGTTCCTTGATCTAAGTTGATTTTAATTTTCAGCATTTAAATTTCCTCTTAGTCAATCTCTGGTTCCTTGATCTAAGTTGATTTTAATTTCCAGCATTTAAATTTCCTGTTAGTCAACCTCTGGTTCCTTGATCTAAGTTGATTTTAATTTTCAGCATTTAAATTTCATCTTACTCAACCTCTGGTTCCTTGATCTAAGTTGATTTTAATTTTCAGCATTTAAATTTCCTCTTACTCAACCTCTGGTTCCTTGATCTAAGTTGATTTTAATTTTCAGCATTTAAATTTCTTCTTACTCAAACTCTGGTACCTTGATCTAAGTTGATTTTAATTTTCAGCATTTAAATTTCTTCTTACTCAACCTCTGGTTCCTTGATCTAAGTTGAATTTAATTTTCAGCATTTAAATTTCCTGTTAGTCAACCTCTGGTTCCTTGATCTAAGTTGATTTTAATTTTCAGCATTTA
Source organism: Hevea brasiliensis (assembly GCF_030052815.1). Taxonomy (NCBI): domain Eukaryota; kingdom Viridiplantae; phylum Streptophyta; class Magnoliopsida; order Malpighiales; family Euphorbiaceae; genus Hevea; species Hevea brasiliensis. The sequence goes on along the minus strand of NC_079499.1, from coordinate 58,829,251 downwards.
AATTTCCTGTTAGTCAACCTCTGGTTCCTTGATCTAAGTTGATTTTAATTTTCAGCATTTAAATTTCCTGTTAGTCAACCTCTGGTTCCTTGATCTAAGTTGATTTTAATTTCCAGCATTTAAATTTCCTGTTAATCAACCTCTGGTTCCTTGATCTAAGTTTATTTTAATTTCCAGCATTAAAATTTCCTGTTAATCAACCTCTGGTTCCTTGATCTAAGTTGATTTTAAATTTCAGCATTTAAATTTCCTCTTAATCAACCTCTGGTTCCTTGATCTAAGTTGATTTTAATTTTCAGCATTTAAATTTCTTCTTAATCAACCTCTGGTTCCTTGATCTAAGTTGATTTTAATTTCCAGTATTTAAATTTCCGGTTAATCAACCTCTAGTTCCTTGATCTAAGCTTATTTTAATTTCCAGAATTTAAATTTCCTCTTAATCGACCTCTGGTTCCTTGATCTAAGCTGATTTTAATTTCCAGCATTTAAATTTCCTCTTAATCAACCTCTGGTTCCTTGATCTAAGTTGATTTTAATTTTCAGCATTTAAATTTCCTCTTAATCAAACTCTGGTTCCTTGATCTAAGTTGATTTTAATTTTCAGCATTTAAATTTCTTCTTAGTCAACCTCTGGTTCCTTGATCTAAGTTGATTTTAATTTTCAGCATTTAAATTTCCTCTTAGTCAATCTCTGGTTCCTTGATCTAAGTTGATTTTAATTTCCAGCATTTAAATTTCCTGTTAGTCAACCTCTGGTTCCTTGATCTAAGTTGATTTTAATTTTCAGCATTTAAATTTCCTGTTAGTCAACCTCTGGTTCCTTGATCTAAGTTGATTTTAATTTCCAGCATTTAAATTTCCTGTTAATCAACCTCTGGTTCCTTGATCTAAGTTTATTTTAATTTCCAGCATTAAAATTTCCTGTTAATCAACCTCTGGTTCCTTGATCTAAGTTGATTTTAATTTCCAGCATTTAAATTTCCTGTTAATCAACCTCTGGTTCCTTGATCTAAGTTGATTTTAATTTTCAGCATTTAAATTTCCTCTTAATCAACCTCTGGTTCCTTGATCTAAGTTGATTTTAATTTTCAGCATTTAAATTTCTTCTTAATCAACCTCTGGTTCCTTGATCTAAGTTGATTTTAATTTCCAGCATTTAAATTTCTGGTTAATCAACCTCTGGTTCCTTGATCTAAGCTAATTTTAATTTCCAGAATTTAAATTTCCTCTTAATCAACCTCTGGTTCCTTGATCTAAGCTGATTTTAATTTCCAGCATTTAAATTTCCTCTTAATCAAACTCTGGTTCCTTGATCTAAGTTGATTTTAATTTTCAGCATTTAAATTTCCTCTTAATCAACCTCTGGTTCCTTGATCTAAGTTGATTTTAATTTTCAGCATTTAAATTTCTTCTTAATCAACCTCTGGTTCCTTGATCTAAGTTGATTTTAATTTTCAGCATTTAAATTTCCTCTTAGTCAACCTCTGGTTCCTTGATCTAAGTTGATTTTAATTTCCAGCATTTAAATTTCCTGTTAATCAACCTCTGGTTCCTTGATCTAAGTTGATTTTAATTTCAGCATTTAAATTTCCTGTTAATCAACCTCTTGTTCCTTGATCTAAGTTGATTTTAATTTCCAGTATTTAAATTTCTGGTTAATCAAACTCTGGTTCCTTGATCTAAGTTTATTTTAATTTCCAGCATTAAAATTTCCTGTTAATCAACCTCTGGTTCCTTGATCTAAGTTGATTTTAAATTTCAGCATTTAAATTTCCTCTTAATCAACCACTGGTTCTTTCATCTAAGATGATTTTAATTTCTAGTGTTTAAATTTCTTGTTAATCAACCTCTGGTTCCTTGATCTAAGTTGATTTTAATTTCCAGCATTTAAATTTCCTGTTAATCAACCTCTGGTTCCTTGATCTAAGTTGATTTTAATTTCCAGCATTTAAATTTCTGGTTAATCAACCTCTGGTTCCTTGATCTAAGTTGATTTTAATTTCCAGCATTTAAATTTCCTGTTAATCAACCTCTGGTTCCTTGATCTAAGTTGATTTTAATTTCCAGCATTTAAATTTCCTGTTAATCAACCTCTGGTTCCTTGATCTAAGTTGATTTTAATTTTCAGCATTTAAATTTCCTCTTAATCAACCTCTGGTTCCTTGATCTAAGTTGATTTTAATTTTCAGCATTTAAATTTCTTCTTAATCAACCTCTGGTTCCTTGATCTAAGTTGATTTTAATTTCCAGCATTTAAATTTCTGGTTAATCAACCTCTGGTTCCTTGATCTAAGCTAATTTTAATTTCCGGAATTTAAATTTTCTCTTAATCAACCTCTGGTTCCTTGATCTAAGCTGATTTTAATTTCCAGCATTTAAATTTCCTCTTAATCAAACTCTGGTTCCTTGATCTAAGTTGATTTTAATTTTCAGCATTTAAATTTCCTCTTAATCAAACTCTGGTTCCTTGATCTAAGTTGATTTTAATTTTCAGCATTTAAATTTCCTCTTAGTCAACCTCTGGTTCATTGATCTAAGTTGATCTTAATTTTCAGCATTTAAATTTCCTCTTAGTCAACCTCTGGTTCATTGATCTAAGTTGATTTTAATTTCCAGCATTTAAATTTCTTGTTAATCAACCTCTGATTTCTTGATCTAAGTTGATTTTAATTTCCAGCATTTAAATTTCTTGTTAATCAACCTCTGGTTCCTTGATCTAAGTTGATTTTAATTTTCAGCATTTAAATTTCCTGTTAATCAACCTCTGGTTCCTTGATCTAAGTTGATTTTAATTTCCAGCATTTAAATTTCTTGTTAATCAACCTCTGGTTCCTTGATCTAAGTTGATTTTAATTTCCAGTGTTTAAATTTCTTGTTAATCAACCTCTGGTTCCTTGATCTAAGTTGATTTTAATTTTCAGCATTTAAATTTCCTCTTAATCAACCTCTGGTTCCTTGATCTAAGTTGATTTTAATTTTCAGCATTTAAATTTCTTCTTAATCAACCTCTGGTTCCTTGATCTAAGTTGATTTTAATTTCCAGTATTTAAATTTCTGGTTAATCAACCTCTGGTTCCTTGATCTAAGCTAATTTTAATTTCCAGAATTTAAATTTCCTCTTAATCAACCTCTGGTTCCTTGATCTAAGCTGATTTTAATTTCCAGCATTTAAATTTCCTCTTAATCAAACTCTGGTTCCTTGATCTAAGTTGATTTTAATTTTCAGCATTTAAATTTCCTCTTAATCAACCTCTGGTTCCTTGATCTAAGTTGATTTTAATTTTCAGCATTTAAATTTCTTCTTAATCAACCTCTGGTTCCTTGATCTAAGTTGATTTTAATTTTCAGCATTTAAATTTCCTCTTAGTCAACCTCTGGTTCCTTGATCTAAGTTGATTTTAATTTCCAGCATTTAAATTTCCTGTTAGTCAACCTCTGGTTCCTTGATCTAAGTTGATTTTAATTTCCAGCATTTAAATTTCCTGTTAATCAACCTCTGGTTCCTTGATCTAAGTTGATTTTAATTTCCAGCATTTAAATTTCCTGTTAATCAACCTCTGGTTCCTTGATCTAAGTTGATTTTAAATTTAAGATTTAAATTTCTTCTTAATCAACCTCCGTTCCTTGATCTAAGTTGATTTTAATTTTCAGCATTTAAATTTCTTCTTAATCAACCTCTGGTTCCTTGATCTAAGTTGATTTTAATTTCCAGCATTTAAATTTCCTGTTAATCAACCTCTGGTTCCTTGATCTAAGTTGATTTTAATTTTCAGCATTTAAATTTCCTGTTAATCAACCTCTGGTTCCTTGATCTAAGTTGATTTTATTTCCATCATTTAAATTTCTGTTAGTCAACCTCTGGTTCCTTGGTCTAAGTTGATTTTAATTTCCAGCATTTAAAATTCTGTTAGATCTAAGTTGATTTTAATGTCCAGGATTTAAATTTCCTGTTAGTCAACCTCTGGTTCCTTGATCTAAGTTGATTTTAATTTTCAGCATTTAAATTTCCTTTTAATCAACCTCTGGTTCCTTGATCTAAGTTGATTTTAATTTCCAGAATTTAAATTTCCTCTTAATCAACCTCTGGTTCCTTGATCTAAGCTGATTTTAATTTCCAGAATTTAAATTTCCTCTTAATCAACCTCTGGTTCCTTGATCTAAGCTGATTTTAATTTCCATCATTTAAATTTCCTCTTAATCAACCTCTGGTTCCTTGATCTACGTTGATTTTAATTTTCAGCATTTAAATTTCCTCTTAATCAAACTCTGGTTCCTTGATCTAAGTTGATTTTAATTTTCAGCATTTAAATTTCCTCTTAATCAAACTCTGGTTCCTTGATCTAAGTTGATTTTAATTTTCAGCATTTAAATTTCTTCTTAGTCAACCTCTGGTTCCTTGATCTAAGTTGATTTTAATTTTCGGCATTTAAATTTCCTCTTAGTCAATCTCTGGTTCCTTGATCTAAGTTGATTTTAATTTCCAGCATTTATATTTCCTGTTAGTCAACCTCTGGTTCCTTGATCTAAGTTGATTTTAATTTTCAGTATTTAAATTTCCTGTTAATCAACCTCTGGTTCCTTGATCTAAGTTGATTTTAATTTCCAGCATTTAAATTTCCTGTTAATCAACCTCTGGTTCCTTGATCTAAGTTGATTTTAATTTTCAGCATTTAAATTTCCTGTTAATCAACCTCTGGTTCCTTGATCTAAGTTGATTTTAATTTTCAACATTTAAATTTCTTCTTAATCAACCTCTGGTTCCTTGATCTAAGTTGATCTTAATTTTCAGCATTTAAATTTCCACTTAGTCAACCTCTAGTTCCTTGATATAAGTTGATTTTAATTTTCAGCATTTAAATTTCCTGTTAGTCAACCTCTGGTTTCTTGATCTAAGTTGATTTTAATTTCCAGCATTTAGATTACCTGTTAGTCAACCTCTGGTTCCTTGATCTAAGTTGATTTTAATTTCCAGCATTTCAATTTCCAGTTAATCATCCTCTGGTTCCTTGATCTAAGTTGATTTTAATTTCCATCATTTAAATTTCCTGTTAGTAAACCTCTGGTTCCTTGATCTAAGTTGATTTTAATTTTCAGCATTTAAATTTCCTGTTAATCAACCGCTGGTTCCTTGATCTAAGTTGATTTTAATTTTCAGCATTTAAATTTCGTGTTAATCAACCACTGGTTCCTTGATCTAAGTTGATTTTAATTTCAGCATTTAAATTTCCTGTTAATCAACCTCTGGTTCCTTGATCTAAGTTGATTTTAATTTTTAGCATTTAAATTTCTTGTTAATCAACCTCTGGTTCCTTGATCTAAGTTGATTTTAATTTCCAGCATTTAAATTTCTTGTTAATCAACCTCTGGTTCCTTGATCTAAGTTGATTTTAATTTTCAGCATTTAAATTTCCTGTTAATCAACCTCTGGTTCCTTGATCTAAGTTGATTTTAATTTTCAGCATTTAAATTTCTTGTTAATCAACCTCTGGTTCCTTGATCTAAGTTGATTTTAATTTTCAGCATTTAAATTTCTTGTTAATCAACCTCTGTTCCTTGATCTAAGTTGATTTTAATTTTCAGCATTTAAATTTCTTGTTAATCAACCACTGGTTCCTTGATCTAAGTTGATTTTAATTTTCAGCATTTAAATTTCTTGTTAATCAACCTCTGGTTCCTTGATCTAAGTTGATTTTAATTTTCAGCATTTAAATTTCTTGTTAATCAACCTCTGGTTCCTTGATCTAAGTTGATTTTAATTTCCAGCATTTAAATTTCTTGTTAATCAACCTCTGATTTCTTGATCTAAGTTGATTTTAATTTCCAGCATTTAAATTTCTTGTTAATCAACCTCTGGTTTCTTGATCTAAGTTGATTTTAATTTCCAGCATTTAAATTTCTTGTTAATCAACCTCTGGTTCCTTGATCTAAGTTGATTTTAATTTCCAGTGTTTAAATTTCTTGTTAATCAACCTCTGGTTCCTTGATCTAAGTTGATTTTAATTTTCAGCATTTAAATTTCTTGTTAATCAACCTCTGTTTCCTTGATCTAAGTTGATTTTAATTTCCAGCATTTAAATTTCTTGTTAATCAACTTCTGGTTCCTTGATCTAAGTTGATTTTAATTTTCAGCATTTAAATTTCCTGTTAATCAACCTCTGGTTCCTTGATCTAAGTTGCTTTTAATTTTCAGCATTTAAATTTCTTGTTAATCAACCTCTGGTTTCTTGATCTAAGTTGATTTTAATTTCCAGCATTTAAATTTCTTGTTAATCAACCTCTGGTTCCTTGATCTAAGTTGATTTTAATTTCCAGCATTTAAATTTCCTGTTAATCAACCTCTGGTTCCTTGATCTAAGTTGATTTTAATTTTCAGCATTTAAATTTCCTCTTAATCAACCTCTGGTTCCTTGATCTAAGTTGATTTTAATTTTCAGCATTTAAATTTCCTCTTAATCAACCTCTGGTTCCTTGATCTAAGTTGATTTTAATTTTCAGCATTTAAATTTCCTCTTAATCAACCTCTGGTTCCTTGATCTAAGTTGATTTTAATTTTCAGCATTTAAATTTCTTCTTAATCAACCTCTGGTTCCTTGATCTAAGTTGATTTTAATTTTCAGCATTTAAATTTCTTCTTAATCAACCTCTGGTTCCTTGATCTAAGTTGATTTTAATTTCCAGCATTTAAATTTCCTGTTAATCAACCTCTGGTTCCTTGATCTAAGTTGATTTTAATTTTCATAATTTCAATTTCCGGTTAGTCAACCTCTGGTTTCTTGATCTAAGTTGATTTTAATTTCCAAAGATTTAAATTTCTTGTTAATCAACCACTGGTTCCTTCATCTAAGTTGATTTTAATTTCCAGTGTTTAAATTTCTTGTTAATCAACCTCTGTTTCCTTGATCTAAGTTGATTTTAATTTCCAGCATTTAAATTTCCTGTTAATCAACCTCTGGTTCCTTGATCTAAGTTGATTTTAATTTTCAGCATTTAAATTTCCTCTTAATCAACCTCTGGTTCCTTGATCTAAGTTGATTTTAATTTTCAGCATTTAAATTTCTTCTTAATCAACCTCTGGTTCCTTGATCTAAGTTGATTTTAATTTCCAGTATTTAAATTTCTGGTTAATCAAACTCTGGTTCCTTGATCTAAGCTGATTTTAATTTTCAGCATTTAAATTTCCTCTTAATCAACCTCTGGTTCCTTGATCTAAGCTGATTTTAATTTCCAGCATTTAAATTTCCTCTTAATCAAACTCTGGTTCCTTGATCTAAGTTGATTTTAATTTTCAGCATTTAAATTTCCTCTTAATCAAACTCTGGTTCCTTGATCTAAGTTGATTTTAATTTTCAGCATTTAAATTTCTTCTTAGTCAACCTCTGGTTCCTTGATCTAAGTTGATTTTAATTTTCAGCATTTAAATTTCCTCTTAGTCAACCTCTGGTTCCTTGATCTAAGTTGATTTTAATTTCCAGCATTTATATTTCCTGTTAGTCAACCTCTGGTTCCTTGATCTAAGTTGATTTTAATTTCCAGTATTTAAATTTCCTGTTAGTCAACCTCTGGTTCCTTGATCTAAGTTGATTTTAATTTCCAGCATTTAAATTTCCTCTTAATCAAACTCTGGTTCCTTGATCTAAGTTGATTTTAATTTTCAGCATTTAAATTTCTTCTTAGTCAACCTCTGGTTCCTTGATCTAAGTTGATTTTAATTTTCAGCATTTAAATTTCTTCTTAGTCAACCTCTGGTTCCTTGATCTAAGTTGATTTTAATTTCCAGTATTTAAATTTCCTGTTTGTCAACCTCTGGTTCCTTGATCTAAGTTGATTTTAATTTTCAGCATTTAAATTTCCTGTTAATCAACCTCTGGTTCCTTGATCTAAGTTGATTTTAATTTCCAGCATTTAAATTTCCTGTTAATCAACCTCTGGTTCCTTGATCTAAGTTGATTTTAATTTCCAGCATTTAAATTTCCTGTTAATCAACCTCTGGTTCCTTGATCTAAGTTGATTTTAATTTCCAGCATTAAAATTTCCTGTTAATCAACCTCTGGTTCCTTGATCTAAGTTGATTTTAATTTTCAGCATTTAAATTTCCTCTTAATCAACCTCTGGTTCCTTGATCTAAGTTGATTTTAATTTTCAGCATTTAAATTTCTTCTTAATCAACCTCTGGTTCCTTGATCTAAGTTGATTTTAATTTCCAGCATTTAAATTTCTGGTTAATCAACCTCTGGTTCCTTGATCTAAGCTAATTTTAATTTCCAGAATTTAAATTTCCTCTTAATCAACCTCTGGTTCCTTGATCTAAGCTGATTTTAATTTCCAGCATTTAAATTTCCTCTTAATCAAACTCTGGTTCCTTGATCTAAGTTGATTTTAATTTTCAGCATTTAAATTTCCTCTTAATCAAACTCTGGTTCCTTGATCTAAGTTGATTTTAATTTTCAGCATTTAAATTTCTTCTTAGTCAACCTCTGGTTCCTTGATCTAAGTTGATTTTAATTTTCAGCATTTAAATTTCCTCTTAGTCAATCTCTGGTTCCTTGATCTAAGTTGATTTTAATTTCCAGCATTTATATTTCCTGTTAGTCAACCTCTGGTTCCTTGATCTAAGTTGATTTTAATTTTCAGTATTTAAATTTCCTGTTAATCAACCTCTGGTTCCTTGATCTAAGTTGATTTTAATTTCCAGCATTTAAATTTCCTGTTAATCAACCTCTGGTTCCTTGATCTAAGTTGATTTTAATTTTCAGCATTTAAATTTCCTGTTAATCAACCTCTGGTTCCTTGATCTAAGTTGATTTTAATTTTCAACATTTAAATTTCTTCTTAATCAACCTCTGGTTCCTTGATCTAAGTTGATTTTAATTTTTAGCATTTAAATTTCCTCTTAGTCAACCTCTGGTTCCTTGCTCTAAGTTGATTTTAATTTTCAGCATTTAAATTTCCTCTTAGTCAACCTCTGGTTCCTTGATCTAAGTTGATTTTAATTTCAGCATTTAAATTTCCTGTTAATCAACCTCTTGTTCCTTGATCTAAGTTGATTTTAATTTCCAGCATTTAAATTTCCTGTTAATCAACCTCTGGTTCCTTGATCTAAGTTGATTTTAATTTCCAGCATTTAAATTTCCTGTTAATCAACCTCTGGTTCCTTGATCTAAGTTGATTTTAATTTTCAGCATTTAAATTTCCTGTTAATCAACCTCTGGTTCCTTGATCTAAGTTGATTTTAATTTTCAGCATTTAAATTTCTTGTTAATCAACCACTGGTTCCTTGATCTAAGTTGATTTTAATATTCAGCATTTAAATTTCTTGTTAATCAACCTCTGGTTCCTTGATCTAAGTTGATTTTAATTTCCAGCATTTAAATTTCTTGTTAATCAACCTCTGGTTCCTTGATCTAAGTTGATTTTAATTTCCAGCATTTAAATTTCTTGTTAATCAACCTCTGGTTCCTTGATCTAAGTTGATTTTAATTTTCAGCATTTAAATTTCATGTTAAACAACCTCGTGTTCCTTGATCTAAGTTGATTTTAATTTTCAGCATTTAAATTTCTTGTTAATCAACCTCTGGTTCCTTGATCTAAGTTGATTTTAATTTTCAAAATTTAAATTTCTTGTTAATCAACCTCTGGTTCCTTGATCTAAGTTGATTTTAATTTTCAGCATTTAAATTTCTTGTTAATCAACCTCTGGTTCCTTGATCTAAGTTGATTTTAATTTTCAGCATTTAAATTTCTTGTTAATCAACCTCTGGTTCCTTGATCTAAGTTGATTTTAATTTTCAGCATTTAAATTTCTTGTTAATCAACCTCTGGTTCCTTGATCTAAGTTGATTTTAATTTCCAGCATTTAAATTTCCTGTTAATCAACCTCTGGTTCCTTGATCTAAGTTGATTTTAATTTTCAGCATTTAAATTTCTTGTTAATCAACCTCTGGTTCCTTGATCTAAGTTGATTTTAATTTCCAGCATTTAAATTTCTTGTTAATCAACCTCTGGTTCCTTGATCTAAGTTGATTTTAATTTCCAGCATTTAAATTTCTTGTTAATCAACCTCTGGTTCCTTGATCTAAGTTGATTTTAATTTTCAGCATTTAAATTTCTTGTTAATCAACCTCTGGTTCCTTGATCTAAGTTGATTTTAATTTCAACATTTAAATTTCTTGTTAATCAACTTCTGGTTCCTTGATCTAAGTTGATTTTAATTTTTAGCATTTAAATTTCCTGTTAATCAACCTCTGGTTCCTTGATCTAAGTTGCTTTTAATTTTCAGCATTTAAATTTCTTGTTAATCAACCTCTGGTTTCTTGATCTAAGTTGATTTTAATTTCCAGCATTTAAATTTCTTGTTAATCAACCTCTGGTTCCTTGATCTAAGTTGATTTTAATTTCCAGCATTTAAATTTCCTGTTAATCAACCTCTGGTTCCTTGATCTAAGTTGATTTTAATTTTCAGCATTTAAATTTCCTCTTAATCAACCTCTGGTTCCTTGATCTAAGTTGATTTTAATTTTCAGCATTTAAATTTCTTCTTAATCAACCTCTGGTTCCTTGATCTAAGTTGATTTTAATTTCCAGCATTTAAATTTCCTGTTAATCAACCTCTGGTTCCTTGATCTAAGTTGATTTTAATTTTCAGCATTTAAATTTCCTGTTAATCAACCTCTGGTTCCTTGATCTAAGTTGATTTTAATTTCCAGCATTTAAATTTCCTGTTAGTCAACCTCTGGTTCCTTGATCTAAGTTGATTTTAATTTCCAGCATTTAAATTTCCTGTTAATCAACCTCTGGTTCCTTGATCTAAGTTGATTTTAATTTCCAGCATTTAAATTTCCTGTTAATCAACCTCTGGTTCCTTGATCTAAGTTGATTTTAATTTTCAGCATTTAAATTTCCTCTTAATCAACCTCTGGTTCCTTGATCTAAGTTGATTTTAATTTTCAGCATTTAAATTTCTTCTTAATCAACCTCTGGTTCCTTGATCTAAGTTGATTTTAATTTCCAGTATTTAAATTTCCGGTTAATCAACCTCTAGTTCCTTGATCTAAGCTTATTTTAATTTCCAGAATTTAAATTTCCTCTTAATCAACCTCTGGTTCCTTGATCTAAGCTGATTTTAATTTCCAGAATTTAAATTTCCTCTTAATCAACCTCTGGTTCCTTGATCTAAGTTGATTTTAATTTTCAGCATTTAAATTTCCTCTTAATCAACCTCTGGTTCCTTGATCTAAGTTGATTTTAATTTTCAGCATTTAAATTTCTTCTTAGTCAACCTCTGGTTCCTTGATCTAAGTTGATTTTAATTTTCAGCATTTAAATTTCCTCTTAGTCAACCTCTGGTTCCTTGATCTAAGTTGATTTTAATTTCCAGCATTTATATTTCCTGTTAGTCAACCTCTGGTTCCTTGATCTAAGTTGATTTTAATTTCCAGTATTTAAATTTCCTGTTAGTCAACCTCTGGTTCCTTGATCTAAGTTGATTTTAATTTCCAGCATTTAAATTTCCTGTTAATCAACCTCTGGTTCCTTGATCTAAGTTGATTTTAATTTTCAGCATTTAAATTTCCTGTTAATCAACATCTGGTTCCTTGATCTAAGTTGATTTTAATTTTCAACATTTAAATTTCTTCTTAATCAACCTCTGGTACCTTGATCTAAGTTGATTTTAATTTTCAGCATTTAAATTTCCTCTTAGTTTCCTCTGGTTCCTTGATCTAAGTTGATTTTAATTTTCAGCATTTAAATTTCCTCTTAGTCAACCTCTGGTTCATTGATCTAAGTTGATTTTAATTTCCAGCATTTAAATTTCTTGTTAATCAACCTCTGATTTCTTGATCTAAGTTGATTTTAATTTCCAGCATTTAAATTTCTTGTTAATCAACCTCTGGTTTCTTGATCTAAGTTGATTTTAATTTCCAGCATTTAAATTTCTTGTTAATCAACCTCTGGTTCCTTGATCTAAGTTGATTTTAATTTCCAGTATTGAAATTT